>NC_060125.1:518845120-520045120 GCF_021461395.2 Schistocerca americana | reverse complement strand
AAGATTCAGGGAGCACAATAGTGCAAGTAATAGCAGTGTTACGTCCTATTCACAATAGTTTAAACACTTTAAATTTGGAACCGAAAGACAGGGATTTAGATATTTTAGAAGACCTTGAAATTTATGCTCATTTTTGTACCAATCGAGAGAATGTAATTAATGAACAAGTAACAAACAATAGACAACCCTTTTCCAGTATTTTTGATGACATGCTACCTTAATTACCTTAATTTCTCTTTTACAATTTTCATTAGTACAAATGTACTAGCTTCTGTTTCATTTGTGACGTACATATATTCTCAGATAAAATGAATTACCTTCTAACTACGATTTTGTGTGTAGGTTTAACCTTTTTACTTTTATTTTTTTTACCATTTGTCTTAAATATGTTTTACTTTGCCTACTTGTTGGCATGGAATACATGTCACCTTCAATTTTGAATGAATATCTGTTACTACTGGAAAATAAATCTTACAAAAAGATAACGTTCTGGCGGGATGCAACGCCACCACTCACCCACCAAATAGCGTAAGCGAGGTTACTTACACGGTGTTGAGAGCCGCTGTATTTATTCGTCTGCTAGCTGTCATATCAGTCTTTCTGTCATTACGTGAATGTACTAACTTAATGTCTTATAACCCAAAAGACTTCTCTGTCATAGCATTGTACTCGTATTGAAGTACGCATTTCTGTAGAATTTTTTTTATAAATTTCGGTTCAAATCATTGTTGCTGTACAAATATGTTTCTGCATGTGTTCACATTTGTAATGTAAAAATGTGTTATTAATTTAGTAAGTCACCTGATGATGGGCCACGTCCAAAACGCGTTATGAAAATAAAGAAGTTCCATTAACATCTAGTGACTAATTTTCGCTACCTATGAGCTACTTTTTAGGGTCATAATAAAAGGTCGTGTTGAAACTTCCTGGCAGATTAAAACTGTGTGCCCGACCGAGACTCGAACTCGGGACCTTTGCCTTTCGCGGGAAAGTGCTCTACCAACTGAGCTACCGAAGCACGACTCGCGCCCGGTACCCACAGCGTTACTTCTGCCAGTACCTCGTCTCCTACCTTCCAAACTTTACAGAAGCTCTCCTACGAACCTTGCAGAACTAGCACTCCTGAAAGAAAGGATACTGCGGAGACATGGCTTAGCCACAGCCTGGGGGATGTCTCCAGAAAGGTCGTGTTATTTGTAAAAGACTGTCCGAATGAACTTTTCAGGCTTGTGACAGTGCTATTTCAGCTACAAGTAATATGAATAAAATTGTCACTCTGTTCTGCATTTGCAAGAATATTATGAACATTATAAATGTAATGCATAATGTTAGCAATATGATTAAAATGCGATCAGTTTTGGTACAAATGTCCTTCTGTGGCCGTTTTGCCTAAACGGAATGACTAATGATTAAATACAGGTTAGTACGTTTCAAGGCATCCAAGATATGCTCAATAGTGTTCATGTATGGGAAGTTTGGTGGCCAGCGGAAGTGTTTAAACTCAGAAGAGTGTTCCTTGAGCCACTCTGTAGCAACTCTGGACGTTTGGGTTGTCGCACTTTCCTGCTGGAATTGCCCATGTCCGTCGGTATACACAATGGACATGAATCGAAACAGGCGATCAGACAGGATGCTTATGTACGTGTTGCCTGTCAGAGTCGTATCTAGACGTATCGTCCCATATCACTCCAACTACACACGCCCCACACCATTACAGAGCCTCCACCAGCTTGAATAGTCCCCTGCTGACATGCTGGGTCCATGGATTCATGAGGTTGTCTCCATACCAGTACACGTCCATCCGTTCGATACAATTTGAAACGAGATTCGTCCAACCAGGCAACATGTTTTCAGTTATCAACAGTCCAACGTCGGTGTTGATGGGCCCTGGCGAAGCGTTAAGCTTTGTGTCATGCTGTCATCAAGGGTTCACGAATGGGTGTTCGGCTTCGAGAGTCCATATCGACGATGTTTCGTTGAATGGCTCGCACATTGACACTTGATGGCCCAGCATTTAAATCTGCAGCAATTTACGGAATGATTGCTCTTCTGTTATTTTGAAAGATTCTCTTCAATCGTCGTTGGTCCATTCTTGCAGAATCTTTTTCCGGCCGCATCGACGTCGGGTATTTGATGTTTCACGGGATTCCTGATATTCTTGGTAAATTCGTGAAATAGTTGTAAGGGAAAATCCCCATTTCACTGCTGCCTCGGAGATGCTGTGTCGCATCGCTCGTGTGCCGCCTATAACACCGCGTTCAAACTCACTTAGATCTTGGTAACCTGCCATTGTAGCAGCAGTAACCGATCTAACAACTGCGTCTTTTTTTCCCTTTATTGGATTTCGATTCCACTCGAAGGGGGCGGGCTGGCAGCAGCTTAGTACGCTGCTCTTCAGCCTACAGAATTTTTAAAACATAAGAAGATAAGAAACAATTAAAGCAGGCGATAAATCGGTGACGTAAATTTTAAAACGACGGAAAATTGTGGAAAGTTAAAACATAAAACAAATGGTGGGCGATTATAATAAAATACACAGGAAGCAGGCAGGGAAAATAGTAGACAGACAATTACAAAACACGGCGACAGTCTCATTTCTCTTCGCAAGAGATATAAAAATCACACCTTGCGACAGTATGATGTCCGTTCGCAACACTGCGGCAAAGACGCACAACACTTAACAATCACTGGAAACACTGCACTAAAAAGTTGGCACGAAGATGACACACCACAGGCAAGGGCAGATGGGGGGGGGGGGGGGGACTTGGACAGATGAGGGGAAAAAAACAGGGGAGGAGAGGAAAAACGAAAGGCAGGGGCGAACCAACGAAGGGAGAGGACTCAGAAGGGGGGAGCAGGGCAGACACAAGAGGGAATGGGGAGAGAAGGGAGGCAGAGAGAGGGTAGACGGGGAAAAAAACAGGATGGATTCAACTGCGTCAGACACTAGATGTCTTATATAGGCATTGCCGACCACAGCGCCGTGTTCTGCCTGTTTACATATCTCTGTATTTGAATATGTATGCCTATACCAGCCTCTTTGGCTCTTCACTGTATTTCGCTTGAGTGTGTTTTTCAGTGAATCTTAACGATGGTATAATGCACGTAATGTAAATGCTAATTTTCCATCGCCATTGTTTGTTCAATCTTGAAGTGGGGGGAAAAATCAGATAAAGAGGGTGGGCCAAAATCGAGTTGGAAAGAGCTTCTAATGCCATCTCCAAAGGCTGACTTGGAAGAAAGTGCAAAGAAAATCACCGATAAGAGAAAAGGGAAAGCAATAATACTGGAATCCTCTTCGTAAAAAGGTGATTTGGAATTTGAAGAAAAAGGCAAGAATGCTAAAGATGAAAAGAAAAACCCAAAAACGAAATTTTTTATGGGGAAGAAACAAAAGGGTGAACCTATAACGAAGGTGAAGATGCAGAAAACAACGTTTCGAAAAACCAGACCACCTAAAATAACATTGAAAAGCAAGTTTTATCGACTTCGTTAAGCGAAGAAGAACCAGACGTAGGATGTATGATTTATAAAGGGCTACATTCAGACTTATTATCATTATCTGTCTTTCTGTGGCTGGGCTCATGGGCAATGTTCCAGTACTGTGGAAGCAGGTAACCACTTCATTTGTGATTTCTGTTCTTAATAAGGTGTGTTTTCGTTTTTTTTTGCGACTAGTTACTGAAATCATTGCTTGTTTTAGTGAAAAGTTATGAATTTTTGAAGTTATTTGTTAAAAACCAGTTTTAGTACTGAAAAAAGATATATTGCATTCCTTGATAATACATTTAAGGATTTCTACACGTTTTTAAATATTTTTTGCAGTAGAATTAATCTTTTTTCTTGAATGCAAGTTTCTTCCACTCGTTTAAATGGGTACTCCATTTTACGCCATGGGCAGTTAAAGTACCCGGTTTTACCCTAATTTTCCTTACAAGGGCTTTACAATATGAGGGAACGTGTCTGAGAACCAACAAACTGAAAGTAAATTTCACCATCGCTGATCACGAATGGCAAGAGCTGTTCTTTGTTTAAATTTATTTTTGTAACAGAATGGCAATTAGTGTTTTACCAGAATTTAATAATATTTCACATAACAAGTTCCACTTGTTCAATTGACTGCAAACTCCTCTGTTATCGAATTTATAATCTGTATCCTATTACGTATGAATAAATTCCGTTTATCATTTGTTTTATTAACATTAAAGAGAGATGCGAAATTAGCAGTGCTGCTTTACAGCTATGAAGTTTAGTGCACATTGCATTCCTTCTATTGTTCTTATTGATTGAGCATGACATTAAGGACCTGCAACGATATGTTGCTGTGACATCTTACTTAAATTCAATGAAGTATAAGAAATGACTCCTAATACATGTGAGCAAGGTTTTGAAATCTGCACTGGTAGTAAATGGAGTATTTCTCAATGTTCAATAAAAAAAAGACAACATTCAGATTCAAAATACCTTTATATTTTCATTAAAGATTTTCTATAACATCTTGAAAAGTATAAAACATTCAGATGGATTGTCCAATTGTAAGTAATTGTTTCTAGCTTAGCCTGTGTGTACTGCAGTGCCACAAAACTTATACCATATGTTGTGAAGGGATGCTAAGCAGGTACGAAATGGTATCAAAATTCTACGGCCACTGTTCAGTCTGTCAATGTGATTCGGAATTTGATTGGCTTACTATTGACTTACGAGATGTGAATAAGTCGCGTTTTAAACGCACGGTAACTCTTTAATTAGGTAGTGTATTAGATACTGTGATGCTACCTAACTGATGGAAAAAAGCTGGTAGTACAACAAAAGGGTGATCATGGTTTTTATAGACATAGAAAAGGCATAGGACTCAGTTAACAGGGAAAGAATCTGGGAAGGAATGAAGAAGATAGATATAGAAGATGAATACATTAATGTTATAAAGACAATGTACAGGGGACACAATTTTAGAATTAGAACACCATTGGGGAACTCCAAATACTCCGAAATAAGACAAGGACTTAAACAAAGAAGTATTCTACCTCCTGCTCTGTTTAATGTTGTGATGGAGGGAATGAACAGGGCAGTTAAAGATATAGTAAAAGAAAAAGACATAAAGATGAATTTTACAGATGATATGGTAATATGGGGTGCTAAAGAGGTAGATGTACAGTTACAACTTGATGTGTGGAAGGAAATAATGAGAAGGTGTAGATTAAAAATAAATAAAGATAAGAGTGAAGTAATCGTATTTTGAAAAGACAAAGGGATCAACGGAAATATTACTTTGAATGGAGAACCCCTCAGAGTGGTAGACAGTTTCACTTATTTAGGGAGTGAAATATCTAGTGATGGAAGAATAACCAACGAAATTATTAGGAGGTTACAGAAGGGAGGTAATTTCTACCAGACAATAAAACACCTGATTTCGAATCAGGAAGGTTCAGAAAAAGAAAAACTCCTTATGTATAAGAGTTATTACTTCCCTATTGTCACCTAGGGAGGAGAAACATGTACAATGACAGAAAGGGACTGGAGTAGACTTCAAGCAGGGGAAATGAAATTTCTCAGAGCAGTTAAGGGAAAACAAGAATGGACAGAGTAAGGAATGTAGATATTAGAAAGGACCTTAAACAAGAATGTATGAGAAAAGAAATTGAGGAAAAGATATTAAGATGGTACTGGCATATTAAGAGGATGCGTGGGCAGAGATCCCAAAAATTATGGAGGAACTAAAGATGGATGGAAAAAGACCTAGGGGGCGCCCAAGAACACGAAGGAAATGGGAGTGAGAATATCTGTGGAAACGAGAGGTCTGACCTGACAGCAAGTGGAGGAAGGAAAGTGGTGGGAGGACCGAGCCAAATGGAGAGGACTCGCCAGCATCCAGACCCAGCAGTAGCTGGAGCGTAATCCGGATATAGATCAGATACTGTGGTAAAGTAGGGATAGATAACCAGGATATCTTTCTTAGCTAATGTAAGCTCGTTATAAAAATCTTATTAGGCGACTGTATAAATAAAATGAACCCACTAAATTAAATGAAAGTAAGTCATCAGTCCTAACAGAATAATAGTTTCCGTTAATAAGCTCAACTTATATTACATTGTTGTTGTTGTTGTTGTGGTCTTCAGTCCTGAGACTGGTTTGATGCAGCTCTCCATGCTACTCTATCCTGTGCAAGCTTCTTCATCTCCCAGTACCTACTGCAACCTACATCCTTCTGAATCTGCTTAGTGTATTCATCTCTTGGTCTCCCTCTACGATTTTTACCCTCCACGCTGCCCAGCAATACTAAACTGGTGATCCCTTGATGTCTCAGAACATGTCCTACCAACCGCTCCCTTCTTCTAGTCAAGTTGTGCCACAAACATCTCTTCTCCCTAATCCTGCTCAATACTTCCTCATTAGTTATGTGATCTACCAATCTAATCTTCAGCATTCTTCTGTAGCACCACATTTCGAAAGCTTCTATTCTCTTCTTGTCCAAACTATTTATCGTCCATGTTTCACTACCATACATGGCTACACTCCATACAAATGCTTTCAGAAACGACTTGCTTACACTTAAACCTATACTCGATTTTAACAAATTTCTCTTCTTCAGAAATGCTTTCCTTGCCATTGCCAGTCTACATTTTATATCCTCTCTACTTCGACCGTCATCAGTTATTTTGCTCCCCAAATAGCAGAACTCCTTTACTACTTTAAGTGTCTCATTTCCTAATCTAATGCCCTCAGCATCACCCGACTTAATTCGAATACATTCCATTATCCTTGTTTTGCTTTTGTTGATGTTCATCTTATATCCTCCTTTCAAGACACTTTACATTCCGTTCAACTGCTCTTCCAAGTCGATTGCTGTCTCTGACAGAATTACAATGTCATCGGCGAAACTTAAAGTTTTTATTTCTTCTCCATGGTTTTTAATACCTACTCCGAATTTTTCTTTTGTTTATATTACGTAAAAAAGGAATAAAAAAGAATAGAAAGTAAGAGGACCGTTACATTAGGATTTCGCTGTCAACAAGGCGATAGCGCAAGCCGCCTTCCTTACTTTTCCTATCTCCTGAGGTGGTGGCTGCTACACTGACCTACTTTATAATGTATAAACAACGTGCCTGCAAAGTTCCGTAGTGGACGATTGGCCTGTAACCTGAATAGCCTCTGAGCCACTTCCTAGTTCATATTTACTATAACTGAAGAGTCTGCAAGAATACTAGCACATAGGCCCAGCTGGAAGTGTTCGTAGGCGGATTTGCAGGTGCTGTTCCGTCTTTTGGCCAAAAATGGTTAAATCTGCGTCAGCAATGAAAGACTGATTTTACCACAGGGAGTACGGAGCAAAAATATTTAGAACACTGTAAGGTGCTTACCACAGGACATGGCCATCATTCGAAGGGTTGAAGTGAAGATCTTCTCACCGAATATCCTCCCACGGGAGTACTTCTCAACGCAGTAACAACTGCAAGAAACAAGAATGCATACAGTACATAAGGTGAAATTGCTAGTAAGTACATGTAAGGAACAGGAGAACTTATTTTGAACTGATCATTATTATTGTATGTATACACTCCTGGAAATTGAAATAAGAACACCGTGAATTCATTGTCCCAGGAAGGGGAAACTTTATTGACACATTCCTGAGGTCAGATACATCACATGATCACACTGACAGAACCACACGCACATAGACACAGGCAACAGGGCATGCACAATGTCGGCACTAGTACAGTGTATATCCACCTTTCGCAGCAATGCAGGCTGCTATTCTCCCATGGAGACGATCGTAGAGATGCTGGATGTAGTCCTGTGGAACGGCTTGCCATGCCATTTCCACCTGGTGTCTCAGTTGGACCAGCGTTCGTGCTGGACGTGCAGACCGCGTGAGACGACGCTTCATCCAGTCCCAAACATGCTCAATGGGGGACACATCCGGAGATCTTGCTGGCCAGGGTAGTTGACTTACACCTTCTAGAGCACGTTGGGTGGCACGGGATACATGCGGACGTGCATTGTCCTGTTGGAACAGCAAGTTCCCTTGCCGGTCTAGGAATGGTAGAACGATGGGTTCGATGACGGTTTGGATGTACCGTGCACTATTCAGTGTCCCGTCGACGATCACCAGTGGTGTACGGCCAGTGTAGGAGATCGCTCCCCACACCATGATGCCGGGTGTTGGCCCTGTGTGCCTCGGTCGTATGCAATCCTGATTGTGGCGCTCACCTGCACGGCGCCAAACACGCATACGACCATCATTGGCACCAAGGCAGAAGCGACTCTCATCGCTGAAGACGACACGCCTCCATTCGTCCCTCCATTCACGCCTGTCGCGACACCACTGGAGGCGGGCTGCACGATGTTGGGGCGTGAGCGGAAGACGGCCTAACGATGTGCGGGACCGTAGCCCAGCTTCATGGAGACGGTTGCGAATGGTCCTCGCCGATACCCCAGGAGCAACAGTGTCCCTAATTTGCTGGGAAGTGGCGGTGCGGTCCCCTACGGCACTGCGTAGGATCCTACGGTCTTGGCGTGCATCCGTGCGTCGCTGCGGTCCGGTCCTAGGTCGACGGGCATGTGCACCTTCCGACGACCACTGGCGACAACATCGATGTACTGTGGAGACCTCACGCCCCACGTGTTGAGCAATTCGGCGGTACGTCCACCCGGCCTCCCACATGCCCACTATACGCCCTCGCTCAAAGTCCGTCAACTGCACATACGGTTCACGTCCACGCTGTCGCGGCATGCTACCAGTGTTAAAGACTGCGATGGAGCTCCGTATGCCACGGCAAACTGGCTGACACTGACGGCGGCGGTGCACAAATGCTGCGCAGCTAGCGCCATTCGACGGCCAACACCGCGGTTCCTGGTGTGTCCGCTGTGCCGTGCGTGTGATCATTGCTTGTACAGCCCTCTCGCAGTGTCCGGAGCAAGTGTGGTGGGCCTGACACACCGGTGTCAATGTGTTCTTTTTTCCATTTCCAGGAGTGTATAAGGACGTGATTTTCTAAGGCCAATGTGGTCGATGGTGTAACGTAACACATAGAACAGAATTTTTCGTCGCTAAAATGTAATTCACTCTGTTCCATTCTCAGCAACATTCACAGATATTTTCAAACTGAGGAACACAATATGAAATTGAGAGTAAAATATTGAGCTAAAATAATATCTCTATTAACAGCACCAAAATTAGAATGACGTGCCATTAATTATTAACAAAGGAAAGATTGATCCGACTCTCCTGGAAACACATTACAGAAGTTAAGAAACAGAAGAGGCATAATATTTTGTTTTAATTGTACATGGCAATGCCCAAGAAAGCTCATAGCTGCATCAGACTGACCAAGTGGTTCGATGCCACGTTTAGGTAGCACATTTCATCAGCTGCAGTCTATTGTCTCTCGTTGATGACATTTAATCTTCGCTAGTTTCTAAGAAAGTATATTATCTATACGAAGAATAAGCTCGAGTGATGAATGAGACCGTATAAAAGCTCTAGATCCTAGGTCTCTAAACATTTTTATCGAGTAGACCACGTGCCATTTTTTCTGCTTCTGTTTTATGTACAGAATTTTTACAAATTCTTTAACATCAACCGTGTTTTTGACAGATGATACAGTGCTACTTACTTTAATAGATTTAACTGTAGAAGTGTAGACGGAAGAATTACAAAAATTGAGTTTTGTGCGTTTATTATTTTAAACGACACGAAAATGTAGTAAAATTGATACAAAAATTCTTTTAATGGAATGGACAAGCTTGATGCTTTAGAAGGAAATTTGCAGTATTTGTCTTAAATTTAGGTATGTGTAATCTCAAATTTTCTCCTCTCTTTTTTTCTGTGCGAGGATTGGCAACCACACTGAAAACGCTTTCCACGAGATATGAAGAGGGGAAAAACTATCAAATAGTTCACAATAAAGGATAAGTAACAAAATCTCTGAAGCCAGAATTGTTGAACTCCCTCACTAAACTAAACCTTTAGTTCTTCATTAGTGCTTATTCCGATCAGTTCTCCTTGAACATGACACTAGTGTCTTCGATATCACTGTATGGATTTACTATCCACTGTGATATTACCTTAGTTAAAACATTCTGGAACCTAGTTTAAGAGCCTGTGTGAAGAACATTTAAAGGTTGATCGTATGTTGAAACGCCGTTTTCCTTGCGGTTTGTGACAAACTTGGAAACTTCTTGTCGTCCAATTTTTCCCTTCTTTAGCTGAACTGATGGACTTAGTTTTTATCCGATTTAGACTTTCACCTTGAAACTGCAAGTTAATCTTGCTAAATTTAGTAAAGCAATCTGTTAGTTATGCGATATCTGGTTTCCACCCGATTCAATTTTCTTTTAAAATTGGATCTTTAGCACCCAAAAACTCTCAGACAATCTCAAAAAGAGCAAAACCTCCGTATGCAGCTACTGTTAAGTGATTGTTGCGCCGTATTGTGTTGTGTCGTAAATTAATACATTTCTGGATGAGTGTCGATGTGGTTCTTGGCCAGTCATGGGCAGCCCCTCATACTTCTTGAACTCCTTGGAGAGAGACGACACATAGCACTTTACTGAGTGGAGCTAGAAGAATAATTAATAATGTCGCTGAATGTTGCGAGCAAGGGAGCCTATGGGAATAACAGTGAAGTAGTCAAGAGCAAGCTTCAGCGCTGTGAGAAGAATTCGAAATTTTGCTTGCCAAATGTCTAAACCGGATCCACTCTCGTGGATTCCCGTTTACGTCTAATGCACCCGCAATTTTTTGCAATTGACTAGGACCCCTTGCACTTTGGATTCGACCCTTGGGGGTCAGTATAAACCACTTTGGCAATCACTGCTCTAGAGCAACGTATTCTAATGTACTGCTGTCGTATTTGGGGTCGCTGTCAAGTAGGCCTGGCAACACAAGAAGGAGGAAATCAAAGATGAGCTACTAGAATGGTAAAAGGTCTGTGTATAGCTCATACGAAAATGTACACTACTGGCCATTAAAATTGCTACACCACGAAGATGACGTGCTGCAGACGCGAAATTTAACCGACAGGAAGAAGATGCTGTGATATGCAAATGATTAGCTTCTCAGAGCATTCACACAACGTGCTGACATGAGGAAAGTTTCCAACCGATTTCTCATACACAAACAGCAGTTGACCGGCGTTGCCTAGTGAAACGTTGTTGTGATGCCTTGTGTAAGGAGGAGAAATGCGTACCATCACGTTTCCGACTTTGATAAAGGTCGGATTGTAGCCTATCGCGATTGCGGTTTATCGTATCGCGACATTGATGCTCACGTTGGTCGAGATACAATGACTGCTAGCAGAATATGGAATCGGTGGGTTCAGGAAGGTAACACGGAACGCCGTGCTGGATCCCAACGGCCTCGTATCACTGGAAGTCGAGATGACAGGCATCTTATCTGCATGGCTGTAACGGATCGTGCAGCCACGTCTCGATCCCAGAGTCAACAGATGGGGACGTTTGCAAGACAACAACCATCTGCACGAACAGTTCGACGACGTTTGCAGCAGCATGGACTATCAGGTCGGAGACCGTGGCTGCGGTTACCATTGACGCTGCATCACAGACAGGAGCGCCGGCGATGGTGTGCTCAACGACGAACCTGGTGCGCGAATGGCAAAATGTCATTTCTTCGGATGAATCCAGGTCCTGTTTACAGCATCATGATGGTCGCATCCGTGTTAGGCGACATCGTGGTGAACGCACATTGGAAGCGTGTAATCGTCATCGCCATACTGGCGTATCATCCGGCGTGATGGTATGGGGTGCCATTGGTTACACGTCTCGGTCACCTCTTGTTCGCATTGACGGCACTTTGAACGGTGGACGTTACATTTCAGATGTGTTACGACCCGTGGTTCTCCTCTTCATTCGATCCGTGCGAAACCCTACATTTCAGCAGGATAATGCACGAACGCATGTTGCAGGTCCTGTACGGGCCTTTCTGGATACAGAAAAAGTTCGACTGCTGCCCTGGCCAGCACATTCTCCAGATCTCTCACCAACTGAAAACGTGTGGTCAATGGTGGCCGAGCAACTGACTCGTCATAATACGCCAGTCACTACTCTTGATGAACTGTGGTATCGTGGTGAAGCTGCATGGGCAGCTGTACCTGTACACGCCATCCAAGCTCTGTTTGACTCAATGACCAGGCTTATCAAGGCCGTTATTACGGCCAGAGGTGGTTGTTCTGGGTACTGATTTCTCAGGATCTATGCACCCAAATTGCGTGAAAATGTAATCACATGTCAGTTCTAGTATAATATATTTGTCCAACGAATACCCGTTTATCATCTGCATTTCTTCTTGGTGTAGCAATTTTAATGGCCAGTGGTGTAGCAGAGATGCTCCTGCAGTTTAAACAGGATTAGCTGTGATAGACATGACATTGCACTCGTGAAATCCTGTTGGGTATGCTTAGATAACAGGTACAGGTGATAGGCTGCAACAGTGTCGTAAATTTCGTGAACAGATTTTGAATATAAAATAAGGGAGACTGGGACGCGAATGCAGACACTTTTCGCTGCCTTCTGAAGAATGTCCAAAACTGCCTGGTTCTAAGTTATACGGAAGGTGCACTGGACAAAGAATTATGAGGCCAAGTAGTAATGACCAGCAGTGAACGTTTCAGGCAGTAGTAGGTCCTGAATGAGCAATACGTGTGAGATATGAGACACAGCTTTGAGGACTGCTTACGTTTCGCAACAAACATCTGCCTGCTACATCAACGTTCGTGATTCTACGCTGAGAATGAATACACTGTATGGGCTCGGTTTCTCTAGTGGGTAGGCGAGGCAGTTACACTTACGTTCAGCTTGGAGGCAATTGTTTCATTTACATATTTACAACAAATTTACTACATTAGACTTGTGCCCACTTAGCGGGGGGAGGGAGGAGGGGTGTGTGTCAAACACATAGTCCTTGGTGCCCGGGGCGTAGCTGCGAAGACGCCTGCATATGATACGCCCATCAAGGCCGAGGAGTGGAGCGACATTTTGTGCCAAAAAGTCGTCGACGGCAGTGTAGGCTGTGTCATATAGTGGTGCGGCGGTCTGCGACAGGTGGCTGTGTAAGCCAACTTTCATTTCTGACGGTGTGATATGGCTTAACTTTCACTGTATTTGTTGCACAGGAGGGTATTCTGTGCCTGCGTGCTTGCTAAGAGAATAATCAGCGTGTGAATATATTTATTTTGTGTGCCAACCAGCGGTCTCCTCTCCATTTCCCGAGATAATCTCTGCAAAATCTGAATCTGTGGGTATGTGTCGTTGACTGTCAGGGAAGCAGAGATATTCTTTTGTGTTCCGGGTCGTGTAGTATCAGTATCGATAGCTTTCTCCAGAGAGATTTCCTTGAAAAACAGAACGTTTCCTGCCTTTTTCACCATGCATCAGGAAATTCGATATTTCGTGAATAGTTTTGATCAGCAAGCTTTGTACATACGGTAGATATGAGCAAGATACCACTATGTAAGCTGCTTGTTCCCTATCATTATTGAGTCAGGGCAAGTACTAAAAGCCAATGATATATGTAACCTCGATTGTCTACTCGATATAGAATTCAGTTACCGACCTCCGAGTTCATTCATATACACAGAGAGAAACAGCCTGTAACTTGCACTTGCCAGTATCTGATACAAATTTCATTGAGACAGAGGAGGTGAACAATTTTCATCTGGCCCTGCTACGCTGTTAGTTAGGCGGAGTCGTGCCTAGCGAGTGAAGGAAGCGTAGACATCTGGGTGCTAACCCTGGCCTAGACGTGTGGCAGGCAGCATCCGGTGTCGGTAGACGTCCAGCGGATCAATGAATGACCGGGTTGGCTCTCAGTTCCACCCTCAGCTGTGGCTGGGTCTCCAAGTAGGTGGGCCCGTAGAATGACGAATGGAGATACCTACTCCAGAGGATGGTTGGTGAGTGACAACAGCCTCACTGGCAATGGCTACTGTACAGCTGTCGCTGGTGTGATGCCAGTTTCTGGCTGGAGGCCAGTATTTATACGCGCCAGGATGGGATTTAAGGTAAGAAGACACCCCAGGTGTCAAGTACTTCACTTGCTGCAATGCTGACGTACCGTATCAGATTTTGGTAATACCATTTATCATTGAGCATGTGTTCGTGCCAGTGTACCGAGATGAGTGTGGTGGCGAAATGCTGCGCTCAGAGATTACGACAAGAAGCACGATTATGGGACTAAGCACTTACAAAGGCCCGCGTCGCTACACTACAATCGTCTGTGATGTATCCCCATTGTAATTTACTGTTTTTTGTTGGTTCAGAATTGCTTATCGATGAAAGGGCAGTACGCATTACGGAAGCTTGCAAGTATGCTTTTAATGTATGGCGAAACAGGATTCAGTGCCCAATAAGGTGAGCAATTGTACAGAGGAAAATATTGCAACAGACGTCCAATAGATACCCCAGCAGAAATTGGATTGCAGCTGGATGGTACAGTTCTAACTGCCTATTTCAATGTACAACAGATAACATGAATATTTGGGCACTGCAAAATATTACACTCCACTGTAATACAAGCGTTGAGACTGGCGATCGGCATTTTTGAACAGCTGCTGTAAGTTGTTGCTATAAAGTGTGACACAAATGTAAATAAAAAACTAAATATTCTTTCTGACCATTAATCTATAAGTACTCAGTTTGGCATCCTCTGTCATTCGTATAATTTTCAACCTGTTGGTTTCCGCCATATATGCGAATGAGATATGAAGTATTGTTACAGAATGCCCTCTGCCATGTACGGATTTGCGGTGCACGAACGCAGAAGAAAATTGAGAGGGAAGAGTAGCTCTTTTCGTTATCAAAGTTCATGGTCACCCCAAATCTGGGTCCTAAGTATTTCTATTTCAGTTTAGTACTGAGCAATCCGAGATCTTAAAACCAAAAAAATTCTCGATTCCAACGCGTTCTCGGTGATTTCCGTAACTGTCGTCGACTATCTGGGAAGAGCGCCATCGGTTTCACGTTGCGGATCGGTGCAACTCGGCTGCGCTCGAGAGTAGGAAAAGAACAGTAGTTGGTTGTCCTCACAAAAAGTCGTCGTTCCTCGTACATGAATTCGTTTTCCTTCGTTTCCAGCAGCGTTAAACTACGGGCAGCCGGAAATCAGCTTCCACTTCCAATACAAAAAAGGACGTTGCATTGAAATATGTAACGAAAAAAGGCAATAGTTGCACATATATATTTTATATTTGTATTAAAATAGCCCTGTAGAATTTCGGTAAGGATTTTTCATTATTTTCAAAAGTGGCCACGAAAACCAAAGAGGATAAAGGTTTGAAAAAAATTTGCTGTGTCCTCCAGATGATACGGCACAAAACCACACATACGAGCAGAAGAGTGCGGAGCTACCAAAACTCTTGTGCAGTTGACAAGACGACCACCACGGACACTGATGAGCCATACAGGGTGACAGTTATTGAACTGTATGAAGTAAAATCGTCATAACTTCTGAACGGTTTGCGTTACGATGTTCAAACTGCACGAATTGCCGCGGGGCATGACGGGAATTAGTATGCGCGTGCATGGTTTGACTTAGCAACAAACCCGACTTTCATTTAGGTAGGTTCGTCAACAAGTAAAATTAGCGCAATTGGGGGATTGAGAATCCGCATTTCGCGATCGAGAAGTCTCTTCAGCTTCAACGGGTGACTATGTGGTGTCCAGTGTCCAGTCAAGGAATAATCGGTGCGATATTCCTTGGTGACACGGTGACTATCGAACGGTACGTGAAAGTTTTGGAAGATGATATCATCCCTGTTATCCAAAGTAACCATGACTTCGATAAGATGGGGTTGATGCAAGACGGAGTTCGACGCGATCGAAGCAAGAGAGTGTTTGTTGTCCTGGAGGAGCACTTTCGGAACCGCATTCTGGCTCTGGGGTACCCAAAGGCCATTGGCATGGGTCTCGATTGGCTGTCTTGTTCTCCGGAGCTGAACACATGCGACTCGTTTTCGTGGGGCTATATGAAAGACAAGATGTACAGCAACAATCCCAAAACAATTGCTGAGCTGGAAACAGCTGTTCAGGAGGTCATCGATAGCGTTCGATGTTCCAACACTTCAGCGGGTCATGCACAATTTCGCTGTTCGTCTGGGCCACATCATCGCCAATGATGGCAGGTATACTGATTGTGTCATAACCTAAATCCGACTATCCGTAGTGAAGTTTACATGGTGAATAAAGTTTATGCACGCTGTAGTTTGTAACTAATTTACGTTTTTTTTCTTATAGTTCAATAATTGTCACGCTGTATGTTGTGGAGGAATGTGTCCTGAGTACCTGGCTCCTGGTTTCCGAGATAACTGAGGTTAAAGTTTTATGCGTGTCTCTTATACACTATGTTCAAATGGCTCTGAGCACTAAGGGACTTAACTTCTAGGCGCTACAGTCTGGAACCGCGCGACCGCTATGGTCGCAGGTTCGAATCCTGCCTCGGTCATGGATGTGTGTGATGTCCTTATGTTAGTTAGGTTTACGTAGTTCTAAGTTCTAGGGGACTGATGACCACAGCAGTTAAGTCCCATAGTGCTCAGAGCCATTTGAACCATTTTTTGTAGTGTGCTGTGAAGGGAGAATAATCCTTCTTATATCTTTTTTATGCATAGGGACGGTTTCGCTCCTTGTTTCGCAAGGGATCTGTTGTTCGTCGATTTGTACCGGCAGCCGGATCGCTCAATGTAAATTGCATTATCGAAGTCAAAATTAGCGGTGAGTACTTTTGACTGCATCTGTTAGCACGAAGGGTCAAAAGAAGGGAACATTCCACCAATGCAGAGAATATCGTCAGTCTGGCTCCACAACCACATTGTGGGGCGGCTCATCACGTAAGAGAAAACAATGGTGAGCCTAGTATGACCGATGTGTAGACGGTATAACAGAGTGGACTCCGGCCGGGGTGGCCCTGCGGTTCTAGGCGCTACAGTCTGGAACCGCGTGACCGCTACGGTCGCAGGTTCGAATCCCGCCTCGGGCATGGCTGTGTGTGATGTCCTTAGGTTAGTTAGGTTTAAGTAGTTCTAAGTTCTAGGGGACTGATGACCTTAGACGTTAAGTCCCATAGTGCTCAGAGCCATTTGAACCATTTTTTTAGAGTGGACTCCTTCCGAGAAGAGCCGAAGGAAGAGCATCAAATTGCAGTAGTCTCCTTCATTTAGTACTGGGAGCAGTAGTACACCAGATGTCATTCCACTTTTTGGCAAAGAGAGCTTTGATGTGTATCTGCATATTTGCACCTGGAATCATGGAAGGGAATGGGAGGTAAATATCTGCCTCTCTAGCCAAACTGTCAACCAGTTCATTCCCTGGGATGTCCACATGACTTGAGACCCAGAGAAAGACAACTCAGGGGGCAGACAGAAGTTCATGGATAGCAGACCAAACTTTGACGAGAGGAGCATCTGTCTACAGCCTGCAGGCTGCTCATTGAGTCGGCACATATTAAAACACTGGCCTGAGAAACAAAATGGAGTGCCCAGTTAATGGAGGGCAGCTCTGCTGTAAACACACTACATGATCCTGGCAGTACATGGTGTTCCATGCCAATAGAAGACGTAAAAGCATATCCCACCTTATCTACCGTTTTAGAACCACCAGTGTAGAAGACGGTAGCACATTTGGAATTGTTCAAGGATGGAACGTACACGACGCCAGAATATCATAGCAGTGACAGAGACCTTAGGGGGACCATGCAACGGGAGGGGGGAAGGTGTGCAGGAGGAAACACACGCGCACTTTCCAGTGAGTGAAGATGGAGATCCCGACAGAAGGAAGTGAGACGTATTCTAGCTTGCAGTCCCACCCGGGGGCGGGTATCAGGAGGGAGACCACGTTGTTTCAAAGAAGGGAGGTTACATGGGATGGTCAGGGAATCGTCGAATGGCGATTGCGCAAGAAACCAGGAGATGGCTCCGTCGTATTTGTAGAGGGGAATCCCTACTCCTGGAAGGAGACTGTCGATAGAACAAGTGCGAAAGGCGTTGCTAGCCAGACGCACCCCATAATGACGAACAGGGTGAAGTAGTTTCAGAGTGGAAGGAGTCGCTGGGCCACAAACCTGACAACCATAATCTAGTCTGGACGAAACCAGAGCGCCGTAAGTATGAAGCCCGAGATGTGTGGACCAGTAGGCAGAGAGTATTAAGCTTCCGCAAGCAGGTGTCTTCAGGTGGCGAATATGGGGCAGCCTCGTCAGCTTTTTATCAAGAAGAAGCTCCAAGTAACGGGACTGTGCTGTTACATCTAAGGGCTGGTTGTTTAAATAAAGTTCTCGATCGGGATGTACTGAGGGTCGATGGCAAGAATGAATAACCCACGTTTTGGGTGGAGAAACCTGGAAGCTAGGGAAACAGCCCACGCAGAGGCTCATCGGATTGCTTCTTGGACCTGGCGTTCAGCAGATTCTACCGAGTGGGAGCTGCACCAGATGCAAAAATCGTGGACATAAGCGCTGGGGTAACCAGAGGCCCAACAGAGGTTACAAGCCCACTGATGGCGATGAGGAAGAATGTGACACTTAACACAGAACCGCGTGGAATACTGTTCTCCTGGATCCGAGGGGTGCTGAGTGAAGTGCCAGCTCTATCCTGGAAGAGCTGGTGGGATGAAAACCTGCGGATAAAAATCGGAAGGAGGCCACGAAAGCCCCAGTCAAATGGCTCTGAGCACTATGGGACTCAACATCTGAGGTCATCAGTCCCCTAGAACTTAGAACTACTTAAACCTATCTAACCTAAGGACATCACACACATCCATGCCCGATGCAGGATTCGAACCTGCGACCGTAGCAGTCGCGCGGTTCTGGACTAGAACCGCTCGGCCACCGCGGCCGGTGCCCCAGTCAAGGTAGGTAACTAAAATGTGACGGCGCCAAGCCTTGTCGTATGCCTTATGCAGGTCAAAGAATACCGCGACACGGTGTCGGCATTTAGTAAAAGCCCGTCGGAATTGCTGTTTCCAATCTGAGTAAATGGTCAGTTGTAGATCGTCCTTCCCGGAAGCAATACTGATCTCACAAAATCTTGTACATGGCTGCACGTTCAGAGACCGTGAATAGTTACAACTGAAGAAAATCAGCCCTCGGTCACTATTTGTAACAAATTACCCTGGTTTCGACACTGCTATGAGTGTCTTCCCCAGAATGGCCTATATTCTATAACATGGTCAAAGAATTATAACTAAAAACGTATGATAGTGTATAAGCACTGCCAGTCTTTCACGACGATTCCGTACTTATACTCTATCATACGTTTTTAGTTATAATTCTGTGACCATGTTATAGAATATAGACCACTCTGAGGAAGACACTCCTAGCAGTGTCGAAACCATGTTAATTTGTTAGCCGCGCGGGATTAGCCGAGCGGTCTAAGGGGCTGAAGTCATAGACTGTGCGGCTGGACCCGGCGGAGGTTCGAGTCCTCCCTCGGGCATGGGGTCTTAGGATAATTTAGGTTAAGTAGTGTGTAAGCTTAGGGACTGGTGACCTTAGCAGTTAAGTCCCATAAGATTTCACACACATTTGAACATTTTTTTAATTTGTTAAAAATAGTGACCGAGGGCTGATTTCCTTCAATTGCAACACTGTTATGCTGAAAAAAGGCCCTGAGATTCAAGCACCCAACATATCCAACAATCCTCTCGAGCGGTTTACGAAGGATATTGGTCTGGCTAATCGGTCGGTATGTGTTGAGAGACGTTTGGTTCTTCCTAGACTTAGTGGCGGGGATGACTATGATGCCTCGCCATTGTGAGGGGAAGGCACCCGAGAGCCAAATTCGGTTGAAGAACCTGAGCAGATATTGTCTCTGAGTAACGTCCAAGTGTTGGATCATCTGGTTGTCGATGGAATCCGGGCCAGGGGCCATGTCATATGAAAAGGTAAGAGACTGCAAGAATTCCCATTCAGTGAAGGGTTCATTATAGGCTTGACCTTGGTTGGGGGTTGAAGCAGAGAGGTGTGTGTGTGTGGGGGGGGGTTCTTCGATTCGTCGTTTCTGCCGGAGAAAGGTAGAGGGATAGGAAGAGAATGCCGCTGCTGTCGCCAAGTGCTTCGCGAGGTGTTCTCCAAGGATCTATGGATCAATAGAGCACCCTATACGTTAAGACCTTGGACAGTTGATTGTTCCTGGCGGCCCAGAAAGCTACGGGGCTTGGACCAAACCTGCGATGAGCAGGCATACATCCCAAGGGAGGAAAGATAGCGCTCCCAGCATTCCTTTTTACTCTGCTTAAGAAGGTAGCTTACTGATCGACGACGAGAGGGACATGTGGATAGGAGGATGGCAGTGCCAGCGGCATGAAGAATTGTGTCAGAGACGTCTTGCACTAAAGCATCAATGCAACCCGAGAGAGAGGTAACGAAGTGTGCAATAGACGTATGGTATAAAGGCCAATTGGCTCTGTGGAATATTCAACGTGGCAGTCTGTCTGCCTGGCAGCGGCAGGGGAACGACAGATTCACCGGCAAGTGGTCACTGTCACAAAGATCATCATGAGGTGACAATGAAGTGTAACCGCGAGAGCAGGTGAGGAGGTCGTAAGATCGATAGCAGAGAAGGGCCATGAGCGGCACTGATGTGGGTATTTGAACTGTCATTGAGGAGAAACAAATCCAAGTCTGTAAGAAGTTGATCAATTAGAAGACCCCTGTACTCGTTAGACTATTCACTCTATTCTTCACTTTCACTGAGGACAGCAATGTCATCAGCGAATCTAATCATTTATATCCTTTCGACACGAATTTTAATTGCACTCCTGAACCTTTCTTTTATTTCTGTCACTGCTTCTTAGATATATAGATTGAACAGTAGGGGCGAAATACTGTATCCCTCAATTACACCCTTTTTAATCAGAGCACTTTGTTCTTGCCATTCCACTCTCATTGGCCCCTCTTGGCGCTTGTACGTATTGTATAATACCCGTCTTTCTCTATTGCTTACTCCTATTCTTCTTAGAATATACTGCACCATTTGACGTTGTCGAACGCTTTCTCCAGGTTGACAAATCTTATGAACGGGTCGTGATCTTTCTTTAGTTTTGCATCTATTATCAACCGCAACGTCAGAATTGCTTCTCTGGTGCCTTTACCTCTCCTGAAGCCACACTGATCGTCATCTAACACACTCTTAATTTTATTTTCCATTTTTCTGCAAATTATTATTCTTGCCAGCAATTTGGATGCATGAGCTGTTACGCCGATTGTGCAATAATTCTCGCACTTGTCTGCTCTTACAACTTTCGGAAATTCCGGAAAGTCAGATGGTATATCGCCAGACTCATACTTTCGACAGTCCACGTGAACAGCCGTTTTGTTGCCACTTCTCCTAACGATTTTAGAAATTTTGGCGGAATGTTACCTACCCCTCCTGCCTTATTTGAACTTAATGCTTCCAAAGCTCTTTTAAATTCTGATTATAATACTGGTTCCTCTAACTCTTCTACATCGGCTTCTGTTTCTTCTTCTATCACGCCATCAGACAAGTCTTCCCCGTTCACAGAGGCCTTCAGTGTACTCTTTCCACCTATCCGCTATCTCCTCTGCGCTTAATAGTGGAATTCCCACTGCACTTTTTATGTTACCATCATTTCTTTTAATTTCACCGAAAGTTGTTTTGATTTTTCTGTACGCTGAGTCAGTACTTCTGACAATCATTTACCGACCGGTGTAGCCGAGCGGTTCTAGGCGCTTCAGTCTGGAACCGCACAACCGCTACAGTCGCAGGTTCGAACCCTGCCTCGGGCATGGAAGTGTGTGATGTCCTTAGGTTAGTTAGGTTTAAGTACTTCTAAGTTCTAGGGGACTGATGAATTCAGATATTAAGTCCCATAGCGCTCAGAGCCATTTTTTGACAATCATTTCTTTTCCGATTCCTTCACGTTTTTCATGTAGCCATTTAACCTTAGCTTCCCTGCACTTCCTAATTATGTCATTCCTAAGTGACTTGTATTTCTGTATTGCTGAATCTCCCTGAAAATTTTTGTACTTCCTTCTTTCGTCGATCAACTGAAGTGTTTCTTCTGTTTGGCATGTTTTCTTTGCAGTTACCTTCCTTGTACCTACCTTTTTTCTCTCAAATTTCTATGACTGTTCTTTTTAGGGATGTCCATTCCTTTTTAACTGAACTGCCTTCTGAGCTATTCATCATATCAGTATTGCCTTAGAGAACTTCAAGAGTATCGCTTCATTGCTTAGTACTTCCGTATCCCACTTCTTTTCTCATTTATTCTTCCTGGCCAGTCTATTCTTCATCTCTATCAAACTGTGCTCTGCGTCTATATCTGCTCCTGGGTACTTCTTACAATCTAGTATCTACACTCTTTCTCATAAATTAAGGATAATTGCAGAATGTGGTGCCACACAACGTGGTCCCGAAAGACATGTGCTACAAAACGCCACTGTTTCCTGCGCATGTACCCCGACATCAATATGGGATATGATCACCATCAACACGTACACAAGCCGCCCAACGGGTTGGCATGCTCTGGGTCAGGTGGTCGAGCAGCTGCTGGGTTATAACCTCCAATTCTTGCATCAGTGCCTGTCGGAGCTCCTGAAGTGTCCTAGGGGTTTGAAGACGTGCAGCGATACGTCGACCGAGAGCGTCCCAGACGTGGTCGGTGGGGCTTAGATCTGGAGAACAGGCAGGCCACTCCATTCGCCGGGTATCTTCTGTTTCAAGTTACTGCTCCACGATGGCATCTCGGTGGGGCCGTGCGTTATCATCTATCAGGAGGAAGGTGGGACCCACTGCACCCCTGAAAAGGCGGACATACTGATGCAAAATGACGTCCCGATGTACCTGACCTGTTACAGTTCCTCTGTCAAAGACATGCAGGGGTGTACGTGCACCAATCATAATCCCACCCCACACTTTCAGGTCCCTTTCAAGGACATTAAGGGTTTGGTTTCTGGTTCCTGGTTCACGCCAGATGAAAACCCGGCGAGAATCACTGTTCAGACTATTCCTGGACTCGTCCGTGAACATAACCTGGGACCACTGTTCCAGTGACCATGTACTGTGTTCTTGACACCAGGCTTTACGGGCTCTCCTGTGACCAGGGTTCAGTGGAATGCACCTTGCAGGTCTCCAGGCCTACAAATCATGTCTGTTCAGTCATCTGTAGACTGTGTGTCTGGAGACAACCGTTCCAGTGGCCGCAGTAAGGTCCCGAGCAAGGCTACCTGCAGTACCCCGTGGCCGTCTGCGGGCGTTGATGGTGAGATATGGGTCTTCTTGTGGTGTTGTACACTGTGGACGTCCCGTACTTTAGCGTCTGGACACGTTTCCTGTCTGCTGGAATCGTTGTCATAATCTTGAGATCACACTTTGTGGCACACGGAGGGCCCGTGCTATGACCTGCTGTGTTTGACCAGCCTCCAGTCACCCTAGTATTCTACATCTCATAACGCCATCAACATGTGTTCTTTGAGTCATTTTCAATGCACAGTCACCAGTAGCACGTCTGAAAACGTCTGCACACTTACTCTCTGCACCGTACTCTGACATGCACCAACCCACCTCTGCGTATGTGGACTGCTCCCAGCGCTACCGTGTGACGACCGCAGGTCAAATGCACCGCACGGTCATACCCAGAGGTGATTTAAACCCGCAAACCGCTCACCAGAGCGTTGTTTCACAACGTATCAGCATTATCCTTTATTTATGAGCATGAGTGTAATTTCGAAATCTGTGCCTGACCATGATGTAATCTAACTGAAATCTTTACTTAACTCCCGGCCTTTACCAAGTATACTTTCTCCTCTTGTGATTCTTGAACATAATATTCGCTGTTACTAGCTGAAGATTATTTAAGAACAAAATTAGTCTTTCTCCTTTCCCGTCCCTAGTAACTGTTTCTTCTACCCCTTCCCCTACAACCGCATTCTACTCTCCCATTACTATTAGATTTTCATTTCCCTTTACATACTGAATTACCCGTTCAATTTCTTCCTATACTCTCTCTATCTCTTCCTCTTCAGCTTGCGACGTCGATATGTATACTGAAGTATTTTTGTCGGTGTTAGTCTCCCGTCAGTTCCAATGAGAATAATCCTATCACTGAACTGTTCACAGTAACTCACTCTCCGCTCTACCTTCCTATTCATAACGTATCCTACTCCAGTTATACCATTTTCTGCTGCTGTTGATATTACCTTATTCTTGTCTGACCAGAAATCCTTGTCTTCCTTCCATTACGCTTTACTGACCTCCACGGGGGATGTTTCTAACAATAAAAATAAGAACTACGCAATATATGGGCTGCACGGGTTTCTAGGATGTAGGTTATAAGTAAAAGGAGCAATTAAAGAAATTCTTCAACAGCTTTTAACAAAAATGAGTCTACTTCACCAGAGTGTGGGAATTGCGCTGCTGAGAAATCGTCTGTAATCTGGAATGTAAGGATTAACCCCAACCCCTATCTCATACCTACCCAAACGGTCAGTAAAGTTACCACATTAATGTCGGTTAGGATGGAAACAGAACAGTCTACAACAGACGAACACCACGCCAGAATTCAGCACGACATTCCATGGTAAATTGCTTCCTATTTGTGTCATAGACTTACTGTTTTTGTTACATTATCTATATGACAAGAGGTCCAATAAAGGAAATGCCTTGCATGAAAGAGAGCAGCTGCTGGGAGAACAAAAGCAGAGGAGGGATTTTGTTAGGACAAGAGTTGGTAAAGTATTCTGAACTAGCGATGTACTGACGTTTAGATAAATCGTTTGAGTGATATCGTTGCTACCGATCTGTCGCGTGTAAAAGGTGTCGATATTGTCGATAACAATACTAATTCGTAAGTTATGGAGTTTGAAACAGAAAACAGTAACTATTTAAATGTGTTCTATAAGAGATCGCGTGGTCTTAGGCACCTTGTCACAGTTCGCGCGGCTACCCCCGTCGGAGGTTCGAGTCCTTCCTTGGGCATCGGTGTGTATGTTGTCCTTAGCGTAAGTTAGTTGAAGTTAGATTAAGTAGTGTGCAAGCTTAGGGACCGATGACCTCAGCAGTTTGGTCCCTTAGAACTTACCACAAATTTCGGCTTGCAAGAGCTCTATCATTGTCGATTTACACAGAAATTTGTATAATGTTTATATTTAAAACATGTAAAAATTTTAGCTGCTTTAAAATTAAATTTATAGCGTTGCTCACTTTCACTAAACCTACATTCAGACAGATATCAGAGAGAAACATAATTCACAGAACTTGACTGAAAGGAGGGTTAGGTTGGCAGGACACATCACGAGGCATGAAGGAGTAGTTCATTAGGTACTGTATGGAAGTACGAGGTCTTGCCTAAACACCATCTTTGGCATTATATTTATCAACATAGCAGGATATAATAAATTGATATCTTAGAGATAAGGAAGTAATGTTGCTAGTGCCTGATGATGACGAACTAATGTTTGGAAATAACTATTTAGTTCTTTTATTGAGGTAAACCACTTACATGTCATATTAGCAACTTCAGCTCATAGCATCTGTCTAAAGTGACGAACGCCGACCTCAGTGCTTGCATTACAACAACGCATAACATTTTGCTGCATTCTCTCATATATCCTCGCTGTCTGTTGTTTAATAAAACAGTCAGATCATGTGATCATGTTGGCTTTGTGACAAGAGATCCCCCTCGAATCCAATGATGAGATTATCCCTATGAGCGATCTTCCCCCACTCTTTGACATTTTTAGGTTCCGTATCTCAGTCGGTAAAAACGGAACCGTTGTAGGATCTTTGTTATCCGATGTCTGTCTGCCTGTCCGTCCGTCAAGACAGCTTTTTTTCAAAAATTACAATAGAAAATTTGAAATTACACAAAAAATTTAAAATTAGAGCCAAAATTTAAAACATTCTCGAAAGGCTCGTAATTGCCGGGACTGATATCTTTGGCTGCTTCGATGTCTACGGGACGGTCAGACACCCATTGCATTACCCTATTACTGTTCTGCTAATTTCCAGGTAACAGACTACAATGGAAGCAGGATACGGTTGGCAAAATAAAATGTCGTTAAGACAGTCATCTTTATCTATTTTGTCATTTCATATCCAAACAGTAGGACTGGTCTCGTTAATTGATTACTGTATGACTCCTCTCGTGATTTCTCCAGGGTTGCTTAAATTCCCCCCCCCCTTTCCAGTACTCCAGAGTGATAACACAACGAAGATACAGATGGCCGTTGACGTGATGGCTTTAGATGCGTTGGGAAGAGTACATATGAACTACAAGGATGAGACTGACCAATTTAGTTGGAGCATGAGAAGGATTATTTCTATGCATCTGACTGATGGGCTGAAGACCCTCATTACGACGTTATTTCGTTTACTTTTTACATACAAGCAGTCATTTTCCTATCAAAATTCACTCAAAGGTGCTCCCTTTAGTACTGCAGTATAAGGATAACATGAAGTCCACGAAACATTTCAAAAAATCGGTACAGATATATGGTCTATAACAACTCCGCAAATGATACAGCATGTGAAAGACTAACTCTTAAACATTTTTCGCAGTGTTTTTAAATGTTCTATGTGTCTAACCATCACACCACTTACACATTTAATCAGTTGGCCCATTCTGGACATACCCGACCCAGCAAAATCAGAAGTGATAGTAAGAACCATTGCTGCGATGCGGTATCGCAAGTCTCCGATAATCTTGATAGAGATCGGACATAAACTCTATCCCCGAAGTAATTTTGCACTAACTCAACAGGCAGATTCTGTGGAACTTGGCTACATCACGTTCCTCACACACAGTCCACTGGCTGTTCTGACACACCTGATCAGTCGGAACATTTTGTATCGCCCAAGCAACCATCCTGCTCGCATTTTTTGGTGCTTCTTCACTCTCCTGTTGTAAATGGATGGTGTCTTGAAAAACTTGCCATGGAAAGCTCTTTGTGTTCCGGCGTAACCACACGGGCCGGCACGATGATGAAGAACGGAAGAGCAGAGAGGGTTGTGAGCCAGTAGTATGCTGACTAGGATGACATCACAACTGGAGCGGCATCTACACTAAGAGAATATAAGCGACACGCCACCTAGCTGCAGCCGGACTGGACAACGAGCCGTCATACAAACGCTACAGCTGTGACTTATGAACTGTACTATTTTGCTTGCATTGAAATTGTACATACCGAAGGACATTGATTATTTACGTGTCGCCATTTGCTTGCGACACACTTTTGTGAATGCGCAAAGTTAAGTATTGTAAGTTTAATTTTCTGTAATAAACTCCATTAACACGATTTTCTTGAATTGTTGTCTAGCAATCCGATAAACCAGCTTCCTAGGCACCCTCTATTAGACGAGTGGGCAGGATATCACACTATCATTACCCATTTGAAATGGGCAAATTCTAGCCATCAAAATAATTCCTCTGCCTGATTCGCCACCATTTTTAGCAAGTATTGTTGGTGGCGACCCCGTCAGAGATTTTCCAAACTAACTTTGGGGCACCACGACTCCAAAAAGCTTTGAGAGTTTATATTTCTCATTTGTTACGACATATTTAGCCATTTACCTATACCAGTTTTTCAAAACTTTTCAAAGACTTTATATGAGGGCTGTTCGGAAAGTAAGGAAAGATCGGCCGTGAAATGGAAACCACAGAGAAAATCAAAACTGTTTTTTTTTGCACATTTAGCTACACGCTCCAGGTACTTCTCTTCATAGTCGCTGCTCCGACTTAGACATTTGTCGGGGCGTTATACCAAATTTCCAACACCATCGTCGTAGAAGGCAGCCGCCTGTGCTTTCCGATAACTCTCTATGCTGGTCTACAGCGCGTAACCTATGCCCAAGTGTTGTCTTCGTATCCAGCGTTTCATATGAACAGAGATGATACTCAGGACGAGCCAATTAGGGCTGTGTTGTGAGTGATCGAACACTCGAAAAGGCCGCAGGAGCTTCTTCACTACCCCTGCAGAGTGCGGCTGAGAATTGCCATGAAGATGGAAATGCGTGGCAGTTGTGCTAGGTGGGCTGCATTCATTAAGGCGAAGCCTCTCAGCAGGCCCTCCTACTTGGTGGGAGACATTGTTGTTCTAGGCACCTTTACTCGCTCACAGTGCGCTCACAACTGAAAAGAGCGTCTTGATGCGATCTACAGGGATACTAGTGACACTGCCCAAAGCGTCTGTGAAAAGCCTTGTCGGATTTTCACAATGGTTTCCATTTCGCGACCGATCGTTCGCCATTTTCCGAATAGCCCTTGTAATTACACAGTATAATACACGACAAAAATTATGAGCTTTCTTGTAGAGTGTGAAATTAAATGTTAGTGGGTGAACGAAAATAAATCGGGGATTGACAGTAACATGAGGGGTAGAACTTCAATAGTGGTAACTATTTATTTACAGCTCGTACTAAATAGATACGTGTTTCAAAGTTTTACTGACCTTCAAAGTAGTCACCTGTCACTTCTGTCTCTATGCTGTTCATTTTTGGAACCACAACCTACGACTAGCTCAGAGACAGAAGTGATGGCACTTTATGCAGGACCTGACCATCATTTTGCAGGACAATGCTCAAGCACATACAGTGCAAGCTGTTACTGATTTTGTGACTGATGGGAATGCTAAGTGCTACACCACCTACTGCACTCCCCTGACTTAAGCCCTTGTGAGTTCAACTCGATTTCTAAACTGAAGGAAACACTCCATGGCATTCGCTTCAGAACTGCTACAAATTCGTCTGGCAATAGACCGTGCTGCTCGAACTGTCACCACAACTGGCACTACTAAGAGTATCCTACGACTTCCACATCGCTGGCAATGGGTTATACACAATGTTGGTGAGTACTCTGAAGGTCGGTAAAACTTTGAAACACATATCTATTTTGTACGAGCTGTAAATAAATAGTTGCCACTATTAAAGCTCCAAACCTCGTATAAGTGCTTCTCTTTGTCACGTATTAAAAAAGAAATTGAACTTCTACAGGTAACAGTAGCGGTTCCGAGATGGAACCCTTAGGAACACCAGAAGCGTTGTGATGTTGATGACGTATACAGTTTATCGACACGGATTATTGATTTACGAATAAGCTCCATTTGGCGAGTGACTAATTTACTTCCTCGTTAAATCTGCAGCGTAGGGGGATGACTCTTCGATACTTACACGCCGTTGGGGACACAGTGCGCAGGCGCGTAGAATCCATCGCCCTCGCATCGCGGCCTCCAAGCGGCGATTCCCAGCGACGCTGACGCCTCGTCACTGTCGTAAGCCTTCTGGTCGCGCGTGCAGGTCGTGTTCACTGTGGGGAAAGACAGGGAGAGTCACTGGATACACCAGAAATTACACGAGCGAAGCTCGCTTTCTACACTCGAGGTCCGGAATGCACTTATTACGTGCAAACAATTTCTGGCTTTAACTCACCTAATTCAAAGGCAGGACTCTCAGAACCGAATAGTTTTCGGTACGCTAAGTGGCTTTACAAGGCCTTTGTAACAGTGTGATGGTTATGATTGTAACTGTCATTGCTACTGATGGTTGGAATCCTTTACGGGTCTATGTGCTTAAATAAGAAAAGTTTTTTTTATTCACTCCCATTGGTTATCTTATTTTTCCGAACTTTTTGTGTTGTGTACGGGCATATGTTCCACTCAGGGGTCTGTGATGAGATCATGAAATACACTACTGGCTACACCACGAAGATGACGTGCTACAGACGCGAAATTTAATCGACAGGAAGAAGATGCTGTGATATGCAAATGATGAGCCTACAGCGTGCTGACATGAGGAAAGTTTCCAACCGATTTCTCATACACAAACAGCAGTTGACCGGCGTTGCCTGGTGAAACATTGTTGTGATGCCTCGTGTAAGGAGGAGAAATGCGTACCATCACGTTTCAGACTTTGATAAAGGTCGTGTTGTAGCCTATCGCGATTGCGGTTTATTGTATCGCGACAGTGCTGCTCGTGTTGGTCGAGATCCAATGACTCTTAGCATAATATGGAATCGGTGGGTTCAGGAGGGTAATACGGAACGCCGTGCTGGATCCCAACGGCCTCGTATCACTAGCAGTCGAGATGACAGGCATCTTATCCGCATGGCTGTAACGGATCGTGCAGCCACGTCTCGATCCCTGAGTCAACAGATGGGGACGTTTGCATGACAACAACCATCTGCAAGAACAGTTCGACGACGTTTGCAGCAGCATGGACTATCAGGTCGGAGACCGTGGCTGCGGTTACCTTTGACGCTGCATCACAGACAGGAGCGTCTGCGATGGTGTACTCAACGACGAACCTGGGTGCACGAATGGCAAAACGTCATTTCTTCGGATGAATCCAGGTTCCGTTTACAGCATCATGATGGTCGCATCCGTGTTTGGCGAAATCGCGGTGAACGCACATTGGAAGCGTGTATTCGTCATCGCCATACTGGCGTATCACCCAGCGTGATGGTATGGGGTACCATTGGTTATACGTCTCGGTCACCTCTTGTTCGCATTGACGGCACTTTGAAGAGTGGACGTTACATTTCAGATGTGTTACGACCCGTGGCTCTACCCTTCATTCGATCCCTGCGAAACTCTACATTTCAGCAGGATAATGCACGTCCGCATGTTGCAGGTCCTGGACGGGCCTTTCTGGATACAAAAAATGTTCGACTGCTGCCCTGGCCAGCACATTCTCCAGATGTCTCACCAATTGAAAACGTCTGGTCAATAGTGGCCGAGGAACTGGCTCGCCACAATACGCCAGTCACTACTCTTGATGAATCGTGGTATCGTGTTGAAGCTACATGGGCAGCTGTACCTGTACACGCCATCCAAGCCCTGTTTGACTCAATGCCCAAGCGTATCAAGGCCGTTATTACGGCCAGAGGTGATTGTTCTGGGTACTGATTTCTCAGGATCTAAGCACCCAAATTGCGTGCAAATGTAATCACATGTCAGTTCTAGTATAATATATTTGTCTAATGAATACCCGTTTATCATCTGCATTTCTTCTTGGTGTAGCAATTTTAATGGCCAGTAGTGTATATTGAGTTCTATTTCTGCTTTTGAGGACAATCCGAAACAGGAGGTAGAGGGCGAATAATGGTATCAGAATATAGTCTATTCCTCTCGAATATACGAGGGCAGTTCAATAAGTAATGCAACACATTTTTTTTCTCGGCCAATTTTGGTTGAAAAAACCGGAAATTTCTTGTGGAATATTTTCAAACATTCCCGCTTCGTCTCGTATAGTTTTATTGACTTCCGACAGGTGGCAGCGCTGTACGGAGCTGTTAAAATGGCGTCTGTAATGGATGTGCGTTGCAAACAACGTGCAGTGATCGAGTTTCTTTTGGCGGAAAACCAGGGCATCTCAGATATTTTTAGGCGCTTGCAGAATGTCTACGGTGATCTGGCAGTGGACAAAAGCACGGTGAGTCGTTGGGCAAAGCGTGTGTCATCATCACCGCAAGGTCAAGCTAGACTGTCTGATCTCCCGCGTGCGGGCCGGCCGTGCACAGCTGTGACTCCTGCAATGGCGGAGCGTGCGAACACACTCGTTCGAGATGATCGACGGATCACCATCAAACAACTCAGTGCTCAACTTGACATCTCTGTTGGTAGAGCTGTCACAATTGTTCACCAGTTGGGATATTCAAAGGTTTGTTCCCGCTGGGTCCCTCGTTGTCTAACCGAACACCATAAAGAGCAAAGGAGAACCATCTGTGCGGAATTGCTTGCTCGTCATGTGGCTGAGGGTGACAATTTCTTGTCAAAGATTGTTACAGGCGATAAAACATGGGTTCATCACTTCGAACCTGAAACAAAACGGAAATCAATGGAGTGGCGCCACACCCACTCCCCTACCAAGAAAACGTTTAAAGCCATACCCTCAGCCGGTAAAGTCATGGTTACAGTCTTCTGGGACGCTGAAGGGGTTATTCTGTTCGATGTCCTTCCCCATGGACAAACGATAAACTCTGAAGTGTATTGTGCTACTCTTCAGAAATTGAAGAAACGACTTCAGCGTGTTCGTAGGCACAAAAATCTGAACGAACTTCTCCTTCTTCATGACAACGCAAGACCTCACACAAGCCTTCCCACCCGAGAGGAGCTCACAAAACTTCAGTGGACTGTTCTTCCTCATGCACCCTACAGCCCCGATCTCGCACCGCCGGATTTCCATATGTTTGGCCCAATGAAGGACGCAATCCGTGGGAGGCACTACGCGGATGATGAAGAAGTTATTGATGCAGTACGACGTTGGCTCCGACATCGACCAGTGGAATGGTACCGTACAGGCATACAGGCCCTCATTTCAAGGTGGCGTAAGGCCGTAGCATTGAATGGAGATTACGTTGAAAAATAGTGTTGTGTAGCTAAAAGATTGGGGAATAACCTGGTATATTTCAATGCTGAATAAAACAACCCCTGTTTCAGAAAAAAAATGTGTTGCATTACTTATTGAACTGCCCTCGTAAGTCTAGTTAGACTGATGGAAGCAATCATCGGTATATCTTGTCCTCATTACTTATTTGATTGTGGAGGTATTTGGTGTTTAATCCAGAACATCATTCAAGAAGACTGACATTTAATCCGGACCGTGACCACCCAAGAAGATTTCAAACCGCCAAAACTTTTCTTAGCACTCTTAGGGCATCAGATTCTTGAACTGAGAAAAAGAAGACAGAATATGCATTAACAGAACGTACATGAAGCACCTTCGTTTTAGTAATGGCAAAGCGCTGTTTATCTCTAATGAAGGTAAAGTCCAAGAACTCTGTAGAACCAGTTTGAAGGTAGAGCTGAAAATAAATAACAATAATTCTAAAATAATTCAAGTGAGGGTGCTATTTCACAACCTTTCCTTACTTAGCTTGAGATGCGATAAAATTTCCACACGTGCAAGCATGAGTTGATCGATGGTATGTCTTGTACTGAAAATGTGGCAGAGTGTCAGAAATGTCTAGCAGCGCTCTTTGGAGCGGCAATCAGTCACATTTGGCTGGCAAAAGTTTGAAAGGACAGTTTCCTGCTTTAGAGCACTCATATTGCAATTTTTGAATGGGAAGGATGTAGGTCTAGACAGAGTCACGTGCTGTGGCTCCTGGGTGTAGGGAATACTTTGCTATTATAATTTTCTGCATTAACCCCTATTCTACTTTCGATGTTTCTATGACACATCCTCAATACACTCATATTACTGATGGCTCCCGTGACCTAGAACTCAGTGATTTGCGAATGGGTTTGAACATCCTACCTATGTGAGCGAAAATATCAACTCCATCTTTCGTCATGATTTCGAGCATAATGCTTACATAGCCTCCTTCAGCTGGAAGCATATCAATTAAATTTACTAGTAGCTTTGTGTCGAGCACCTGTTGTGAAAAATGTTACTACAGTACGATTAAATTTACTTGATGGTTGGCATTTGTAACTTGCCACTACAGTGTTGCCACATCAGCTGCTCATACCGCTCAGTTATAGGTGACACACAAACACGGCAGGTCACTTCACAGATGCTGTTAATGTGTAACGCGGAACAATGTTGCAAGTGCCAGTGGAGGTATGACAGAAATGTCAGATCCTCTGACGAAAGGCGATTTTAAGTGATCAATGAACTCCGGCACGTTTCCTGCCCTTGAATTTAAACTCATGTCCTAAGCCAACCACAACCTCGTGATGGGCAGTGTATCCAAGAAAACGTTGGTCAGCAGTCTGCGGTAGAACTAGATAACGATCTCTCTGTTCCAGGCGATTAAGGCCAACCTCTAAGAGCAAACTCAAGACAGAGAGATTTCAGGTTCAGCGATAAAAGCAAACTGTAATTTCTCACAGTCGTTGGTGATCTGAAACTATCCTCACACTGTCTACAAGAGCCGCCACATTACCAAACGATGAAGGTTGTAGGTGACAAAGCCAATTCCGAACGAAAAAAGAAAGACAGAAAGAAAAACATGAGCAAATAAAAAAATCAATACTATGATGAAAATTACACAATCTACATCTACATGTATACCCTGAAAATCACATCTAAGTGTCTGGCAGAGGGTTCATCAAACCACCTTCACAATTCTCTATTATTTCAATCTCGTATAGCGCACAGAAAGAACGAACACCTATATCTTTCCGTACGAGCTCTGATTTCCCATATTTTATAGTGGTGATGGTTTCACTCTATGTAGGTCGGTGCCAACAAAATATTTTCGCATTCGGAGGAGAAAGTTGGTGATTGGAATTTCGCGAGAAGAGTCCGTCGCAACGAAATCGCCTTTCCTTTAATGATGTCCTGCCCAAATCATGTATCATTTCAGTGACACTCTCTCCCATATTTCGCGATAATACAAAACGTGCTGCACTTCTTTGAACTTTTTCGATGTACTCCGTCAGTCCTATCTGGTAAGGATCCCGTACCGCGCAGCAGTATCCTAAAAGAGAACGGACAAACGTAGCGTAGGCAGTCTCCTTAGTAGATCTGTTACATTTTTAAGTGTCCTCCCAATAAACCGCAGTCTTTGGTTAGTCTTCCCCACAACATTTTCTAAGTGTTCCTTCCAATTTAAGTTGTTCGTAATTGTAATTCCTAGGTATTTAGATGAATTTACGGCCTTTATAGTTGACTGATTTATCGTGTAACCGAAGTTTACTGATTCCTTTTAGCACTCATGTGGATGACCTCACACTTTTCGTTATTTAGCATCAACTGCCAATTTTCGCACCATTCAGATATCTTTTCTAAAGCGTTTTGCAATTTGTTATGATCTTCCGATGACTTTATTAGTCGATAAATGACAGCGTCGTCTGCTGAAGTATTAGATGTAAAATATTACAATTAAACCAATTACTTGGATAATAACAATAATCTAAGTCTTTGGAATATATTTAGAAACAAAGAAATTCGTTGCATTTGATGCTATTCGAACCTACAACCTTCTACTTGTCAGGTGTATGCGCTAACCATTGTTTTACACAAGGGTATTGGATTAAGTAATTGTATTTCTAACTGCGGTAATCTAGTTGCAGCGACAAGTTGTAGGTTACAAAAAAACCGCTTCACGCCGAAGCTTCGTCCTGTGAAGCTTATTTAAAATAAGAAGATATCTGTGATTCTGGTAACTGTACATGTAACGCTGAATCGCCTCTTGTGAGGAAGTATCCACTTGTGTATTTCATTAGCATCATTGGCATCGTTGTGTGTTTTGGTGTGGTTATCGTCTGTGACGAAATACAAAAGAAAAGGACCAGACTCACGATTCAGGATGCGGAATGCCACGCAAGGAATTGAAAGTCAACTGACCAACTGTTGTGACAGTTTGGCATCGACGAACAGTTCGGGCGTGATGTTTAGCGCTCTGACTGGAGGAAAGCAGCTCCAACACGTGAAGTGTCCAACTATCAAGTAATTTTAAGTGGACTACATTTAATCCAATATTGTGGCATCGCGCAACGGTTACGATATAAAACTGACTTGTAGAAGGTCGTAGGTTCGAATCACTTACACACTCACCTCAAATATTTAACACATTAATTAATTTCTAAAGTAATAAGGCGTTTGACACTGTTTTATACAAGGGAAATCAGTTCCTTAAACAAAACGGTTCGTCGGTTGTCGCTAACTGCGAGATTTTGATCGTGTCGATAAAGAAAATTAACTACGAGAGACGTTCAATAAGTAACGGAACACTTGTCTGAAACGAAATTACAATTAAATCAATACCATTAACTGCTGACGGGCGTTGATATACATCAACGGGGACAGTTGAAAATGTGTGCCCCGACCGGGACTCGAATGCGTGATCTCCTGTTTACATGGCAGACGCTCTATCCATCTGAGCCACCGATGGCACAGAGGATAGTGCGACTGCAGATATTTATCGCCGGCACGCTCCCCGTGAGTCCCACATTCCCAACTTATAGTCCACACACTACGCTCGTAGTGTCCCTGCCATTATACCCATTACTCGTGGCAGACAATCCACCGAGTCCTGTAAGAGTTCAGGCAAATCGTGTGCATGTGCACTGAAGAAGGTCACGAGCCGGTTACCCTTAACGATATGAAGTAATGGGTATAATGGCAGGGGCACTACGAATGTAGTGTGTGGACTATAAGTTGGGAATGTGAGACTCACGGGGAGCGTGCAAGGGATAAATACCTGAAGTCGCACTATCCTCTGTGCACTCGGTGGCTCAGATGGATAGAGCGTCTGCCATGTAAGCAGGAGATCCCGGGTTCCAGTCGCGGTCGGGGCACACATTTTCAACTGTCCTCGTTGATGTATATCAACGCCCGTCAGCAGCTAATGGTATTGATTTAACTGTAATTCAATTCTAGAGAGCTGCACGCTCACTTCATACACTTGTCTGAAAGTAGGTTGGTCAAAAAGCAACGTATTTTTTAATTTCTAAGCCTAGTCAAAAGTTTTAGATTATTATTTCTATTCAGGTAATTGGTTTAAAAGTAATTTCTTTTTTTTCTAATACTTTGTGACATCCTTTTCATCATAGTGCTGACTTGTTTTTGATCTCGTTTTTCTTTCTATCTCTCTTTTTTCGTTTGGAATCTGGATGTGTCGCCTATAATCTGCATCCTAATGCCAACCAGGACTGCTTATCGGTTGGTAATGTGGCGGCTCTTGTAGCCAGTGTGAAGATAGTTTCAGATAACCAATGACAGCGCGAAATTACAGTTCGCTTTTAGCGCTGGAACTGAAATTTCTCTGTCAAGAGTGTTCCCGCAGAGGTTAGCTTTAATTGCTTTGAAAGAAACGACTGTGACTTTAGTTCTGCCACAGACTGCTGACCGCCGTTTTCTCAGATACATTGCACATTACGGGGTTGTGGTTAGCTCAGGACATGGGTTTGAATTCAGAGATACGAAACGTGTCGTTCAGTCATTGGTCACTGAAAGTCAGCTGTCGACAGAGGATCTCGCATTTCTGTAATACCTCTGCTGGCACTTGCAACATTACTCCGTGTTACACATTAACGGCATTTGTGAAGTGACCTGTCGTGTTTGTGGGTCACCTATAACCGAGCGCTGGACAGCAGCTGATGTAGCGGCAATGTAGCGGAAAGTGACGTGTCAACTATCAATTAATTTTCATTGGACTGTGGTTATATCCATGACTGCGGTGATCCATTCGCAACGACAAACTGTAGCTTTCAAAAATTGGGCTTCACGTCGAAGCTTCGTCGTGCGAAACTTATCTAAAGTAAGCAGATCTCTGTGAATGTGATAACTGTATATGTGACGCTGAATCACGTTTTGCGCGGAGGTATCCAGTAGTGCTTTGTTAGAGCTGCGTATGAAATGTGTGTATTTTCTTAAAATTGTGTTATTTGTATTGTGTGTTTTGGTGTGGTTATTGTCTGTGATGAAACACAAAATGAAAGCGCCAGAACCAATATTCAGGATCCAAACACATCAAAGTAGAATGGCGGACAAGGAATTGAAAGTGAACTGACCAACTATTGTGGTTATTTGGCAACAGTGAATGGTTCGTGCGTGACACTGAGCCCTCTGATTGGAGGAAACCAGCTCCAGAGCGCGAGGTGTCAACTATCAAGGGATTTTAAGCGGACTGTAGATAGTTGTCTTTCTTTGTGGAATTGTAGCTCAGGTATATGAATAGCGGGTACAATTATTTCCTTGCTTCTTGCACTAATGTGTCATGAATAACGTATGTTGCTTCTTAATACCTCCATTGCTAATATAGACACATCAAAAAAATTTTTGCATCACCTCGGTTCCGAGAGTTCCGGAACCTGTACAGAAAATTGGAATAGAGATCAACGTAAACATCATTTCCGCCCTTTTTATTGGTCACGAAAACCACACATTGCATGCAACGAGACCTTCAGAGGTGGTGGTCCAGATTGCTGTACACACCGGTACCTCTTATACCCAGTAGCACGTCCTCCTGCAATGATGCACGGCTGTATTCGTCGTGGCAGTCTATCCACAAGTTCATCAAGGCACTGTTGGTCCACATTGTTCCACTCGTCAACGGCGCTTCGGCGTAGATCCCTCAGGGTGGTTGGTGGGTGACGTCGTCCATAAACAGTCCTTTTCAATCTGTCCCAGGCATGTTGGATGCGGTTCATGTCTGGAGAACAGGCTGGCCACGCAAGTCGAGCGATGTCATTATCCTGAAGGATGCCCGACGGGGGCGCGAATTGTCGTCCATGAAGACGAATGCCTCGCCAATATGCTGCCGATATGGTTGCACTATCGGTCGGAGGATGGCATTGACGTATCGTACAGCCGTTACGGCGCCTTCCATGACCGCCAGCGGCGTACGTCGGCACCACATAACGTCACCCCAAGACAGGGAACCTCCACCTTGCTGCACTCGCTGGATAGTGTGTCTAAGGCGTTCAGCCTGACCGGGTTGTCACCAAACATGTCTTCGACGACTGTCTGGTTGAAGGCATATGCGACACTCATGCCAGTCCAGAGTGGTCCATTCGGCATGTTGTTGGGCCTATCTGTACCGCGCTGCATGGTGTCGTGGTGCAAAGATGGACCTTGCCATGGACGTCGGGAGTGCAGTTGCGCATGCGCACAGTTTGAATCGGAACATGACGTCCTGTGGCTGCACGAAAAGCATTATTCAACTTGGTGGCGTTGCTGTCAGCGATCCTCCGAGCCATAATCCGTAGGTAGCAGTCATCCACTGCAGTAGCAGCCGATGGGCGGCCTGAGCGAGGCATGCCATCGACAGTTCCTGTCTCTCTGTATCTCCTCCGTGTCCGAACAACATCGGTATTAAATGTTTGGGTATGTTTGAACTACAGACAACACGAGCCGTGTACCTGCTTCCTGGTGGAATGGTGGAATGACTGGAACTGATGGGCTGTCGGACCCCCTCCGTCTAATAGATGCTTCTCATGCATGATTGTTTATATCTCTGGGCGGTTTTAGTGACATCTCTGAACAGTCAAAGGGACTGTGTCTGCGATAAAATATCCTCAGTCAATGTCTATCTTCAGGAGTTCTGTGAACGGGGGTGATGCAAAGCTTTTTTTGATGTGTGTATTTCACATTATGTTGGTGAATTTTACGTACTGGTACTTAGCGAGTCCACCTTATACAGTCTTGTTACTATAATGCTACCAACCAAATATAAGGAAAGTAAAACAGATTTCGTCCAGGTGAGAATGATTTTCCCCGAGATTTATTTCCGCCTTCGTCACTTACCATCCATCCCAGGTGCCCGTAAGCCTACAACAGACGGTGCTATGCACATAGCCTTGTTTAAATTTATTTTGCTCTCCATATATAGCGTGTGGTTTCGTCCGAAACCCGCTTCAACCTGCCCACATCGCCTATGTGTCAGGCGCTACCGCAATTGCAGAAGTTTGTCAGTATCCAGGTGTGATGGTGTGGCGTGCCATTGGGTAAGACGTGCGACCTCAATTCCACTGTGCTGAGGCCAATCTGAATAGAAAAGCAGTTACATCTGAGAAGTAATAGAACTCGTAGTCCCGCCACTCCTTCAGGAAACTTTGCTTGACGTACTTCAGTATGATAACATCCACCCACGTGTGGGGAGGAATGAGGAAATCTTATCCGAAGAACGACAGGTACTTTTCTTTTCTCTGCTGGCTGCACGTTTTGTGCATCTGGAATATCACTCGACAGCATCTTGTTCGCGACGATCTTCCAGCAAGCCTGCTGATATTTTGTGGACTCGTACACAACCTCCGTGGAGGGAGGTTGCACAGGAACGTATCACAACCCTCTTTCACTACTTGCCCCGATATTTACAGACTCTGACTGTTGGGGCTTCCAACCAGACTGAATTCTCAGAAGCGACACATCACGACAGTACCGTAGTCAAAACTGTTTGTGTACTAAAACCTTGTACCCTGTCAGAAGATTGGAGCCATGTAAATACAGACAAATATCAAATAGAAAGAGGTTGTACTGCAGTTGTACGATTGTATAACGAAGTCGTTTTCCTCTACGATAGCTTTGGTGGATAATACAATTATATTGATAGTGAACTGTAGACCATAAATGTTGTGTTCGGACAAACGAGTCTCTGAAAGTTATGGTACTGAGTTATTCGAGCTATATCTTGATAGAAATATTTAAACACATTAGCTATCGTTAAAATTATGTTCAGTGCAATTGATTAGAACTGTACTACAGTGAGGAGCTCAAGTAATCATCCAATGCATTAATTAAAGTTCACGATAATTAGGAGACAGACTACGTAGTCAAGGAAGGTAGACCTATAACAAAACAGCAAATAAATCACTGATATACTACTCTATAAAAAATCGTAATAAATGAATTTTCCTGAAAGAGCATACAAAAGATGTTACAGTACTGAGGGAAAGAAATGAGTGGAAATCATTTTGGAATATGTAAGGAACGAAACAGTGGTAAGACTACAGGTCACCATTGCCTTGCTGATCTCTTGTGTCGAGGCATTGCGTGCCCATCACTCAAATGTGTAATTTGTAATTAAGAACACGCTGTTATGAACTGATATCATTTTTTAACATGTGCAAAATTAAAATGATATAATACATAATCAACTGGAACATTGGAGCCCTACTGGGAAACCGGAAAATAAACAGCTGTGCCCCGTTGTTAAGACCGTTAAAAAATAAAAATAGCTAATCACCTTCTCGAATTCTTATTTACATAATCCCTGTTAAAATGTTGATTTCACTCTCATGTTTTCTTCAACGTGTTCGCCTTTTCACAAGCTATACCAGTAGTATAACTGGAGGAAATTCGGGTAAGATGACAAAGAGGACGCCATGCCGATTTTGACAACTGTCGACAATTATGCTTCATGAAGATCTTGTGCCTACATCAGAGAACCCTAGTAATTAGCTATGTATGTATAAAGACCAAATTTTTATCCCTTCAATCAGCAGGCCAATAGTTAGCAATAAGGGAAACCGTGTTTTGGAGCCCACTGCACCTAAGTTCTTGATGATACCTAGCGAGCAATAGCGGGTGGGGAAAAATTATCTCTAATTTATTCATGTGATATCTGTGAAATACGTTCGAATTATTTCAGTTGACGTATAATTTTTGTTTTCTGATAAGTTTTTTCTTGTTATGTAGTTTGAATTAACAATGACTACGCTAAGGTGACGAATTAGAAGGATCACAAGATGATGACCGTTAACTTTCTCCTCAACTTGTTTTTTACGAGTTCGTCAACTTACCGATCGTTTATTAAACATCTCACACATTTTGAAATTAATTCATTGACACTTTTATTGCTTAATGAACCGTTCTGTACATGTCAATAGCACGAGAAGAATGTAAAGAACAACAATGAAGAGACAAAGCTGTAGCACGCAATCTGTGACTGATATGATTGCTGAAGTTGTGAAAAATAAAGCAATTGTAAATTCTACAGAAAACACGAAGTCAACTATGTCTGAGTACGTAAAGAAAGGTGGTGGTAGGGTATTAAAAGAGTCGGTAGGCATGTTTTTCAGTGTGAAGAGGTTAGGTTGAGTATCAGTGTTCCCATTCATCGACGTAACTTCAAATTTGAGTGATTAAGCCCAGCCTACATTATAGTACATATTCATGTCCTAGAGGTGTCGATGTATTATGAAGTTTTTATTCCTCTCAGCTCACTGTATTTCGTTTTCTGTGTTACCAACAGTCAGCTGAAAAATGAATATTTCTTGTTGCTGAAGTGAACTGCTCTACTGGTTCGTCATTCTACGCGACCCTGTTTGTCAGCTCCAACGCACGCTTGGGTAAGGAGTACCGAACATGGGAAATGAGTTTTTAAGTACACTACTGGCCATTAAAATTGCTACACCGAGAAGAAATGCAGATGATAAACGGGTATTCATTGGAAAAATATATCATACTAGAACTGACATGTGATTACATTTTCACGCAATTTGGGTGCATAGATCCTGAGAAATCAGTACCCAGAACAACCACCTCTGCCTTGATACGCATGGGCATTGAGTCAAACACACCTTGGATGGCGTGTACAGGTACAGTTACCCACGCAGCTTCAACACGATACCAAAGTTCATCAAGAGTAGTGGCTGGCGTATTGTGACGAGCCAGTTGTTCGGCCACCATTGGCCAGACGTTTTCAATTGGTGAGAGATCTGGAGAATGTGTTGGCCAGGGCAGCAGTCGAAGATTTTCTGCATCCCGAAAGGCCCGTACAGGACCTGCAACATGCGGTCGTGCATTATCCTGCTGAAATGTAGTGTTTCGCAGGGATCGAATGAGGGGTAGAGCCACGGGTCGCAACACATCTGAAATGTAACGTCCACTGTTCAAAGTGCCGTCAATGCGAACAAGAGGTGACTGAGACGTGTAACCGATGACACCCCATACCATCACGCCGGGTGATACGCCGGTATGGCGATGACGAATACACGCTTCCAATGTACGTTCACCGCGGTGTCGCCAAACACTGATGCGACCATCATGATGCTGTAAATAGAACCTGGATTCATCCGAAAAAAAATGACGTTTTGCAATTCGTGACTCAGATTCGTCGTTGAGTACACCATCGCAGGTGCTCCTGTCTGTGATGCTGCGTCAAGGGTAACCGCAGCCGTGGTCTCCGAGCTGATAGTCCATGCTGCTGCAAACGTCGTCGAAGTGTTCGTGCAGATGGTTGTTGTCTTGCAAACGTCCCCATCTGCTGACTCAGGGATCGAGATGTGGTTGTACAGCCATGCGGATAAGATGCATGTCATCTCGATTGCTAGTCATACGAGGCCGTTGGTATCCAGCACTGCGTTCCGTATTACCCTCCTGAACCCACCGATTCCATATTCTGCTAACAGTCATTGGATCTCGACCAACGCGAGCAGCAATGTCGCAATACGATAAACCGCAATCGCGATAGGCTACAATCCGACCTTTATCAAAGTCGGAAACGTGATGGTACGCATTTCTCCTCCTTACACGAGGCATTAGAACAAATTTCACAAGGCAACGCCGGTCAACTGCTGTTTGAGTATGAGAAACCGGTTGGAAACTTACCTCATGTCAGCACGTTGTAGGTGTCGCCACCGGCGCCAACCTTGTGTGAATGCTCTGAAAAGCTAATCATTTGCATATCACAGCATCTTCTTCCTGTCCGTTAATGTCGCGTCTGTAGCACGTCATCTTCGTGGTGTAGCCTTTTTAATGGCCAGTAGTGTATATTTTGAAGTAGACACTTGTAAGAAGACTCTGCCAAGATTCTGGGGAGCACTAATGTTTGATAAAATAACAAAAGCTTTAGTTCATCAGCTTGCCCGATTTTTCCCCTGCATTGTTTTACAAGTCTCGGTGCAGTCTTTGCGGCATGAAACTCGATGGTATGTATTTCCAGTAGAACGTGAACAGTGCGAGTAAGATGTCTACTTGCGCGCGCTACTCACTGGCTCTGCAGACGGGCTCGGCGTCTTCGTCTGCGGTGTCCGCGCTGTAGCAGCTGAGGCCTGGACCGCAGATGGCTGTGGGCAGCGGTCTCCCTGGCATCCCCACGGTGCATACCTCGCCCTCCTCTGAAGAAGGCGACACGCGATGCGTCAGAAACGTCACATACAGCATGAGCATGAACTTTTTGCAGATGTCACAAAAAAAAGAAAATGGCTCTGAGCACTATGGGACTTAACAGCTATGGTCATCAGTTCCCTAGAACTTAGAACTACTTAATCCTAACTAACCTAAGGACGTCACACAACACCCAGTCATCACGAGGCAGAGAAAATCCCTGACCCCGCCGGGAATCGAACCCGGGAACCCGGGCGTGGGAAGCGAGAACGCTACCGCACGACCACGAGCTGCGGACGCAGATGTCACAAGTACTATAATTGATACTATAGGACAGACAGCAACAGAAGAAATAGTTGACAATATTTTTCATAGAATTAATAAGTGGTTTTCTGCGAATGCACATTCCCGTAATTTCGACCAGAAAACACAGTATACTGTGACGGATCAAAATTATTGTATAGGTCTTCGTATCGTCACGATTTAATTTTTCCGTTTCAGTCTGTTTAACAGCAGTCAAAAACGGGATGTGATATTTATCATTTCATTGTAACTTAAATCTATGCTGACAACTATGATCTAGACAAAATCCGTATACAGTATCCAGCCATGCAAGTATGCGTACAGAGACGGCAAAGATAATCCACGCATCGCTGGCCGACAGCAGAGCTTGGGCCCCTCCGAGATCATCCTGGGCGAATTGGCCACTAGATGAGTAACCGAGATTCTCTATTTTAAATGACGAAATAATGGTAGCGCCCTACATTTTGTCTGAATTAATAATTCAGCTATGGTACTGAAGTAGTTTTGAGTCGGTTACTATTGAGGAGCTGAAGAGATAGTGAGCTTCAGTTGGTAAGACGACGTATGTTGGTTGGTTGGTTTGGGGAAGGAGACCAGACAGCGTGGTCATCGGTCTCATCGGATTAGGGAAGGATTGGGAAGGAAGTCGGCCGTGCCCTTTCAGAGGAACCATCCCGGCATTTGCCTGGAGTGATTTAGGGAAATCACGGAAAACCTAAATCAGGATGGCCGGACGCGGGATTGAACCGTCGTCCTCCCGAATGCGAGTCCAGTGTCTAACCACTGCGCCACCCCGCTCGGTGGACGACGTATGTGTTACTGCATGAGAGTTAGAACATGTTTACAAGTGTCGTGATCGATACCTACCTACAATAGCAAATTGTATCTACTATGTCTTCATTATGGAATTTTCCGCGATTTTTTGAAAAAGTATAGGCAGTTGCTCTTTGACGGAGTTGTGCTTGAAATGCAAGGTTTGAAGAATGCCGCAACTGATCTAGGACATGAAGATTATAAACATTTTATGAATCTTGTCAACGTCAGTCTCCTCGTATTTTGTGTTACATTTGACGAAAGGTCAAGTGATTTTAAGTTGGTACATGCATAGTCGAGAGTTGCTTGTACACTGTGTCAGAATTTCACAGCAGAATACGTGAGTGTTTAAAATACGACGAAACAAAAAGTTTTTACTTCAGTAATTTTATCCGAAGTGGTCCGTGATACGTTGCCTGTGATGTTAGTTAGTGCTCAGATGGTGGATTTGGGTGTTGCAAATGGTTAAGGAAGATTTATGAAAACACACTCTAAGGTATTTGAGTGGAAGACGTTAGTGCAATTTTTTGAGTATAGAGTCGTGCTACGAAGTAGTAACGTATTGTGTATGTGGAGTAATTGATTATCGAACATTACTCCCGAAGCTTTTCTTGATCGCCGAATCAAGCCCAGGAACATACGGATCGGAGGTGAACGTAACAGTCGAGACAGCATTGTCCTTGCTGAACCGCTTCAGAGTGAAAATTCCAACCTGCCATAATTTCTGTAGTGAAACTGTTGAATAACAATTACATTTAGGATACGCGAGAGGCCAAAACCTTAAGAGGCTGCTATTTTAAAATCTGAACCTTAAGTCGAGATATAAATTGATAATGGCACTTAGGATATTTTTTGAGCTCTTTTGTGTTGTTGATATTTCTTAGTGTGGGTATTTAGTTTTTTCCAGTCACTCATTCACAATCGATGTTTGGTCATTGTGAGGTATTTATATTTAAAAAGAAGGAAAAGTCGACCTTCACTTTTAACAATAAATTTTAGTCCTTGAGTTATGATTTACCGAGGAAAACTTTCAGTATGTAATTGTAAAAAAGGAAAGGATTTAAAAAGAAAAGTGAAAGTTATAGTTCTGACATTTAGCAAGTAGCGTAAGCACGTACAAGTCGCTATAAGATCTAGACAACTGAGTTGAGAATATTTACAATCAAAGATGGTCGTTTTCAAAGACTGGTGCCTTATAGCCTAAGACACTAGAGTAATTTCAGAAGATATTGGCACTGAAACATTACGATTAATTAAATACTAGAATTGGCAGTAGTTGAAGAAGCAACAACAGGCGGTGCCTAAAGAAATTTATTTACCTTGTCTTAGTAACAATTTGTATCTCTGGATTTGGATGTCATATTCTATTACGAAAATATTTTAATTCTGACACTTTACAATACTATAGGGATTTGCAAGTAATTGATGATATATACATGTTAAAGTCTTAAGTACCATGATATTGAAGAGATATTTTAGTTATTTAGTGAAATATTGCTACATGCTAACATATGTATACATACTATACATATAATGAGAGATTTCTGTACAAAAAAGACACTTCATTAATAGTGAGCTGGCTTGTACATTCACGCTGTTGTATGTTGATGGTCTTGTTTGGTGACACATTTAATCGAAGATAGACTAGAGTGCTGGGAGGCAGAATTACCAATTCGATCAAGCATATGGTTACTTATTGCTCACACAGTTGCTCATGCAGTGTTTCACGGAACCTGTGTTCTTCTGAGAGATTGGATAGAATTCTATTGCGCCTCTTTACGAGTAGTTACCAATTTTATTTTATTTACATATTTTTCTATATTTTATCTTGTATTGGGACGGTGTGGTGCCTTAACGTTTTAACAGGGCTAATTACGTGGACCTTGTAGATCGCAATTTCGCCACAGTGCAGTATGTGGATTTGCACGATGAATAAAGTGACACCAACAACTTCTAAACGTTTTTCGATGCGACATCCTTGTATAAAATCTTCTCGGTATTCATACCACGTCAAATCAGAGTCAAGACTCGAACTTTAGAAGATTAACACCATCTTCTTTGTCCGTAGATGAATCTCTGTCAGGAGCATGCCAGCTTCCTTTCTACTCGTATTCAAGCTTGTTGTTAGTTCGGCTGACATTGCTTGGAATTGTATCTCTTATTGGCATTGACTTCACCTGGAGGGCGGGATTCGCATGCGCAAATCCAGGAAATTGGTGATGATTTGGGGGTGCACCCTAGGGATGGTGGTTACTGCTGAAACAACTGGATTTCAATTACACCTTTTTTTCATCTCCAGTTCAACTTGACTGTTAAGAACCACTAACAACAAGCGGTTTCTGAAATAACAGATTTTCGGATTTCAATTCTATTATTTCCAGGAATTAATATAGATATCGAACAAAGACTGAAAAATTCCAAAAGACCCTCAGTATTTTTCGTTGTAATTACATTTCAAGGCATGTTGAATCAAAATATCAAATAAAATGTGTAAATAAAAGACAACTTAGTTTGTGGACCGTTCGATGCTTTTCTCGAAAGGTAATGAGCGATTGAATACTGCAAAAATCCACCAGCATTCTCCTAACTGACTGCAATGTTTAAAATTTTTCCTCGAAAATCATATTGCAATCAAGGATCATACCACTATTCAGGCATTACGAAAAGTCAGTGCTAAAGAGCGAAAATTGAGATTGGAGAATTTAATTTTTCGTCTTAAGTTGTTCGTTCCCAACGGCCATAATCAGATGAAGGCATATTCCATAGGCGCTAGCAGCAGATCAGCTAGCTTCTATTGTCATTATAAACTGTGAATGAACGGTAAGTTTTTAATTTATTACTGTTGCCATAATGTCCTTTCTATTTTATTATTTCATGGAAATAGTAGACAAATAATAAGCTTTTGTGTACAGATGGCGATGGTGAAAGAGACGGACGCAGCTACGGCGAGAGTGAAAAGTTGATGATTTTCCTGCATCACCATCTTTTGATGGTATAAAATTTCACACTGAAGCAACCACAAAATTACATGTTCAGTTATTATCCCACGTTTACAATACACCAAAAAAATTATAAACATATCAATCAAATTTATCTTGTGCTCCACGAAGCATTTGTGTTTTTTCATTTTATATGATGTCGCAAGTCTGTTGCGCCTCCTGCCGTTTTTAATCCTTTAAAGCAAATGGGGTGTAGTATTTCATTGTAACTACATTTCAAGGCATGTTGAATCAAAATATCAAATAAAATGTGTAAATAAAAGACAACTTAGTTTGTGGACCGTTCGATGCTTTTCTCGAAAGGTAATGAGCGATTGAATACTGCAAAAATCCACCAGCATTCTCCTAACTGACTGCAATTTTTAAAAATTTTGCTCGAAAATCATATTGTAATCGAGGATCATACCACTATTCAGGCATTATGAAAAGTCAGTGCTAAAGAGCAAAAATTGAGGTTGGAGAATTCAATTTTTCGTCTTAAGTTGTTCGTTCCCAACGGCCATAATCAGATGAAGGCATATTCCATAGGCGCTAGCAGCAGATCAGCTAGCTTCTATTGTCATTATAAACTGTGAATGAACGGTAAGTTTTTAATTTATTACTGTTGCCATAATGTCCTTTCTATTTTATTATTTCATGGAAATAGTAGACAAATAATAAGCTTTTGTGTACAGATGGCGAAGGTGAAAGAGACGGACGCAGCTACGGCGAGAGTGAAAAGTTGATGATTTTCCTGCATTACCATCTTTTGATGGTATAAAATTTCAGACTGAAGCACCACAAAATTACATGTTCAGTTATTATCCCACGTTTACAATACACCAAAAAAATTATAAACATATCAATCAAATTTATCTTGTGCTCCACGAAGCATTTGTGTTTTTTCATTTTATATGATGTCGCAAGTCTGTTGCGCCTCCTGCCGTTTTTAATCCTTTAAAGCAAATGGGGTGTAGTATTTCATTGCTACCCCACTTCGTTAAAGACTTCCAAATTACGGATGGTGCCATTCTGCAATACAACCGATGTCGGCCGACGGCAGTGAGTAACTACCGGGTAGAGTAGTGGGGGTAAGTCTCGCACGTTCACAGTCTAATAGGTCACGCCACACAGTAACATTTACATTATTGCCTCAACAAATCTGTGCGGAGTCTTACGTCATGTGCTTTTTGCTAGTTTCTAATGGTCTGCGTTATTTTTAAAATATCACTGATTCCTTTTCGCATTTTATGTAATAACTCAATATTTCAAAGCAATGGAAATTTAACGAATAATCATTACTCGTTACTAAAAAAAGTTTTGTTTAAAAAACAGAAACTTTTAGCACCAAAAGTAGGGCAATTTGATGCACCGGATTTTTACTTGGTTATAGTAAAAAATGAAAAAAAAAATGTTACAACGCGAGACCAAACAAATACCTGACAGTGCTGGCTATTCAGTACTAAAATAGCCTGCCAATATCGGTTTTAGCCGGTAGATTTTTCCCATTCCTAATGCACCCACTCCCCCACCCGGCCGCGACTGAGAGACGGAAGGGGAACAGAGACCACACCAAGTATCACGTAGCCCCTTATGAGTTATGATTTTTCACATTATTTCTTTGGAAACGATGCGTTCATCACTCAGTCGCAACGTGTTGTGGATTGGAGAGGGGGTGGCGAAGTGTGCCTCCAAATTATCGATTTTCTGTATTTGTTCATACTAATTCTGCCCTCTCATTACAAATTAAAATTTCAAGCTATGTCACCGAAACAGTGACAAGACTGAATGCCGACGTAAAGGAAGCAGACATCGCTCCCAGCAGTCCGTCATCTCCTAACCGAAAAGAGAGTGTTGATCTTCGAAAGCTCGAGTTTTAAATCCGACCTAACATGATCTGAACGCCGAGAAAACTTTATACAGGGTGTCCCACATAAATTATCTCTAGTTGAATCACTTGTGAAGTGGCGTGTATGTCCATGGATTCCACTTCCAGCATCTCTTACAAACCACGGAAAGGACATGTTTTTAAAGTTACTGTTATCTATTCTTTTCTACCTAGCTCATTGTTACTTGAATCTTGAGCGTGAGGTATACCGGTTTTATGTGGGACACCCTGTACAAGGAGTAGAATGTCCATAGGTACGTGCAACAGAAACGATCGTGTAACCTAAAGTTAGCTAATAAGTTACATGTTCCGTAGCTGATTTGAACGATTCTTTTATCGAAATGATGTGTAACAAGCCAGTTTACAGAATATGAATACGTGGCGTGTTAAAACCAATAAACGCAGTATTATTTTTAGTCATACTCAAGTACTTATACTTAATACTTTTTTACTTGCTACCAGTTTTTAAGTAGAAACTAGTCAATGGAATAAAATTAGTTGTCCAGGAGAAATGATTTTAAATTAAATTAAAAACTTGCTTAGCTACCTGTCAGACATTTTATGCTACTGGGCAAATGATCAAAAATTTTTATGCTGTATATTCAACTCCTTTCTGAGCCACTGACGGCTTTAAAAATTGGTAATAAAGGTCATTTTTCCTTTAATATTGTACGTATAGATATCACCAGTCTTTTCAAATTGTGATAAATTTCATCAGCGGATGTAGATACTGTGACAACACAGTTATAACGCCTAGCTACTTGAGGAGGTCCCTATATGACGTCTTTTGTATGATCATTACTTTCTATGTGATGGGTTACCCAGAAAATTATTCCGTAAGACAATATTGAATGGAGATATGCAGAATACGTCAGGAAGTTAAGAATCCTTGGAAGCAAGACGAATTGCGAAGGGTAGTCATAAAGTTTCAATTATCACCTCGAAAGACTAATGTTACATCACTAATATATTTTTTGCAGAAACGTTGGTATAGTCCTTGTAGACACGTAAATCCCCATGACACAGTACTATAGCCCACCGCTACAGGCGTCAAAACAATATGTCTCAATCTATTGATAATTTGGACTGTCATGCATTAATTCATTTTCTGCATTCGAAGGGTAAAAAGTTTGCAACAACCTCAGAATGATGTGGCAACAATGCACCATCATATGACCAAGTGGTCAGATAGCTAAGACTCTTCGAGTGGGTCAAACAAGTCTTAATAACGAAGGACGAAGTGGCAGAACATCTCTCTGTCAAAAACTGGGAATCTCAAGAGAATGGCAGGCCTGGTGCTGGTAGGCCAGCGTATCACAACCAAGGGGATAATGGAAAAAGTGATGGATCCGTTTTCAGAATATTGGATGACATTTTGAACATGACAAATGTCGTAGCCTTTGAGTTCCACGAATGCTGAACGCAATCAAAAACCATCTGAACTGAAGGAGCAGTGGAAATTGCGCAGTTGTATCAGGCCATTCCATATAGCTTATTTCTTCGTGAAATTGACATAAGAGAGCTGCAACGGTACCACTGCTACCGAAAACGAATTACCGTATGACACTGCACTTTATTTGTAGCCTGCGCCATTTTGAGTTTCCCCCTCTAGCGCCGAGCTATGGCATTGTGGCGCGGTAATTTCAACGTATGTAATGACTGCAGGCAAGTGCTGCAAAGAAACTAATAATTAATTACATAACACCATTTATTCTGATGTGATAATGAAAATTTCATGACTGTCTGTTGCTACAAGTGGCTCTTTGCAAACGGTTTCATTCTTAATTTTGAACAAATTAAATGATGTACAACAAATCATGGGTGTCACTAGCACTACGTTATTGGGGAGGGGGAGTGACAACACAATAGATGGGGTATAAGTCACAACGGAGTCTAAGTGGGAAATCCTCTTGAAAAAAAGTTGGAAAAAATTAGGGCCTAAAACCACATTTTGGAGCGTTCTTGTAGTGTCTTGTGGCAGGCAGGAAAAAGAACTAACAGTCAATTTGAACACACTTTATTATTATTAAAGAAAAACGCGTTCTTGGCATACACTAAGTTTTAAACGCAAGAACAACAAGAAAACCCACGACTCTTGTGGTGGTAAACCAGATAAGTAAGCAAGACAATGGAAGAAAATACTGATCAAAAACTACCCTGCAAAATTAAAAATACAACGTGCTACTACAATGCTACGGCGAGTGAATACAATGCTAGGGCCAGTGTAAGTACTGGCCGGAGCTGTTCCTAGCGGTTCGTAAACATTGCTGGTCTGGCGGTTTAGACTTGCTTATAAAGCCAGGTCGGCAGAGTGGTGCGTGATTAATGAGAGTTCCGATTGGTGGAACACTGTCACATGTTATCTGGCGAAGTAGTTCTGTGATTATTTGGAAAGTCTGTTATTGTTTCTGTCCGCTGGCGATGTTTCTCTGCGCTCTCTTGAATTGGGACCAGCAACCTGTTTTGCGTGTTGGTTGCGCGGGCCCTCTAATAATAAGGGGCCGCTACGACATTTATCACGCAGGGAAAAAAAATGCACAGCACCACAAACGTCCATAGGAGTAGGGGCGTCCTGGTCGACATCCATGGGTTTGTGGCCGGCAGGGGCGGGCGGCGGCGACGCACCACGGGCAGCTGGCGGGGGAGAAGTGGCTCAGGCATAGGCAGAAGTGGATATTCCTGCACAGGGCGGTCAACGATAGGCACCGGGAGTTCCCCTGGGGCATCGTGGTCCACCAGACGGCGGAGGAGCTGATTGAGGTGCCGGCAGAGAGACACCATCGCCCGGCTGCAGAGCTCAGTGATGACCCCAAGTGCCCAGTGTGCCCGTGGATGAGAGAAGGTCTGCACCCAGTCCTCCTGCCCGACACGAAAGGAGTGCGCCAGCAGGCTAGTGGGAGGGTGAGTAGTCTCGGGAACCAGGACAGATAAAGGAGAGTGGAATGGTCGACCATGAAGTAAATCCGCTGAACTTTTACCAGCATTGGGGTGGCGCAGTATGTAGCCAAAAAAAAGAAGCTCAGCTTAATCCAGCAGGTGATGGCTCAGCAGCTTACCGATCTGGATCTCAAATGTCTACACAAAACGTTCTGACGGGCCGTTCGACGCAGGGTGAAATGGGGCGTTATGGATTCCATTGGCAGTAGAGAATTGCTTAAACTTGTTCGAAGTAAACTGTAGACTGTTAACCATAACAATCGTTTTGGGGAGCCCCTCGACAGCAAAGAGATGCTGGAGAATTTTGATAATTTCAGCAGAAGTGCTGTCCATCATGCGAGAGGCATAGGGGTATCCCGACCCAGAGTCAATCAGTATGAACCACTGGGAACCATAAAACAGCCCTGTAAAATCCAAATTGAGATGTTCCCATGGAGCAGCTGCATCTGGCCACGATAAATACTGGCGCGGGGGTGCTACCTGATGTGTTTGGCACGTGGTGCAGGCTGACATGAGAGAGGCAATGTCTTTATCCAAACCGCGGCAATAAAGGTGGCAGTGGGCTAGCTGTTTGGTGAGGACGATGCCCCAATGGCCAGCGTGGAGGAGATCGACGACACGGTGGCGCAACGCATGCGGCATGACCACCCGGGAAACGTAGGAATCAATATGGAAAAGGATGACGTCACTGTGGAAAAAGAGACTGTGTCGATGATCCCAAAAATGCTGGACCTCTGCATTGTGGATGCTACGATGGCTGATCGGCCAACCGGCAGCGATTTGCCGGCGGAGAGCTTGCAGTGTCGGATCCTGAGCGGTGGCCTGCCAGACTACAGAGGCATCCAATGGAAGCGCATCCAGAGCGAGGTCCATGTCTGTGTCCGTATGGAAACAAACCAAGGGGGAGGCGTCAAACTCAAGGTCCGCCCCAGCAGGCAACCAGGAAAGAAAATCGGCTTTTGCGTGCCATTCAGAGTTGCGATATACAGTATCAAAGTCGAACATCGCCAGGAAGAGTGCCCAACGCTTCAGGCGGCGCGCCATCCAGGTGGGCACTGCACCACCTTGGTGAAACAAAGAAACCAAAGGTTTGTGGTCGGTCTGCAGAGTGAAATGACGACCAGACACGAAATCGTAACATTTCGTCAGGGCGAAAACTAGTGCCAAAGCTTTCTTTTCAATTTGACTATATTTGATTTGAGTGTCAGCCAATTTTTTGGATGCGAAAACCACCGGCCTCTCAATGCTGTCGACCACTTGCGAGAGGACACACTCAGGCCATATTCCGAGGCATTGGCGGCGATGATGAGGGGCAGGGAAGGATTGTAAGTGGTCTGACAAGGAGAGCAGGAGAGAGCTGACTTGAGATGTGCGCAAGCCTGCTCACATGCGTGTCCCAAACCCAATGTGCACCTTTGTGCAATAACCTGGTCAGGGGCGCCGAAATCTCGGCGGCGCGGGATATAAACGCCGATTATAGTTGATTTAACTGAGGACGGATTGCAGTTGCTTAACGTTGGTGGGACGAGGCAGGTTTTGAAACACCTTTACATGCTCCTTAGAGGCGTGTAAGACGCGGTCATCAATCGTGAACCCAATATAACTGACCTCATTGCAAAGAAGCCACACTTTTCTCTCCGGCAACGCAGGTTAACCTTGGAAAAACCTGAAACAGCTAATCCAGCTTTTCCACAAGGTCCACCGCGGACGAGCCACCCAGGATCACATCGTCTAGATAATTGGCCGCACCGGGCACCTGGCTTGTAGGGCGTTCCAGATAATGTTTGAAAATAGTCGGGACGCTGGAAATGCCAAACGGGAGGCGGTTGTACCAGAAAAGGCCACACAGGGTATTGATGACTAGGATCTGCTGCGATTCCTCATCCAACAGCAGTTGCATATAAGCATCATGCAAATCAATTTTGGCGAAAACGGTCGAGGCTTCAAGATGTGTGAGTATTTCATCCACCGACAGGACAGGTTATGCATCGATGGCGGACTGGGAATTGACCATGACCTTAAAATCGCCACAGATGCGTAAAGCACCGTTCGGCTTCTCGACAATCACGATACGCATCACCCAGCGACTGTGCGTGATGGGAGAAAGGATGCCTTCACCTTGTAAGCGGTGAAGTTCCACCTGGAGCCGGTCTCGGAGAACAAAGGAGACTGGATGGGCCTTACAGAAACGAGGAACAGCAGAGGGAAGAAGCTGAACATGCGAGGTGAAACCCTCCACCCCTGGTGTGGAGGATGGGAACAACTTTCATATTTGCTGAGCAACGGGGCAAGAAGGATATCCTATGAGGGGATCGACACCGCCTGTACCGCGTCATGCACTGATAAACCTAGATGACCAAAAATGCCCACATCCAGAAGGTTTGTAGCGCCAGGGGATCCGACCACTAAAATTTGAGTGGTGAAGGAACGACCGTTGTAAGAGATTTATGAGGAAAAAACGCCGTCGACTGATATAGAGTTATTACTGAAACTGCACAAGGCGCGAGTTTATGGGGTTAAAGCCGGTGAACCCAAGTGTTGATATGTGGCACCATTCACAATAGAAATGGATGATGGCGTGTCAATTTAGAAGAGCACCAGAATATGTGCGACCTCCAAGGTAAGGAGAAAACGGGCATCTGACTGGGGAATGATGGAGAATACTTGGCCATCAATGGAATGCGAGGCTACCAGGTCCTAAGGTGACGATTTGTGACGAGGGACCTTGCTCGCCAGTGGGGGCGTTCTGACTGTTGGTGAGTCCAGAAACAGCCTGGACAGGATGGAAACCAGGTGAGAGACTTCTGGTCACGGGATGGACCAACGCATCGACGAGACTCCTGCTCAGCGCTTGGCTACTGGCAAGCCGCGAAAACAGCTGGATCAAGATGCGGTGGTCGTAGCCGTGAGACTGTTCAAATGCATGAAAGATCGGCAGACAGGTGTCGAGGGGCGGGTGCTGTAACTTCAAAATATCAGGCCAAAGACCTTCGTCTGGTAAGTGAAACACCATCATATCGCAAATCAACGAAGAGGCATAAGACTGCTTGCAGGCTACGTTGGCTCACTGGAATTTACAATCGCGGGAGAGGCCCTGGAGCATCGTAACCCATTCCCAGTAAGTCTGACCTGGTGACTTTCGACAAGAAAAGAAAGTCTGACGGGCGGAGGTGACGTGTATTTGTGCGCCAATGTACTCAAAAAGGCAGCTCTTAATATCGATAAATGAGAGATCACGAGGGGACTGCTGAGGGGTTGTTGAACTAATCGACACACCTTGGGCTGACTATTGCTAAAAAAAGCCTGACTCCGATTTTTGTCGAGGATCCCATGTGCCAGTAAATATTGTTCCAACTGTTCGACATAATTTGACTATGGTTCGACAGACCTATCGAAAGCCGGAAACGTCAGTGGAGCCATGTGCAAAGTGTTCAATTTACCTGCGATGGAATCTATTCTATGAGCTACCTCTTGCAACGCTGGAGAGTGAGAGCGATGTTCTGACCTTGTGAGCGCTGTCTGAATCTGCTGTAGAGTTTCCACCAATGACTGAAGAAGTTCCTGCGAGGAGGCCATTTCGTTAGAAAATGAAAGTTTTATCCTAGCTGCCAGTAGCTGTAGTGTCCTGTGGAAGGCAGGAAAAAGAACTAACAGTCAATTTGAACACACTTTATTTTAATTAAAGGAAAAACGCCTTCTTGGCCTTCCTTAAGTTTTAAACGCAAGAAAACCCATGACTCTTGTGGTGGCAAACCAGATAAGTAAACAAGACAATGCAAGAAAATACTGACCAAAATCTATTCTACAAAATTCAAAATACAACATGCTACTACAATGCTATGGAGAGTGAATACAATGCTAGGGGCGGTGTAAGTACTGGTAAGAGCTGTTCCTAGCGGTTGGTAAACACTGCTGATCTGGTGGTCTAGGTGTGCGTATAAAGCAAGATCGGAAGAGTGCTACATGATTCATATGAGTTCCGATTGGTGGAACACTGCCACATGTTGTCTGGCGAAGTAATTCTCTGCTTATTTGGAAAGCCTGTTATTGTTTCTGTCAGCTGGCAATGTTTCTCTGCGCCGGCCGGAGTGGCCGTGCGGTTCTGGGCGCTACAGTCTGGAACCGAGCGACCGCTACGGTCGCAGCTTCGAATCCTGCCTCGGGCATGGATGTGTGTGATGTCCTTAGGTTAGTTAGGTTTAATTAGTTCTAAGTTCTAGGCGACTAATGACCTCAGAAGTTGAGTCGCATAGTGCTCAGAGCCATTTGAACCATTTTGTTTCTCTGCGCGCTCCTGAAAGGGGATCGGTAACCCGTCTTGCTTGTTGGTTGTGCGGGCCCTGTAACAATAAGGGGCTGCTACGACAGTTCTGGCTGTCTCAGAGCATATCTTTCAATGGCACATAAAACTTTTAAAGCGTGCCAATTTATGCCTGGACTGAAATGTATTTTGCGATTACCAGGTATAAAAAGGTTATATAATTCTACCATTTAAATTTATCGACAATCTGTGTATGATTATCATGTCTTAAACAACTATAGAAACTATTTCGTATTGAATGGTTTTTCAAACTGAATTGTGCTTGATTTTTATTGGAAATGTCAATAAATAGTGCATTAATACACGATTTCATTTAGTTTATTTTTCAAACATCAACAGCACATTTGAAAACAAAAGTTGAAAGCTATGAAAAGTAAGAATAAATATGTGAGTAATTAAAAAGTTAGAAACGATAATCAGTGTCAATAGGATAACCTAAATAATCTTAAAAAGTTCATCCCACTGTGATCCAGAAAAATTTCCGTAGTCGTAAAACTGGATATAAATATATTATATTTCAAGTCAATTTGATCCAACAGCAACTTGTACACATTGCAGACTGCTACATGACAGAGTCTCTGCCGTGTCATTGTTGAACACACATAGTTCTTCAGTTGTCACAGTCTTTCGGGCATTTTATGTTGTATTGTAGATGGAAGTGTTTGTAATAAGATAATAGGGTAGTTAATGAAAGCTTCAATGACCAATAAAAGTTTAGTAGATTGTATATTACCCGATCCACAATATGTAATGGACAAAAGGTAGAAAGTATGGTTTTTCTTTATTTCCATCAGAAAATTATGCTATATGGTTCACTTATTTACTGAATCAACATCATTAACATTATTTCAGATCATTTAACTGTAATTAACAGAAAGTTATTATTAGTTACAGAACTTGAAGTTGTGAGTTAACATACTGCCATAAATTTCAGCAAAATTTAAAATTTCATTCACGTGTTGCATTTTTAAATTCCAATGTAAATGGCAGCAGAAATATTTATGTTATAATTAAACCAATAATTAATTAGCAAAATTCGTAAATTTCAACTTACCTAAAAACAGACTTTTGGAACATTTATGAGTCATCTGATGTATTTAACATGACTTGTGCACTTTATGTATCATGTCAATAACGGAAAACCAATTAGATCAGTTGTAATTAACTTTGTCATTAATAATTTTCGAAAATTCTGATGTAAACACTATTGATTTTTAGTCATTTTGATACTAGGCAATTATCATACAGAACGTTAACGCGAAATTCCGTTTCGGCATTTTGAATTGGAGCTCAGTTAATGTCAAGAATAAAATCAAACGTGAAATCAAGATGTAATTAAAGATTTTACGATAGGTATTGTTATTGTAACTTCATAACCAAATTTTCACACAAAAGTCAAAACAACAATATTTAGAAATGTATTCAAGGTGAATCATCATTTATTGCTTTTAAGACTGTACTAACAGTTTGTTGTAAATCATTCACATTTCATTGTTGTTGTTGTTGTGGTCTTCAGTTCTGAGACTGGTTTGATGCAGCTCTCCATGCTACTCTGTCCTGTGCAAACTTCTTCATCTCCCAGTACCTTCTGCAACCTACATCCTTCTGAATCTGTTTAGTGTATTCATCTCTTGGTCTCCCTCTACGATTTTTACCCTCCATGCTGCCCTCCAATAGTACATTGGTGATCCCTTGATGCCTCAGAATATGCCCTACCAACCGATCCCTTCTTCTGGTCAAGTTGTGCCATAAATTTCTTTTCACTCCAATTCTATTCAATACCTCGTCATTAGTTATGTGATCTACCCATCTAATCTTCAGCATTCTTCTGTAGCGCCACATTTCGAAAGCTTCTATTCTCTTCTTGTCTAAACTATTTATCGTTCACGTTTCACTTCCATACATGGCCACACTCCATACAAATACTTTCAGAAACGACTTCCTGACACTTAAATCTATACTCGATGTTAACAAATTTCTCTTCTTCAAAAACATTTTCCTTGGTATTGCCAGTCTACATTTTATATCCTCTCTACTTCGACCATCATCAGTTATTTTGCTCCCCAAATAGCAAAACTCCCGTACTACTGTAAGTGTCTCATTTCCTAATCTAATTCCCGCAGCATCACCCGATTTAATTCGATTACATTCCATTATCCTCGTTTTGCTTTTGTTGATGTTCATTTTGTATCCTTCTTTCCAGACACTGTCCATTCCGTTCAGCTGCTCCTCCAGGTCCTTTGCTGTCTCTGACAGAATTACAATGTTATCGGCGAACCTTAAAGTTTTTATTTCTTCTCCATGGATTTTAATTCATACTCCGAATTTTTCTTTTGTTTCCTTTACTGCTTGCTCAATAGAAAGATTGAATAACATCGGGGATTAGCTACAACCCTGTCTCACTCCCTTCCCAACAACTTTTTCCCATTCATGCCCCTCGACTCTTACAACTGCCATCAGGTTTCTGCACAAATTGTAAATAGCCTTTCGCTCAATGTATTTTACCCCTGCCACCTTTAGAATTTGAAAGAGAGTATTCCAGTCAACATTGTCAAAAGGTTTCTCTAAGTCTACAAATGCTAGAAACGTAGGTTTGCCTTCCCTTGATCTATTTTCTGAGGTACGTCGTAGGGTCAGTATTGCCTCACGTGTGCCAACATTTCTACGGAATCCAAACTGATCTTCCCCGAGGTCGGCTTCTACCAGTTTTTCCATTCGTCTGTAAAGAATTCGTGTTAGTATTTTGCAGCCGTGACTTATTAAAGTGATAGTTCGGTAATTTTCACATCTGTCAACATCTGCTTTCTTTGGGATTGGATTTACTATATTCTTCTTGAAGTCTGAGGGTATTTCGCCTGTCTCATACATCTTGCTCACCAGATGGTAGAGTTTTGTTAGGCCTGGCTCTCCCAAGGCTGTCAGTAGTTCTAATGGAATGTTGTCTACTCCCAGGGTCTTGTATCGATTTAGGTATTTCGGTGCTCTCTCTAACTCTTCACGCAGAATCATATCTCCTATTTCATCTTCATCTGCATTCTCCTCCATTTCTATAATACTGTCCTCAAGAACATCGCCCTTGTACAGACCCTCTATATACTCCTTCCACCTTCCTGCTTTCCCTTCTTTGCTTAGAACTGGGTTTCCATCTGAGCTTTTGATATTCACGCAAGCGGTTCTCTTTTCTCCAAAGGTGTCTTTAATTTTCCTGTAGGCAGTATATATCTTACCCCTAGTGAGATAAGCCTCTACATTCTTACATTTGTCCTCATCCCTGCTTAGCCATTTTGCACTTCCTGTCAATCTCATTTTTGAGACGTTTGTATTCCTTTTTGCCTGCTTCATTTACTGCATTTTTGTATTTTCTCCTTTCATCAATTATATTCAATATCTCTTCTCTTACCCAAGGATTTCTATTAGCCCTCGTCTTTTTACCTACTTGATCCTCTGCTACCTTCTTCACTATTTCATCTCTCAAAGCTACCCATTCATCTTCTACTGTATTTCTTTCCCCCATTCCTATCAATTGTTCCCTTATGATCTCCCTGAAACTCTGTACAACCTCTGGTTCTTTCAGTTTATCCAGGTCCCATCTGCTCAAATTTCCACCTTTCTGCAGTTTCTTCAGTTTAGATCTACAGTTCATAACCAATTGATTGTGGTCAGAGTCCACATCTGCCCCTGGAAGTATCTTACAATTTAAAACCTGGTTCCTGAATCTCTGTCTTACCATTATATAATCTATCTGAGACCATCCAGTATCTCCAGGCTTCTTCCATGTATACAACCTTCTTTCATGATTCTTGAACCAAGTGTTAGCTAAACCTTTCATTATAAATCAGTAAATGTAATGGTTTTTGGTAGGGTATATATTGAGCAGTGCAAACCACTTGAAGTCAGTCACAATTTGGCCAGTTTAATGACGCAAAATCGGCAACCGTTGCTGTTTTGTCAGTCACGTTGTTAGAAGACAGTTTATGTGTGAACGTCTTTGTAAATGTTTACGGGAAATATGTTTGCTGCTAAAAGGATTCATCAGTGTGGTGGAAAATATTATTTTAACACCCAAGTTTTCATCACGTTTGAAATCCAGGCAAATCTACAATATATTTCCCGTAATGGACTTTATTGGTGGAGGAGAGTCGACGGTTCAAAGCTAAGTATGCCACTGCAAAAACTACATTACTCTCATACTGCGATGAATCTCTCGTAATGAGAACTATTTTAGCCAGAACTGCAGTTGGAGTAACATTAGCAGCTCAAATACTCTTTTCAAAGACTGAGCATCGATTTCTGGGTATGGAGCTGCCAAATCAGACACTTTTCGTAAGCAAAACTGTTGCTTCATGCCATAATGGTCACGTATTCGATGTCTAAGCCTTTGGACAAACACATCAACAATTTCAAAATATTCTTGCAGGTAAGGTTCTTCAAGTGATAGAAAATCTCATGCGTCCGTGCTTTCAGACAACCGCTTAGGAAATCCTTTTTTCCTTCGAAGTAGCCGCATGGCGATCGATTGTTAGTCGTCTGTCTCCTGGCTACATTCCTACAATTTTGAAGCAAAACCAAGCAGAGTCATACTTATCTATCTCCCTTTCCCTCTTTCGCCACTCTTAGTAATATCAACAGAAGTAATTAAAACTTAAAATACTGTGTTCTTAGTGAATTATTTGATTTACTGGCACATGAGTAAATCCTGTAAACCATTGATTCTTACTGCACAAGAGTGTGTGTAATTAGATGAACTTATCCAAGTCTTCAATCACGTCATTATCTCTAAACTAAGGCTCAAAGTACTGAAATAGCTCCTCTGGCGGTGACGTCCACGCAGTAAATAGAAAGGCAATAATCATTTTTGTAGCAAAATACGAGGAATCACGGAGTAGGGCAGAAGGAGCACACGAAAGTTTAACAGAAAAAAAAAAAAATGGCTCTGAGCACTATGGGACTTAACATCTGTGTTGATCAGTCCCCTAGAACGTAGAACTACTTAAACCTAACTAACCTAAGGACATCACACACATCCATGCCCGAGGCAGGATTCGAACCTGCGACCGTAGCAGTCGCGCGGTTCTGGACTGAAGCGCCTAGAACCGCTTGGCCACTGCGGCCGGCTGTAACAGATATATTCGAGAAATTGAAATATAAATTCCTGAAAAAGACGACATAATTCTCTCATAATTCAATCTGTAAAGTTTGAGAGAAGGCAGTCGACGTAGGGATCATGAGAATAAGATAAGAAAGATTAGAGCGCGTACAGAGGGATATAAACAAAGGAAGTTAATAATACTGATACGATATACCCTACGGTTTGCATTGTACAGTGGGTTGCGAAGTCCATACTGATGAGCCAATACCTTTGACCACTATCCACGACGAGACTGAATGCCCCGTGGTGGCGTTACTGGAACGTGATGCAGTAAATCGAGCATGTAAGCGGAGCAGAGACGGATAGGGAATCATTCTAGCGACAATACGGGCACAAAGGGGGGATATTCACTGACATAAGCTACTTTGACAAAGGGCACGTTGGTACGTCCCAGCGCCTGGTTACAAACGTCTCGGAAACGGTGAAATGCTACTGTCATGAACACTCATCGAAAGCGGTTGAAAGAAGGCGAATCCACTAATAGATAACAAGATGTTCGACGTTCACATTTCATCATGGAACCTGGAGGTCGGAGGCTTGCCTGCTGAGGCGGTTATCTGAGGCAGATCTCACGACAGATTGCAGTGTTGGTGCAGGCACAAGAGTTTCGGATCACACTGTTCATCGCTCATTGTTGAGCATGGGCTTCCGAAACAGATGAGCTGTACCTGTTCTCATGTTCAGCCAGCGAAATCGACAATTAAGAGAGTAATGGGCTTGGGGTCTACGAAATTAGTTCATGCGTCGAAGGGAACGTGTCGCCTGGACAGATGGATCACGTTTCTTGTTACACCAGGTAGACGGTCGTGTCCGGACACACTCTCATTCATATGGACGACTGCTTGGAAGAAGCACCGCATCACGAATGCAGGCCGATTGCAATAGTAAAATGTGATTGGGAACATGCAGCTGGGCTATCATGGGATCAGTGGTAGTATTTGAAGGCACCTTGACATCTATACTGTGTACTTAGGAGCAATTTGCTCTTGTTCGGCACATTCAAAATCGAGATGGTCTGGTGACTACATCGAGGTAGAGCAAGACATACTCTTTCGAAAGCTTCTTACGGATCAGGTAGAGATAACCCAGACAGGGACCGTCTCCAATAACAAACCACATTAGTCCACACGACAGTTCGAAATTTTTAATCTTCAGTCATTGTCGTATGTCCATAAAGTAAGAAAATACTCTCTCACTTGTTCTATAAACATTACACTGCTTGTGCCATAGATTGGCTGCTGTCTTTCTTTTCTCACCAACAGGCTGGAGCTGGACATTTATGATGTATTTCATTCCTTGTAAGCAAGGCTTTTACAGCGAATAAATTGCACAGTGCTGTCTTATGGTCCCACAAGACAATGTTATTTTGTAACCAGAAATCCATATGAAGGAGATATTCCGAACGCCCAACATATCTTAATAAGATGTTCCACGACGTTCTAACCTAATTGCTCTTGGAAGCCTTCACCTGGGTGAGGCAGTGAACCCTGATACTGAATTCTTACCCCACAGTTAGCACAACCAGGCTGTTGTGATACAGCATGATCGTATTTGCAGGCTCATGACGCCTGCTTTGCCCAGTAGAGTTAGCAAATGTAAAGAAGTAAAGATAATTTCTAGAGTACACCTAGGGAGAGTTATAGGGCCATTGATGTTTACAGTATACAGGGTGCTACGCTGTTACTGATGCAAACAAAACGGGAGAGTAGAAGACAATAAAACATGCAAATTATTCTAATAAATATATCTCAGGAAACCAATGTTTTCCCATATACAATGTATGCACAAGTGCAGTCATTTCAGTGTCAATGTCTAAATCTTCATTTGTGTTCCAGCTTATGGTGAAAGGTTACGTATGTGATACATGCATAACGGCACATCAGCACAAGTTCATGTGACTGTTCAGAAATACGTACCATGAATCTTCGACAATAAGGTGTATCGGTCATGGTTTGCCAATACCATGGCCTCCCAGGTCCTCCAACTTGAATTCCTTGGAATTTTCTTCAGTTCTCTGCCACATCTTTTGTTAAAGTGTGGCGGTGATAGTTGTCGTATGTAGTAGGGTAATGAGGTTGCGGGTGCAATTTTAACACCAAATTGATATGCAAATTAATTAAATTGATCAACTAATAACACCCGCCCACCACCGCCCTCACCCGAGCCCAACGACGCCAACTCCCACCTCAATGTGACATAACGTGTTTTTCTCAGCCTGCACGTGTGCCCCAGCCCCTCCCCCACCCCTCCCTCACACCTCCCCTTTCCCCAACCTGCCCTATTGGCGGAAAGTTTGAATTTTTGGGGAACCTCAAATTTTGGTGGGAATTTCGAATTTTGGCGGGGATTTCTTTGTCCCAGGGATGTGCTGACATCTCAACCCCCCCTTCCTCCCCCTCACACCTGGAAACTGATGGTAAATTAAAATTCACAGTACCCTTTCTAGGCTCGAACCCTTGTCCTCCTGGACGAAAAGCCCAAGTTCACCCCCTTAACACAATTAAACCATCAGAGGAGCTTGAAATCAATGGGAAATTAAAAATGGAGGTGCCCTTTCAGGGGCTCTAACACTACTTCTGCTGGATGGAAAGCCCAAGTGCACCTCCCAACACACTGAAACTGTCCATGGCAGTGAGTTTTCCGGGACTTGAACCCTGCTCCTCCTGGCGGAAAGCCCAAGTGTACACCTCCTAATACAACTAAACCACCAGTGGCACTTGGAATTGACGGGAAATTAAAAAGGGAGTTGCCCTTTCAGGGACTCGAACCATGATTCTACTGAATGGGAAACCCAAGAACACCTCCTCCCACCTCCCCAACACATGGAAACTGCCCAGTTGCGGGAGAGGAAGGATAGGTTAGTGTGCTTTATTTATTTAGGTCGGGAAACTGACGCAAAGATCGATCCTAATTACGTAATTAATCACAAGGATCGAGCCTAATTACACAACAATATGCATAGCGCTACACAAAGACAGCCTAAAATCGCAATACAACTCAAAAATTGACGATGCCATACAACTGGTGTTACCCTGCTGGGAAAAAATTCCGCAATACCACTCGAAACTAGCGACAGACAGACACACTCGAACTTTACCCTACACCTACAAGCTATCGGGAAAAAGGCAGGGGTGTAAGGTACTATCTTTATTCTTTCAGGCAGGAAATACGTTCAACTGACAAGATGCTGGTGTTGGAGGAGTTTAGAAAGTGTGTTACCTGTAAGCATACAATATCTAGCGCTGTTTGATGTCAGAGTACACTACAGATGTCTGCTCAAAAACCATTCAACAGCCCAGGTAATCGAAGGCAATACACGATACCACAATTGATGGGAAAAAATGCGTCACAGTTTTAATTACACTTCGAAATTGTCATGAAAAAATCAGTTCTCATAATGAACAGGTCGAAATGCAGCACGTACAGTGTGTAAACTTTTAGATGGCAGACCTCTCCCTAGTCCTGAATCGTTAGAAGTCGGTAAACGTCGGGAGGCTTCGGTAGGCACGCAGTTTCGACTGCTGCCAACCTTACTTAGCTGACTGTGTTGTACAAGGTAGCCATTGTCGTCTGCTTCGTTGTTGTTTTGCGCTGTACTGTTCTGCGTGTTTTTATTATGCAGTTGTGTTAAACATTATCAAGATGAGTGAAGAGGCAGTTGCTGGCCCATCTCGGCGGGAGTCGCCAACAACCCCTACCGGTAAGCCTACGGTTAGAAGGAAACCAGTAGTTTCATTGCAGTCAGATGAATGGTTTGTGAGCGCATAGTAGACATATATATATATATATATATATATATATATATATATATATATATATATATATATATACACTCCTGGAAATGGAAAAAAGAACACATTGACACCGGTGTGTCAGACCCACCATACTTGCTCCAGACATTGCGAGAGGGCTGTACAAGCAATGATCACACGCACGGCACAGCGGACACACCAGGAACCGCGGTGTTGGCCGTCGAATGGCGCTAGCTGCGCAGCATTTGTGCACCGCCGCCGTCAGTGTCAGCCAGTTTGCCGTGGCATACGGAGCTCCATCGCAGTCTTTAACACTGGTAGCATGCCGCGACAGCGTGGACGTGAACCGTATGTGCAGTTGACGGACTTTGAGCGAGGGCGTATAGTGGGCATGCGGGAGGCCGGGTGGACATACCGCCGAATTGCTCAACACGTGGGGCGTGAGGTCTCCACAGTACATCGATGTTGTCGCCAGTGGTCGGCGGAAGGTGCACGTGCCCGTCGACCTGGGACCGGACTGCAGCGACGCATGGATGCACGCCAAGACTGTAGGATCCTACGCAGTGCCGTAGGGGACCGCACCGCCACTTCCCAGCAAATTAGGGACACTGTTGCTCCTGGGGTATCGGCGAGGACCATTCGCAACCGTCTCCATGAAGCTGGGCTACGGTTCCGCACACCGTTAGGCCGTCTTCCGCTCACGCCCCAACATCGTGCAGCCCGCCTCCAGTGGTGTCGCGACAGGCGTGAATGGAGGGACGAATGGAGACGTGTCGTCTTCAGCGATGAGAGTCGCTTCTGCCTTGGTGCCAATGATGGTCGTATGCGTGTTTGGCGCCGTGCAGGTGAGCGCCACAATCAGGACTGCATACGACCGAGGCACACAGGGCCAACACCCGGCATCATGGTGTGGGGAGCGATCTCCTACACTGGCCGTACACCACTGGTGATCGTCGAGGGGACACTGAATAGTGCACGGTACATCCAAACCGTCATCGAACCTATCGTTCTACCATTCCTAGACCGGCAAGGGAACTTGCTGTTCCAACAGGACAATGCACGTCCGCATTATCCCGTGCCACCCAACGTGCTCTAGAAGATGTAAGTCAACTACCCTGGCCAGCAAGATCTCCGGATCTGTCCCCCATTGAGCATGTTTGGGACTGGATGAAGCGTCGTCTCACGCGGTCTGCACGTCCAGCACGAACGCTGGTACAACTGAGGCGCCAGGTGGAAATGGCATGGCAAGCCGTTCCACAGGACTACATCCAGCATCTCTACGATCGTCTCCATGGGAGAATAGCAGCCTGCATTGCTGCGAAAGGTGGATATACACTGTACTAGTGCCGACATTGTGCATGCTCTGTTGCCTGTGTCTATGTGCCTGTGGTTCTGTCAGTGTGATCATATGATGTATCTGACCCCAGGAATGTGTCAATAAAGTTTCCCCTTCCTGGGACAATGAATTCACGGTGTTCTTATTTCAATTTCCAGGAGTGTATATTCGTTTACGAGCAACATTTAAAGCGACTTTTACTTCCAAGCCTTTCGTCTGCTTTCGTGCAAGCATGACGCGCAATTTGTAGTGCCAGCACTGCAACTGGTAGGCGTGCCTTGGCCCCCCCCCCCCCCCACCCCAACGGCTGCTCTCCCCTCCCCTCGCCAGCCAATGCTTGCTTCCTCCTCTCCCCCTCTCCCCGCACTCCCCTCACAACTCTGCCGTCTTGCAGTTAACACACTGTATTCTGGGGAAAATCGTCGTTCTAAAAGACTGCAAAGGGGGTAGTAGTTGAACATGCATCCTTCTCACTAGGTGTCATCTTCCTCTTCCGCATCTGGGCAGTTGCCATGTGTTGGGGGAGCGGGGGGGGGGGGGGGGGTGCACTTGGGCTTTCCATCCAGTAGAATCAAGGTTCGAGTCCCTGAAGGGACACTTCCATTTTTAATTTCCTGTCAATTCCAAGCTTCTCTGGACAGTTTCCATGAGTTAAGAAAGGGGGGGGGGGTTGCAATTGGGCTTTCTGTCCACTAGAATCAGGGTTTGAGTACCTGAAAGGGTACCTCCATTTTTAATTTCCCGTCAATTCCAAGACTTTCTGGTGGTTTAATTGTGTTGGGGAAGGGGGGGGGGAGGGTGAACATGGACTTTTCGTGCAGAAGGACCAGGATTTGAGTTCAGAAAGGGTACTGCCGATTTTAATTTCCCATCAATTTTCGGGTGGGAGGGGTGGGTTGAGATGTCAGCACAGCCCTGAGACAAAGAAATTCCCAACAAAATTCGCAATTCCCACCAAAATTCGAAGTTCCTGCCAAAATTCAAAATTTCCACCAATAGGGTAGGCTGTGGGAAGGGGTGTGGTGAGGGAGAGGAGGGGGTGATGGAGGGGCTGCGGCACATGTGCAGGCTGAAAAAAGCCTGTGATGTCATCTGGTAGTGGGGGTGGGCGTGGATGATTAGTTGATTAATTTAATTAATTTGCATATCAATATGATATCAAAATTGCACATGTAACCCCACTACCCTACTACAGTCGTATGCTTCTAGCATAGCTCTTTTCACAGACGCACGAGTCTGGCTTGTCGTCACTTGAGCGTTCACTTTCGAACCGAGGGTGCTACGGCATCTGGCTCCTCAGGATCTTCGGAATTTCGTTATTAAACCATGGTGACTCTTCTCCATCCTTTCTCCACTTACTAGGCACATAACTCTCCATACCACAACTCATAATCTGCTTAAACTTTGCCCACAGTTCCTCTACGTACATCTTACTGGAACTAGGTGATGTCAATTCACTGTATAAGTGAGATACTAACAATTGCTTATCCTCTATAGCAGAAACACTCTCCTAGCCTTCTTGACTGGTTTATTAAATTTTGTAACCATAGTTACTGTAATGACATCGTGATCGCTAATCCCTGTTTCTATGCTGACATTGTCAATAAGGTACGAACTATTTGTAGCTATCAGCTCTAAGATACAGTGGAGCGCCAAAGTAACTGGAACTGGTATAGACATGCGTATTCAAGTACAGAGATATGTAAGCAGGCAGAATACGGCGCTGCGGTCGGCAGTGCCTATATAAGACAAGTGTCTGGCGCAGTTGTTAGATCAGTTACTGCTGTTGCAACGGTAGGTTATAAAGATTTAAGTGAATATGAACTAGTCTTATACTCGGCGCACGAGCGATGGGACAAAGCATCTCCGAGGTGGCGGAGAAGTGGGGATTTTCCCGTACGACCATTTCACGAGTGTACTGTGAATATCAGGAGTCTGGCAAAACATTAAATCTTCGACATCGCTGCGGACGGAAAAAGATCCTGCAAGAATGAGACCAACAACGACTGAAGAGAATCATCCACGTGATGGAAGTGCAACCCTTCCCCAAATTGCTGCGGATTTCAATGCTGGGCCATCAACAAGTGTCAGCGTACGAACCATTCAATGAAACATCGCCGATATGGGCTTTTGGAGCCTTGATGACTGCACAACACAAAGCTTTACGCCTCACCTGGGCTCATCAACACCGGCATTGGATTGTTGATGATTGGAAACATGTTGTCTTGTCGGACAAGCCTCGTTTCAAATTGAATAGAGAGCATGGACATGTATGGGAATGGAGAGAACCTCATGAATCCATAGGCCCTGCATGTCAGCAGGACTGTTCAAGCTGATGGAGGGCCTGGAATGGTGTGGGACGTGTGCAGTTGGAGTGATATGAGGCCCCTGAGATGTCTAGATACGACTGTGAGAGTTGAAATGTATGTAGGCATCCTGTCTGATTACCTGCATCCATTCATGTCCATTGTGCATTCAGACTTGGGTAATTCTAGCAGGAAAGTGCGACACCCCACACGTCCAGAATTGCTACAGAATGGTTCCAAGGACACACTTGTGAGTTGAAGCTCCTCCGCTGGGTACCAAACTACCCAGACACTAACATTATTGAGCTTATCTGGGATGCCTTGCAACGTACTCTTACGGATTTATGGACAGCACTGCAGGATTCAGTAGTGCTGGACGGAATTAACACCGGTCAATTCCGTCCAGCACTACTTCAGACTTTAGTCGAGTCCGTGCCACGCCATGTTGCGGCACTTCTGCTTGCTCGCGGGGGCCCTACACGATATTAGGCAGGTATACCAGTTTCTTTGGCTCCATTGTATTTCCGTTGTGTGTGGGCTGCTGGGCTAACAGCTCAAGACAGTTTTCAGAAAACGTGTTCAAAAGTATTTCGCATGACTGTCTGTCTGTACCCCCTGCAATGAATCTATAGACATCCCAGTCTATACTAGATAGCTTGAAGTCACCTGCAATTGGTATTGCATGATCTGGGTAATTCTGCGCCACTGACTGTAGACCGTCTTTGATTGACTCTGTATCAGCGGAGTCGGGAGGTCGGTAAAAACATCCAACAATTAACTTAGTTTCACCTGCACCTGTTAAAAGCGACCAGATAACTTCACAGTCCCACTGAACTTCGACCTCAACAAAGACAGTTTTTTTTTGTCAACTGCATAAGTACTCCCCCTCCTGTGGCCTGTAACTTGTCTTTCCGATATGCGTTCCATGACTAAGTATCTCAGAGCTTTCCACTTTGGGTTTCAGCCAACTCTCGGTCCTGAGAATAATTTGAACGCAAGAACTTTCCTGGAGGGCAGTAAATTTGGGAACTTTATTATTAATACTAACAATTTACTAACAAGGTTTTTACAGTTGAAGTCTCGTTACTGTGAACGCCATCTGACTTACCTTACTAGATATCAACTGGTGAGTGTTTGTTGGAGCACCTCAATCTACCGTCTAGCCTAAAATACCCTCATGTGCATTCCACAAGTACTCTGCTACCTGGGTAGCTGCTTCCTTTGCGCGATGCACCCATGAACTATCAAGGGGAGTTCTACAACTCTCAACACGATAACACAGGTCCATAAGTCTGCAGTTAAGTCCATCACAGAGTAGGCGAAGCCTTTGGTTGAGACTGTCCACTCAGCTCCAAACCAAAGGATTTTGATCAACTCTGGGAACAACGCTGCAAACTGCTAGCTCTGTTTGCACCCAGTGTGAGGCCAACAGTCTTCACCACCTCCGCCAGCCATTCGTATGAACTGAGGGTGGCCTTAGAACACATGCGATAGCTGTCGTTGGGGCCGACATGAGCCACAACTTGCAGACAACTGCACCCTGCATGATCGTTAGCCTCTCGGATGAGGCCCCCGGCAGAAATACCGAGTGCACTTTGGCTTTCTTTCCATCCCTGAACGCTATCTGCCTAGTGAGCTCCATAACGCGCCTAACGTTGGAGCTCCCGATAACTAGTAAACCTCTCTCCCGTGTGCATGCTCAGACCCTGCTGAAGGAGCGGCCACCTGTCCACTCTCAAGGAGTGAATAAGCGAGGCCAGGCTCCATATCGGCCCTCTGTTTCGAGCGACACGAACACATTACCACCCCCATTCACCCTGCTGTGAGGGCAGATCGACGGCGTCAAGTACACCAGGAGGTGCCTCAGAAGCAGAGCCCATGAGCAAAACAAGCGACAGCTGAGGTGCTCCATGTGACGCACCAGAATCTCCACTACTACTACACCCCGAGGCAGCAGCCTGAGCGTGACTGACAGTAGCCAAAAGCGCATACAGCCATTATCGAACAGCTGCCAGCTCCTCCTGCATATACACACAGCATGTACACATCTAACCATCCTAGAAAGACTAATTGAAGAAGTAAACTATATAGTCTAAGGCGCTGCAGTCATGGACAGTGCGGCTGGTCCCGTCAGAGGTTCGAGTCCTCCCTAGGGCATGGGGTGTGTGTTTGTCCATAGGATAATTTTAGGTTAAGTAGTGTGTAAGATTAGAGACTGATGACCTTAGCAGTTAAGTACTATAAGATTTCACACACACACACTAGTAAACTATGAGAGCAAACAGAATCCTAGATACGCAACTTGCTATGCTCCTAACGTGCCATCAGTGGGTGCTGATGCGTTAACGAGTTATATAGCTGGCTGTTGAGTGAACAACCACTGTGCTACAGACTGAATACAGTTACTCTTACAAGAACGTGAGCCTCTTAGATAGACAAACACGCAAGCAATTTCATGTATATACTTCGAGGAAAACACATTAGAAGATAAACACTTAACTTGACGCTCTGTGGATGTATATCAACTGAAACCTGCGGCCTGACTGACTGGCTTCCTAAACGAACGGTCTCCCTGGTCTTGGTTTCGCTGTCATTGTTCCTTCGCGTTTCCACTTCACAAACACATCGCGAACAGACGGCTTGGAAGGACTGAGATGTCCCTGATGGATTTATTACTCAAGTAACAGCCAATGACAGGCAGTGTAGTCCACGTTCCAAGTCACTGAGCTCTCTTGACGTACCTATTCTGCTGTTACTGCTTCTATAATGACAAGGTAATACTCGCTGCCTACTTTTATATTGAACGGTCGGCCTCTCGCGACATCAAATGGTCAATTCCGCATTACGTAGGGGTATACGATACTTTTGAACCGATAGTGAACATCCAAAATGTGATTTAAATTGAGTCATAAGCACAAAAAATGCGTAGCCAATAGCAGCTGGAATACAGAGCGCATGCGCAGGTCACCAACCACAGCACTGCAGCGGCCTTATTAGAAACACTCTACTGATTTAAAGAAACAACGCACTGTGCAACACCTCGCGCACTAGGGCAGCGGCTGAAGTCCAAGGTCCGTAACCGAGAGATGCGGTACTTACTCAGGTAGGTGAAACAGTATTCGCAGCAGTTGCAGACGTCGGGATAGGGCATGAAGACACCGGAACCGTTGCGGCACTCGTCGGCGACTTTGGGACATTCCGTCTCACTCAGCTGTTCCTGTTCAGATGGTAAAAATAAACCTTATCAAACAACTAATACGGCACGCTTAATGTCTAAATGGTAAAGATATCTCTACCTTATAGCTGTCCAAGTTACACTGTTCCAAGTTTTTTTGGAACAGTAGAATCATAAATTCGTTTACCTATTATCTACTCACAATTTCTGTAAAACTAACTCAAAGTTAATGAGAAGGACTTTTAAATTTTCTCGAAACCTGGAATTAATGTCATTACTTACACCATGATAGTTTCAAGCGTAAAACATCATTAACAGCAAATAGCAAATTAGTGCACATTAAGTGTTATCTGGCAAAACGAACTGAACACTCAGGTAAGGTGCCAGCACTGTCGTGTTTACTGCTGATAAACTGGGTGAGGGGAGGTGGTAACGGTGCACTCTAGTATCCTTGCACTGGAGCACTATAACACGCTACACGTGTATTCCATCGGCCAGTGCCCTTCGTAGCACATCAGCTGAACACTGACAAACACTTCTATTTAACAACGTATAACATTGCAACCGGTTTTACGTAGCTTGTGCAATCAAATACCAAATTTGGTTTATTACGTACAATGCCCCAACAGAACAAGTAGTCCTGTCACGGAAAAGCCACGTATAAAACTTCCGTCTGCTACTACTATACCATAACCTCTAAGCTGGATACAGTTCGTATAATGAAACTATTTTTATTGAAGCAATTATGGTATAAAGCAACAGGGCAGTGTTACCCTCTGAGAGGAATTTTGTTATGTTGACCGTGTTGTACCTAACGGAGGTGGTTTATCGGAAGTGAAAGTCAAAGTTTCGTAAATATTCAAACAGTAACTAACAATAATTTACTTATCTACACTGTTCAAAGAATAAAGAAAACGGTCGCCAGCCTAATTAGTCATGAGAATGATTGACATTCTTGTTTAAGAAAGTAGGTGTGAGCAACTTTAAAGGACAAACACAACCTGTATTTTGCCACACGCGAGTGCAATGAACTCTGACACCTGCATATGTTAACGTAAAGTTTGGAGTTTACGACTAGAGCAGAACAAACTATTTGCATAAATATAACAGATAACAAAACACACTATTACCTTGAGGACTTAGTCAAACAGAATGGTCTCAATAACGTTACTATAATATTCACTGTAAAACCGTAAATTGGACATAGGTTTAATATTACTTTTCTAACAAATTCCTATCTGACATGAAATATAGATATGGTCCACAGCAAATTTAGTTACTGTGCATAGATTAAGTCTTTCACTACTAAACATCTTTCTACTTAGAATGAAAGTTAAATGGAATTCACTAACAGATTACTTCTCACTGTCTTTTGAATAAAGAAATCATTGTTTTCATACATAGTGGTCTTTCTATTAATCGTTACCTAGCAAGAGCACGATAGACAAAATGTTGATCTTGTTACACCATTAATATGCACTTTTAATACACAGAAGGAGCCCAATGTTGTACAGAATTTCTCTTGAATAGCAAGAGTAATTGGAACTTGCTACAATTAAGTAACTTTGTGCATTTGAAATTCTTTCAGTGGAGGGGGCCCTTAATCTTGACCACTTTAGCAGAGCAAACTAAACACACGTTCAATACACTAGAGAAACAAGTACGTAGGAAGCATGAACATATAACTCTCAACAGTTGCAGTTCTGAACTTTTCCTGCAGTTAAACACAAATTTGAGAGATTTGTAAGATCCTTTCAACAAACAATATTAATTTTAGCACATTCTAATGCTATATTAATTTTAATATGTCCCGGGTTCGATTCCCGACGTGGTCAGGGATTTTCTCTGCCTCGTGATGACTGGGTGTTGTGTGCTGTCCTTAGGTTAGTTAGGTTTAAGTAGTTCTAAATTCTAGGGGACTGATGACCATAGATGTTAAGTCCCATAGTCCTCAGAGCCATTTGAACCAATTTTAATTTGCCTTCAATAAAGGACACTCGGTAAACACTTTAGCGTGGGAGGGACCCTAAGTGGATATGTGACTAAGGATAAATCACAGTAGGTACAAGAGTTAACTCAAATTTTACCTTATATTTGGGTACACTATAACATTCTATGAGCTAATCCATCACTGTACATTACCATAGTGTTCCATTACAGTGATTGCGCATGTGATGGCGATTGCATGTTGGTAGGTGGATTTGCAGGTAGAATTGCTGGACTCTGTCATTTCTTGGTGGCGATGATAGATGCCAATTCCAGAATGGTTCCAGCTCTTTATCCATCCATCCGAGGCATTGAAAAGCGTCCTCAGGAAAAGCCTCTCTCGGAACCAACACAATACACAACTTTTACATGAGCAGTTGATAGTTTGGTAGCTCGTCCCCGACTGACTTTTAATCCACTTCTTCTACCTATGCCCACCACAATTTGCGCGCGCTACTAAGTTCCGTTCCCGAGGGGAACCACACTACCTTTTACAGACCACATAGCTAAGAACCCTAAGTGAAGGTCAGCAGTTTACATAACAGCAAACAAACATTTTAAATAAAACAGAACATTTGCATATATCGACATTTCTACAAAATATTCTTTAAACAAAATTACAATTATATACATTAAGTTTTGTTCCCTCCAAATGAGGCAAAGAATTCAAATGATAGGTACACTACATTGCATAGAATCAAACCATGACATCAAAGTTTCTTACACAGAAAAGAGTAACCACTGTCATGGTATCGATTCAATCCAACAACATTTACAGAAACTCAACGATACAACACTAAACAAAACAAAAGGCAAAAAAAATCAGTACAGCATTAGAGCTATGGTGTTACAAACGTTTATTCATAGTGTAATGTATATGAATCCACATATTTTCTGAAAAACCACTGGCGCCTTTAATTGTGATTTCTGCCTCTTCCAGAGGCACGAGACACAACCATGCACAAAGGCCAGCCTCCATAGAGGAGAAATATAGTAGTTGTTGGACACCATAGAGAGCCCACACAACACGGTCTATGTTATGCCTCCGCCATATGTCCCTCAAACAGTTCTCAAATGGTCATCAATCTGGCAAACGCGGATATAAGCAGACACACGACTCCACTCACTCACAGGATGAAGGCATCAGATATGGACAACCAATTTGGCTTGTGGCAGCCTCGGACAGCAGCACAGCTATTGTAGACGACGCAGTCAATGGGCCGACATTCGTCCGCGCGCGACCCCACTCAAAAATACCGTTAGGCGAAAGCACAGCAACGATGCCATGTCGACGGGCGTGCTGAACATAAAGAGAGACACCAGTGCGAACTAACCGCTGTTACGCGACGGCCGTCTGCATCGTTCTGCGGTCCCGCCAGCCGCGTTCCACGTGCGTCGAGCACAATGCGCGATCCTCGTCTTCGTTTACGCAAATCGAATTGCCGCCACTCGTTCGCTACGTTTCTCGCGCCCGCGAATTAAACGTCATCTGCGAGACGACAATTCTCACGCTCAGGCGGACAACGTCCACTGTCTTCTGTGGCACGAGTCTGCACTGCGCGCTCGATCACTGAAGAGTGTATACCCTCCGGGATCAGTGGTCGAGCCATACACCATGGTGACGCGATCGCCCAAGTGGACATTTCCAGTGTAATTATTATAAATTTTTGATGTATGTATATTGCTGTGAATAAATGTATTGTACATAACCACATGTATTTAACTTCCGTCACCCGTACCTGCAGCTTGGACTTAGCGCATGGGCGTGACAGTAAGTCTGCCTGCAATATGACAGGTTTGAAAGCAGCGAAGAACTGGGGATTGCTCGCTTCAGGTTCATATTCGGCAAGTCGCTTGTGTACCGCTTGTGAAAGACTGTAAGATATATGGACTCAACACTGCTTCATATTTGAGAAAACACTGCTATATTGGAGATCTGGCATCTCGGACAAGTGTGCTCTCTACATTGCCCCTGCACATCCCAGCATTATGAGCTCTCCACGTCGCAGTCACGATCGGACACCAGGCGGCAGTACTAGCACTGGCAGTGGCCACCACTTCTGAGTGACCTATTAGCATCCGCACAAGACTTGACAAGATAACAGTATCATGAGTATTCCATCATTGGCATCTATGAAGGCTGGGGGGGTTGGGGGGAATGGGGTTGTTTGGGGGAGGAGACCAGACAGCGAGGTCATCAGTCTCATCAGATTAGGGAAGGGTGGGGAAGGATGTCGGCCGTGCCCTTTCAAAGGAACCACCCTGGCATTTGCCTGGAGCGATTTAGGGAAATCACGGAAAACCCAAATAAGGATGGCTGGACGCTGGATTGAACCGTCGTCCTCCCGAATGCGAGTCCAATGTATTAGCCACTGGGCCACCTTGCTCGGTACATGAAGGCTGGCAAATGAACTTCACGAGCCAGTTCTTCCGGCTTTGAGAGTCTCTTCTGGCCTCCTGGTGGGTGCTACTCACCTCGTTGTCTCAATGAAATTACTATTAAATCAATACCATTAGCTGCTGATGGGTGATGATATACATCAACAGGAACAGATGAAACTGTGTGCCCCGACCGGGACTCTAACCCGGGATCTTCTGCTTACATGGCAGACGCTCTATCCATCTGAGCGGGCACAGAGGGTAGTGCGACTGCAGGGATTTATCGCCGGCAGGCTCCCCATGAGACCCACTCTCTCTCAACTTACAGTCCACACACTACATTCGTAGTGCCACTGCCATTATACCCATTACTCGTGGCAGACAATCCACCGAGTCCCGTAAGAGTTCAGGCAAATCGTGTGCATCCACACTGAAGAAGGTCATCAGCTGGTTAGCATTCCGAAAGAACAGATGCCATCTTCACATCGTTTAAGGCTAACTGGCTGATGGCCTTCTTCAGTGCAGATGCACATGCTTTGCCTGAACTCTTATGGGACTCGGTGGGTAGTCTGCCAGCGGCACTACGATTGTAGTGTGTGGACTATAAGTTGGGAATGTGGGTCTCATGGGGAGCGTGCCGGCCATAAATCCCTGCAGTCGCACTATCCTCTGTGCCCTCCGTGGCTCGGATGGACGCCGGCACACGGTAACTCAGCGTGTCCGGTCAGAGAGCCGGTTGGCCTCTGTAATAAAAGAAACTGAGTGGAAGGATCAACCACCGAACTTGAACAGGATGTCTTGCTACGTGCGCAACGACCAAACACAACGATCAATAACGAACAAAATGAAAAAAAAGATGGACAGAGCGTCTGTCATGTAAGCAGGGGATCCCGGGTTCGAGTCCCGGTTGGAGCACACATTTTGATCTGTCCCTGTTGATGTATGTCCGCATCTCGTGGTCGTGCGGTAGCGTTCTCGCTTCCCACGCCCGGCTTCCCGGGTTCGATTCCCGGCGGGGTCAGGGATTTTCTCTGCCTCGTGATGACTGGGTGTTGTGTGTTGTCCTTAGGTTAGTTAGGTTTAAGTAGTTCTAAGTTCTAGGGGACTGATGATGTTAAGGCCCATAGAGCTCAGAGCCATTTGAACCATTTTTTGTTGATGTATATCAACACCCGTCAACAGCTAATGGTATTGATTTAATTGTAGTTTCATTCTAGAGAGCTGCATGGTCACCAATGGCATCTGTCCGAATAACAGATGCCATCTTCATATCATTGTCTCAGGACGCTCTCAAAGCCCATTGTAGGGACCGACGCCGCTGTTCTCAACTTTTATCATTGCTTCCTCTGCAGACTTCGAATGTGTTAAGGATACACTTTTCTGTGCCTGTGTTGGTCCTAATCAGGACAGCTTCTCGGGACTTGGATTATTTCCCTACAAGTGTATTTTCCCACGAAGCACCCCAGTGGTATTTCTACACACTAGAAACAGTCAGAAGGCCTTAGATAGCAACTCTGTCAATCCTTTGTATCTAATGAGACGCTGCATTTCGTGCATTTTGTTTTTATCGTCCAAACAATCGTATTTAGTTGTCAATAAACTTGTTAAAACTTGATCGCTGTAAATCCTGTGTCCTCTTGAGAGACACTTCAACCATCCTTAAAGTTCGTAACGCGGAATCGATTGAAAAATGGCAGGATGATAGACAATTTTGCATCACCATATATGGAGTGCGCAGACGCATATTTTCATAGAAATCGAGGAAAGAAACTTATTCGACTGCCACTCATGTAACTGTGAGGTAAAAGCTGTTGAACGAAAGCGCCGCTGGCGTAGTGACCAAGGCATCTGACTGGGAACCAGAGAGATGTTAGATTTCAAATGCTTTCTTCAGTTTTTTTTTCAAATGTATTTTTGCCGTTTCGAAATTAGTAAGAACAGGAGAGTTAATAAGGTAAGTAAGTCAATAATGAATAATAACGTGATAGTTTCATAAATTTCTCAAACGACTTGGCATGGTAAAGAATTATAAATTTAATCCTGGCCACTTTACAATGGCTCTGTCATTCGCTCTATTACATGTCTTCAGTTTCCTTGGAACACCTAGATGCGTGGTACTGCTCACATAAACATTCGGAGCAAATATGCTCATGGCACCAAGTACATCTAACGAAGGCAATCTTGGCGCAATTACATAGTTCTTTCCGAAGGTTAGGCGGAAAACAGCTTGGTTTACATTCCAAAATATTTCTGTTTTGGGAATTAATTTTGACACATACCACGGCGCTGAAAACTGATAATAAATTATGCTGTGGATCATTACTGAATCGATATGAAGATAGCATCTGTTCTTTCGGACATGTCCGAAAGAACAAATGCTATATTCATATCGTTAAGGCCAACCAGTTGATGACCTATTTCAGTGCGGATGCACACGATTTGCCTGAACTCTTACGGGACTCGGTGGATTGTCTGTCGCGAGTAATGGGTATAATGGCAGGGGCACTACGAATGTAGTGTGTGGACTATAAGCTGAGAATGTGGGTCTCACGGGGAGCGTGCTGGCGGTAAGTCCCTGCAGTCGCATTATCCTCTGTGCCCTCGGTGACTCAGATGGATGCCGGCACGGTAGCTCAGTGTGTACGGTCAAAGGGCTGCGTGCTCTCTGTAATAAAAAAACTGAGTCAAAGAATCAATGATCAACTTGAACGGATGTCTTGTGACGTCCGCCCAGACCCAACGCAACGAACTATATCGAGCAAAATGAGGAAAAAAAAGGATGGATAGAGCGTCTGTCATGTAAGCAGGAGATCCCGGGTTCGAGTCCCGGTCGGAGCACATATTTTCAACTGTCCCCATTGATGTATATCAACGCCTGTTAGCGGCTAATGGTATTGATTTAATTTTAATTTCATTACTGAATCCGTGCAGTTGTGTAATTGCTGCTGGGCTTCCAGAATCAGATTGCAATATTGAAGCCTCGAAATAAAGTTTTTGACTTGGCGATAAAAACAGACATGACGTAGGTGGCACACGAGTGTGCAGCTTGGCTGCATTGCTTTCAACATGCAAGTCGGTTGATCCTCGTCGCCTATAAACATGAGATCACATACGACGATATTGGGCTATCCAGTCACAGTAATGCGACCACCTGTCATAAGCCTTAATAACCGCCTCTTGCAATGCGCACCACTGCAGGATGTCAAGGAAAGAGTCAGTGATGTTCCGAGAGGGGTGTGGAGAACTGCCGACTTCAGTGTCGCAGCCAGCAGTGCTACGTTTCTCGACTGAGGATCCGTTGCACGAACAGCCCAGTCCCAAATATTCTAAATTGGGTTTCAATCCGGAGAATTTGGTGGTCCAGAGAATGCGGTAAGCTCATACTGTTGCTCTTCGAACCACGCACGTATACTGCGAGCTGTGTGACTTGTTGCATTACTCGTATTTTCTTTGTAAATGCCATCGTACCGAGGAAATACAATCCGGATGTAAGGGAGCACATTGTCCCCAAGGACAGACGCATATTCGTGTTGCTCCATTGTACTTTCAACACTGCAGCCCAGACAGCAATCGTGATAATCTAATATACAAGAAACTATCAGCCTCGATTGCGGTAATGAAACCAACCTTTACCTAGGTTTCAGCCCAAGTGCCTATGTACCGCATTTTTAAAATGTGACTACGCCTATTCAGGCTGTTTCAGTTTTATTTCTAGACCATGCCCTCATAGACATGTTATAGAATCAGGTATATCTTCTGAAGAAGGCTCAATTACTTGGGTTGAAACCTAGGTAATGGTTGGTTTCACTACCGCAATCCAGGCTGATAGTTTCTTATACAGGGTGTTACAAAAAGGTACGGCCAAACTTTCAGGTAACATTCCTCACACACAAATAAAGAAAAGATGTTATGTGGACATGTGTCCGGAAATGCTTAATTTCCATGTTAGAGTTCATTTTAGTTTCGTCAGTAGGTACTGTACTTCCTCGATTCACGGCCAATTAGCCCAATTGAAGGAAGGTAATGTTGACTTCGGTGCTTGTGTTGACATGCGACTCATTGCTCTACAGTACTAGCATCAAGCACATCAGTACGTAGCATCAACAGGTTAGTGTTCATCACGAACGTGGTTTTGCAGTCAGTGCAATGTTTACAAATGCGGAGTTGGCAGATGCCCATTTGATGTATGGATTAGCACGGGGCAATAGCCGTGGCGCGGTACGTTTGTATCGAGACAGATTTCCAGAACGAAGGTGTCCCGACAGGAAGACGTTCGAAGCAATTGATCGGCGTCTTAGGGAGCACGGAACATTCCAGCCTATGACTCGCGACCGGGGAAGACCTAGAACGACGAGGACACCTGCAATGGCCGAGGCAATTCTTCGTGCAGTTGACGATAACCCTAATGTCAGCGTCAGAGAAGTTGCTGCTCTACAAGGTAACGTTGACCACGTCACTGTATGGAGAGTGCTACGGGAGAACCAGTTGTTTCCGTACCATGTACAGCGTGTGCAGGCACTATAAGCAGCTGATCGGCCTCCACGGGTACACTTCTGCGAATGGTTCATCCAACAATGTGTCAATCCTAATTTCAGTGCAAATGTTCTGTTGCTGGTGTTTCCATTCCATGATTAATGTGATTTGAAGAGAAGTAATAAAAGGAGCTCTAACATGGAAAGTAAGCGTTTCCGGACACATGTCCACATAACATATTTTCTTTCTTTGTGTGAGAGGAATGTTTCCTGAAAGTTTGGCAGTACCTTTTTGTAACACCCTGTATATTTGATCCATTGTGCCTTCCACAATAACGAGATTACCCAGGGAATGCCAAAAAAACATTCACTAGACCATAACGCTCCGTCCTTGTTTGCTTTTTAGACGCTCCACGCCATACACGCCAACGGCCATCTGTCTGATGGAACATAAAACGTGATTCAGCTCAAAAGGTCACCTGTAGCCAGTCGGTGGTCTTCAGTTGCGGTACTGGCGGCAAATTCCGGCCTTTGTCGCCAATGAACAGCAATTAGCCTGGGTGCATGAACCAAACACCTGCTGCAGAGGCCCACACGAAGCAGCTTACGCTGAATGGTCGTTGAGAACACACTGCTGTAGCACCATGTTTCATCTGGGCAGTCAGTTGCTCAACAGCTGCACATCTATGCACCTGTAGCGATCTTCGCAGCCGTCGTTCATCCCTATCATCTATGGCCCGTGGTGCACCACACTTTCCTTCGGGGCGGTTTTCGATACCGCCATTTTGGCATGTGAGCCGTGGTAAAAATAGCTGTTTTGAAGAGCGCGCCGCAGCGCGTAGTGTGAAGCAGTCGCCCTCCGTTTCTAGCGGTGGCGCCACTGAGGCAATCGCAGCTTTGGTGTCTCCCTCTGGTGGGAAAGGGGAAAGGTTGCTGTCCACGTGCATTTAAGGGGCGCTATGAGCTCGCCAGTCAGTCTGGGCCAGTCTCTCGTTCCCAGCTTGCTAGTCTGTCTCTCGTCTGCATTTGTGAGGCAGTTAGTGTCTGTCTGTAATCCGGAGTGCTAGTATGTCTTTCGTTCGGATCAACCTTTAAAGCCGGTAAGAGAACTCAGCGACTGGTCGCCCGGTCGGATCTTGGTTCCTGTATCCGAGTCTGCGCGTTAGGCCGCCAGTCTGCTCGAGTTTGCTCAGGCAATGGTCATTGGCGGTTGGATCGATCGGTTGGTCGGTCGCGCACTGGGACACAAGATGACTTGTCCGTCTTGAGCGTCGGCGCACGTGAGTCCAGTAGGCCGCGCCGTATAGCGAGGGATAGTGGCTTCGCGGTCGACAAGAGAGCAGCAGGAGTCAACCCACGACATCGGTCTGGCCGGTGCGATCTGCGACGCCGTGAGACGGGAGATCGGCGCGCCTTCCTGCGCCCGTTGAAGCGGATGGCAGCGGACGGTTCGGGAGAGCGATTTGGGGGTGCTGCGCCAGGTCTTCTCGAGAAATCGCAGTTTATTACAAGTTAAGTGACTGGTGATATGTTGTGTGATTTACTCTTGTTAAATTCTACTTGTTTTCTTGGTCAGTCTCTCGTCCCCAGCTTGCTCGTCTGTCTCTTGTCCGCATTTGTTAGGCAGTTAGTGTCTGTCTGTCGTTCGGAGCTGCCTCTGTCGGATTTGGTGTGTTAACGAATTTATTGCTCGGAGTGTAACGGCCTAATTCCTGAACTATGTTTTGATCTTGCCTATCACCTTGACAGGCGGTATCTGTGTACTGTAGAGCATCTTAACTTGTTTGGCCAACCTTGTAGAATTTTATATAAGATTGCATTTAATTGGCTTTTATTTAAATGATCATTTTAGTATATAAAGTTGCCACCCTTCCACTGTAAGACTTTTCTTAGAAGTTAAAATCAAGTTGTACCTTCGGTGGCAAAGTTAATATTTTAATTTTTAGTGTTTTGTACCATTTCAATCCCTCCTACGTGGGTGCATAGTTTGAGTGCTTGTGTAATTTTTTTAAACTTTTAGTTTAAAGTAATCTGGTGTGTTGTAGATTTGCACCAGTGTAGTCTTTCAGAGGCTGTCGTGAGCCGTCGCAACTAGGGCTGTGTCAAAAGGGAGCGGCAAGGTTCTCTGCCCGAAAGCTCATACAGTCCAAACTTGTTTCTTTCTGCCTCTGAAAAAATCGTAGCTTGATATTTAGAGGGTGCTTTCTGATTATAATTTTAAATCTGTTTCTTTTAAAAAATACTCTTAGGCACTATTAAAGTGAATAAAATTCCCATTTGATGAAAGGAATGTGGTTATGATTTCATCAGTTACTCCCTGGCAACTACTTCCACGCTTACATAGTGTGATTAAATGTGTTAATGTTCTTGATGAATCGCTAGTAAATAAAATAAATTCTTAAGAATATTCTTTGAAAATAAATCACGGTATACAGGGGGTCCCACTCAAACCTCCCTGACTTCAAGGACCCTGGGGAGAGAAACCACAGAAGATACGACAATGGAAAATGCACCACACTGTAAAGCATCTCAAAGAATTTATATTCCCACGTCAGGAGTGCCAAGTATCGTTGCCAGAGTGCAGCATGGTCGCAGGAATTGAAAATTGCGACTCCACAGCAGCGCATGCAAGCAGTAGTGTGGTTCACAGAAACAAAATCGCCAATTACTGTGCAAAGAAATTATCGTCGTGTGTATGAATATGATCCACCTGACGTGAAAACAGTTAAGAAATGGTATAGGAAGTTTCTGGCAACAGGAAGTGTTCTGAAATATTCTGGCGGTGCACGTTACGGAGTTTCAGAAGAGACAGTGGAGGACATCGTAGAAACGTCTCTCAGAAGCCCACGTAAGTCAATTCGTCAAGCATCTAGGCAACTTGATACACCTCGATCAACATTGCATCGAGTAGTTCACCAGCGTCTTCGTGTGTATGTTTACAAAGAGCAAATTCTGCAACATCAGACGGCGAACGACAACCCACGCCGACAACAATTTGCTGCGGATATACTGCAGCGTATTTATATGGATGCTAGCTTCCTAGAAAGATATTTATTCTCAGATGAGGCAACCTCTCATCTATCGGAAAGGGTTAATAGGCATAACGTTCGGATTTGGGGTTCGCAAAATTCGCATGTTGTCATTGAACATATTCGTGATAGCCCTAAACATCTGGTGCGGGCTAATGCACAACAGGATTGTTGGATCGTTCTTCTTTGTGGGACAAACAGTGAATGGGTCAGCGTAGCTGGACATGTTGGAGCAGTTTGTGCACCCTCAGATACAAGATTTGCCACCCAAAATCTTTTTTCAACAAGATGAAGCTCCGCCGCATTGGTCAACGGCTGTTCGCAGGTTCCTGGACAGGAAATTTCCCAATCATTGGATCGGATTCGGAAGACCCATTGCCTGGCCACCACTTTCACCCGACATTACGCCGCTTGATTTTTTCATGTGGGGATTCGTGAAGAACCGCGTGTACGCGGCCAAAGTGGACGATATTCCTGCATTGCGACATCGTATCACTAATACGATTACAACAATAACAGAGGAAATGTTACAAAGAATTGGCAAGAAACTGAATGTAGACTCGATATTTTTCGTGCTACAAATGGTTCACATATAGAGGCGTATTGATGATAAATAAATAAATTCTTTGAGATGCTCTACAATGTGGTGCATTTTCCGTTGTATCTACTGTGTTTTCTTTTTCCTAAGTCTTTGAAATCAGGGAGGTTTGGGTGGGACACCCTGTACTTTAAACACAGCGGCATGTGTTCGGTTTACAAACTTAGCTCTTTTGGAAATGTTTCCACACTGGGTCCGAAAACCAATCGTCATGCCGGTTTGGACGTCAGATAACTTGCTGCTTTTCTGCATTACGACAGTGATACACTTTATACACCCCCACTGCTAGTGCTACCACCTGGCGTCTGTGAGTGGTTACTGCATGTTAACGCTGAACGCTGGCGGTGGTCACATCGTTGTGGCTGGACATTGTAGTAAGTGCAAAAAAATGGCTCTGAGCACTATGGGACTTAACATCTGTGGTCATCAGTCCCCTAGAACTTAGAACTAATTAAACCTAACTAACCTAAGGACATCACACACGTCCATGCCCGAGGCAGGATTCGAACCTGCGACCGTATCAGTCGCGCGGTTCCGGACTGAGCGCCTAGTAAGTGCACCTTAGGAATCCAGTATCGGACAAAACTTCTAATTAGCAACTTACGGTTTTAAAACGGAAAAAAATAGAAATGGAAAAAACTGAAGAAAGCTTTCAGTAGTCAAACACAGGTTTTCTGCTCTGCAGCAAGATGCCTTAGGTGCTACACGAGCGGCGCTTTCCTTGAGCAGGGTTTTCTTCGTGAGTATATATGTGGAGTAACCATTCCCTAGACTTCTATGAAAATATGCGCTTGTGGACCCGCTACACGATGAAGAAAAATGCTCGATTTTTAATTATCCATCGACCCTGTCAATTCTGAGTCCTTTGCTCTTCATGAACTTTAGGGCCGATTTTCTCAAAAACAGGTAGTGGGGTGGCGAGAGAGGGGTGTGTTGAGCCAAAATATCTACGGGCTGTCGTTCAAGACAGTATCAGGATCATTGCTGCACTCGTCGCCAAGAAGAGCGTTACTGGACATTGCACAAGCAGTGCAGGTCAATACTGAAATAGTGCCACGCACCACTGTATACTAAAATTAATTACTATAATCTCCCTATTAATAAATTATTGCAAATTGTTGGTAATCTGTTGTTTTCTTGCCACATTTATGTTGTATGCCAAGTACATTTTGTGAACACAACACTGATGCTTCACTTTTTAATTAAAAAGTCTGTGCAGTGTACATTTTTCGAAACTATGTCATCCCTCATGTTTCTGGTGAGTCGTTTATTGTGGCACCTTTCAAAAGAATTCCCACAAAAATTGTGTATGTGGCATCACTGGCTGACCATCCCCATCTGGGGAGTCAAGCGACCCGGTGCAAGTCTTTGACGCCACATCGGTGGCTTGCGCGTTGTTTATGGTGAAATGACGATGTCGACGAAACACACACACACACACACACACACACACACACACACAGTCCAGAGTGTGGAAATTCTTCGACCCGGCTGGTAATCGAACTCGAGGCCCCATGATCGAGAGTCAGCAACGCTAACTAGAATACCACGACTCGCTGCCACATTTCCCACAAACAGAACAATTTTTGTCAGTGTTTCCTGGCTAGACTTGAATATTAGTCTTGCAGCAGAAACTGTGTGAAATTTTCGCAAACTTGATATTTCTTTATGTTGTTCATTACCCTTAACTCCCGTGTACAGGGCCGTACTGAGATTATCCTGCGCCGTTGGTACAACTTTGATGGTAAGAGGTTAATTTAACTTTACTTAAATGAGCTATATGGATCAAAAATATTGCATACGGGAAATTAAACGTATCATTGTACTAAATAAACAACAAACTGTGTAACTTTCTAAAAGAATTGTAAGTAAAACAAAATCTGTGTCTTGTTACTACAGCCTTCATGCTGCATAAGTCGGTATTTCTCCTTCATCATCTATGTCTTATTGTTTATGGCAGTTACTGTAAATTTCGTTTAATATGATGTATTAGGTCTACAACTATGCTTCCGCCGATTTCCTCTAAGTTCGAGGCTCTATTGTGAAAACTTTTTAAAAAAATGCCATTCAGAGTGTTGGACATCGCTATCCACTACTTTCTTCCATCTTTCGGGCAGCATACGAATCCCGCGGGGAAAGATCTGGGCATAGTTTGAAGAGATCCACGAAACGGTATAGCTTTGTACTAGTTCATATGACTGGGAGTGCTAGTCAGCCAGACCGTGTACCATTGATCGAAAGAGGTAGTACTCAGAGGGAGCAACGCCTTGAGAATAGGGCGGGTAGACAGACCTTCACATTTCAACGTTCCTAAGTATGTTTTGATAGGTTTTGCGACATGGGGTCGAGCACTGTCATGCTGCAGAATCAGCTTTTCCTGTCTGTCTCTCTGCTGTTGCCGTTTGTCTTTCAGTGCATGCCTTCAAACGCATCAGTTGGTTTCCACAACGACCTTCTTCTTAACGTCTGTTTCAGCAGCTTCGAAAACCTTCTGTCTTCCACCACCGTGACGGTCTTCGACGTCAAAATGACCGTTCTTCAATCGTTGCAACAATTCTCTGCATGTTCTTTCACTAATAGGTGCCTCTCCATAGGTTTACACAGAATTTTATGAGCCTAAGCCGCAGATTTCTTCATGTTAAAGCACAAAATTAAAACTTCCCACAAATGCCGAGAATTGGGCTCGTACGTTGACGTATGCAGTGAGGAATAACTTGTTGATGTAATCACAAATCTACTAATATTTTGATGGCGTTATGTTTACAAATGGTTAAACTTACTGTACAACGCTTAGGATCTACCACTTGCACCGCCGCCGGACGATGTGGCCGAGCGGTTCTAGGCGCTTCAGTCCAGAACCGCGCTGCTGCTACGATTGCAGGTTCGAATCCTGCCTGAACATGGATGTGTGTGATGTCTTTAGGTTAGTTAGGTTTAAGTAGTTCTAAGTTATAGGGGACTGATGACCTCAGATGTTAAGTCGCATAGGGCTTGGAGCCATTTGAACTTGCACCGCCGCTACCCGCTACTGCTGTCTACTGCAAACTGGCAGAAGCCAAGTTGTAGACTTAGTATAATAAAGGACAGATTTTATTGGCTCTTCATCAGTTATTAATATCACATTAATTAGCAACTGGAAACAAAAGGAAAATAGCTATAACGAAGTGTTGTGAACATATTCCTTTCCAAGACTTCTATTTTGGTATTATAATTTTTCCTAGCTTTGAGGGAAGTAAACTCATTAATTATGTCAGTGAAGTCAAGTTTAGTAGCTGTGTCGTATTCTGTCGATACCACAGCTGAATTTCATAGTCTGCTTTATTATAGCCTTTTTTTTGTTTTCTTTTAAATTTTTCTGTGCGAGCCCTCATTTCTCTTATTTTATCGTGATGATCATTTCTCCCCATGTAGGTGGGTGCCAACAGAATGTTTTCGCAATCGGAGGAGAAAACTGGTGATTGAAATTTCACGAGAAGATCCCGTCGCAATGAAAAACGCCTTTGTTTTAATGATTGCCACTCCAATTCACGTATCATGTCTGTGACACTTTCTCCCCTATTTCGCGCTAATACAAAACGAGCTGCCATTCTTTGTAATTTTTCGATGTCATCCGTCAGTCCCACCTGATGCGGATCCCACACCGCACAGCGATACTCCCGAATAGGGAGGACAAGCGTAGTGCAAGTAGTCTCTTTAGTAGACCTGTTGCACGTTCTAAGTGTTCTGCCAGTGAATCGCAGTCTTTGGTTTGCTCTACCCACAATATTATCTATGTGATCGTTTCAATTTAGGTTATTTGTAACTGTAATCCCTAAGTATTTAACTGAATTTAGAGCCTTCAGATTTGTGTGACTTATCGCGTAATCGAAATTTAGCTGATTTCTTTTAGTTCTTATGTGAATAACTTCGCACTTTTCTTTACTCAGAGTCAGTTGCCATTTTGGCACCACGGTGGATTAGGGAAGGATGGGGAAGGAAGCTGGCTTCGCCCTTTCAAACGAACCATCCCAGTATTTGCATGAAACTATTTACGAAAATCACGGGAAACCTAAATCAAGATGGCTGGACGCGGGTTTGAACTGTCATCCTCCCGAATGCGAGTCCAGTATGCTAACAAATTAGTGGTGAGTGGAAAATGCAACTAGGCGAACTGATGGCAGGTGGACCAACGAAGCTCTTTACTAGAGTCAATGACGAAACAATGGAAGGTAAAGGATGACCCTAGAAAACAAGCATGAGATACACGGATACATAGAACTGGTAGTTGTAATGTGTGAGAAAGCCTGGTTGAGACTGTCATCCAGTATGTGAATATCAGTTTGCTTACCTCACAGATCTGTTGAGTGCAGGTTACGTCGACGGAGATGGCGCCCTCTGCGCAACTGAACGTCAGTAATACCATTACTGTCACCAGCATGGCGGCAGTTTGCGACCAATCCCGCCGAGGCTTCATCTTCTCGTTGGTCTCCGTGTGCCTGCACATAAAGCAAAGCCTATAAGAGCAAGACGGCCTCGCCGTAGTCGCAGAGAAAACGTGGGGCTTAATCTGGTTCATCATACTATTCCATACATTAAGTTAGATTACGCTCAATGTTTTCATGTTTGTGTGAAACGTGTGGTACTTTTACTTTCCCCTTCAAAACTCTGCGGAGACTTATGGCGAAACCAGTAGCACTTTCTCTAGTGCGCTAGAGATAACATCATAGAATCGGCATTCAAAAGATACAAGAATAACAAGAAGATATTGCTATCAACATTTGTTACTTAAGCCAAAATCTATTACTCTCATAATGTGCTGTTTTACTACGCTCCGTTCTATGGAGCAGAGACATGTTAGTGTTCTAACCCATCTTGAGAGTAAGGCTCTTTCCGAAACGTGATGTGACAAAAATATTAGTCCTGCCCACGTCAATAGGAAATGGGCTGCGTATAAACGACCGGCATCATATCACAGCAGCACCGCAAAATTCAAAAGTTGTGTAAATGTATTTAAAGTTCTTATTTTCAGTTTTAGGCTCTGTTCTGCTATGGACAGTAATGAGAATCTTTCTACCAGAGAACTGCTTCATTGATATAAACTGTGGCATATCATCAGCACTTGGATTAGAGAAACCTGCAATAAAGTACTTGTTGTTTGTCGACAAACAAATGAAAAACTGTTTTTCACGAAAAAGTACGTTTTGTATGTTATGAATTTTCTGAGTGCAGTTAGATAATGGTGTTACAGTGTAAAGGAAGTCACTGAATTCGTGGCCACTTGTGTATTAACAGATTATATTTGATGTTATGTAAATTTAACAGTGCTAAGCATGTATGAGACTGGCGAAATACCCTCAGGCTTCAAGAAGACTATAATAATTCCAAGCCCAAAGAAAGCTGGTGTTGACATATGTGAAAATTACCGAACTATCAGTTTAATAAGTCACGGCTGCAAAATACTAACGCGAATTCTTTACAGACGAATGGAAAAACTGGTAGAAGCCGACCTCGGGGAAGATCAGTTTGGATTCCGTAGAAATATTGGAACACGTGAGGCAATACTGAGCCTACTACTTATCTTAGAAAATAGATTAAGGAAAGGCAAACCTACGTTTCTAGCATTTGTAGACTTAGAGAAAGCTATTGGTTGACTGGAATACTCTCTTTCAAATTATGAAGTTGGCAGGGGTAAAATACAGGGAGCAAAATGCTATTTACAATTTGTACCGAAACCAGATGGTAGTTATAAGAGTCGAGGGACATGAAAGGGAAGCAATGGTTGGGAAGGGAGTGAGACAGGGTTATAGCCTATCCCGAATGTTATCCAATCTGTATATTCAGCAAGCAGTAAATGAAACAAAAGAAAAATTCGGAGTATGTATTAAAATCAATGGAGAAGAAATAAAAACTTTGAGGTTCGCCGATGACATTGTAATTCTATCCGAGATAGCTAAGGACTTGGAAGAGCAGCTGAACAGAATGAACAGTGTCTTGAAAGGAAGATATAAGATGAACACCAACAAAAGAAAAACGAGGATAATGGAATGTAGTCGAGTTAACTCGGGTGATGCTGAGGGAATTAAATTAGGGAATGAGATACTTAAGGTAGTAGAAGAGTTTTGCTATTTGGGGAGCAAAATAACTGATGATGGTCGAAGTAGCGAGGATATAAAATGTAGACTGGCAATGGCAAGTAATGCGTTTCTGAAGAAGAGAAATTTGTTAACATCGAGTATAGATTTAAGTGTCAGGAAGTCGCATCTGAAAGTATTTGTATGGAGTGTATCCATGTATGGAAGTGAAACTTGGACGATAAATAGTTTGGACAAGAAGAGAATAGAAGCTTTCGAAATGTGGGGCTATAGAAGAATGCCGAAGATTAGATGGGTAGACCACATAACTAATGAGGAGGTATTGAATAGAATCGGGGAAAGAGAAATTTGTGGCACAACTTGACTAGAAGAAGGGATCGGTTGGTACGACATGTTCTGAGGCATCAAGGGATCACCAATTTAGTACTGGAGGGCATCGTGGAGGGTAAAAATCGTAGAGGGAGACCAAGAGATGAATACACTAAGCAGATTCAGAAGAATGTAGGTTGCAGTAGGTACTGGGATATGAAGCAGCTTGCACAGGATAGAGTAGCATGGAGAGCTGCATCAAACCAGTCTCTGTACTGAAGAACACAACAACAACGAGCATTTATCTCGATACAAATTCTGAACTGGAGTCACCTTAATCAATGACTGTACCTCCTTAGAAACGAATGAGTACTGTACGGTTTTCTTATTACGGAGGTAGGTGTAGACAGGACACAACAAACTTTCAATAGGAAATTGAAAAAGAATGTAGGAAAGTCATCGAAAAGGAAGAAAGTTTTGTTGTTAGGCAGTTCTCATGCCAGAGGTGTAGGCCAACTTTTGCAGGAGGAATTAGGACCAGAATACCAGGTCACAAATTTTTTCAAACCAAGTGCTAGTCTGGATCAGGTGACAGAGGATTTAGGTTCACTTTGTAAAGGATTTACCAGGGAAGACACCGTGGTTATTGTGTGAGGGCCAGGGAACAGCATCGACAGAGATCCTGGGTACAGTATAGAGTGTGACCTGGTAAAGATTGCGTCGGCATCGAGACACACCAATGTTGAATTTGTATCTGTCCTGAGACGCCATGACCGGCCTCATTTGAACTCTTCTGTTGGGAGAGTTAATTTGGAGTTGGAACGGCTGCTTGTGTCGGGTGCGGGGGCTCATATTGGTGTGGTTCCTATTGATTATCTCAGTAGGTGGGACTATACCAGGCACGGCCTACATCTCAACAGGAAAGGGAAGGGGAAATTGGCTGGGGTAATAGCAGGAAATTTAAGGGGGGGAGGCACTGCCATGAATGGTAAAATATCAGTGGTTACAGGTGTAGGAGCAGCACTTTTTTTAGGATAGGTAAGACAGAAAGATGTCAAGTTCTACGAGAGGTCAGGATTGAAACAAATCTTCAGTTTAGGAAAGAAATTCAACAGCACAATTCTAGCACATTGGATCACCAATCACAGCTAACAATTATAAATTTTCACCAATCACCAGAAATTTTATCTGCACCAAGTTGTATCTCAGTCCTAGGTAATTGTATTGATGAACTAAAGTCACCCAACCCAATTGACATAATCTGCCTCTCTGAACACCATGTGACCACTGGTATAGGAACTAGGCCTAAGCACAATGAGAAACTCAGACAGGAGAGTACTGCAAATGTTAGAATAAGGAAAGGTTCTCATAAAAGTATAATTAAAAATAATGTAAGTATATTTCATCAAAATATTGGGAGTTTAAAGAATAAAGTAGATGAGCTTCTGGTTTGTTTGGAAGATTTAGAAGCTGAGAATGAAATAGATATACTATGCCTGTCTGAGCATCACATTGTTACTGATATGGATAAGGTAAATGTAAGTGGTTATAAGCTCTCTGCACATGTAATGAGAGAAAATATGGAGAAAGGAGGAGTTGCCATATATGTCAAAAGTTATCATTGTGCAAAAAGTATAGAAACAAAAAAGTTTTGTGTAGAGAAACATATAGAAGCATGTGCCTGTGAGCTTAAATTAAATAAAGGCACATTTATAATTGTAACTGTATATAGGTCCCCATCAGGAAATTTTCATCTATTTCTGAAAAATTTGGACTCCTTGTTGTGCTATCTGTCAGACAGGGGGAAGCAAATTATTATTTGTGGGGACTTCAATGTAGATTCTCTGAAAGAGGGTAATAGGAAAAATGACCTTGAAGTATTACTCGGTTCTTTCAATTTGACACCCGTTATTGATTTTCCTATTCGGGTGGTAAAGGATAGCAGCTCACTGATAGATAACTTCTTTATAGACCAAGATAAGTTTAACCAGATAAATGCTCAGCCTGTTGAGAATGGTCTTTCTGATCATGGTGCACAGCTAGTTACAATATATGGCATAGTTCCATTCAGCAATACTAAACAGTCCTCCAAAGTAGTATGTTCAGTCAACAATTTAACAATTGCAAATTTCAGGGAAAGCCTACAGCAGTTAGACTGGGATGAGGTGTACCGTGAACCTGATGCCAATTTAAAATATAATTTATTTCATGACATTTTTGTAAATGCATTTGAAAACTGCTTCCCCAAGAAAATAGTTAAATATACTCGTAAGAAACCTTGTAACAAACCATGGCTTACTAAGGGTATAAAAATATCTTGTAACCGGAAAAGGGAAATGTATCTGACAGCAAGAAAGAGTAGTGACCCAGAAACTATCAAAAATTATAAAAACTACTGTGTTATATTAAGAAAAGTTATTAAAAAATCCAGAAGTATGTGTATCATGTCTGAAATCAGCAACTCTGATAATAAAATTAAAACAATTTGGAATATTATTAAAAGAGAAACAGGTCAACCAAGAGCAGAGGAAGACAGTATTACCATCAAATTGAATGAAAACTTTACGAACAAAAAGTCAGAAGTTGAAATTATTTTTAATAATCATTTTCTAAATGTTGTGGATATAGTAGGATCAAGGTGTTCATTAGAAGATGCTAGGCTGTTAATGGAAGAGGCCATACCTATGCAATTTGATGCAATTGAAATCTCACCCACTTCTCCCTCTGAAATTAGGAAAATAATAAACTTGCTTAAAAGCAAAAACTCACATGGAATTGATGGCATTTCCAGCAAAATACTAAAAGCTTGTTCTCAACAGATAAGTAAGATTCTCAGCCACCTGTGTAATAGCTCTCTGGAACAGGGCATTTTCCCTGATAGACTGAAATATGCTATTGTTACACCTTTGCATAAAAAGGGGGATAGATCTGATGTCAACAATTACCGTCCAATCTCCCTTCTAACAGCTTTATCCAAAATTTTTGAGAAAGTAATGTATTCAAGAGTAGCTTCGCATATCTGTAAAAATGAAGTACTAACAAAATGTCAGTTTGGTTTCCAGAAAGTTTTCTCAACAGAAAATGCCATATATGCTTTCACCAGTCAAATTTTGAATGATCTGAATAACCGATCACCACCCATTGGGATTTTTTGTGATCTCTCAAAGGCTTTTGATTGTGTAAATCATGAAATTCTGCTAGACAAGCTCAAGTATTGTGGCATGAGTGGGACAGTGCACAAATGGTTTAATTCGTACCTAACTGGAAGAGTGCAGAAAGTTGAAATAAGTAGTTCTCGTAACATCATCACTGAGGAATAAAGCATTTATTGCACAGAAGCGTGTAATCAGAATAATAGCTGGAGTCCACCCAAGATCATCCTGCAGACATTTATTTAAGGATCTAGGGATATTCACAGTAGCTTCTCAGTATATATACGCTCTTATGAAATTTGTTATTAACAACCAAACCCAATTCAAAAGTAATAGCAGTGTGCATAACTACAATACTAGGAGAAAGGACGATCTTCACTATTCAAGATTAAATCTAACTTTGGCACAGAAAGGGGTGAATTATACTGGCACTAAAGTCTTTGGTCACTTACCAAATAGTATCAAAAGTCTGACAGATAACCAACAAGTATTTAAGAAGAAATTAAAAGAATTTCTGAATGACAACTCCTTCTACTCCATAGAGGAATTTTTAGATATAAATTAAGAAAAAAAGAACAAAAATATTGAAAAAAAATAAATAAAGAAAAACAAAAAACACAAAAAATAAAGTTATTATATTAACTTAAGTATGGTGTTAAATTAACCTAATTATGTCATGTATTGGAAAATTCGACTCGTTCCACATCATTACGAAATATCGTATTCATGATCCATGGAACTAGTGTTAATCTAATCTAATCTAATCTATTGACCACACCTCAAAAAGCAGCATGTTATTTTTTTGTACATTTTCTTCACATGTTCCATTATGCTTTCAGATTTTGAAACGATGAGGACTGTTGTTTCTGATAATCACCCTTAAATTTTTATATGTTTGGAACAGCATTGTAACAATGTTTCTTTTTAAATTTACATCCTTGAAAATGTCATTTACCAAGGAAGAGTGTAATCATCTATTTTATGTATGTGCATCCAGTATTTACCTGCAATAAAGATTTTTGATGATGTATACAAAAAAGGAGACTAAATGTGCGGATAATACAGTACACTCGGTTATAGAAGCAGTGAGTAATTTTCCTCTCTGCGGTACCACACATATGGCACGTAACTGCCTCCATTTGTACTGGAGTAGTAGGTAAGCGGTCTAATTGTCTCTTGACAAATCAGAACAAGACACTAAAGTTCTAATATTTCCATCAGCCTGGCGTCTTCCTGCAATTTCATCAATAGGAATTCAGATGGTTGCTTTCGATGAGAGGTTTTATGGTATTCCAGTGAAACTGGCTCAAGCTTTTCTCTCATCTAACTAATGAAGTCGGTGGCTTATAGGTATGCCAGATATTTTTATTATAAACGTTTTCCATCAGAACAAATACAAGACTGACCTCTACAATGTTGCATAGCCACGCTTACGCCTATCAGGTACACACGGCAGATTATCATTTACTGCCATTAGCAAATATTCAGTCTTTTACCACTTTAGAACTGAACAGTATAGGACTATTCAAAAGAAAGAATGGATTTCAATTGTTAATTACAAACTACCTATGAAACATAGAAACACATTGCTCGTATCACTGGATAGAGGAAGGTTCAAAGTTTTATGTTCGCACAGACACTATACCATAAAATATACGTGAGCACCATGCGTTGCTCGAGAAACATCGAAACGGTAGCCGATATCATTCCACAAAGGAATCAGCACGCCAGTGTTTATTGAATCGCCAGCTTCAACAATTCGATTTCTGAGCTCTTGAAGAGCAGCTGCCATAGATGGGTCAAAGACTGTCTTTTATGTACCGGTTCACCCACAGGAGAAAATCTCGAGGTGTGAGATCTAGTGACCTGGAAGGCCAAAAGCAATGTAAGATCTTGCTATTCACTTCTTCCAATCCAAGGTTGTGGAATGGTGTTGTTAAGATAAACAAACAACAGCGTAGCTCTGTCAAAACTTTGAACCTTCCTCTATCCAGTGACATTCTCAATGTGTTCCTATCTTTTACAGCTTGTCTGTAATAAACAACTGAAACTATTCTTTCTTTTTGAATAACTCTGCACATATTGTTAACACATCACAAATTAGAAATTCCTAAACTCGTGATATGCTCTGCTTTGTTCGGAGATGACCGAGCTTAATTGCACAAGTCCCAGCACTATGCCATCATACTTAGCAACGCTTGGTTGATATCAGCAACATCGCAGGGCGGTCATTATTTACACTGACGATAGCGCATCAAGTGATTCATGTCTCTTTAGCTAATCGATTGTTTATCTAAAATAAACTGTAGAATTAAAATCTAAATACACTCCTGGAAATGGAAAAAAGAACACATTGACACCGGTGTGTCAGACCCACCATACTTGCTCCGGACACTGCGAGAGGGCTGTACAAGCAATGATCACACGCACGGCACAGCGGACACACCAGGAACCGCGGTGTTGGCCGTCGAATGGCGCTAGCTGCGCAGCATTTGTGCACCGCCGCCGTCAGTGTCAGCCAGTTTGCCGTGGCGTACGGAGCTCCATCGCAGTCTTTAACACTGGTAGCATGCCGCGACAGCGTGGACGTGAACCGTATGTGCAGTTGACGGACTTTGAGCGAGGGCGTATAGTGGGCATGCGGGAGGCCGGGTGGACGTACCGCCGAATTGCTCAACACGTGGGGCGTGAGGTCTCCACAGTACATCGATGTTGTCGCCAGTTGTCGGCGGAAGGTGCACGTGCCCGTCGACCTGGGACCGGACCGCAGCGACGCACGGATGCACGCCAAGACCGTAGGATCCTACGCAGTGCCGTAGGGGACCGCACCGCCACTTCCCAGCAAATTAGGGACACTGTTGCTCCTGGGGTATCGGCGAGGACCATTCGCAACCGTCTCCATGAAGCTGGGCTACGGTCCCCCACACCGTTAGGCCGTCTTCCGCTCACGCCCCAACATCGTGCAGCCCGCCTCCAGTGGTGTCGCGACAGGCGTGAATGGAGGGACGAATGGAGACGTGTCGTCTTCAGCGATGAGAGTCGCTTCTGCCTTGGTGCCAATGATGGTCGTATGCGTGTTTGGCGCCGTGCAGGTGAGCGCCACAATCAGGACTGCATATGACCGAGGCACACAGGGCCAACACCCGGCATCATGGTGTGAGGAGCGATCTCCTACACTGGCCGTACACCACTGGTGATCGTCGAGGGGGCACTGAATAGTGCACGGTACATCCAAACCATCATCGAACCCATCGTTCTACCATTCCTAGACCGGCAAGGGAACTTGCTGTTCCAACAGGACAATGCACGTCCGCATGTATCCCGTGCCACCCAACGTGCTCTAGAAGGTGTAAGTCAACTACCCTGGCCAGCAAGATCTCCGGATCTGTCCCCCATTGAGCATGTTTGGGACTGGATGAAGCGTCGTCTCACGCGGTCTGCACGTCCAGCACGAACGCTGGTCCAACTGAGGCGCCAGGTGGAAATGGCATGGCAAGCCGTTCCACAGGACTACATCCAGCATCTCTACGATCGTCTCCATGGGAGAACAGCAGCCTGCATTGCTGCGAAAGGTGGATATACACTGTACTAGTGCCGACATTGTGCATGCTCTGTTGCCTGTGTCTATGTGCCTGCGGTTCTGTCAGTGTGATCATGTGATGTATCTGACCCCAGGAATGTGTCAATAAAGTTTCCCCTTCCTGGGGCAATGAATTCACGGTGTTCTTATTTCAATTTCCAGGAGTGTACGTCATTTGTACAGTACTGAGGGGGTCTCCTATCCTATTTTGGAGCACATCTGAAGCGTAATCTATTTAATACTGATAAAAGAAAATAAGCGGTTTACCTCGCAGACAAGTCAGCAGTCCACTTGACCTGCCACTACAGCAGCCGATCACAATGCAAGTAGCTTCTGCTACAATTCCCTTCGAGTGCTTCATCTTTCGTGGGTGCGCTATCTCACCCCGTGACGTCGTAATCTGCTGTTACAATCATGCTGAGATCAAGTGTAATTTGTAGGACTAAAGCACTGGCCCCTAGAGCCAGGAACACTACAGAGTCTCTCACTGACGTTACAGTATCAGGACGCTTGTGGTAGACGGTGCAGCGATGAGATTTTCCTTATAGCATCACGGCAGTTATGAATAAAATCTTTTACCCACTGCAGAGTATTCACTTTGTAGAAAGTTTGTGATCGGGTTCAGCTATGTACTGGAGAGTCCTAAATGTATATTTACACGATCCATATAGAAAGCAACAAAGCTCTCCAGACCGAATGTAAATTCCTCACAAGCGTCTTCTGAACAAATTGCGCGTCTATTATCGTCTCAGTTGTGCTACAGGTTTCTTGATTTCCTACCAGAAAGGTAGTAACTGAAGGAAAGCTTTCCGTCAGTTTACTGAGGTATTATCTTAGTTTCCCCAAAAAGCGTTATAGACCCTCTGCTGTTCTTCATCTGTGCAAATGATTTAGGAGACGACACGATGATACCTTTTAGATTGCTTGCAGATACTACTGTCGTTTACCGTCTGGTGAACTTGTCAGAAGGTCAATACGAATTACAAAATGATTGACTCAATATCCGCATGGTGCGAAAAGTGGTACTTGACCTGAACAATAGAACTTGTAAGGTACTCAACATATGTACTACAAACATTTCGTTACACGGTTCATCGTACAAATTGAAGGGTTGTCGATTCTACTAAATACGTAGGAATTACCATTAAGAACAACTTAAATTGGAGCCATCACAAATAAAATGTTGTGGAGAAGGCAAACAAGAGACTGAATTTATTGACAGAAAACTTAGAGGATGTAAAAAAAAACTACAAAAGAGACTGCTTACATTACTCTCGTTCGTCCTATTCTGGAGTAATGTCACGAAGTATGAGATCCTTATCAGATACGATTGTCAGATGAAACTAGAAAAGTTCAAAGATAAGCAGCTCGTTTTGCGTTATTGTGGAGTAGGGCAGAGAGAGTCACGGATATATTAAGCGAATTTTTCGTTGCGGCGATATCTTTTCACGAAATTTCAATCGCCAACTTCCTCCTTGGAATGCGAAAATATTTTGTTGACTCCAGTCCATATAGGGAGGAACGACCGTCGTGATAGAGTAAGAGAAATCAGAGCTCGCACAGAAGATTTATGCACCGAATGAGGTAGAGCAGTGGTTAGCACGCTGGACTCGAATGCGGGAGGACGACTGTTCAAACCCGCGTCCAGCCATCCTGATTTAGGTCTTCCGTGATTTCCCTAAATCGCTTGCCGGCCGCGGTGGCCGTGCGGTTCTAGGCGCTGCTGTCCGGAACCGCGGGACTGCTACGGTCGCAGGTTCGAATCCTGCCTCGGGCATGGATGTGTGTGATGTCCTTAGGTTAGTTAGGTTTAAGTAGTTCTAAGTTCTAGGGGACTGGTGACCTAAGATGTTAAGTCCCATAGTGCTCAGAGCCATTAGAACCATTTGAACCTAAATCGCTTCAGGTAAATACCGGGATGGTCCCTTAGAAAGAGCACGGCCGACTTCGTTCCCCATCCTTGCCTAATCTGATGGGACCGATGACCTCGCTATTTGGTCCCCTCCCCCAAATCAACCAAAGATTTAAGTGTTCATTTTTTCCTCATGCTCTTCGAGAGTGGAACGGTCGAGAAATAGTCTGAAAGTGATTTTATGAAGCCTTTGTCAGGTACTTAAGTGTGAGCTGCAGATTAGTCATGTTGATGTAGACGCTCCACAAAGCGGCATCAGTATTGAACACAAAGATTATCGAAACGTTGTTGATTGCCAAAAGGAAATTGAGAGTTATTTCTTTCTTTGCGGTCGTTGCAATATGTCATGGCAATGAATAATACGATAAGAAAAAAGTCAACACGGGTGAAAAGATGAATGAGCAGGTAGATGGAGGGGGAGAAAATTGAAATGTCTTCGAAAAGTATTCCTTTGGGAGAATGAAATTATTGGAGGATGTGAGAGGATAATTATCGATACCTACACTGCACTTATCACTCGAACAAGTGTCCTTTCTCTCACAAAATAGTTATTTTGCTACCTAAACATCATTTTTCTGCAGCATTTCTATCTTAGAGTTCAATTTTTCTTGGCAGTATTGATTACTTAGAGCTTTTATCATTTTAATTTACCGAGGGAGATGGCGCAGTGGTTACCATACTGGACTCACATTTTGGAGGACGATGACTAAAGTCCCTGTCCGACGATCCACTTAGGTTCTCCGTGATTTACGTAAATCGCTTCAGGAAGGTCGGCATGGTTCCTTCGAAAGGGCACGGTCGATTTCCTTCCCCATCCTTAACAAAACACTCCGAGCTTGTGCTCTATCTCTAATGACCTCTTTTTAGACGGAACGTTACACATTTATCCTCTTTCCCTCTTTTTAATTTTTATTTCCTCCACTGTTGTTTATCTCCTACATTCTTTCAAAGTACCGCACACTTCGTTTAATGCTGCTTCGCGTTTACTCCCATTGTGATAACCTTTACTTATGTTGTGAAAGACACGGATTCTCTTCATACACAATGAAAGCACGCACGTCTTTGTACCAAGTTGCGATATTCTTCCTTCTCTTTCATCAAAATATCTTTACGATGCAGCACTGAGGATGTGAAGCGTACATCTGCAGACTGTCTTCCGTCTCCATTCTGTTTGAGAGCACAAATGTCAGTGAAGGCTTCCGTTCCTGTAGGCAACAATCATGTGTCATTGGTCATCACATGGCATCTAGAAAGCCGTCGATCAAGGTAATCAGGTAGATGCAATATTTCTTAACTTCCGAAAAGCATTTGACTCAGTTCACATCTACACTTATTATCGAAAGCACGAACTCATGGGGTATCAAGCGAAATTTGTAACTGGTTGAGGGTTTCTTGTTTTGGAGGACGCAGCCCGTTGCCTTGGATGGACTTCAAGTATGCCCCAGTGAAGTGAACTGGGACCATTGCTGTTCATGTTATGTATTAACGATCTGTTGTTGTTGTTGTGGTCTTCAGTCCTGAGACTGGTTTGATGCAGCTCTCCATGCTACGCTATCCTGTGCAAGCTTCTTCATCTCCCAGTACCTACTGCAACCTACATCCTTCTGAATCTGCTTAGTGTATTCATCTCTTGGTCTCCCTCTACGATTTTTACCCTCCACGCTGCCCTCCAATGCTAAATTTGTGATCCCTTGATGCCTCAAAACATGTCCTACCAACCGATCCCTTCTTCTAGTCAAGTTGTGGCACAAACTTCTCTTCTCCCCAATCCTATTCAATACCTCCTCATTAGTTACGAGATCTACCCACCTTATCTTCAGCATTCTTCTGTAGCACCACATTTCGAAAGCTTCTATTCTCTTCTTGTCCAAACTATTTATCGTCCATGTTTCACTTCCATACATGGCTACACTCCATACAAATACTTTCAGAAACGACTTCCTGACACTTAAATCTATACTCGATGTTAACAAATTTCTCTTCTTCAGAAACGATTTCCTTGCCATTGCCAGTCTACATTTTATATCCTCTCTACTTCGACCATCATCAGTTATTTTACTCCCTAAATAGCAAAACTCCTTTACTACTTTAAGTGTCTCATTTCCTAATCTAATCCCCTCAGCATCACCCGATTTAATTTGACTACATTCCATTATCCTCGTTTTGCTTTTGTTGATGTTCATCTTATATCCTCCTTTCAAGACACTGTCCATTCCGTTCAACTGCTCATCCAAGTCCTTTGCTGTCTCTGACAGAATTACAATGTCATCGGCGAACCTCAAAGTTTTTATTTCTTCTCCATTGATTTTAATACCTACTCCGAATTTTTCTTTTGTTTCTTTTACTGCTTGCTCGATATACAGATTGAATAACATCGGGGAGAGGCTACAACCCTGTCTCACTCCTTTCCCAACCACTGCTTCCCTTTCACGCCCCTCGACTCTTATAACTGCCATCTGGTTTCTGTACAAATTGTAAATAGCCTTTCGCTCCCTGTATTTTACCCCTGCCACCTTCAGAATTTGAAAGAGAGTAATCCAGTTAACGTTGTCAAAAGCTTTCTCTAAGTCTACAAATGCTGGAAACGTAGGTTTGCCTTTTCTTAATCTTTCTTCTAAGTCCTAAGGTTAGTATTGCCTCACGTGTTCCAATATTTCTACGGAATCCAAACTGATCTTCCCCGAGGTCCGCTTCTACCAGTTTTTCCATTCGTCTGTAAAGAATTCGCGTTAGTATTTTGCAGCTGTGACTTATTAAACTGATAGTTCGGGAATTTTCACATCTGTCAACACCTGCTTTCTTTGAGATTGGAATTATTATATTCTTCTTGAAGTCTGTGGGTATATTGCCTGTCTCATACATCTTGCTCACCAGATAGTATAGCTTTGTCATGACTGACTCTCCCAAGGCCATCAGTAGTTCTAATGGAATGTTGTCTACTCCCGGGGCCTTGTTTCGACTCAGGTCTTTCAGTGCTCTGTCAAACTCTTCACGCAGTATCTTATCTCCAATTTCATCTTCATCTACATCCTCTTCCATTTCCATAATATTGTCCTCAAGTACATCGCCCTTGTATAAACCCTCTATATACTCCTTCCACATGTCTGCCTTCCCTTCTTTGCTTAGAACTGGGTTTCCATCTGAGCTCTTGATATTCATACAAGTGGTTCTCTTATCTCCAAAGGTCTCTTTAATTTTCCTGTAGGCAGTATCTATCTTACCCCTAGTGAGACAAGCCTCTACATCCTTACATTTGTCCTCTAGCCATCCCTGGTTAGCCATTTTGCACTTCCTGTCGATCTCATTTTTGAGACGATCTTGCTTACAATATTAATTGTAACCTCAGACTTTTTGCAGAAGATTGTTACCTGTAGGATGATGCGGATTATCTCCGTACAATGAAATACTGTCTAAACAAGGCGGCACTAATTTTTAGCCATATCTCGATAAGATTTCAAAGCAGTGCAAATATTTGCAACCTACTTTAACTGTTAAGAAATGTAGAATGCTGTACTTCAAAAAACGAAAAACCATCATTCTATAATTACAATCTCAATGAGCCACGATTGGAATCAGTCATCTCATACAAATACCTGGACGTAGCAATTTGTACAGATATGAAATGGGGCGGTCGCATAAGCTCAGTCGTAAGTAAAACAGGTGGCAGTGTCGGGTTTCCGGCAGAATACTAGGAAAATACGATCAGTCCACAGATGAAATTGATCCCAAGACGCATCCTAGAACATTACTAACGGCGGGTACTGAACGTGTGCACAGAAGGAGAGCACGAATGGTCACAGGTTTATTTGACCCTTGAGAAAGCGTTGAAACGCGTACGTTTCATATGTATCCATTACCAGCGATGGCGGGGCATGATAGAATCTCTGATCAGAGAGTTATTTATCGTTGCTAGTCTGCGCTTGATCGCGCGAGAGTTCGGTTGCACTCTGTCTGCAGTAGTAGTCAGTCGGCAGTAGTGTGTGGCGAGTCGGCAGAGGGAGTAGACAGTTGCGAGTTGTACTCTGTCTGTAGTAGAAGTCGGATACAGATGCATGTAGCGAGTGGACGGTTGTACTGAGCGGGAGTCGGCATGCGTCGACGGCGTGCTGTTCTTGCGAGTCTGGTCAGGATTGTTGTGGACGATGTGTAATATTGTAGAAGGCAATGAAGCAGCATTGCGCTCAGCTAATAACGTATGTTAATTGTACTTAATTTGTTCAAAAAGATGCCCCAATAATAACTTTCTATAAAGTAACTTTTTTAAAGAAAAAGGTTCATTTCAAGTTCAATAATATTTCCTATGCATTCCCTCCAACAATCAAAATTAAATAAAAGCCAGCATTGCACGAAGCTATGCCGAAAAATAAGAGCAGATATAGATGTGGTTTTACTGAGGTAAGAATTTTGGTTTAATTATTTCACAGGGCCGTAGGTCAGCGCAGCTGCGCTTATAAAATTTGTCAGGTTTAATTATTGCTGTTCAGATGTTACATTCAGTTGATGGTTCATTATTTAATTAACATTATTGTGGGTTTAATGAGCAATCTTCATTCCTTAACGATATTTTTTGGGGAGTTTATATTTGTGCAATTTTTTTTAATTCTTTAATTTTGTAAGGAGGTTACGCTTGGGTCATTTTCATTATTCACCTTTGTGGGAAGACAACATTTGGCACATTTTCATTGACATCGACATTCAAATTTCATGCGGGGAGGTTACACTTGGCGACATCCGGAGCAAGATCGTATTTCTTTGTGAATCTTTTGAGAAGTAGTCAGATATCTGCTCTTATTTACTTAAATATAATTAGGATTTGGCGCAACGCATTTACTAATTTTGTCATTTTCTTCCATAGATCATCGGCAATTCGTTGCTCTTTGTTGTATTTGTGTTTGTTGGATTTTTCATTGTGTTTGTTTCATTTGTGAATAATTTTGAATTTTTGATTTGAGAAAAATGCCGCGAAAAACTGTTAATAGTACATCGCGAAGTATAATGAGTGAAATAACCGACTTAAACAACTTGACCGGTAGTACTTGCGACACGCAATGTAATGATGACAATCCTCCATTTACGGACAATCAGTGTGTACCGACCACTAATGTTGATTTTGATCCTAGTGATGAACAGACGAACTCAATTGTGTCCTCTGTTAATCTGACGACAATTGATGACTCGGGGCGTTCTGTTGCAATGGGCGCTGCCCAGCTTAACACACCCGGTTTGCAGGATTTACGTGACGAACAGACAAATTTTTTAAACGAAAATGAACAGTGTAATCAGAGTACGACAAATTTATTTCATTCCGAGGTACTAACTAACAGTGCACATCCGATTGGAAAACATTTTCAAGAATCACAGAATAACCAAATGGTTACACAAAACGTGACAATTGCAGGTACACCATCAAACAGCACAGAGAATAGAAATGCTAATTTTGGCTCGGATCAAATGATGGCATTATTGCTACAAGTTCTTGAAAACCATTACAAACAACTTAATGAATCGTTCAAACAACTCAATGAAAAATATGACAGGTCGATCGATATAATTAATGAAAGTTTCAAACAGTCAAATGAAAAACACGACAACCTTAACGGACAGAACAAACAAGTTAGTGAACTGATTACAGCTGTTACCGTGCAACGTCACGACATGAAAGAACAACCATGTGAAAAAAGTAAGGGTCATGCTAGGAACAGCAATGAAGAAATTACATTTGTTGTACAAGAATTAAGTAGTACACGTGTAGGCACAACACAATCACTTAAAGATGAGATTAATGCAGTCACTGAACAATGTCCTAAAAACGCAACACAGATACGCGACGAGTTTAATTTAAAGTCACCGGAACTTTCACGCACTCTGGATACGGAAGTCGAGAAGAAATGTGAACAACAGAACAAGCAGAATGACGAACGTATTAAACTAACAGAAATGAAAAATGTTTCACTCAATAACACAGCACAGCATACGCGCCATTCAGAACATTTCTCACACTCGTACAGCCAGTGTAACTTGGGCAATTTACAGAGACTACGCGACTTAAAATCCGAAAAACTACGCGACTTAAAATCTGAAAAGCTACGCAACTTGAAATCCGAAATGACACAGACAAACAGATTCTCACACAAACCAGAACGTGTTCTCAAATTCAGAGACGATAACGTTGATTACGAGCAGTTTTTATCCGTGAGAAAATTTAAGGAATTTATTAATGACAGAGCACAGGTACACGTTTTGAACTGGATATGACAATTTATTTTGGTATTTTCAATAGCATTACCTGCAATGCAGAAACTAGCTTTGGACTTGATACAACAATTTACTTTTGAATTTTTACCGCAATTGCCTGTAATGCAAAAGCTAAAATTTATTTGTAGCGCGTAATGACCTCAGGGGATTCATTACGCTTTAATGAATATGTGCTGTAGCGTGCACAGGGCCCTGAGCCGTAGTAGTGCTGTTTCATCTTTAGTTTTCTGCACTGCTGCCTTCTCTTCTACTATCCTTTATATCAAACAAAACAGCTCTTCAACTATCGCTCTATCTATAATTAAGAATGACTAAAGAAAACTGGATATGACAAATTTTACCGAAAGTGACAATTTTCATTAGGCACTCCAGAACTACCGCCGTAATTTTAATAACAGATAAAATTGTAATCATCAGTATGTACAACATTTTAGCAATCGTCAAAATTATCAGTAACCACATTTTGGTAACAATAGACGTTTTTCACCGCCAACAGCATGAAAGCCAGCCGGTTAGCATACCTATCCAACAATGCAGTCTACAAGGTCAACCAAACTTTAATGTTTCGCCGCGTGCACGTATAGTCTCAGCTCCAACAAATAGTAACGCACAGCAACAAGGGAATCAGTACGTGCAGAAAACACACTATTTAAATTCCTATCGCAATGCACCGTATAGAAATGGTTATCACGACAGACATAAAAACAATGAGCACAATTTTCAGCGTACATTTAATAACAGTCGATCTTATCAGCAGCAAGAACATCAGCAACAACATATTATCATGAATGAACCAGACAGTAGGTATCATGCAGAATGTAATACGTCAGGAAGAAATAACAGAATAGTACAAATAGTTGAAATGCCACAGCATCCTCCTGAAAATAATAACACGTCTGATAGAATTTGACTAGATACAGTACAGGTTGCATTTTCCAGTAACGTAAGCAATACTTTTGACACACAGAATCTTGTTCACGAAAATGTTATTTGAAACATGCTTTGTTGAATGCACCACTTTTATCGCACCCAGATGTTACTAGAAATTTTTCCATTGCCACCGACAGTTCTAACACAGCTTTAGGCGTACATATTTTTCAGGAAATTGAAGAAGATGGCTCTACAGTAATTAAAAACATCGCATTTGCAAGTCTCATTCTGTCACCTGCTGAACGAAATTATTCCGTTACAGAACTTGAAACATTATGTGTTGTTTGGGCTTTTACGAGATTTCGGCATTTCCTTTATGGAAGACATACCACCGTTTACACAGACCACAGAGCGATACAATTTTTACTTTCGGCTAAATTTACTCACGACAGATTAAGCAGATGGAAACTTTGGGAATTTAATTTTGCAATTGTTCACGTTCCCGGTATACAAAATGTTGTGGCAGACGCACTATCTCGTTCTCTCAGCAACAATCAGCAAGACATCACAACCAACTTCTGCAAAGCAAATTTCAGCGTCATGTGCACTCTACAAGTTGCATTTGAAAATTTCATTTCGTCGTCATTACAAGACATAGCACAAGAGCAAAGTAAAGACAATGTGTGGAAAGAGATTAAACACCTTTGGCAAGATAGGAAAAATGTTACCATTAGAAACCATTACACTGTACGCAATGACATTCTGTTTCGCCGCTCTCATCCTGACAGCAACAACTGGTTATTATGCATTCCTGACGAACTGGTTAACAAATTAATCTGGTATACTCATTTAAGTTACGCACATTACGGAGCCAGAAAATGTTTTCTTATACTGAGACAGAACTATTATTTTACGATCATGGAGAAACGTATACGACGAGTTTTAGCGTCATGTAAAATCTGCCAGAAAGCTAAGTCAGACACAACTTCTCATATTCCTGCATTACATCCCATTATACCTGTTAAATTAAGACATATGGCCGCTGTAGTCATTTTTGGTCCGATTCCCAGAACTAATAGAGGTTTTTGCTACATCTTTGTCGCTGTTGAACTCACTTCAAAATTTGTTACCTTCACTCCGTTACGCAAAGCTACTGCTAAAACTGTTTCGAAAGCATTTGTAAAACATTTTCTATTTCATGTAGGGCATGTGTTGAAAGTAATTTCCGACAATGGATCACAGTTTCGATCTGCTATATGGACACGTATGTTACGAGCTAGAAACATTTCTCCGATCTATATATCCAGGTACCATGCTTCTTCGAACCCTTGTGAACGATTAATGAAAGAAATTGGTAAACTGTGTAGAATATACTGCCATAAAAGACATATTGATTGGGACACACACATACTCTCATTCCAAGATGTAATTAATTCCATACCAAATGAATCCACTATGCTATCTCCGTCTGTTATACTGAAAAATGTTGAACCACATAACAAAATTAAAGAATTAGTAAACTTTCCTACATCTCGTCGACTACGACACCATGAAATAATTGACATTGCGCTGAACAACATCAAACGTGCCGCAGAGCGCTGGAGAAGACAACAAAAACAGGTTTGTACACGCCGTGACTTTCACGTTGGACAGAAGATATTAGTACGTACACACTATTTATCCAACAAAATAAAAGGTAGGTGCAGTAAATTTGAACTTCTATACGCAGGTCCATATCGGATTCGCAGCATTCCTCACCCCAATCGAAACTTTGAGAACCAGAAAATCCAAAGGAAACCACCACTTATCGAGTATCAGACCTTTTATGGAGTGCAGATACTTTATGATTTAACATGTTGTAATGCCATTTGCTAATTTTTATGATCACGTATGCAATTATATTCACATGAACACTTACTGATGATTATCGTATTTTTCTTGGCAAGTGCCCGGCAAGGTAAGGTTAGCAGGTCGCTCTTCTTGTCGTTACACATTAGAACGTGCATATTTTTCATTTTTTTATGTATGTATGATTGTTTTCCTGTTTGTTTGTATGAATTATGAAATAGTTAAGATATAGCAAACACCAGTTGACTTTGACATTTTTGCCCTATGATATCTCAACATCGTGACAATTTTTACATTTTTTGCTGCTGCATTATGATATTCTGTGTACATTTTTGCATCTGAACACCGTCTATATTTTTTGACATAATACATTTTCTGTCATGCTATGCTGTATGCTTAATTATATCACTATAAACCAGTTTTTATCTAATGGGTATATGAATTAAATGCAAGACATTAATCTTTGTTCATCATTTTTAGAAAGAAATAACGTGTAAAGGAAATAAATTAAACAGAAATGGAATAAACGAAAGAAGATGCAAAAACCTTATGAGGAAGAGTAAATGGATCAGAATTAACAAGCATTAACAAGAATATACTATACATATCGTAGAATAGCAGTCTTAACTAATTTTTTCTTTCAGAATACGAAGCGATTGATGCAGGCTGTAAGACAGAACTACACATCTTAGTTTTAGTGATGAAATATGCTAGAAATAAGGAATAGTTGTGTAATGAGTAATGAAGTGACCTTTTTTTGCAGATGATAATGAATGGTGACGAATAATGATGAAGAATATGCTACTATGAATAATGAAGTTTTTCTTTACAGGTGATGATAATAATGGAGTTATGATAATATGGATAATGAAGTGATGGATAATGAAGTTTTTTCTTTACAGATGAGGATGATGTTGAAGTTTATGTATTTATGCTATGTAGTTATTTAAGTATTTGTTGCAGTTCGCTTTGACATTATGTGGTGTATTGCATAGTATGATGACTGAAGGTTTTGGAAAGGACAGCTAGGGAACACATTTTATACACATTTCACCACCTGTTAATTCGAAGTTCACTACTTTTCATCATAAAATGCGTTTCTTCTTTCAGTCTAATAATCCATTTTTGTATTTTTTCCATGAGAAATTATTAATGTACTATAATTATTAATGTACTATAAGCAGTTGTTCATTAAATCCATGTCATTTGTGAATGTGATTACATATACTCTACTTGTTTCATAATCCCGATACAGCTGACTCATGATAAATGACGTTACACATCTTCATTTGCAGCAATAACTCAAAAGCAAATATTGTTATTAATTATCGATCCCAACGCAACGCATTGCTAGCACAAAAAAAATGCTTTGTAACTGGCAAATGAATGCCACTGATTAATGTAATAAGATGAACTATGAGGACAATGTTTACTACAATTAGATTAATTATGCCATTTATTAACTCATTTTCAATGATGACTTCTGATGGTTTGTAATTAGGCAATGAATGCCAATGTTCTCTGTAAATGACTTCTGATGGTTTGTAATTAGGCAATGAATGCCAATGTTCTCTGTAAATGATTTCTGATGGTAATTAGGCAATGAGTGCCAATGTTCTCTGTAAATGACTTCTGATGTTCTGTGATTAGGCAATGAGTGCGAATGTTCTCTGTAAATGACTTCTGAGGGTTTGTAATTAGTCAATGAGTGCCAATGTTCTCTGTAAATGATTTCTGATAGTAATTAGACAATGAGTGCCAATGTTCTCTGTAAATGACTTCTGATGGTTTGTAATTAGTCAATGAGTGCCAATGTTCTCTGTAAATGACTTCTGATGGTTTGTAATTAGGCAATGAGTGCCAATGATCTCTGTAAATGACTTCTGATGGTTTGTAATTAGGCAATGAGTGCCAATGTTCTCTGTAAAGTTATTCATGAACATTATTCTGTAATACTACGTACATGGTACAGAAATGTTCAATAACTGTGCAATGAGTGCCACCCATTAATAGTGTAATTCTCAATGAAGACTAGTATGTGACGTAATGTCCTTAGCCTTCTAAGCTAATTACCCGGAATTACTGCAATATCCATTTGTCCTGTATATCCTCATGATCATGGAACACTATATTTGGTTTTTGCACTAATTCTACGTTGTTGTAACAGACAAGAACGAGGTGTTGACACGACATGCTGTCCACCACCATGAGCGATGATGGTCTCACTGTTTGGTGTACCTAATGTACTACCAAAAGGATAACATGGAATATTACTACGGCATTTCAGTGTCTTGGCTACGCTGATTAATACTTCTGGGGAAAGAACTTTAGATTGCCTCACTTGGTGTTGTGCTTCTGTAGAAAGATATGGACTTTCAGTGCAGCTGCGTGAAACGTAAAGTGCTACAACCATGACGCAATCATTCCCTTTCCTATCCTAATACTTGTAACATAGTAAAAAAAAAAAAAAAATTAATTTTGTTATCATGATTTGTATTTATGGCCTATACATTTTTGTGATTTGCAGATATGTTCTGAACTACAGTGCATGTGCACTCTTGTCATTTTGTTAACATGATTTCTACTCATTGCATATACATTTCTTTGTGTTTTCCTGATATGTTCACTACTTCAGTGCGTGTGCACTTTATGCCATTTGTACTCATTATGTATACATTTTTTTGTGATTCCCAGATATGTTCTGTATTACAGTGCGTGTGCCCTTTCGTCATTTTGTTAACATGATTTGTATTCATTGTATATACATTTTGTGATTTGCTGATATATTCTGTACTACTGTGCGTGTGCACTTTTGCCATTTGTGAATATGTTTTGTACTCATTGTATATATATATACACTCCTGGAAATGGAAAAAAGAACACATTGACACCGGTGTGTCAGACCCACCATACTTGCTCCGGACACTGCGAGAGGGCTGTACAAGCAATGATCACACGCACGGCACAGCGGACACACCAGGAACCGCGGTGTTGGCCGTCGAATGGCGCTAGCTGCGCAGCATTTGTGCACCACCGCTGTCAGTGTCAGCCAGTTTGCCGTGGCATACGGAGCTCCATCGCAGTCTTTAACACTGGTAGCATGCCGCGACAGCATGGACGTGAACCGTATGTGCAGTTGACGAACTTTGAGCGAGGGCGTATAGTGGGCATGCGGGAGGCCGGGTGGACATACCGCCGAATTGCTCAACACGTGGGGCGTGAGGTCTTCACAGTACATCGATGTTGTCGCCAGTGGTCGGCGGAAGGTGCACGTGCACGTCGACCTGGGACCGGACCGCAGCGACGCACGGATGCACGCCAAGACCGTAGGATCCTACGCAGTGCCGTAGGGGACCGCACCGCCACTTCCCAGCAAATTAGGGACACTGTTGCTCCTGGGGTATCGGCGAGGACCATTCGCAACCGTCTCCATGAAGCTGGGCTACGGTCCCGCACACCGTTAGGCCGTCTTCCGCTCACGTCCCAACATCGTGCAGCCCGCCTCCAGTGGTGTCGCGACAGGCGTGAATGGAGGGACGAATGGAGACGTGTCGTCTTCAGCGATGAGAGTCGCTTCTGCCTTGGTGCCAATGATGGTCGTATGCGTGTTTGGCGCCGTGCAGGTGAGCGCCACAATCAGGACTGCATACGACCGAGGCACACAGGGCCAACACCCGGCATCATGGTGTGGGGAGCGATCTCCTACACTGGCCGTACACCACTGGTGATCGTCGAGGGGACACTGAATAGTGCACGGTACATCCAAACTGTCATCGAACCCATCGTTCTACCATTCCTAGACCGGCAAGGGAACTTGGTGTTCCAACAGGACAATGCACGTCCGCATGTATCCCGTGCCACCCAACGTGCTCTAGAAGGTGTAAGTCAACTACCCTGGCCAGCAAGATCTCCGGATCTGTCCCCCATTGAGCATGTTTGGGACTGGATGAAGCGTCGTCTCACGCGGTCTGCACGTCCAGCACGAACGCTGGTCCAACTGAGGCGCCAGGTGGAAATGGCATGGCAAGCCATTCCACAGGACTGCATCCAGCATCTCTACGATCGTCTCCATGGGAGAATAGCAGCCTGCATTGCTGCGAAAGGTGGATATACACTGTACTAGTGCCGACATTGTGCATGCTCTGTTGCCTGTGTCTATGTGCCTGTGGTTCTGTCAGTGTGATCATGTGATGTATCTGACCCCAGGAATGTGTCAATAAAGTTTCCCCTTCCTGGGACAATGAATTCACGGTGTTCTTATTTCAATTTCCAGGAGTGTATTTTGTCATTACCTGATATGTTCTGTACTCAGTGCATGTGCACTATATTTACTTCATGTTCTACACCTATATATATCTGTATATATTCTGTAATTGTAAAGTTAATTAGTTAAGAAAAAATTTGTTGCTCATGGCAAGTCCAAATGACTCACCATCGCTGCCAAATTTTTGCCCCCCCCCCCCCCCCCCCCCCCCAGTTGAGGGTTATGAAACGCGTACGTTTCGTATGTATTCATTACCAGCGATGGCGAGGCATGACAGAATCTCTGACCAGAGAGTTATTTATCGTTGCTAGAGAGTTCGGTTGCACTCTGTCTGCAGTAGTAGTCAGTCGGCAGTAGTGTGTGGCGAGTCGGCAGAGGGAGTAGACAGTTGCGAGTTGTACTCTGTCTGTAGTAGAAGTCGGATACAGATGCATGTAGCGAGTGGACGGTTGTACTGAGCGGGAGTCGGCATGCGTCGACGGCGTGCTGTTCTTGCGAGTCTGGTCAGGATTGTTGTGGACGATGTGTAATATTGTAGAAGGCAATGAAGCAGCATTGCGCTCAGCTAATAACGTATGTTAATTGTACTTAATTTGTTCAAAAAGATGCCCCAATAATAACTTTCTATAAAGTAACTTTTTTAAAGAAAAAGGTTCATTTCAAGTTCAATAATATTTCCTATGCATTCCCTCCAACAATCAAAATTAAATAAAAGCCAGCATTGCACGAAGCTATGCCGAAAAATAAGAGCAGATATAGATGTGGTTTTACTGAGGTAAGAATTTTGGTTTAATTATTTCACAGGGCCGTAGGTCAGCGCAGCTGCGCTTATAAAATTTGTCAGGTTTAATTATTGCTGTTCAGATGTTACATTCAGTTGATGGTTCATTATTTAATTAATATTATTGTGGGTTTAATGAGCAATCTTCATTCCTTAACGATATTTTTTGGGGAGTTTATATTTGTGCAATTTTTTTTATTCTTTAATTTTGTAAGGAGGTTACGCTTGGGTCATTTTCATTATTCACTTTTGTGGGAAGACAACATTTGGCACATTTTCATTAACATTGACATTCAGATTTCATGCGGGGAAGTTTCAGCGTGCTGAGGAAATTGGAGAAAGTAAACTGGCAGAAGCTTGAAGACAGAAGCAAACTGCCCTGAGAAAGCCTATCTACAAAGTTTGCAAGAACCAACTTCAAGTGAGATATCTATGAATAAACTACACCCGCCCCCCCCCCCCCCCCCCGCCACCCTACGTACTTCTTCCGTGAGAATCGCGAACGCAAGATTATATGGAACAGGAAGAGCGCCAAATAACTGGCGCAATGGAAAGTACCCACTGCCATACATTTACAGAGGCTTGCACTATACAGGGTGGTCCATTGATAGTGACCAGGCCAAATACCTCACGAAATAAGCATCAAACGTAATAACTACAAAGAACGAAACTCGTATAGCTTGAAGACAGAAGCAAACTGCCCCGAGAAAGCCTATTTACAAAATTGCAAGAACCAGATGGCGCTGCCATAGGTCAAACGGATATCAACTGCGTTTTTGTAAAATAGGAACCCCCATTTTTAATTACATATTCTTGTAGTACGTAAATAAATATGAATGTTTTAGTTGGACCACTTTTTTCGCTTTGTGATAGATGGCGCTGTAATAGTCACAAACATATAAGTACGTGGTATCACGTAACATGCCGCCAGTGCGGACGGTATTTGCTTCGTGATACATTACCCGTGTTAAAATGGACCGTTTACTAATTGCGGACAAGGTCGATATCGTGTTGATGTATGGCTATTTTGATCAAAATGCCCAACGGGCATCCTGGACGACATCATCCAAGTGTCCGGACCGTTCGCCGGATAGTTACGTTATTTAAGGAAACAGGAAGTGTTCAGCCACATGTGGAACGTCAACCACGACCGGCAACAAATGATGATGCCCAAGTAGGTGTTTTAGCTGCTGTCGTGGCTAATCCCCACATCAGTAGCAGACAAATTGCGCGTAAATCGGGAATCTCAAAAACGTCGGTGTTGAGAATTCTACATCAACATCGATTGCACCCGTACGATATTTCTATGCACCAGGAATTGCATGGCGACGACTTTGAACGTCGTGCACAGTTCTGCCACTGGGCACAAGAGGAATTACGGGACGATGACCGATTTTTTGCACGCGTTCTATTTAGCGACGAAGGGTCATTCACCAACAGCGGTAACGTAAACCGCCATAATATGCACTATTGGGTAACGGGAAATCCACGATGGCTGTGACAAGTGGAACATCAGCGACCTTGGCGGGTTAATGTATGGTGCGGCATTATGGGAGGAAGGATAATTGGCCCCCATTTTATCGATAGCAATCTAAATGATGCAATGTATGCTGATTTCATACGTAGTGTTCTACCGATGTTACAACAAGATGTTTCACTGCATGACAGAATGGCGATGTACTTCCAACATGATGGATGTCCGGCAGATAGTTCGCGTGCAGTTGAAGCGGTATTGAATAGCATATTTCATGACAGGTGAATTGGTCGTCGAAGCACCATACCATGGCCCGCACGTTCACCGGATCTGACGTCCCCGGATATATTTCTGTGAGGAAAGTTGAAGGATATTTGCTATAGTGATCCACCGACAACGCCTGACAACATACGTCAACGCATTGTCACTGCATGTGCGAACATTACGGAAAGCGAACTACTCTCTGTTAGAGGAATGTCGTTACACGTATTGCCAAATGCATTGAAGTTGACAGACATCATTTTGAGCATTTATTGCGTTAATGTGGTATTTACAGGTAATCACGCTGTAACAGCATGCGTTCTCAGAAGTGATAAGTTCACAAAGGTACATGTATCACATTGGAACAACCGAAATAAAATGTTCAAACGTACCTACGTTATGTATTTTAATTTAAAAAACCTACCTGTTACCAACTGTTCGTCTATAATTGTGAGCCATATGTTTGTGACTATTGCAGCGCCATCTATCACAAAGCGAAAAAAGTGGTCCAACTAAAACATTCATATTTCTTTACGTACTACACGAATGTGTAATAAAAAATGGGGGTTCCTATTTAAAAAAAACACAGTTGATATCCGTTTGACCTATGGCAGCGGCTTCTGGCAGGCCAACCATAGCGCCAACTGGTTTTTTCAAGCTAGACAAGTTTCGTTCTTTGTAGTTTTTTCGTTTGTCGCTTATTTCGTGAGATATTTGGCCCGGTCAAGATCAATGGACCACCTTGTATAGAAGTAGATGCTCTTTTACGAATGGATAGATTTGCCTTCAGTCCCGTCCATCATACAGAAGCAGGTGGGGACAGCACGTTTAGACAGTCTGCGGAGCACTCAACCTCTTACTGCATGCTTTAAGGAACCTTTAGATTGGTACCAAGACAAATAACGAGGTTCTTTGATTCCTGTAGGCGATAACGGAGTGGCACAGTTTTTTAAGTATAGCAACGCTCAGTATTGCGGAGTTTTATGATTACTACAATTGTTGAAATTCGCCAACTTGAAAGAGATCTTGATAGACAGAGTGATATAGTGTTAGCATATTTCGCAAATCGTGTGCATGGATAGCTAGTTACTCATTCCTGGGAATTGCTACATCGTATCGGTAATGCATTAAATTCTTCCTCTTATCACAGCTGTCAATCACTGAACAGAAAACAGTGAAAAGCTCCGCGTATCTTGGACACTCGCCTTTGACGCGTAAACTTACTTACGTTTCACTTCCCACTTCTGGAGGAAAGAAAATAATTATCCTCTTAATATTAGTACCTATATTTCTATCACGATGCCGAATTGTTTGATTTCTTTCAGCACCAAGATACCATAGCACTGATGTCACCTGTTTAACGTAGAAATGCAGTAGCACTTTCTTGTGTCAGAGATACTTTTGCTGTTGGGTTAGCAGCTGCTAATTGTACGAGGGCAGTTCAATAAGTAATGCAACATTTTTTTTTTCTCGGCCAATTTTGGTTGAAAAAACCGGAAATTTCTTGTGGAATACTTTCAAACATTCCCGCTTCGTCTCGTATAGTTTCATTGACTTCCGACAGGTGGCAGCGCTGTACGGAGCTGTTAAAATGGCGTCTGTAACGGATGTGCGTTGCAAACAATGGGCAGTAATCGAGTTTCTTTTGGCGGAAAACCAGGGCATCTCAGATATTCACAGGCGCTTGCAGAATGTGTACGGTGATCTGGCAGTGGACAAAAGCACGGTGAGTCGTTGGGCAAAGCGTGTGTCATCATCACCGCAAGGTCAAGCAAGACTGTCTGATCTCCCGCGTGCGGGCCGGCCGTGCACAGCTGTGACTCCTGCAATGGCGGAGCGTGCGAACACACTCGTTCGAGATGATCGACGGATCACCATCAAACAACTCAGTGCTCAACTTGACATCTCTGTTGGTAGTGCTGTCACAATTGTTCACCAGTTGGGATATTCAAAGGTTTGTTCCCGCTGGGTCCCTCGTTGTCTAACCGAACACCATAAAGAGCAAAGGAGAACCATCTGTGCGGAATTGCTTGCTCGTCATGTGGCTGAGGGTGACAATTTCTTGTCAAAGATTGTTACAGGCGATGAAACATGGGTTCATCACTTCGAACCTGAAACAAAACGGCAATCAATGGAGTGGCGCCACACCCACTCCCCTACCAAGAAAAAGTTAAAAGCCATACCCTCAGCCGGTAAAGTCATGGTTACAATCTTCTGGGACGCTGACGGGGTTATTCTGTTCAATGTCCTTCCCCATGGTCAAACGATCAACTCTGAAGTGTATTGTGCTACTCTTCAGAAATTGAAGAAACGACTTCAGCGTGTTCATAGGCACAAAAATCAGAACGAACTTCTCCTTCTTCATGACAACGCAAGACCTCACACAAGTCTTCGCACCCGAGAGGAGCTCACAAAACTTCAGTGGACTGTTCTTCCTCATGCACCCTACAGCCCCGATCTCGCACCGTCGGATTTCCATATGTTTGGCCCAATGAAGGACGCAATCCGTGGGAGGCACTACGCGGATGATGAAGAAGTTATTGATGCAGTACGACGTTGGCTCCGACATCGACCAGTGTAATGGTACCGTGCAGGCATACAGGCCCTCATTTCAAGGTGGCGTAAGGCCGTAGCATTGAATGGAGATTACGTTGAAAAATAGTGTTGTGTAGCTTAAAGATTGGGGAATAACCTGGTGTATTTCAATGCTGAATAAAACAACCCCTGTTTCAGAAAAAAAAAATGAAACTATACGAGACGAAGCGGGAATGTTTGAAAATATTCCACAAGAAATTTCCGGTTTTTTCAACCAAAATTGGCCGAGAAAAAAAATGTGTTGCATTACTTATTGAACTGCCCTCGTACATCGCATAAATGATCTATGTTTGTCATTCTGTATATAATTTTAGCTGCATTTTTTAGACAAAACAGTAATGTGGTATAATAAGGGTTTTTCTTTTTCCTCAGATATACTACAAACTACAAAACGAGAGGCATAATGTGTTCCTATGAATGTTTACAGCAGCCTGCCACAGTTTGAACGCTATTAGACTGATGATGGACCAGAAAATGGTACCAGAATGGGAACGTGTATTATAAAAACATCTATTAGGCAAAATACTATAATTCTCAAACTATAACAGATATTTCAATAAATTTCCTTTTACAGCTTGAGTTAATGTCATTCATTATTGGTAAAAAAACCACAACTTCCTCCTCATTGAAGATCAAGAGTAATGTGCACTGAGAGCGAGGTATAGAAATGCAGCCCGTTCACGTCCAGGTCCGCTTAAGACTGGCTACTCTGTCCCTATGAGAAATGATCTGATGATGACACTGCCAGGAACCGGTTAGTTTGGGATAGTAAAAATAACGATCGACAGATGGAAAATGTGTGTGTTTTTTTGCAAATGAAGATTGCTGCTAACTCCTTGCTGAAAAGTATGCCCAGGTACGATTGTCGAGAAATAGTGCGAAAATGGTTTTCTGAACCCTCTGTCAAAGTGTGGACTACACAATGATCATGCAGACGTAGATATTCTTACCCAGTTACATTATGGGTGACGAAAACTGATGTATTAAGCAGAAAATGGAATGGCAGAGACCCAACAGAAAATCAGAACTACCGTCAAAGGTACATTCTCTTTCACAAAAAGATGCTGTGCACACCAGTAGATCCTTAATTCAGTCAGCTGTGAAAGAAATTGTAACGAACGTACGTTATTACAGCACAGCGGTTTTCTACGACGATACTCTACGCCCCGTTTTGTCGTCCTTCATGCCAAACCATCCTGGGCTTACATTCCAGCAAGATAATGCCCACCCGAACACAAAGAGGGTTTCTACTGCTTGTCTTCGTGATTGTGAAGCCCTACCTTGGCCAGCAGGGTTGCCGTATCTCTCCTCAAGTGAGAACGTTTGTAGCATTATGGGCTGGGCCATCCAACAGTTTCGGGATTTTGAGGGTCTAACTCGTCAATTGGACAAATATTGGCACGATAATTGTCAGGAGTACATCCAATAACTCTCTCATTCAGTGCTAGCATAATCGTCATAGATGGACCAAGGCATTATTAGTTTATGAAGCTCTTTCTGTTGAATAAATCATCAAAATTTTCTGAAATTGTAATAATTTGTTTGTCTGTACATGTACATCACACCTACCGATTTTCGTTTCATTCGGATAATTACACTAATGCCCATTAAAATTGCTACGCCACGAAGATGACGTGCGACAGACGCGAAATTTAACCGACAGGAAGAAGATGCTGTGATATGCAAATGATTAGCTTTTCAGAGCATTCACACAAGGTTGGCGCCGGTGGCGACACCTACAACGTGCTGACATGAGGAAAGTTTACAACCGATTTCTCATACACAAACAGCAGTTGACCGGCGTTGCCTGGTGAAACGTTGTTTTGATGCCTCGTGTAAAAATGCGTGCCATGACGTTTCCGACTTTGATAAAGGTCGGATTGTAGCCTATCGCGATTGCGGTTTATCGTATCGCGCCAATGCTGCTCGCGTTTGTCGAGATCCAATGATTGTTAGCAGAATATGGAATCGGTGGGTTCAGGAGGGTAATACGGAACGCCGTACTGGATCCCAACGGCCTCGTATCACTAACAGTCGAGATGACAGGCATCTTATCCGCATGGCTGTAACGGATCCTGCAGCCACGTCTCGATCCCTGAGTCAACAAATGGGGACGTTTGCAAGACAACAACCATCTGCACGAACGGTTCGACGACGTTTGCAGCAGCATGGACTATCAGCTGCCCTGACTGCGGTTACCCTTGACGCTGCGTCACAGACAGGAGCGCCTGCGATGGTGTACTCATCGACGAACTTGGGTGCCCGAATGGCAAAACGTCATGTATTCGGATGAGCCCAGGTTCTGTTTACAGCATCCGTGTTTGGCGACATCGCGGTGAACGCACATTGGAAGCGTGTATTCGTCATCGCCATACTGGCGTATCACCCGGCGTGATGGTATGGGGTGCTATTGGTTACACGTCTCGGTCACCTCTTGTTCACATTGACGGCACTTTGAACAGTGGACATTACATTTCAGATGTGTTACGACCTGTGGCTCTACCCTTCATTCGATCCCTACGAAACCCTACATTTCAGCAGGATAATGCACGACCGCATGTTGCAGGTCCTGTACGGGCCTTTCTGGATAAAGAAAATGTTCGACTGCTGTCCTGGCCAGCACATTCTCCAGATGTCTCCCCAATTCAAACGTCTGGTCAATGGTGGCCGAGCAACTGGCTCATCACAATACGCCAGTCACTACTCTTGATGAACTGTGGTATCGTGTTGGAGCTGTATGGGCAGCTGTATCTGTACACGCCATCCAAGCTCTGTTTGACTCAATGCCCAGGCGTATGAAGGCCGTTATTACGGCCAGAGGTGGTTGTTTTGGGTACTGATTTCTCAGGATCTGTCCACGCAAACTGCGTGAAAATGTAATCACATGTCAATTCTAGTATCATACACTCCTGGAAATTGAAATAAGAACACCGTGAAATCATTGTCCCAGGAAGGGGAAACTTTATTGACACATTCCTGGGGTCAGATACATCACATGATCACACTGACAGAACCACAGGCACATAGACACAGGCAACAGAGCATGCACAATGTCGGCACTAGTACAGTGTATATCCACCTTTCGCAGCAATGCAGGCTGCTATTCTCCCATGGAGACGATCGTAGAGATGCTGGATGTAGTCCTGTGGAACGGCTTGCCATGCCATTTCCACCTGGCGCCTCAGTTGGACCAGCGTTCGTGCTGGACGTGCAGACCGCGTGAGACGACGCTTCATCCAGTCCCAAACATGCTCAATGGGGGACAGATCCGGAGATCTTGCTGGCCAGGGTAGTTGACTTACACCTTCTAGAGCACGTTGGGTGGCACGGGATACATGCGGATGTGCATTGTCCTGTTGGAACAGCAAGTTCCCTTGCCGGTCTAGGAATGGTAGAACGATGGGTTCGATGACGGTTTGGATGTACCGTGCACTATTCAGTGTCCCCTCGACGATCACCAGTGGTGTACGGCCAGTGTAGGAGGTCGCTCCTCACACCATGATGCCGGGTGTTGGCCCTGTGTGCCTCGGTCGTATGCAGTCCTGATTGTGGCGCTCACCTGCACGGCGCCAAACACGCATACGACCATCATTGGCACCAAGGCAGAAGCGACTCTCATCGCTGAAGCCGACACGTCTCCATTCGTCCCTCCATTCACGCCTGTCGCGACACCACTGGAGGCGGGCTGCACGATGTTGGGGCGTGAGCGGAAGACGGCCTAACGGTGTGCGGGACCGTAGCCCAGCTTCATGGAGACGGTTGCGAATGGTCCTCGCCGATACCCCAGGAGCAATAGTGTCCCTAATTTGCTGGGAAGTGGCGGTGCGGTCCCCTACGGCACTGCGTAGGATCCTACGGTCTTGGCGTGCATCCGTGCGTCGCTGCGGTCCGGTCCCAGGTCGACGGGCACGTGCACCTTCCGCCGACCACTGGCGACAACATCGATGTACTGTGGAGACCTCACGCCCCACGTGTTGAGCAATTCGGCGGTACGTCCACCCGGCCTCCCGCATGCCCACTACACGCCCTCGCTCAAAGTCCGTCAACTGCACATACGGTTCACGTCCACACTGTCGCGGCATGCTACCAGTGTTAAAGACTGCGATGGAGCTCCGTATGCCACGGCAAACTGGCTGACTCGGACGGCGGCGGTGCACAAATGCTGCGCAGCTAGCGCCATTCGACGGCCAACACCGCTGTTCCTGGTGTGTCCGCTGTGCCGTGCGTGTGATCATTGCTTGTACAGCCCTCTCGCAGTGTCCGGAGCAAGTATGGTGGGTCTGACACACCGGTGTCAGTGTGTTCTTTTTTCCATTTCCAGGAGTGTATATTTGTCCAATGAATACCCGTTTATCATCTGCATGTCTTCTTGGTGTAGCATTTTTAATGGCCAGTAGTGTACTTCACAGTTGTTGCTTTTTTTTTTTGTCTTTGAGTGTATATTAAAACTTTTCTGGGGGATTCTGTTAATTTTCACATGGAGAAATTTATGCTGAGTAAAATTCTGTATATTTTTAAAACTAGTTACGCAGTGCGTGGACGGCTAAGGCTTACTTCAACGGTCGTACACCATCTTCCACCATGGAACACGTGACGTTTGCATATGAAATGAGTTTGTTTAATGTCTTAATAATTTTTCCTGTCTTGAAAATGGAAACTTGTGCTAACTTCCAATAGCTTCTATTTCAAAATGTTTTTGACTTTTAGCTAGTTTTTGATAATAATTCTTCTTAATTTGATTTCATTTACTAATTAGTGATGCATAGTGGAGTAACAACGTAACACATAGAATATTAAATATAGTATTGACTGGAACGCTTTTAAATTTGAATAGAATATTTGTTTTTAAGTACATGATCATGTTGTACCTTGGAGTAGTTTTTTTTCATTTGGAAAAACCTTACTTTTCTGGATTAATCAGGAGAAGACTGCAGCACATTTGAAATGAATGTTATCGTTTCAGAATGGAACAAGAAAATGTATTAAATTTCTATAACATAGCTAGCTAGAGGTGAGAGTTGAAAAATGTTCCAAGATACGGCACACTCCCCTACTGAGAACGTTAATTTACTTTTATCTCTCTTGCGGAGATAGGTCTTTGCTACCAGTACAACGGAAGAGGTTTCTGATCAAACAGTTACGAACTATGCTAGTCCTATGTGTGGTGTAAAACATTTTTTGAGTAATGTAAAAATGCACAGTAGTTTATTTCAAATTTTGTGTGTACTGTCTTGCAGGTGATGGATTTCTCGCATTACACATACATAGGTTCTTCCATAACGCATTAAGTTCCTAACATTTTTTTTCTAAAAAAAAACCACCCTGAATATTTTCCAGATGATATGCGAATCACTGTTTGGATAGGGATGGGACAATCGTATTCGGATATAGGTAGCCCCCTTTAGCGAGATTTGCTGAAGAGTCAAATAATGCGCAGAAATTCAGAAAAATGTTGTTTATTTAGTGATTTGACTACTTACTTACATAACGCAAAACTATTATTCTTGCCGCCACGGAAGGACATGGAATGAGTTGGACGACGTTCGTAAGCGTCTGGAAATCGTCCTCACTACTGGCATACGATTGACAGCTGCTGCGAATCGGTGTGTTGGGGAAGCTCCCAAGAGTTGTGTACCAGGGACGCCAAAGGCACCTCGAGCACTACCCTCTCCTGTGGATCCTGTCTCCTCTGCAGGAAGTAAAGGATCTGTCACTGGCTGTCCACATGACTGTGAGTGGTGTGGGAGTAGTCGGGATGGACGCCCTGAGCAGGAGAGATGGGGACTGGGGAGAACTCAGGGTGTTACATTTATCTCCCTAACCAACAAGTTCGAGATGCTGTCTTTCACGGAAACTGAAACTGAGCCAATAAGACTCACGTCATCTGTTTTGGGGAAACCTGTTTTGCCTAGTGCCAAGAGGAGGCTAATGCAAAATGATAGGGTCTATAAATCGTCGGCAGCTCAAACGTACGGCGAATGATGGTATGTCTTAGGGAAATGGCAGCAGGGGCAGGAAAAACTCCAGGTGCGCTCAGTGTGTATGCCTGGAGGTCTCATTCAATAAGCTGAAGAGGCTATTCCGGCAGGTATTGAGGAAACAGGGCGCACGTCGGAATAAACGATGCCTCTCGTCTGAGCTCCGAGGTCATAAGTGGATCATTTCAGCGACTCGCAAAGGAGGTTGAGAAGACCAGGCTTGCGCAAGGAGTTTCAACGAAGCTCACAATTTGCAGCATTTTCCCCAGAAATGAAGGTGACTTCTAGGTTCTGAATCGAGTGAAAGGAGCGAACCAGAGACTCTGAAGGTTCTGTGACAAGCTAGGCTGCGACTTCCTGGACCTCGGCCATAGGGTTGACGAATGTCGGGTTCCCCTAAATGGGTCATGTGTGAACTGCACATCAGAGTTTGCTACCCAGGTAGCTGACTGTGTGTGGGTTACACACGAGGTTTCTTTTATGTTAGGCGATTCTCCATCCACTCCAAACAACGACAGCTCTGGGAGACCCGGAAGTATGCGTGTAAGTACCAAGGAATGCCACCTACTGTTTAAAATCTTGGTAGTTAACTGCCGAAGCATTCGCAACAAAGTGACAGCTTTTGATGAGAAATACTGCAACATTAAGCTTCTCATTTCACCTCACACAGTTGTTCTCAATTCAAGAATAAGCAAGCAATAAACAAACCCCTGCAACCACACACAAGTTCCCTAATTCCCTTAAATCGCGAGGACGGGGATGATGAGCTCTGAAGTCACCTTCAGTCACATCCCTGATGTGTTCGAGTGCGTTCCGATCTCGAGAGTTGGGTGGCCAGCACATCAATTGGAACTCGCCACTGTGTTCCTCAAACCACTCCATCACACTCCTGACCTTGTGACATGGCGCATTATCTTGTTGAAAAACGCCACTGGTGTCTGGAAACACGATCGTCATGAAGGGGTGTACGTGGTCTGCAACCAGCGTACGACACTCCTTGGCCTCCTGGTGCCTTGCACGAGCTCCACTGTACCCGTGAGTGCTCACTTGAATGTTCTCAAGAGCACAATGCAACCGCCGCCAGCATGTCTCCGTCCCACTGTACAGGTGTCAAGCAGCTGTTCGCGTGGAACAAGACGGATTCGCGCCCTTCCGTCGACTCATGAAGAAGGTATCGGGATTCATCAGACCATGAAACGCTCTGCCACTGCTCCAACGTGCAGTGCCGATGGTCATGTGCTCATTTCAGTCGTAGTTGCCGATGTCATGGTGTTAACATTGGGACATGCATCGGTTGTCATCTGCAGAGATCGGAAGCAGTGATGCTCACATAACACTACGTACAGAAAGCTGGTTAAAACTTGAAGTAAATAACAGTAAGATTTTTACGGAAAATGTAAGGGTATATCGGAAGAATACGCTAATTGGAGGTGGTGTATTTGTCGCAGTGGACAAGAAGCTCAAATCCACTGAGACAGAAACTGAAGATGCATGCGAGACTGTTAGGGAAAAAATTAGTATCAGGGGTTGGCATGAAATTATAATTAGATCCTTCTGTTGACCATCAGACTCACCTCCCGATGAAACCGAAAACGCGAGAGAAAACCTCAGTTCGCTAGTGCGTAAGTTCCCCAGTTTTTCTGTAATCATCGGTGGAGACTTTAATCATCTAACAATCAATTGAGAAAATTAAAGTTTTGTCAGTGGTGGACTGACAAGACATCCTGTGAAATAATACTAAATGCCTCCTCTTAAAACTATTTAGAACAGTTAGTTCGGAACCTCACTCAGCAAGGAAATGTATATTAGATCTAATGGCAATAAATACACACGCTTTGAGGATTTCCGCATCAAAACTGCTATCACTGGCTATGAAACGGTTGTGGCAACAATGATTACAAAAGTACAAAGAACAACTAAAGCGAGTACAAAGATTTATATGTTCATTAAACTAGATAAATAAGCGGTAGCATAATACCTCTGCGAGAAAATAGAAATTTAGGACCGGAGAGGAGCATGTAGAGAAACTATAGCTCAAGTTTAAGAAAATAGTTCACCGTGCAGTGGACGGATATGACCTAGAAGAACAGTTCAAGACGGGAGGAGCGCTCCATGGTAGACAGTCACTGTAAAGAAACGTCTGATGAAATTGAGACTACTGCATAATAGTTGTAAGACAAAGCATAGTGCTATAGATGGAGAGATGCTGAATGAAACGCGTTTAATGTCGAGACCGCAGAGCGTGAAACCTTCATTGACTACCGCAGCAGAATATTGTCATGATCTTTCACAATACCCTAAGAAATTCTGGTCGTGCGTAAAGGATATTACTGACACCACAATTAGTTTCCAGTCACATGTGAATGAGGCAGGAACTGAAACTGAGGGTAGCAAAGCAAAATCAGAAATGCTTCACTCTGTTTTCAAATGTTCCTTTACAAAGGAAAACTCAGGAGTATTGCCCCAGTTTAATTCTTGTACCACTGAAAAGATGAGTGAGATAGCTATTAGAGTTAGTGGCACTGAGAAACAGCCGAAATCATTAAAACAGAACAGAGCTACAGGTCTTGATGGAATCCCTATCAGATTCTATACTGAATTTTCGGCTAAGTTAGCTTCTCTTTTAACTATTATGTGTTGTAGATCCCTCGAACAAAAAACATGTCCAGATCTTGGGAGAATGCACATCTCACACTAGTTCTTCAAGTAGAGTACTAAAAGTGGTCCTCAAAATTACCGTCCAATATCCTTGACATCGATTTGTTGCAGAATCTTAAAACACATTCTGAACTCAAACATAATCCTTGACATCGATTTGTTGCAGAATCTTAAAACACATTCTGAACTCAAACATAATGATCTCCTCCGTGCCAACTAGCATTGATTCCGAAAACATCGATCACGTGAAAACCAACCCACATTTTTCTCACGTGACATACTGGAAGCCTAGGATCAAGCCAGTCCGTTGGATGCAGTACTTCTCGAGCTTTGAAAATCATTTGACCACGTCTGTATCCCAAGTGTTTCTTTCGAAGACTTCATTGCAACTGTAAAGTCTCCGAACGAAGCACTTGGGATACAGTTTGAATTCACGACATCCAGGAATATATGGCACTGTATGACAATAACGTTTATTTTTGAGAGACGCATATGAGGCCTGAAGGTGGCATAGTGGAATGCCGAAACTGGTAGTCAAAATAAAACAAAATAACATCACAATTGCACGGCTGTTGGCGAATTTCATTGATAATTACTTGATCAGCTGATGGCCCCTGTGCATGACGGAGAGGGTGGGCTGGCAGCAGCTTGGTATGCTGCTCTTCAGCCTATAGAATTTTTGAAACCTAAGAAGAAAATAATAAACAATACAAGCAGGCAATAAAAACGGTGACATAAATTGTAAAATGGCGGAAAATTGTGGAAGTTAAAACATAAAACAAAGGGTTGGCGATGCTAATAAAATACACAGGAGGAGACAGGTAAAATAGTAGACAGACAATTAAAAAAACATGGCGACTGTCTGGTTTCTGATCGCAAGAGATATAAAAAAATCACACCCAGCGACAGTATGATTTCTGATCGCAACACTTCGAAAAAAAGCACAACACTTAACACTCACTTAAAACACTGCACTAAAAAGGTGGCACGAAGATGACACACCACAGCCATGGGCAGATGGGGGGGACATGGACAGATGAGGGGAAAAAGGGGGGGAGGAGAGGAAAAATGAAGTGGGGGGAGGAGCCGACAGAGGGAGAAAACTCATAGGGGGGGGGGGGGGGGCAGGGCAGATGCGAGAGGTAGTCGGGAAAGGGAGAGGAGGGGAAATGCAAAAGGACTCTGGGGAGAGAAGGGAGTCAGAGTGTAGACGGGGAAGAGGACAACACAATACCCCTCATCACCTTTTATACTGGAGGATTAACCTATCGTGACATTTAGTGGTCAATTCCACATTACATGATGGTGTCTGGATACTTTTCATCAGACAGTGTACTTCCTCCTCTTGTGTATCGCTCCTGAAGGTACAGCGAAGATAAGATAAATAAATTACAGTACGCACATAAGAATTTAAATAGTCATTTTTCCCGCGCGCCTTTTGTAATTGATTGGTACACTAGGACCGGTAATACGTATTACATTGGGAAGTACTCTCAACCATGCACTTCACAGTGGTTATTTATTATGTATATAAGTCCAGAGGTGTGTAACTCCAGTAAAATATTCCACCTCACCTTGTGTGTTTTGAGTTGAGTATTTGTTGTGCGAAAATTCTCACCGAACATGCAGAAAACCGTTCGTTCTCCCACGAAAACATTTGGCTCGGCTAAGAAATCCTGCCAAAGCCAATCAATAGCAGTTCAGTTTCGTATATGCAGCGCAAATTTTTCCTCTCTGCTCATACACTGTCTGGTTTAGAGTCGCGAAAGAAATATGGTTTGATGAGCAGTTGGTAGTAGACACGAGACTGTTTACCCGCTGGTTTATGCGGATAGCGAGCAGTTCCACTGTTAGTTGCTCAATCAACCTTCACCCATCGTGCAGACTGATTTTCACCTCTGACATCAACCATATCGATTATTCACGACTATACTGAAAGTAAACTCACGATACGATCTTGACAGAGACATGGGGACAGGTTCAAACTCCGTCGCTTTCTCGTTTTGCAAAAACCGATGACATCTTCTTTTTTTTTCGAAACTAGCCGCAGGAACAAAGTGATAAGAAGTTAGGGAGTAAAACGTGGATGTTCAGCGACGCCACTTAGAAGTGTCAATTCCTTTGAAAAATTAAAGTGGGGAACGCGATTTTAAATATATAATATTTACGAATAACACGATTATGTTTAGCTACTCGTAAGACGGCCTGCAATTAGCGACGAATAAGTTTGAAAGCTGTCTGTTAGGTAGACATTTTGAATTTTCAATTATATTATTACGTTGTTTCGTGAAACAGTCATTGCTAAAGCTATGCAAAGATGGTATTCTGGGCCAAGAACTGACTAAAAACAGTTTGGTTGGCGTATATAGTCTTTTAAGCTTACGGGAAACCATGTACTCTGTTTCCGGTCCTAGGAGCCATCGCAGCACACCCTGCCAAGCGAGGAACTATGAGCTAAGTTTTGAATAGATAAGTCGGTGGGGTGTCGTATGCTACTGGGGAGCAGGTTTGACTTGCTCTGTTAAATGGAGCCGGATGTGTGTGTGCTTTTTGATGGGGAAACTCACGTTACTGGAGACGTCACCTAAATACAAATTTGTTGCGTTGTGCATTCGTGAGTTACTTTTATTCCATGGTGAAATTCTCTGATTTACGTAGCGAAGTTGCTATGAACGCCGCGAAGGGAACTTCATTCTGCGAGCAGTTGGAAATCCTTTGTCTTACGTGGTATCAGCCACGAGATTTGATACAGACTCCTAGTTAAGTCTAATCCTGTGACTAGCACGGTCAACTCAGTCATCCTTCCTTTCAGTTTAGATTACTAAACATTCTGTGTCGTGTGTACAATTGGATTCACATGATGTTATGCGTATCTGGATTACGTACCACACGTCTTTTTGCTGCTACGAGGTTACTTGCTGTTTTGTTCACTTGGTTTTTGAATTAATTGTATAACGGGAAACTTAAGTACTCCTTCCCCTTTCAACTACCCTGATCATTTGCTTGATATTTGATTACCAACTGCATTACCATTAGTCTGCCGCCGTTGTATCATCACTTGTTACTAGACGCTTCTGTGGACTAAAATAGTCCTAAATTGATTGCCAGTCATATAAAGTACGTAGTTTCATTGAACAGGTGAGAGAGTAGGGGTTACTAACAAAACGAGCAAATGCCGAAGAACGTGTGGTACAATCTACAGAATGTTAACGGGATACAACCAAAGAAAAATTAAATTGTGTCAGGTGGCAGCAGTTTCCAGTATTAAGATACAGCAGTGAGAACCGGACAGTAAAACTATCACGTAGGACGAAATGAGAAGCTGTTGAGATGAGATTTTAACACTACTGGCCAATAAAAATTGCTACACCAAGAAGAAATACAGTTGTTAGACGGGTATTCATTGGACAAATATATTATACTAGAACTGATGTGTGATTCCATTTTCACGCAATTTGGGTGTATACATCCTGAGAAATCAGTACCCAGAACAACCACCTCTGGCCGTAATAACGGCCTTGATACGCCCGGGCATTGAGTCAAACAGAGCTTGGATGGCGTGTACAGCTACAGCTGCCCATGCAGCTTCAACACGATACCACAGTTCATCAAGAGTAGTGACTGGCGTATTGTGACAAGCCAGTTTCTCGGCCACCATTGACCAGACGTTTTCAGTTGGTGAGAGATCTGGAGAATGTGCTGGCCAGCGCAGTAGTCGAACATTTTCTGTATCCAGAAAGGCCCGTACAGGACCTGCAACATGCGGTCGTGCATTGTCCTGCTGAAATGTAGGGTTTTGCAGGGATCCAATGAAGGGTAGAGCCACTGGTCGTAACACATCTGAAATGTGACGTCCACTGTTCGAAGTGCCGTCAATGCGAACAAGAGGTGACCGAGACATGTAACGAATGGTACCCCATACTATGACGCCGGGTGATACGCGAGTATGGCGATGACGAATACACGCTTCCAATGTGCGTTAACCGCAAAGTCGCCAAACACGGATGCGACCATCATGAAGCTGTAAACAGAACCTGGATTCATCCGAAAAAATGTCGTTTTGCCATTCGTGCACCCAGGTTCGTCGTTGAGTACATCATCGCAGGCGCCCCTGTCTGTGATGCAGCGTCAAGGGTAACCGCAACCATGGTCTCCGAGCTGATAGTCCATGCTGCTGCAAACGTCATCGAACTGTTCGTGCAGATAGTTGTTGTCTTGCAAACGTCCCCATTTGTTGACTCAGGGATCGAGACGTGGGTGCACGATCCGTTACAGCCATGCGGATAAGATGCCTGTCATCTCGACTGCTAGTGATACGAGGCCGTTGGAATCCAGCACGGCGTTCCGTATTACCCTCCTGAACCAACCGATTCCATATTCTGCTAACAGTCATTGGATCTCGACAAACGCGAGCAACAATGTCGCGATACGATAAACCGCAATCGCGATAGGCTACAATTCGACCTTTATCAAAGTCGGAAACGTGATGGTACGCATTTGTCCTCCTTACACGAGGCATCACAACAACGTTTCACCAGGCAACGCCGGTCAACTGCTGTTTGTGTATGAGAAGTCGGTTGGAAACTTTCCTCATGTCAGCACGTTGTATGTGTCACCACTGGCGCCAACCTTGTGTGAATGCTTTGAAAAGCTAATCATTTGCATATCACAGCATCTTCTTCCTGTCGCTTAAAGTTCACGTCTGTAGCACGTCATATTCGTGGTGTAGCAATTTTAATGGCCAGTGGTGTAAGACACGGGAAATAATGATATACAGAAACAACTGACAAGTTTCAAAATAAATTCAGAACGCAGGACAACGAACTAAAATGAAAAAAAATCAAGAACTGGGAAAAACAGAATTCCGAAGATTTTGGTACAGTTAACAGGAGATAGAATACAGGAAGATTTCTCATCAAGTGGGGGGGCAATTTTCCTTGAAAAACAAACAAACCTGCTGGGCCAAACCTTGGCGATGATGGTGATGATAATGCTGATGGTAAAACGTTCTTCTTACCCATGAGGGCAACGGGGGGAAACGCACAGATAATTTGCCAGACCTCCTGCATTCCGATTTTAGCAGCCAAATCATACGACGTGTATCGTGGACGTAAGTTACCTATACCGATTCTTGAGTGCAAAACACATGTGTGTAGAGTAAAAAAGGAAACTTATTTTACTATTAAATGATTCAATTCGGTTATGACAGTACTCTGACGGCGCAACGACGCGCAATGAGACGACGTCATGTAGTCTGTACCTTGTAGATCCAATGGTTCACTGCAACGCTCCGCAGCAGCCAAGGTCGAATCCGCGTCAAATCGTGTACTGCCGAGATGAAATCGATGCTTGCGCATTGTATCACTGCTATCTGCCGATAACTGCCGACTATCGACACTGCGTGACGTACGCGATAACGCGCATATCCCCAAGACTCCGCCCGTTTTTATCTATAAACTGACAGCTAGGTGATCTGGTCTCTCTCTGACGTCTGCTGCTCGGAGGGAAACGTTGTATACCCAAAAGTAACGATAAGGTTTTCAGTAACATCGCACGAAGGTTATATTTTACCTATTTATACGTTCGTTATACACTCCTGGAAATTGAAATAAGAACACCGTGAATTCATTGTCCCAGGAAGGGGAAACTTTATTGACACATTCCTGGGGTCAGATACATCACATGATCACACTGACAGAACCACAGGTACATAGACACAGGCCACAGAGCATGCACAATGTCGGCACTAGTACAGTGTATATCCACCTTTCGCAGCAATGCAGGCTGCTATTCTCCCATGGAGACGATCGTAGAGATGCTGGATGCAGTCCTGTGGAATGGCTTGCCATGCCATTTCCACCTGGCGCCTCAGTTGGACCAGCGTTCGTGCTGGACGTGCAGACCGCGTGAGACGACGCTTCATCCAGTCCCAAACATGCTCAATGGGGGACAGATCCGGAGATCTTGCTGGCCAGGGTAGTTGACTTACACCTTCTAGAGCACGTTGGGTGGCACGGGATACATGCGGACGTGCATTGTCCTGTTGGAACAGCAAGTTCCCTTGCCGGTCTAGGAATGGTAGAACGATGGGTTCGATGATGGTTTGGATGTACCGTGCACTATTCAGTGTCCCCTCGACGATCACCAGTGGTGTACGGCCAGTGTAGGAGATCGCTCCCCACACCATGATGCCGGGTGTTGGCCCTGTGTGCCTCGGTCGTATGCAGTCCTGATTGCGGCGCTCACCTGCACGGCGCCAAACACGCATACGACCATTATTGGCACCAAGGCAGAAGCGACTCTCATCGCTGAAGACGACACGTCTCCATTCGTCCCTCCATTCACGCCTGTTGCGACACCACTGGAGGCGGGCTGCACGATGTTGGGGCGTGAGCGGAAGACGGCCTAACGGTGTGCGGGACCGTAGCCCAGCTTCATGGAGACGGTTGCGAATGGTCCTCGCCGATACCCCAGGAGCAACAGTGTCCCTAATTTGCTGGGAAGTGGCGGTGCGGTCCCCTACGGCACTGCGTAGGATCCTACGGTCTTGGCGTGCATCCGTGCGTCGCTGCGGTCCGGTCCCAGGTCGACGGGCACGTGCACCTTCCGCCGACCACTGGCGACAACATCGATGTACTGTGGAGACCTCACGCCCCACGTGTTGAGCAATTCGGCGGTACGTCCACCCGGCCTCCCGCATGCCCACTATACGCCCTCGCCCAAAGTCCGTCAACTGCACATACGGTTCACGTCCACGCTGTCGCGGCATGCTACCAGTGTTAAAGACTGCGATGGAGCTCCGTATGCCACGGCAAACTGGCTGACACTGACGGCGGCGGTGCACAAATGCTGCGCAGCTAGCGCCATTCGACGGCCAACACCGCGGTTCCTGGTGTGTCCGCTGTGCCGTGCATGTGATCATTGCTTGTACAGCCCTCTCGCAGTGTCCGGAGCAAGTATGGTGGGTCTGACACACCGGTGTCAATGTGTTCTTTTTTCCATTTCCAGGAGTGTATGTAGCGCGCTGGGACTGACTTCAAGTTTGGAAAAATTCAGTCTCTGGTTCTACACACAAATGTCACAGCCATCTGGTATGAACAGAGACGCTTCCGACGCCTGAAACAAAACACAGCCTTCACCTGATTCTGAGTCCACATTGCAATGTTTGCAGTTTGGAGTCTGCTACATAGGATGACTCCGCAATTATGTTACAAACTTTCAGGAATGATGGAGAAGGGTGAGTATATCAATTTGAAGTAAGGGACCACAGTCTGGAAACGATCGAGTCGAAAGTTACAAACGACAATCGTTCTGATGCGTCTCACAGTGGAATACATGTACCAGTACTGTTGTTGATAAGATTGTAGTATAAACAACTTTCATAGGTGGTAGTACGGACCAACACAAGAAAAACTATTGAGTAAATATGGACTCTAAAATCCGTACCGTAAGAGCTATGAGCACTTGTTCATCTTCAATGCTGTGAAACACTTCTTCTGTTGAAAGCTCTTTGGTTTCTATACTTTTAGAGGAGGTAGTATGGACTAAAGCAACAAAAAGGTCCAATAAATATAGGCTCTAGAATGCATACCTTATGAGCTATGGGCAATTGTATAGTAGAAGAGATGTACCGGTATTTCACAACAGTGAAGATGAACAAGCGCTCATCGTTCTTCAGGGATGCATTTTTGAGGCCGTATTTACTTGAGTTTGTTTCTTGTTTTGGTCCTCTACCACCTCTGAAAGTTGCCCACCCTGTAGCCTCAGCAACAATGGTACCAGTATGTGTATTCCACTGTCAAAGGTGTTAGCACGATTTTCGCTTATAAAATTTTGTGTGCATGTTGATGTGCTGCAATGTGTCTTTCCAATGCATCCCATACATGCGTGATGGGATTTAAGTCGAGGAAATTGGCAGGGCAGACCATCTACCGAGTATCCTTTCGTTCCAAGATATCTTCCACCTGCCATGTTCCACATGGTCACGCATTGTCATCCATAAAAAAGGTGTCAGGGTCAAATGCACCCCTAAGAAGATGCAAATGGGAAAGGACTGTAGTGTCACAATAACGTTTACCAGTGAATGTGCCATGTTGAAGGATTTGGAGATCTGTACGCCATGCAGCGCTATGCCTCCCCACACATGGACCCGCAAAACGATCATGTTCGAAATGTTGGTGGTACCCTCATAAAGAGAGAGATGGGAATATGTAATGCAACCAGGAACATTGTCGAACATATCTAATACTAAAGAAGATTTCAGCTTTACAAGGAAAGTATTAGCTACCATCAAGATTCTATAAGCCTCTCAAAGGTTTCAGCAATCGGCGTCAGTCTCCTTGAAAATCTTCTGGGTGTTCTACTGCATCATCATATAGATACACTATAAGACAAAAAGAAGATGCACTATGAAGGGATTATCTGAATGGGACAGAAAACGGTAAGTATGATGTACATGTTCAGACAAACAAATGATTACAATTTTAGAAAAAATCGATGATTTATTCAAGAGAAAGGCCTTCACAACATGAGCAAGTCTATACCGTATTGGTCCACCTGTGGCCCTCGAGTAAACAGTTATTCGGCTTGGCATTGATTAATAAAGTTGTTGGCTGTCATTCTGAGGGACGTTGTGCTAAATTCTGTCCAATTGACACGCTGGATCGTCAAAATCCCGAGATGTTTGGAAGGCCCTGCCCATAAGACTCCAAATGTTCTCAACTGGGGAGAGAGTCAACTACCTTGCTGGCCAAGGTAGGAAGGTAGGATTGGGTAAGTATGAAGACAAGTAGAAACTCTTACCATGTGTAGGTGGGCATTTTCTTGCTGAAATGTAAACCCAGGATTGCTTGTCATGAAGGGCAACAAAATGGAGCATAGAAAATTGTCGACAAATTGCTGTGTTGTAAGGGTGCCACAGATGACAACCAAAGGGGTCCTGCAATGAAAAGAAATGGCATTACAGACCATTGCGCTCGGTTGTTGGGCCATAGGTCGGGCGATAGCCAGGTTGATATCCACATTCTACCCGGGGCATCTCCAAACACGTCCTCACTGGTGTTGGAGGCTAAATTCGAAGTGGGACTCATCTGTGAAGACAATTATACTCCAGGATTGTCTGGAGATGCCCTGAACAGTGGTGGAATAGCAACCTGACTGTCTCCCAACATACAGCCTGACAGGCAGGAGTGATGTTCTGCAATGCCATTTATTTTCATAGAAGGATTCCTTTGATTGTCACCCACAGCACCCTCACAGCACAACGGTATGTCGATGGTCTTCTGTGTATCATTTTGTTGCCCTTCATGGCAAGCCAACCTAGGCTTACATTTCAGTAAGTTAACGCCCACCTGCACAAGGCGAGATTTTCTACTGTTTGTCTTCGTGCTTGTCGAACCCTACCTTGGCCAGCAAGGTTAGTAGATCTCTCCCAAATTAAGAACATTTGCGCATTATGGACAGGGGCCTCCAACCAGCTCGAGATTTTGACTATCTAACACGCTAATTGGACAAGATTTAGTATGATATCCTTCACGAGGACATCCAACGGTACTATTAATCAATGTCAGGCTGGTTGATTGCTTGCAAAAGGGCCAGAGGTGAACCAATGCGTTATTGACTTGTTCGATTTGTGAAGCACACCTTGAACAAATCATCCGGTTTTTCCGAAATTGTAATCATTTATTCGTCTGTACAAAAACATCACATATACCGATTTCCATCCCATTTGGAAAATTTCTTTGTGGTGCCCCCTTTTTTTGTCTTAAGATGTACATAAAAAGCTAAACCATTAAAATAACCCACGTTTTGTGTCCCATTGCGGTGACCTTCTACAGAGGACAGACTGATTATCTGGGGAGCGTCTGCTTCAATATATTGCGTTTCTAACCGACATCACATATCTTATTATTCTATAGGACCTAAATACCAATGGTCCATGTTAGGACAGAGAGAGGGGGGGAGCGGGGGCAGGGGGAGGGGGGTTGTATGGCAGTGTGCTGCAAGGACACTGCCCAGTGGTCATAAGTGGCCTGGCATCCAGGAAATTGGGAACCTATAGCCGTCTGTTGATGTTGTCAGGCTGCTTCAGGATTTCAGTTGCCCCTCTTATTGTTTTTAATTTCAGTGTTATTTCTGGTAATTGTATCAGAGGGTAAACGCTACACTACAAATATGAATTTTTGGGGTTCGTTCCCCAGTAGGCCTGAAGCACTTTTTAACACTTATCACTTTTACCACTTCTGGCAAGGTGAAGAATGCCAAACTGCATCTCATTTCAGGAACCTATGGTAAAAGGTAGGCCTCACTACAAATGTCTCGGTAAGTTATGTCAAAGGCCAGAGACATGCAGCATTCCTATGATCAAACCAATCTTCTGGTTGTGACCAATTTTACTTCTTCTAGTCTGATCAAAAGCATTTGGACACCCCTCTGTAATGCGGAAGTTAAGAACTAGATGTCATGAGAGATGGATCCAACGCTATAAAAGGAGACAGGGAATGTTTTGTTGCCAGTAGAGAAGCTGTAACAGTAGAATAGGTCAGTCAGGACGGCTCAGTGACGTCGAATGTGGACTACTCATTAGAAGTTACTTGAGTAACACTTCGATTACCGACATTTCTATCCTTCTAAAACTGCCCAAGTCGACTGTTGGTAATGTGATTGTGAAGTGGAAACGCAAAGGAACAGCCACAGCTAAAATGAAAGCAGGTAGACGCCATGTGCTGGTAGACAGGGACTGTAAAGCGTTGCCAAAGGTGGTAGTAAAAATCACACTCGTGGGTTTCAGGCTGTAAGCAGCAGTCCAGCTACCAGGGAGTTACTAGGCAGTTAAAAATAATGGTGTATGTGGTCAACCACCTTCTCATAAGACACACACTTCTGTAGTCGTTGTTAAACAACACTTAAGCTAATGTAAAGAGTGACATCACTGGACAGTGGATGACTGGAAATGAGTGACTGGAATGATAAATCATGCTTTCTTCTTTATTCATGTCGCATATACCATACATACAAAGAAAACTATACAGTATTCACCCAGAATTGGGCAAATTTGATAGCATTGGGTGCTGCAGACGTTAAGTCCTTCATACTACAGCTGGTTGGGCATGAGTTACATTTGAAGAGATGCCGGGTTGTCTGCAATTCACTGCATTCGCACAGTGTTGTGTTGGCAGTTGAAAGTTCCATTTAAGGATACTGTCCTTCGATCTTGGAACTTCAGTCTGTAGTCTGTTCAGGAACTTCCAATGACCCACTTCTCTATGTGTCCAGGTGGCAGAGATTCTTGTGGTGTCATCCACTTTGACAGGTGTTGGCATCTTTCTTTCCACTTGGTGAGTTGGGTAGCCGCAGCTATCCTTCTAAGGGCTGCGAGATTGTTAGGAAACTCTTCCTGGACTTCAGTCTTGGCTTGGCAAGTTGATGTCCAAAGAGTGGATGTGAGGTCACTGTATTTGATTTATGCCTCTCGATGTTAGTTGCTACCTCTCTTCTGATGTCACGTGGAGCAATCCTAGTGAGACATTGAACATTGTCTGTCGGGGTTGGCCTTAGGGAGCCTTTAACAGTCCTACAGCTCTCATTTAAGGCTACATCAACCTGCTTTGCATGTACTGAATTGTACCACACTGGGCTAACATACTCTCCTGCAGAATTACATAAGGCAAGATCTGTAGTTCTTAATGTTTGTGGATGTGTACCCCAGTTCAGTCCTGCCAGTTTCACAAGAAGGCAGTTTCTGGGGGATAATTTCTACTTCAGCTTCAATGTTCCTTGTAGGTAAGTGTACGGCCGAGAGTGACACCCAAATACCTGGGATGGGAACAATATTCTAGTGAAACTCCATTCCAGAATATTTCGAATTTCCTGTCAGCTTGTTTATGTTTCAGATGGAATGAACACACTTTCATTTTCTTGGGATTGGGTGCAAGTTGATTCTTTTCATAGTAAGTACCAAGCTGTGGTAGACTGTTTGTAAGCATTATCTCTACATCTTGCCCTGGGCAGCAAGAGCAAGGTCATCAGCATACATGAAGCTTTCGCATCCTTGAGGCTGTAGTTGATCGTTAGTGTACATGCAAATGAATCATGTTGCACCCCCTGGAACCCCAATGGAAGGGTTTGGGTTTGCCAAATGCCCTGGAGAAGTTATCTTCCAACATGCGGAGGGCCAACATTTAAGTGCAGATGAATGTGGTGTTATGGAATGAGGATGCTTTTCATTGTTAGGTTGTGGTCGCCTCATTGTACTTAAGAAACACTAAATTTGGAAGGATATGAATACATTTTATAGCAGCGCACACTGTGCACAGTACAGGAACAATTTACCAAGCCGCAATTCGTGCAGTACCACGCGGATGCCTGATACGTGGCCGGAACTGCTTCGTTCACAGGTCTGCCTCCTCAGCATTCGACCATGCCCGCGCCTGCCTCGGTTCAGCATCAGCACATGCCTTCCTACTTCGATACTTCGGCCTGCAACAGGAACAGTAACTTGTTATCTGTGCCTGACTTCCACCTCCGTCCCACTGCTACATCTCAGTGATTTGTGCCACAACATTCACCTTATCCGCACACCGTTTTGAGTGGAGTGACTATGAACAGTGAATATTCACACATTCCGTCCCACGTTCGACATCATTTCCCACACTGTGCTTCTGGACAGCCCGCACCTCCGCAGCCTCCCTTCAACACAGGGGCCCTGGCTCTGATCATACGTCGAGCTTTCCGCAGACTAACACGCATTCTCAAACTTTGAACTTTTTCTCTCCTGTCGCCCCCGTGCTGGCTCCAGTCGAGCTTCCGCTACTGTTCTCGCCACATTTCGGTGCCTCATCTGCGTCGGTCTTCTGCGACGTGTCAATCCAAACACACCCGCAACGTGTTGAGTTTCCGCAACCGCAATCGACACATTACGGTGTCTCACACGCGTCGGCCATCCGCGCCGCGATGGATCGCGCTCAACCACAACATGTTACCTTCACGCTGCCACCCGAACAGCCGTCGTTGCCACATCCCCTGGAGGCACACTCTCCTGGAATACTACAGCAACAACAGCTCGATTCAGGCAGTGCCCCGACGAACTCAACTCAACCTGTTCTTCCAAACATTCTACAACGCTTACCGACGCTGCCGCCGTTTAATCCCGACAGAGCAACAACCTGGTTCAAAATTGTGGAGAAGTGTTTGACCATTACAAACTCGACGAGTCAACCAGGTTTCTGTGCCTCATCACCCACCTGCACGACCAGGAGGACTTGATTGCTGACAAGCAACTAGGCAACGACAAATCTTCCCAGCTCTGGAGACGACTACGTGCCCTGGTCAGCGCCGATCTACTCGCTGACACAGCTCTCCTCACCATCTGGTCAGATAAACTATCTCCTCACATCCGCTTTGCTCTGGCTCAAAGGTCTTCTGAACCTTTCGAGCAAACAGTGACAATTGCTGACAAGCTACACGATGCATCACTGCTCTATTTCGCCAGCCACTGCCTACCTGACAAGTCTCAGGTTCAGGCTCATCGCCCTGCGTCCGGACGCGGCCGGGGCCGTACTGTGCAGACCGTTCCGCTCGCTCCGGGAAGCAGTAAACAAGCTACTGGGACGTCACCGGCTCCGCCCATGGTAACGCCCCCTCCTGCAACTGAACCTGCTGCGGCCACCAAACCTCAGCCACCGCCACTGGAAATGAACCTTCCGCAGGAAATGCAACCGCTCTACCCAGAAAACTGCTGCGGAAGCAAAGGGAACTTCACAGCAAACACAAACATAGCCAAAGCCTTGCAGACAAACAAAAATTACGCGAAGCGAAATGTAGTGTGAGGAGGGCTATGCGAGAGGCGTTCAATGAATTCGAAAGTAAAGTTCTATGTACTGATTTGGCAGAAAATCCTAAGAAATTCTGGTCTTATGTCAAAGCGGTAGGTGGATCAAAACAAAATGTCCAGACACTCTGTGACCAAAATGGTACAGAAACAGAGGATGACAGACTAAAGGCCGAAATACTAAATGTCTTTTTCCAAAGCTGTTTCACAAAGGAAGACTGCACTGTAATTCCTTCTCTAGATTGTCGCACAGATGACAAAATGGTAGATATCGAAATAGACGACAGAGGGATAGAGAAACAATTAAAATCGCTCAAAAGAGGGAAGGCCGCTGGACGTGATGGGATACCAGTTCTATTTTACACAGATTTCGCGAAGGAACTTGCCCCCCTTCTTGCAGCGGTGTACCGTAGGTCTCTAGAAGAGCGTAGCGTTCCAAAGGATTGGAAAAGGGCGGGGGTCATCCCCGTTTTCAAGAAGGGACGTCGAACAGATGTGGAGAACTATAGACCTATATCTCTAACGTCGATCAGTTGTAGAATTTTGGAACACGTATTATGTTCGAGTATAATGACTTTTCTGGAGACTAGAAATCTACTCTGTAGGAATCAGCATGGGTTTCGAAAAAGACGGTCGTGTGAAACCCAGCTCGCGCTATTCGTCCACGAGACTCAGAGGTCCATAGACACGGGTTCCCAGGTAGATGCCGTGTTTCTTGACTTCCACAGGGCGTTCGATACAGTTCCCCACAGTCGTTTAATGAGCAAAGTAAGAGCATATGGACTATCAGACCAATTGTGTGATTGGATTGAGGAGTTCCTAGATAACAGAGCGCAGCATGTCATTCTCAATGGAGAGAAGTCTTCCGAAGTAAGTGTGATTTCAGGTGTGCCACAGGGGAGTGTCATGGGACTGTTGCTGTTCACTATATACATGAATGACCTGGTGGATGACATCGGAAGTTCACTGAGGCTTTTTGCAGATGATGGTGTGGTGTATCGAGAGGTTGTAACAATGGAAAATTGTACTGGAATCCAGGAGGATCTGCAGCGAATTGACGCATGGTGCATCTTAATGTAGAAAAGTGTAATGTGCTGCGAATACATAGAAAGAAAGATCCCTTTTCATTTAGCTACAATATGGCAGGCCAGCAACTGGAAGAAGTTAATTCCATTAATTATCTGGGAGTAGGCATTAGGAGTGATTTAAAATGGAATGATCATATAAAGTTGATCGTCGGTAAAGCAGATGCCAGACTGAGATTCATTGGAAGGATCCTAAGGAAATGCAATCCGAAAACAAAGGAAGTAGGTTACAGTACACTCGTTCGCCCACTGCTTGAATACTGCTCAGCAGTGTGGGATCCGTACCAGATAGGGTTGATAGAAGAGATCAAGAAGATCCAACGGAGAGCAGCGCGCTTCGTTACAGGATCATTTAGTAATCGTGAAAGCGTTACGGAGATGATAGGTAAACTCCAGTGGAAGACTCAACAGGAGAGACGCTCAGTAGTTCGGTACGGGCTTTTGTTAAAGTTTCGAGAACATACCTTTACCGAAGAGTCCAGCAGTATATTGCTCCCTCCTACGTATATCTCGCGAAGAGACCACGAGGATAAAATCAGAGAGATTGGAGTCCACACAGAAGCATACAGACAATCCTTCTTTCCACGAACAATACGAGACTGGAATAGAAGGGAGAACCGATAGAGGTACTCAGGATACCCTCCGCCACACACCGTCAGGTGGCTTGCGGAGTATCGAGGTAGATGTAGATGTAGATACTGTTACTTCCACACACGGTTTGGTGAGGCGGCACGGAACTGCAGACCACCCTGCTACTTCCCAAACGCCAATCGCAGGTAGGTCCAGGTGCCGCCTCCTACGCACATGACAGGCACCCCCAGTGCTCCGTTCTGTCCGGGAACGACCGGATAATTGCGGACGACTTTACCTTAAAGACATTTCTTTGGGATACCTTTTCCTAGTGGACAGAGGCGCCGATGTTTCGCTGCTGCCTACGTCCTTAGCGTTGTCGAACATCCAGCCTCATCATACTTCACTGCAAGCTGTGAATTCAACTAAACTACAATGCTCGGGTTCAACTTCCCACTTCGTCTCAGTCTCCGCAAACTGCAAACTCGAGTGGACTTTTTTAGTGGGCGAAATTGACGAATCTATACTAGGCATTGACTTCTTGCGACACCACAAACTTCTGTGCTCCTTCGAGCAATTTCCCCCCCCCCCCCCCCTCCTGACACATTGGTCCGAGCTCATCTCATCCGTACATGCTCATCTCTGTCGACGACGTTACAAAAAACCACGCACAAGTGCCTTGTCGAGCTTGAACACGTCGCTCGCCTACGCAAAGAAAACTTCGAGCTCTCCCTCCAGCTCCACGAAACACAGCTCCAGCTCTCCAATGCAGCAAAGGAGTTACAGGCACTACAGCAAGGACAAAGCAAGGTTAGTAAGTGCGCCAAATCTACTTGCAATCGAGCCTCCGTGTGTTTACCTCCCACTACCCCTTTCAACTGTGCTATCAAGACTGCCATAACGTGTACTGACAGTTCCGCAGGGCCACACCCTCCTAACACGGCAGCGTTTGACACTCGGCCGGAAACAAGTGCGCATGCACGACGAGCGTCGCGTGTTCCCGAACTGACGGCTCCTACCCCGCCCCTCGTGGACTGCACCTCAAACTATGCAACTTCGGCTCCTGCGCGCCGCCGTGTGACCGCCGCTGACAACACAAACAGTGCACTCGCGCCAAGTGTTAACTCATGAGCGTGCTGCCACATGACCTCACCCGACCACGGTGCCACTGCTTCGGGCCGGTGGCCATCTTGTCGCATTGACTCCTGGTGCACTTCACCGCCTCGGCTCCCGTCGGATCCGCCGAGTGGCTCCGAACACCACGACCCCGCCTCACCTGCCCCGCCCACCACACATTGTAAACAAACTGCCTCCCGTGCCACTGGCAATATTTCCGTCGTCACCAACGGCACGGTTCACAAGCTTTGCCTCACGCCAGGTCCCCAGATCTCCAGTAAACCACGTCGACTTTGACCTGAGCGCCTCTCCGATCTTAAAAATCAGATTTCTGAACTACTAAGCTCTGGCGTCATTGAACCCTCTGCCAGCAGCTGGTCTACGCCCATACATATGACACCCATGAAAGACGGGTCCTGGCGCATGTGCGGAGACTACCGTGGACTAAATGCATGAACAATTATGGACACCTACCCCATACCCAACATTACCGACTTTACCAGTTCCCTCGCAGGTGCGACCATGTTCTCTGTCATTGATTGCAAACGGTCCTACCACCAGATCCCCATGGCACCTAAAGACATCGAGAAGACAGCAATCACCACCCCGATCAGTTTATTTCAGTTTCAAGCCCTTCGGTCTGGAAAATGCAACCCAGACCTGGCAACGCTTCATCAACAAAGTGCTATTCGACCTAAGTTTCTGCTTTGCATATCTTGATGACGTTCTTGTGTTCAGCTCCTCCGTCAAGGACAACATTCGACATGTGCAAACTGTTATGAACACTCCCGCAGCAGCAGGCATCGAGACCAACCAGGACAAATTGCAGCTACATCAACCCGCTGTCACTTTTCTTGGTTTTCGGGTCTCTGCCGACGGCATTTCACCACCCCCTGAGAAAGTACAAACAATACTAAAACTACCCAGACCTTCGTCATTCAAAGAGCTCCGGCGCTTTCTGGGGACGGTTAATTATTATCGCCGATGTCTACCTCAGGCTATGGAGATTCAGGCTCCACTGACGGATGCCTTGGCAGGCACCAACACTTCTGGATCTTGGCCCATTCCATGGACCCCTGCTATGACTGACTCTTTCACTGCCCTCAAAAATCTTCTTGCCGAGGCCTGCACCATCGCGCATCCTCATCCCAATGCACAGCTTTTTATCACCACAGACGTGAGCGATACTGCCATCGGCACCGTCCTTAGCTAGACAATCGATGGCCAAACTTCGCCTCTGCAGTTCTTCTTGCGCAAGCTCACCAATGCACAATGGAAATATTCCGCATTTGACAGGGAGTTGCTCGCGGTCTACAAAGCGATTAAGCATTTTAAGACTGACGTTGAGGGACGCCCTTTCTATGTTTTAACAGACCACAAACCCCTGGCTGCTGCCATTACAAACCCGCCAGCTGACCCGCCTCCTTGTCGCTTCAGATACGTGGACTTCATATCTCAGTTCATCACTGATGTTAGACACATAAAGGGTGCTGACAATATAGTTGCTGATTTCCTTTCATGAGTCGACGCCGTCCATTCGCTGTTAGACCTCTCTGAACTGCCTAACCTCCAACCCGCTGACGAGGAAACACAAAACCTGATTTCAGACCCTACTTCTTCACTACACTTCATTCGCACCACCTTCCCTGGCATTTCTGGTGAGATCTGGTGCGACAACAGTATGGGCGCGTTACGCCCCCTCATCCCAACCACGCTCCGTCGAGCTGTCTTCAACGCATTGCATAATTTAGCCCACCCCGGTGTTCGTGCGCCTGCCTGTCTTGTAGCAGAGTATTTTGTGTGGAGAAATGTCAACAAGGACTGCCAGCAATGGGCACGCTCCTGCATCGCGTGCAAACGCTGCAAAGTACACAAGCACACTTTACCCCCCCTCAGCCGCTTTTCGATCCCTCCTGGGCGTTTATAGCATATTCACATTGAGATTGTCGGCCCTCTCTGCCCCTCTAACGGCTTTCGTTATGTTCTCTCGTCTATCGACCGAACAACTCGCTGGGTCGAGGCTGTCCCCCTTTTCAATATTACAGCAGAAACTGATGCTCGAGCTTTCGTCGAGTCATGGGTTTCGGATGTCCAGCTATCATCACGAGTGACCAGGGCAGACAATGTGAGTCGGTCCTGTTCAACGGGATTTGTAACATTTGCGGCATCCTGTGCATCCGTACCACAGCATATCACCTGCAAAGTAACAGGCTAGTCGAGTGCTGGCACCGCACTTTCAAGGCGACTCTTCAATGCCACGACTCTCTATGACGGAGGCCCTTCCCCTTGTGCTACTCGGCATTCGTGTGATCTATAAGGAAGACCTCAAAGGCACAATAGCCAAGTTCATATACGGCCAGAACATTGTTCTCCCTGGCGAACTTGTGAGCCCTTCCGCTTCTCTCCCTTAGTCTGCCTTACCTTCCTTTGTGGACCGCGTCAGATGCCACTTCATCAACCTCCATATCCCTCCGCCCTCCAGCCATTCCCGCCCTAAGGTTCACGTCCCGAAATCTCTGGACAATTGTGAGTACGTCATGCTCTGAGATGACTCTGTCTGTGCTCCCCTCCAACATCCAGATTCTGGCCCATACCGAGCTCTCCGGCACTCAGCCAACACCTATGACATCCAGATGAAAGATTCAGCTGTTACAGTCTCTCTCAACAGACTTACGCCTGCTCATGTCGAGCCTTCCTCTACCCCCCTTCAGGCCATGACCACGCCACTCACTGTCGTGGCTCACAACGCTCTGACCACTCCCTCCACGTCAGACTTACACACTTGATTGAGTGACTTCCAGATCCAAATGTCGAGCTCTCCCATGACCTCGCCCTCTACTCTGGTCTCATGCACTCTGTCAAGTGACCACATGCTCCCCATGTCGAGCTTACCTACGATCATGCCCTCGCCACCGGGCCTCACCGGTCCCTTCGACCTCTCCACCGTCACCTGCCTTGCCCTGTTGAGGTTTCTCGTGCCCCCCCCCCCCCCCCCCCAATCTCGAACGTTCCCTCACTCGAGGTGTTTGTGCCTGTCCCCCCGGACATAATCCATGACATCTCAATAATACTGCGCGATTGTACACTGTTCTTCGTGTGTTTCTCTTCATCCAGTGCTCATGACACAACCTCCTCCATTCCCTGCCGCCTGGTGAAACGTATTCCCCTCCTGCCCGACATCGACTTGGACATGCATTCTGTGTTTGCCATGCCCACTGGAGATATTGTTGTCATCGCTCTGTTCCACCCACAAACCACTGGCCTACCTGTTTCCACACGACCAGCATGCCCAGTACGACGCCCGGCTCACTTCAACAACTTCCAGGTTCAGTGGCTGAACCTTCCTTCACGACATCTACCCACACAGCTCCCCGATGATGCTGTCGAGATGGCCGTGGTCCGGCTCCCGCAGACCATCCCTGCCGACGATATAGTCACCCAGTCACCCCCCCCCCCCCCCCTCCGCCCCCCGGCCACTCAAGAGTACTCCATACTGCGGGCACACCATTGATATGCATTCACCTTTGGACTCTAAGCATTATCTTTGGCTGTTCTGCCATGATCAGTTCAGTTCTTTGTGATCCTTTTAGGTGTTAAGGTTACTTAACGAACTATTGCTAAATGGATGTGGTTATTGGTGCAACCAATCACCTCAATGGAATAAAAAGTAATGGGTGGAGCAGATCATGTTGTTAAACAGAACTGGTGATGTATTCCATAATCTAGAACTATTTTATAGAGTTGGTATCTAAATAAAAATCCATATCAATGTGAAAACCCATTAGCTTTGACTACTAACATGGTATCAACTGCCAAAATGACAAAGTCAGAGCCTGTATGCTATGGTTTCATCCTTAATCTGAAACATGCTCTCTGCCTCTTTTGTGCTCCAAGAGATCTGTGTTCACCTTTTGGCATTGTAAATGGTCAACATCTATCTACTGTAATATCAATGCTGAAAACTGAGACGAATATGTGTCCTATGGAATGGACACCTATATTGGCCTCAGCTAATTGAGGAAACCTTCAGAAAGAGGGAAATCTCAGGAACCATCACTGAGGTTCAGTAGTTTTTTCTGTCTTTGAGCATAAGATACTACATATGTATATAGATGGTGCAAAGGAACTGCATATAAAAATCAAGTCTTATGAGAGTTGTAGTACTGACAGTCCCATGTGATGGATTTCTGAGAAAATTATGGGACTATCTGAAGAGTGCTGATCTCCCTTTGTATGTTGCCATTAGCCAGGGTTTCTTGTCTTTTTGGTACACTGGCAGAGAGGTGAGACATGAAAATGACATCAATGGTTGGAAACTGAATGTCACGAGTTAGGCACACTTATGACTGACATCAGGAGAACTGTCTGTTCCAAAAACTGTGGGGTTTATGGATAGGATCCTCCTCCTTCCCAGAGCAAGCGGGTATAGGTGTCCAGTCTCGTATGATGGATTTCTGAGACCATCATGGGACTATCTGAAGTGTGCTCGTCTCCCATTGTATGTTGCCATGAGGGAAGGTTCCTCACCTCTTTGGTATAAATAATGTTATCACTCATCACCTGTACAGCATTTTGTGGGAGTGAGGCTGACTGTTGTTACCACAGATATCAAAGGTAACTCAGATAATGGGCTAAAGATCTCAATGCATGATGGACGCGATGCACCATGTAAGGCACCCTTCCCCAATTGGCTCACTTTGACAAATAGGACGTCAAACCCTACAGAGGACCATCACCTAAAGGCTGAAATGTGTGAGACTCATTTTAGTTGCCTCTTATGACAGGCAGGAATACCTTGGGCCTTTTCTAACCCCCAGACCCTCAGGGTGGCAACAGCCTGAACCACAGCTGAGATACTATTTCTTAGTTGTTCACTACAGTTTTTGAATGATGGGCAATGGAATGTTTTACTTTTGTGACACAGCTCATGCATTGCTTGTAGATTGCAGACTGCATCCAGTATTCTCAGCCATGGCAACAGTAACTTCTTCAACAATTTGTGAAACAATTGGCCATCAGCCTCATGCAGGAGCAATTCCCAAACTGCTAGTTAATTAAAACCCCCAAATTCTGTTCTTCAATCCTGTTACATAAAGAGGACTTCTCTGTACCAAGTGAGGTGGCGCAATGGTTAGCACACTGGACTCACATTCAGGAGGACGACGGTTCAATCCCACGTCCAGACTTACTGATTTAGGTTTTCCGTGATTTCCCTAAATCGCTCCAGGCAAATGCTGGGATGGTTCCTTTGAAAGGGGATGTCCAACTTCCTTCCCTATCCTTCCATAATCTGATGAGACTGATGACCTCGCTGTCTGGGCTCTTGCCCCAGATCAACCCAACCCCAACTTCTCCTTATTCCTTTAATGTGAAGAGCAGCAGCACTATTGCTGTCGTTTTGACAAAACAGCTCTATGAGAAAAGCCTGCTCCCTTGTCCAGATCCCTGTTCCCTGTCTGCAACTACAATGTACACTGATGCTTGTACTATGTCACTGTACACTACCAGTACCCAATGGCAAATCATGACACTAACTCTTCTAACAACACAGACCCTGCAGTATATGGTCTGGACACCAGGTCTATAAACTTGGGCACCTATACAGTAAATAGTTTTCTGTCTACACTTGGTCAAGTAGTGAAAGTTTAATTATAACCACCCTGTACTCACAAGTGAAAAACATGCTGATCTGATTTTGTTGGTCAATATTGCAAAAGTATTACCATTTTTTCCAGATTTGTTTACTGGTGGTTCAGTGTCATTCAGATGATTACTTCTGTTTGTTTCTTATTTAATAGTTCACCAGTTTTCCCTAGTCTTAGACTCTTTCAGTTTTTGACCATAGCATATAATTTGCTTTTTTGAAGATAGAGTGGAGGGCTCTACAATATGAGTGGTAAGAGAGTTTCCAATTTTGAATATTGCTTGTTCTCTGAATTATGTAGCACTCTCTCTTCACAGCACAAGAAACTTTCCCAGTAGTTACCTTTTGTTCAATTTCGCCCCCTTTTTGTTTCAGGAGGAAACAAGACTCCAAATGCTGTTAGAACATGTTTAAGAAAGAGTTAAATTTACGATTAACACTGTCTTCTTTATAAACATTTAACCATCATGGTCAGATAACCCACTGACTATTGGTTTTAAAGTTAATTCGACTCTGAGATTTTGATATAAAAGAAGAGTGTCAATAGCTGTTTGTACTAGGTCCTTCAATCCTCATACAGAATTTTAATGTGAAAAATAATCCAAAGCTGGACATCAACAACTCTTGTTATCCTCAGTAAACAAGATCTGAATGTTAAAAGTTTCCACAAAAACAATTATTTTCCAGTTAAATCTACTTAATGTTATTAAAACTGTTTCTAGCAATTTATGAAGCTTGATATACTTCCTGCCAGTAGTCTGAAAACAATCAGTATTACTAGCTTGTGTGTTTACCGATCAACTATTGGGACATGAGATTCAAAGAACTGTTCAGTGCAATGGTCATTAACCTGAAGGATACTGGACTTAACTCACTTTTTGCATATCACATTTTCTTTTTATTTGTGGTCCCTCTGCAGCATGATATTAGCTTATATCCATCAAAATGAATCTGTTCAATTTCTGTGATTTCTGCTTGACGTTCTGATGTGCACAACACATTTGTTGAAATTCCACGTACATTTTTCTTTTCCTGAATGGGTATGAGAAGTTCATCTTTTTTGTGTGTAGGTCTTCTGTTGTTTTGGTGGAAGACAATAAACACATTTTCTTTAACATTCTTGGATTCAACCAATCTGCAGTATTTTGTTGTACTAGTACCTCTTTGAACTATAAATATATTTGTTCTACAGCTCGGCCTTTTGGGTGAATTTCCCCTAAAAAGCCCAAGTTTAGACAATGGAAATCATTGGACTAGGATAGATACTGCTCAGGTCTAGACCAGATACTCCTGGTAATCAGCTGTGAAAGTAGCATTTTACCAGAAGCATTCAGATGTATGATGTGATCAAGAGTGGGTTGATGTGAGAGGAGGGAAGGAGTAGTGATAGATTCCATACTTCCTGTAGAGGAGATATGACCCACAGGAGAGTTCTGGTGTGATGGCGTCTTTCCTTCGCAATGGCAAGAGAGCACCATCGTTTCAGTGCTCAAACCCGGTAAATACCTGCTTGATGTGGACAGCTATAGGCCCATCAGTCTCACCAACAATGTTTGTAAGCTGCTGGAATGTATGGTGTGTTGGTAGCTGGATTTGGTCCTGGAGTCATGTGGCCTACTGGTTCCATGTCAGGGCAGCTTCCGCCAGGGGTGCTCTACCACTGATATTCTTGTGTCACTCAAGTCTGCCATCCGAACAGCCTTTTACAGATGCCAATACCTTGTTGCCATCTTTTTTGATCCACGCAAAGCATATGACACCACCTGGCAACATCATATCCTTGTCACATTATATGGGTGAGGTCTCAAAGGCCCTCTCCCGATTTTTATCCAGAATTTCCTGTTGCTCCGTACTTTCCATGTTCAAGTTGGTGCCTCCCATAGTTCCCCCCATATCCAGGAGAATGGGGTCCTGCAGAGCTCAGTATTGAGTGCATCACTATTTTTAGTGGTCATTAACAGTCTAGCAGCAGCTGTAGGGCCATCTGTCTCACCCTCTCTGTATGCAGACGACTTCTGCATTTTGTACTGTTCCACTAGTACTGGTGTTGCTGAGTGGCATCTACAGGGGGCCATCCACAAGGCACAGTCATGGGCTCTTGCCCACGTCTTCCAGTTTTCGGCTGCTATGTCATGGGTTATGCACTTGTGTTGGTGTCATACCATTCATCTAGAACCAGAACTTTAGCTTAATCATGACTTAGGACTGGTTTTCAATGCCAATGCCCAATTGACTTGGCTACCTCACCTTCATCAGCTTAAGGTGAAGTGCTGGCAGCACGTCAATGCCCTCCGCTGCCTGAGCAACACATTTGCCTAAAGCAGATCACTCTACTCTGCTGCAGCTCTATAAAGCCTTTGTTAAATCCTGCCTTGACTGTGGGAGTCTGGTTTATGGTTTGACAGTGCCCTCAGCATTGCATGTACTTGACCCAGTGCACCACTGCGGCGTTGCCTAGTGATGGCAGCTTTTAGAACGAGTCCAGTGACCAGTGTCCTGGTGCAGGCCGGAGTCCCTCCACTACAGATCCAATGTGCACAACTGCTCACCAGTTACGTTGCACACATTCATAGTTCTCCTGAGCATCCGAATTACTGTCTCCTTTTTCCACCCATGGCAGTTAATCTCCTGCATCAGCGGCCCAGGTCAGGGCTAATGATTGTGGTTCACATGTGAGCCCTTTGTCTGAACTGGAGTCCTCCCCTTTACTACTCCCATCCAGGTCCATCTGCATACACCTCCATAGTGTACACCTAGGCCACAGATTCAGCTGGACCTTTCACATGACCCTAAGGATGCAGTTACTCCTGCCATTCTCTGCTGTCACTTCCTCTCGATTCTTGATGTATTCTGGGCCTATGAAGTGGTTTACACGATAGCTCGATGGCTGATGGTCATGTTGGCTTCACCTACATCCACAGAGGCCATTTTGAACAGCATTCCTTGCCCAGTGGCTGCAGTGTGTTCACTGCAGAGATGGTGGCCATCTCTCGTGCACTTCAGCATATCTGTTCATGCCCCGGGGAATCATTTCTTCTGTGTACTCACTCCTTGAGCAGCCTACAAGGTATCAACCAGTGCCACCCTTGCCATCCTTTGGTAGCATCCATCCAAGAGTCCATTTATGCCCTGGACCAGTCCTGTCGTTCAGTGGTGTTTGTGTGGACCCAAAGACATGTCAGCATCCTAGGCAACAAACTTGCCGACTGGCTGGCAAACAGGCTATGCGGAAACCGCTTCTGGAGATGGGCATCTCTGAACCTGACCTGACTTATGCCATAAGGTTTTTTTGGCTTTGGGAGACAGAATGGCATAACAGTACACACAACAAACTGTGTGTCATTAAGGAGACTACGAATGTGTGGAAGACTTCCATGCGGGATTCTCGTAGGGAATTAGTTGTCCTCTGCCGGCTCCACATTGGCCACACTTGGGCGACCTACGGTTACCTCCTGTGCCGCGAGTGCCAGTGCAGCGCCTGGTTGACAGTGGCCCATGTTCTGGTGCACTGTCCCACTTTGACTGCCCAGCAACAAAATCTTGGGTTACCGGACTTTTTACCGCTAATTTTATCTGACAATGACTCATTGGCTGATTTAGTTTTATGTTTTATTCATGAGCATGGGTTTTATCGTTTGATCTAAGTTTTAGTGCATGTCCTTTGTCCCTATGTGTTCTCCACTCTAATGCTTCAAGGGTGGAGGTTTTAATGTGTAGCAGAGTGGCTGGCTTCTCCTATTTTATTCTCATGGTCAGCCAGCCATGGTAATCTGCTTTCTTGTTTTACTCTCTTCATCCCATTTCTTGCATTGCTGTGGTTTTCTTGTCCCCTTTTGTCCATTTACATGTTTGTCGCCCTTCATCATTCTTGTGATTTTTCCTTTCATTCTCTTTTGAGTTGTCAGTCTCGTTTGTTTTATTCTCACACTTGTGGCACTGTTTTATTCAGAACAAGGGACTGATGATGACAGTTTGGTCCCTTTCCCCCTCTTTTAACCCAACCAACCAACCAGGCTGTTGTGGATGCAGATGGTCATCACATTGAGCAATATTTATAGCCTGAAACATAAATGTTGTATGCAAGTAACAAATGTTACTCTCTCATGTGTAAATTAAAATTGGTTTCTTTCAATGGTTTATTCATTCTTTATTTCTCCTCTGCATGTCATTACAAATGTTTCCATAATGTTTCATTGTCCTGCCTTCCTCATTTTTTTGTGGGGGCTCTCTCAAGTAGTAAAAGTTTAATTATAGCTGCTCTGTATTGCTCATCTGTAACTTTAAGACAAAAATGTTAGTTTGTTTTGGGTAGTTTCACATTATGATGTTTTTTGAAATCATTTTCTGGAGGATAGGTGGATAATGCAGCTAAAGTAGGTAAGATATTCTGCTGGTCCTAATGAAACTTGTTTCAATAAAATAAATCCGTTAATTTGGAAAATATTAGTGGTCTCCAACCGGCAATTACTTTCCACCCACTCTATTTTATTACACTGATAGAGAAGTTTAACAAGACTGGGTCATTTCATCTCTTTCACAGTACTGAGGTAGTTAAAGGTTTGGGAAGCCTTTCTAATATCTACTGCTGACAGTGCTACTGATTTGAATAATTTTGGTAATGACTGCTCAAAATTCAGTTTAAAAAGTATAGAAAAGTAATAGAATTTTGAATATATGGCACTTTCAGTATGAACTGCCTCCCAGCTAAAGTTAACTAGCACATTTGAAACTCCAGCATCATATTCTTTTGAAAAAGATCTTTCACTGATCTTCTCTAAACCAACATTTTTGCTCACTAAATTTGTGCTGAATTATCAGAGTGCATGATATTAGTATGTCTGCACCATGTGGAAAATTCACTTACAAACTGTAAAACTACAGGCTGATAGAATGGCTGGCCTGTACTTACACCCAGGAGGTAAAATTCCAAGGACTAATGAAAACCTGGTGAGTGGTGTCAAAAATCATTCCATTGGAAAACAGTCACTATTATCCTTTAAAATATTACACCATTATGTGCAGTCAATGTTTAATAAGTTACTAGAAATAGATCTGTTCCAAAAAACAAAGTCACACTTAGATGTTCTCTGTATTACTGAACACTGGTAAACAAAAGACAAAATTTAAAAAATTCCACTTGGCGAATTTACTCTAGCTGGTTATTGTTGTCGGGACAAAAGTAAGGGAGGTGGTACAGCAACCTATGTCAAAAAAAAAAATTTAAGCTACAAAAGCCTCATAAAGTACAATAATATGCAACTAGGAACAGACTTTGAATTCTCCTTAATTACCTTAACAGACTATAACTAGAGGTCTGTGCGGATAAGAAAAGTGCAATCCGCATCTACACTGCATCCGCAAGGTCCTAATCCACAACTGTATCCGCATCCGCAGCAATTAATCCACATCCGCAAGTTCCTTATCCGCATCCACATATATTTAAGTTTTGAATGAGTAATTAATAGTAATAGACAGTAGTACTTAGAATTATGGTATGTAATGACATAGTTATTGTTAGGGTGCCATTTCTGTGACAACTTAACTACTTTTGACTTCTTAAATCACAGGAAATGCTCTATACCTACTCTAAAGCAGACCATTCCAAACAGGAAAGCATTGGCACTCCGGAACACACACAGTAGCGACTCGGATCTCGTGAGATTGGAAACGCTATTTAAAAAAATAAAATTCAATGGAATAGTATTAAATGATGAAAATACATGTATAGAAACAATTATATTTGGCTGCTCTTGTGCCAAGGCAGTAGAAAATGATGATGGTTTTAAACTGTTACTAGCACATTGCATCATTTACCAACAGTTTTTTTGTACTCACTGCTTGGATGTGTCAAATTTTGAAGCCATTCATGTCAGCTGATGATTATATTATAGCTTATGTGTTCAGTCCTCATCATTTCCAGGTGAAAATATTTACAGTATTAGGCCTACACTGCAAAACGCTGGCACACCTGTGAGAAAGTTAAACTGCCAGCAATAATTGACGTTGTCTGGAAGAAATAACTCATCTTCTGAAGAGTGACAACAAAATCAGTGGTTATAGAAATTAGGAGTGGTTGGATGAGGTAGCAGTTCCTTATCACTCACTACACCGTACTTGGCCCCCACATCAATAAGAAACTGTGCTGTCTCGAGAAACCCAGATCCACATGCAACTTCAAATAGTAAAATGTCTTTGCTGACAAGATTGATAAGTTTTTCTGTCATGGCTGTCTTCAAATTTGGCAGAACTTCAGGAACTTTCACGTCTCTCTTGGTATTTAAATAAGTAATTATGCTACTTTGTCGAGCCTCACATGAATGTTTCAGCAAATTTGAAGTTCCACTTTTGTGTCCAGTGTAGGAATATACTTTTTTACATGCAAAACAAGCCACTATGTCTATTATCTTTTCATTGCCATCAAATACATCTGCGAATTTTTTCCAAATTGGCAATTTCAATTTGTTTTCCTTCACTAATGTAAAATCACCTTTTTTCACCTTACATGAAATTGTATCCATTGATATGGTGTTCATTTGAAGAAAGAACTCTCACTGATATTTGCTACGATGCACGTTGTCACTCGGTCACTACAAAGCGCTAACTGAAGTCAGCAGAAAATTGCAACGGGCACCTGTCTGGTAGACAGTGGGCAGGTTTGCCACCCAGAGAGCACTACACAGGCCACACAAAAGACACGGTCATGAAAACGGATTAGGCACAGGTCTCTTGGGTACAGCTACATCGGTTGTAGCACAGAGTAACTTTGTCTGTGGTCGTAGCCAGGGGCTGAGGACAATAGACATTCGCTCTACCCGGGCCCTGCAAGATTCCAAGAATGTCAACAGACTTGAAGTTTTCAACTAACATTGCAACATATGTACTGGGCAGATGCCTTGCTCATTATCCGCAAATGACCCGCGGATATCCGCGCCGGTCGCGATTTTATCCGCCAAGTAACAAATACCGCGGATATCCGCGAATATCCGCATCCGCACAGACCAATAACTATAACCTATTGATACTGAATGTATATAGAGCCCCTGATAGGAACATACAAACCTTCAATCACTCCCTCGAAGCACTACTCACAAAAATTCACTCACTAGACAAAAATCTATTAATAAGTGGAGATTTTAATATTGACTTCCTCACACCTCGGAAAAACAAAGATGAATTGTTGAGTATTACAAATTCATTCAACTTATCCCCAACCGTAAACACACTAACCAGGATCACAAAAAATTCAAAAACAGCTCTAGATCAGATTTTCATAAACGTAGACAAACTACACCGTTCAGTTGAAGTCATCAGCACAGATTACAGTGACCATGAAGCCCAAATACTAATGGCGAATTTAAATTACATAGGACAATATCCCACAATAACTAAAATGCGAAGGCAATTTAATGATGATGATATAAGGCTTTTTAACTATCTGTTAAGGGCTGAAAACTGCGCAGAGGTCTATAAAGAAAATGATGTAAACTACATATTTAATTCCTTCCATGAAACATTTCTCCACCACTTCAATACTGCATTTCCACTGAAATGTGTTTATTAGTTTTAAAGGAAATTATGGTACCAAAGAATTTTTGTATTATTTCCACTCAATAAGCTCAAACAAATCATCATCAGACAGTACCAATCACTAGCTAGAATTAAAAGCATAGTCGACTGAAGTATGGAACAGTGTTCTGGGGTAATACCTCTTTTGCAAAGCAGTCTTTTAAGCTCCAAAAGACAGCTTTAAGATTATTAAGTGATGTTGCTACAGAGCACCATGTAGAGGTATCTTTAAGGATTTAAGAATCATGACTTTACCATATATATTTATATTTGAAAGCATATGCTTCATTAAAAGCCATCAAGTTTCACCTTTGAATAGTGAGGTCCACCATTATCAAACGAGGAACAGGGGTGGCTATCATAGGGATTTGCACAGAAAATCAATATATCAGGACAGTGCTGTTTACAAACAGAAAATTCTGTACAGTGCATTGCCAGATAGTATCAAAAGAATACCAAACACTAATACCTTCAAAAAAGAACTAAAAAATCTACTGATATTTATTTTATTTATTTGAGATACATATTGCATAGATCCAGTATGGCATGATTATGCTTGGATGTGGAACGAGTCAAAGCAGATACAATATAGATATCATACAATACTAAACCCACTGATATATTACACATGGTAAATGAATGATTCAGAATTGGTACAATACAATAATATAATCAATATAATATACAATACAATACAAAAATACAATAGTGATAAAAAACAATACAGATAACAATGACAAAGGAAATAATCTGAATTACTACTCAAATTACTGATATCAGTTGAAGAATTCATCTAAAGAGTAGAAACATTTCTCCAATAGAAATTCCTTTAGCTTTTTTTTGAATAGCATTTTATTTTCTTTAAGACACTTTGTATTACTCGGGAGTGTGTTAAAGATTTTAGTACTTGTGTACTTTACCCCTTTTTGCACCAGAGAGAGATTTTTCCGTTCACAGTGCATATCACCTTTCTGCCTTGTGTTATAATGATGGTGTGCCTCATTTGTTTCATATTCAGGGGAATTGAGAAGAGTGAAAGCCATGAGTGAGAGGAGATTTCGACATGAGGTTCTTGGAGGGACATTACAAATAATTCGGACTACTTTTTTCTGGCTTACAAAAATTTTTTTTGAAAGTGGTGAGTTGCCCCAAAAGATTATTCCATAGCACATCACTGAATGAAAGTAGCCAAAATACGCAGACTTTGATACATTGATGTCTCCAATTTTGGAGATTATTCGGATGACAAATGTTGCTGAGCTAAGCTTTTTTAGTGTTTGCTCTATGTGGAAATCCCAGTTGAGCCGGTTATCTATGTGAATGCCTAGGAACTTTGTGCACTGAACGCTCTGCAGCTGTTGGCTCTCCTGTGCAATGTTAATCTCTTCTGGGCTTATGTAACTGGATTGGAACTGCATGTAATTTGTTTTGCTGAGGTTTATTGCTAGAGAATTTGCCATAAACCAGTTCAGAGCATTTGCAAGTGCTTGGTTGGCATTTAACTCTACGTCAGTGGAGGTTTTGCTGGCTGTCACTATACTTGTGTCATCGGCAAACATTGTGATGTTGCTAGCACTATTTGAGGACAGGGGTAGGTCATTAATATATATAATAAATAGGAGGGGACCAAGGACTGACCCTTGTGGAACTCCATGATGTACTGTTCCCCAGTCAGACTCTACCTCTCCTACTTGTAGATTGTTAACACCTAATACTATTTTTTGTTGTCTGTCTTCTAGATATGATCTGAGCCAGTTACCCATTTGTCCATGGATTCCATATTGGGCTGCTTTTCCTAAAGGTATTGTGTGATCGACGCAGTTGAAAGCCTTAGTCAGGTCACAAAATATGCCAACGGGTAATTTTTTCTTGTCAAGGCATTCTAAAACATTATTTGTAAGTGCATAAATTGCTTCAGTTGTAGATATGCCTGATCTGAAACCAAATTGTTGTTTACTAATTCGTGCAAATTTTTCAAGGTGACTGACAATCCTGATGTATATTAATTTTTCAAAGACTTTAGAAAATGCTGTTACAAGAGAGATAGGACGATAAACAACAGCTTCTACATCATTAACGAATACCTGGAATTTTGCTCAAATCTGTGTATCTACTTCATTACTCTCTAAACAAAAATTTATAATTATCAACCATACTTAGATAAAACCAAACTTCTTTCATCCATGTATGTATGTAATCATGCACCTAGCTTTTGTGCTTTATGTTACTATGCCTAGTTAACTAAAGTACTTGTATTTAATAGTTTTAGTAAAATCTATCAAGGGGTTTCACAAGCTTTTCTTCTATCTGTACCAGTATGTACGTAAGCAGAATAATAAATAAATAAATAAATAATACAACTGACATTTTTACTGTTTGGACCTCACCATATGACATCAGAATCAAATTTTTTGTCTCATAATCTACAAGTTAATTATTTGATTTGATATACAGGAGACTCATCAGATAATAACTGTAATAACTTACAAATGGAATTCACTATTTGTTATCATGTGGCTGCAAAATCTGAATTTAATTTTTAATCCTTCTCAAATGGTCAGATCATTGCTGCTTGGGCCTTAAAATGGCCCTGGAAACACCAAACTACTTCCACCCAGTAAGAGTAACAATGAACTCTGGAAATAGGAACTTGGTCTCCTACATACCCTCACAGCCCGCACCTTTCCTGGAATTAATCTCCATTAAATGTCCCCTCTCCCCTACTCCATTTTGTGTGTTTCTGTTACCAAATTTATCAGTTGAACTTCCCTTTTCATAAAAGAAATATTCATATAATTAAGGTTTATACATATGAATATAACCTGCTTCTACAGCTACAGCTACATCTATATCTACATCTACACTCGGCAAACAATGGTGAGATGCACAGCAGAGAATACATCCCATTGTACCAGTTATTAGGGTGTTTTCCCATTCCATTCATATATAGAGCAAGGGAAGAATGATTGTTTGAACACCTCTGCACATGCAGTAATTATTCTAACCTTATCTTCATGATTCCTAGGTGATCAATATGTAGAGTCTTGTAATATATCCCTAGAGTCATCATTTAAAGGTGATTCATGAAATTTTGTTAGTAGAGTTTTTGGGATAGTTTACATCTATCTTCAAGAGTCTTTCTGTTCATTTGCTTCAGTATCTCTCTGACACTCTGTCATGGATCAGCCAAACCCGTGACCATTCGTGCTGCCCTTCTCCATATATGTTCAATATCCCCTGTTAGTCCTATTTGGTATGGGTCCCACATACTTGAGCAATATTCTGGAACTAGTCATATGAGTGATGTGTAAGCAATCTTCTTTGTAGACTGATTGCACTTCTCCAGTATTCTACCAACAAACTGAAGACTACCACCTTCTTTACCCATGACTGAGCCTGTGTCATCATTCCGTTTCATATCCCTACAAACTGTTAAATCCAAGTACTTTTATGAGTTGGCTGATTCCAGTCGTGACTCACTGATAAGTCATAGTATACTACTTTTTTTTTTCATTTTGTGAAGTACACAATTTTACATTTCTGAACATTTAAAGCAAGTTGCCAATCTTTTCACCACTTTGAAATCTTATCACAAGCAGACTGAATATTTATACAAATTCTTTCAGATAGTACTTCATCATAGATAAATGAATCATCCGCAAAATGTCTGAGGTTACTATTAATATTGTCAGCAATGTCATTAATATACAACATGAACAGCAAGGGTCCCATTACATTTCCCTGGGGCTCACCTGTACTTACTTCTATATCAGATGATGACTCCCAATCCATGGTAGCATGGTGTGTTCTCTCTAAAACAAAGTCCTCAGTCCAGTCACAAATTTCACTTTTGACAATAAGCATAAGTGTGGTTCTGAGTCATATGTTTTTGGAAATCAAGAAATGCTGCACCTATCTGATTGCCTTGATCAAAAGCTTTCAGTATGCCATATGAGAAAAGTGCAAGCCGGGTTTCACATGATCAACATTTTCGAAATCTATGCTAGTTGGCATAGAGGAGGTAATTCTGTTCTAGATACCTCATTATGTTTCAGCTCAGAATATGTACTAAGATTCTGCAAGAAATGAATGTCAAGGATATTGGACAATAGTTTTATGAACCACTTCTACTACCTTTCTTGTAGATGGGTGTGACCTGTATTTTTTTCCAAGAACTGAGCATGGATTTTTGTTCAAGGAATCTGTGATAGATTATAGTTAGAATAGGGGCTAACTCAGCTTCAAATTCAGTATATTATCTGATAGGGGTTCCATCAGGCTCTGGAGCTTTGTTCAATTTTCATGATTGCAGCTGTGTCTCAACATTACTGATGCTAATACTTATCTCATTCATCTTTCCAGTAGTAAGAGGATTAAATTGGATTCTCCTGTGTTTTTCTTTGTCTTGTACTGAAAGTTTCAAGTTCCTTATTGCAGTAGGAAACTTTTTTTTTAACTAGTTTGCTGAACATATATATTTTTCTGCTTGTTTTAGTTGCCCTTTGTATTTTTGTAATCATTCTCACCACAACTGCATCATGTTCACTGATACCAGTTTTGATGTGAACATCCTCAAAGAGGTCAGGTCTATTTGTTGCCATTAGATCTAATATATTTCCATCGTAAGTAGAGTTCCTTATTATCTGTTCTAGGTAGTTTTCAGAGAAGGCATTCAGTAATATTTCACAGGACGTTTTATTGTTCCCACCACTAATAAAGCTGTAATTTCCCCCATCAATTGTTGAATGATTGAAGTCCCCACCAATGATTACAGTATGATTGGGGTATCTGTGTACAAGTGAAGTGAGGTTTTCTCTAAAGTTTTCGGTTACATCAGGAGATGTGTCTGGTGAGCAATAGAAGGATCCAATTATCATTTTATGTACACCCCTGATACTGAGTCTTACCCAAACAATCTCATATGCATCTTCAATTTCTAGTCTTGGTGGATTCGAGTTTCTTGTTGACTGTGACGAATACACCACCTGCCTTTCCCATTTGCCTATCCTTTTGATTTACATTTAATTTTTCCCAAAAATTTCACTATTATCAATTTCAGGTGTCAACAAGCCTTCTGTACCTAGTATAATGTGAGCTTCACTGTTTTTCAGGTGTGCTTCAAACTCTGGCATTTTGTTGTGAATGCTTCAGCAGTTAACCATTAGGATTTTAGTACTCTCACCTGTGGGAGGCATTTCTTTCGATCTTACCCTGATACTTCTAGGTTTCCTACAGCTATTATTATTATCTGGGCTGGATGGTGAACTGCCCAATCTAAAAAAAAAACCTTGTTTCAATCAGAAATAATCATTTATATTCATACATTAAATGGAACACTAATTCCCTGCTGTTCACTTCAATAAAAAGTTAATAAGGAGTAAATTATTACAATAAAGAATCACAGATATTCCTCATTGTGCTGACTTGAAGGCAAGGTTTGTTAATAGGTTTTGTATACTTTCATGTCCTGTTGTCTTATTAAATGGAGTAATACGACTAAAATAAGCGAAGTATTTAATAAACCTAAGAGACCAGCAAAACTATTGTGTTAAGTAGATACCTAATGTATTGTGTGTGAGACATTGTTGAGACTGTAGATGATCTCCTAGCTAGCTACCCCCCCCCCCCCCCCCCCTTTCCGCTCCTTTAAACAAATGTTGTGAATTAAATGCCTTGTGCAGATCAAATTATTATGAAATGTATCTACTTGGACTTTTATCATAAACATCTTTCTAACAGATAATCTGTCCCTTTTTCTTTGACTTACAATTTTTGACTCAATCATTTGCCAGTGTTCTCTATCTCAGATTGATACATTTGATTTCATACCTGGAAATCTGTATTACATTCACATTGCATATCAGAGTTTCATTTCCTTCACAAAAATTTGTGACTAGCTTTTTACAAGATAAAACTCTGTAGATTTTCTCTGTTCATATTCAGCACACCCTTTTGCTGTATACTAGTGGAGACCTCATCTGACACAGATTAGCGGTGTTCTGGGATAAGTCATTTAAATACTTTGCAGACATTCAGTATACAGACAAGACAGATCTATCTCATTATTTTATGGATGGACAATGGAATTTTCAGTTTGCTGGTTGATGAATTCATTTTTACCCATAATTTACTTCTAACATGTTGGTTCTTCTTGTAATTTTAGTATCACAGCAAAAATTGCTACAGTTTCTTAATCATTGGAATTCTAAATTTTTACACATTTATGATAATTTTCTTTTCTACACTCCACTTCAATTTTATCATTACCTATGTAAAATTTATCAACAACAACACTTCATAATTGATAGTAGTATCTCCAATCCATGTAACTGTAGTGCAAATACCTAAGCCATTAATGCATAACATGGAGAGTATCCATTTATCTTTCTGTTTAGGATAAAAATACATTGGAAAGTCTAGTACCTTCCGCCGTGGAAGTCAAACACGCGGCAGAACAAATGGATGTGGTCAGCCCATAGAGGGCTCCGCCTCTGCGGCGGCTATTCCGCACAGCGGCTCTCGCGCAGCGAGGGCGCCACCGCTAAGCCACATGCAGACAGTGGCCAATAGCCACTCCCTCCAGTTTCGTATATAGGGACCCGCTCTGCCCTAGTCCAGCCAGTCTGGTACTCGCTCTGGATTTCGTTTCTATCTCGGCGGTACTGCGTTCTGATCATTGCTCATTGACATTTGCCTGACTCTGGTTCCGAGTGGATTTACGTTGGTGTTTGGTGTTGTGGTTTCCACAAGCTTCTGTTGTTTATCTATTCCTTGTTGTGTCACTCATAGTCGGTCGTGGTCGGTTGTTGTCAGTTGTCGTTGGTCTGTCGTCCGACTCGTCCTGTGTTTACTCGGTGGTGCGTGCTCCACCGCCGGCGGCTTCCCTGCCTGGCGGCTCCGATCCATGGCCCAAGGCGTTCCCGCTGTTGGTTGTGGTTACAACAGAAAGTATGTGTTTTCTTCAGAATCCAATATTGAGGTATATGACTCCAAAAAAAATCTGAGAACATGGAATAATCCTGCTGAAGTTGACAACTGTCTTTTATGATACTACAAGACTAATCCACAATGCAAGGTGGGACGACCTGCCACAGACAAACTAATTGCACTTCAGTATGGCTTTGATTATGATTATTTTTCAGCATAGTTATCTGGAATACTTTAACATTTTTTCCTTTAGTACATCAAAGACAGATAAAACAAATCTGCACTAAACTGTGTACAATATCATGGAGCTTCTGAATCTCTTAAATCACTTTCTTGGTGAGAATAATGATCATGTCCTTGCTTCTTTTTTTTTTTTTTTTTTTTTTTTTTTTTTATTCAAACAGATTTCTACCATAGGTTTGTTAGTGAATGTTGTTTTTAATTCCTTAAATTTTAGGGGTAACGAATGTTTTTATATCACATGCACTTCATCTCAAGTGACACATGATGTATGCTAGTTTCAACTCCTGTTGCATTGCAGTGCAGGAATAATATTACTTCCTTGTGAAACTTCAAAAAGTGTTCAAGACACAATGACATTCCAGTAGTCTTATGACTGACTGCGGCTTTCTTGTGTGTTCATCATGTAACAGTTCTTATAGTACTGGGCTCTGTAATGAGCAATTCTCAATACATGGCCCATGGAGATGTTAAATTTGTGAACAGAGTCATCAAGTGGAATTCAATTTTCATATAATAATAATAATAATAATAATAATAACAATAATACTAGTAATAACGGACCCCATGGAGGCCCGGGAAAAGAATGGGCCTCCGGTATGTTCTGCGAGTTGTAAAAGGCGACGAAAAGAACAAACCACTAATAGGGCTAACCCCCCTTTTAGTGTGATTAGTTGGTTCAGGACAGAACCAAAGAAGACTCGGACAAGTGCCGTCATGGTCGGGGACGACGCTTGAACCCTATGCCCGCCCTCAATGGTAACGACACTGCTAGCCAACTGGAAAATGATTTAAATCCAAATAGAGGTGTTTTGCAGGATATGCTTCCTGCAGCCACCCTAGAAGGAAAACAAAGATGGTCAAATGAAATTAATCAACACCTCATGTTCTGTTATTACCAAGCAACAAACCTAGGAACCAACACAACTGGATACCGATCACAAGTATACACAACATTTATTACCAGATACCCTGATACACTTACACATGGAATAACTTATCTGAAACCTAAAGATCGAGCAGACACAGCAAACCCAGCTAAATATCGCCCAATAACATGCCTACCAACAATATACAAAATATTAACTTCAGTCATTACACAGAAATTAATGACACATACAGCACACAACAAAATTATAAATGAAGAACAAAAAGCTGTTGCAAAGGAGCATGAGGGTGTAAAGAGCTACTGATAATAGATGCAGAGGTGACATATCAAGCTAAAACCAAACAAAGGTCGCTACACTACGCATACATTGATTACCAAAAAGCTTTTGATAATGTACCCCACTCATGGTTACTACAAATATTGGAAATATACAAAGTAGATCCTAAATTGATACAGTTCCTAAATATAGTAATGAAAAATTGGAAAACCACACTTAATATCCAAACAAATTCAAATAATATCACATCACAGCCAACACGTATTAAGCGTGGAATATACCAAGGAGACTCATTAAGTCCTTTCTGGTTCTGTCTTGCACTGAACCCACTATCCAAAATGCTAAATAATACAAATTTTGGATACAATATTACTGGAACATATCCACACAAAATCACACATTTGCTATACATGGATGATCTAAAACTACTGGCAGCAACAAATCAACAACTCAACCAATTACTAAAGATAACAGAAGTATTCAGCAATGATATAAATATGGCTTTTGGAACAGACAAATGTAAGAAAAATAGCATAGTCAAGGGAAAACACGCTAAACAAGAAGATTACATACTGGATAACCACAGCGACTGCATAGAAGCAATGGAAAAAACAGATGCCTATAAATATCTAGGATACAGACAAAAAATAGGAATAGATAACACAAATATTAAAGAAGAACTAAAAGAAAAACATAGACAAAGACTAACAAAAATACTGAAAACAGAATTGACAGCAAGAAACAAGGCAAAAGCTATAAATACTTATGCTATACCGATATTGACCTACTCATTTGGAGTAGTGAAATGGAGTAACACAGACCTAGAAGCACTCAATACACTTACACGTTCACAATGCCACAAATATAGAATACATCACATACATTCAGCAACAGAAAGATTCACATTAAGCAGAAAGGGAGGAGGAAGGGGATTCATCAACATAAAAAACCTACATTATGGACAGGTAGACAATTTCAGAAAATTCTTTCTAGAACGAGCAGAAACTAGCAAAATACACAAAGCAATCACTCATATAAATACATCGGCTACACCACTGCAACTTCATAACCACTTCTACCACCCTTTAGATCACATAAAATCAACAGATACGAAGAAAGTAAATTGGAAAAAGGAAACACTATATGGCAAGCACCCATATCATCTAACACAGCCACACATCGATCAAGATGCATCCAACACATGGCTAAGAAAAGGCAATATATACAGTGAGACAGAAGGATTCATGATTGCAATACAGGATCAAACAATAAACACCAGATATTACGGCAAGGATATTATTAAAAATCCCAATACCACAACAGATAAATGCAGACTTTTCAAACAACAAATAGAAACAGAAGATCACATCACAAGTGGATGTACAATACTAGCAAATACAGAATACCCCAGAAGACATGACAATGTAGCAAAAATAATACATCAACAACTTGCCATACAGCATAAACTAATAAACAGCGCGTTCCCACATACAAGTATGCACCACAAAATCTACTGGAGAATGATGAATACAAATTATACTGGAACAGAACCATTATAACAGATAAAGCAACACCACATAACAAACCTGACATCATACTCACCAATAAAAAGAAGAAATTAACACAACTAATCGAAATATCCATACCCAATACAACAAATGTACAAAAGAAAACAGGAGAAAAAATTGAAAAATACGTCCAACTGGCTGAGGAAGTCTAGGACATGTGGCATCAGGATAAAGTTGACATTATACCAATATACTATCAACTACAGGAGTCATACCACACAATATCCACCAGTACATCAACACAATACAGCTACATCCAAACTCATATATACAACTACAGAAATCCGTAATTATTGATACATGTTCAATTACCCTAAAGTTCCTAAATGCAGTATAACATATACCGTACAGTTAAAAGGAAGTGATGCTTGATCAAGGTCCGCGTCACTTTCCATTTTTAACCAGACTTAATGTCTGAGAAAGTAAAGAAGTAATAATAGTAATAGTAATAATAATAATAGTAATAGTAATGTAGAATATGACATTTAATAATTGAAAGAATAATGTATGACAGATTGCTAGACTTCCTCGATTGGGTACCGAGCTAAGAGGGGCACAGAGGCATTGCAGACTATAAGTTTTCTATATGGGACATATCACAATTAGTAGTGGCTACTTGGAGCACAAAGTTGAGGGATGTGCCAAGGGAGCACATGTGCAAGATGTGTGTTCAGTGTGTATCAAAATTAGTAGCTGTTGTGACTCAACAAACGCCGATCTTTCAAAGTGCCGCCACGCAGTTACGCGTGTCCTCTACATGCGGCGCTGTCTGCCAGCCACGCAGCAGCAGCGCCACCTAAGCGGCCAGCCAGCCGGCGGCCGCTAGACTCGGACTCAGTTATGATTTGACTGTTAAAGTGTACACACGTCTTACTCTGTTTACTTGATCTGTGACTTTCATGTGTTGCGTCTTCCTTGAAATATAGTTGTTCAGCTTGAAGTTATAACAATTGGCGACGAGGTAGTGATTTTTCTTTCCCATCATTGACCCACATGTTTCCATGGCTACTTTAGAGCAACTATTGGAAGGTCTCATAGAACAGCAAACGCTTCTCACAAATGCAATTCGTGATTTCGTCACGGCATCAAATGCTGGGCATCTCTCATCATTGTCTCTACCTCCTTTTCCTTCTTATGACGAGATGGCAGAAGACTGGTCTGATTACAAAAAATGTCTTCGACAGCACTTCTTTGCATTTCATATCGCGGATGAACAAACATGTAAGTCTCTGTTCCTTTCACGGATTTCATCTCAAATGTATTGGTTGTTGTCGCAATTGGCTCCTTTGAAAGATCCTGCATCTTTGTCCTTTGCTGAAATGTGCTCACTTCTGTCCATCTATTTTCAAAAGCAAACGCATGTGGTAGCCTCTCGTGTTGCCTTTTATCATTGTCAAAAACAACTGAATCAATCCTATCACACTTGGGCTGCTGAACTTCATGGCCTCAGTAGAAAGTGTCAATTTGTCACTGAAGTTCACAAAGAATCCTATACCGATTCCATGGTATGGGATGCTATTATCCGATCGGTGCCCAACAAAGGGCAACATGCCCTTCAGTTGGCAAATCCGACTCTAGATGAAGTCCTATACATCGCTCAGTCTTTTGAAATTTCTTGCGCCACTGGAGTGCAAATAGAGGCATGGGGCGACGTTGGGGAAATACAACCTCTGTGCGATGTTGACAAAGTGTGTGGCATGTCCCCGCCGGCTGACGTGGCCACAGTACACACCCAAGTGCAGTCTTGGCCTAACCATAAACAATAAGAAACTGCAGCAAAACCCACGGCAACTTCCTTCACGTCTGCGGTGTTTTACGAAACATTCAAGAGAAGATTGTCCACAACGTTAGGCCGTGTGTCACAAATGCAAAAAAAAAAAAAAAGGGTAATATGTCATCCGTTTGCAAATCTGACCACATACATGATGTTCATGAACATGATGCTGATTTTCAGTCTGTATTGTCTGTCAATTGTACTTCTTCCCTTTCAGGGAAGTTATTCCTCACTGTCCAAATACTTGGTCAAGATGTTCGCATGCAGGTGGATACTGGTTCTGCTGCCACTATCATCAGTTCTCAGATGTATCTTCAGTTGGGTTCTCCAATCCTGTCACCTGTCACTAGGCAATTACGGACTTACAATAAACAGAAGATTTTTCTCTTGGGACAATTTGATGCTGAGGTATCTTACAAATCTGTCATTCGCACTGTTCCCATATTTGTGGTCGACCACAGTAACGTGGAGAATCTTTTTGGTTTCAATGCCTTTCGCGTTTTTGGGTTCTCCATAGATGACTCTGTCAATATCGTCTCTGATGCTATTCCTTATGCTCATCTGGACTCCTTGTTGATGACATTTTTGTCCCTTTTTTCTCCTGGGTTAGGCCGTGCAAATGACTTTGAAGCTCATATCATGCTCAAAACCAATGCTCGGCCTAAGTTTTTTTGGGCTCGGCCCATTCCTGTGGCCCTTCATGATCAGGACAAATGGGAGCTGGATCATCTCACTGCTTCAGGGGTCTTGCTTCCTGTCACTTCCAGTGAGTGGTCCTCTCCTATCATTGTCGTTGCTAAGCCAAATGGTGATATTCGTCTCTGTGGTGATTTCAAAGCCACTGTAAATGCTCAATGCCTTATCGACACTTACCCTATGCCTTGACCTGAAGATTGTTCACTAAACTTGCTGGAGGCCAGTATTTTTCTAAACTTGACCTGTCAGAAGCTTATCACCAACTTCCTCTTGACGCTGCTTCCCGGCAGTTTCTGGTCCTTAACACGCCTTTAAGCCTCTATCAATACGAACAATTGCCATTTGGGGTTGCCAGCGCCCCTGTTCTCTTTCAGCGATTCTTGGAACAATTATTGCTCACTGCCCCTGGGTGTATAAATTACCAGGATGACATTGTTGTCACTGGCTCCACCACCGATGAACGTCTTCAAAATCTCCGCACACTTTTTCATATCTTACAGACTGCCGGTCTTAAGTGTAATCTTCAGAAATCAAAATTTTTTCAGGCATCTGTCATGTACTTGGGGTTTCAACTCTCTCAGGATGGTATTCGTCCGCTTCAGCAAACTGTCGCTGTGATTGATGCTCTTCCTCGCCCTACATCTGTTAAGGAACTGCAGGCCTTCTTGGGGAAAATAGCATACTATCACAAGTTTTTACCGTCTGCTGCTTCGGTGGCTCAGCCGTTGCATTGCCTGTTGCATAATAACATGCCTTTTCACTGGTCCACATCATGCGATGTGGCTTTCCAGAAATTGAAGATATGCTGAAACACGCCTCGTGCCTGGCTACTTATCGACCTGGCCATCATCTTGTTCTTGCCATGGACACCTCTCAATCCGGGGTTGGTGCAGTCTTTGCGCACTGTTTTTCTGATGGTTCTTAACAACCCATTGCTTATGCCTCCAAAACGCTCACGGATGCCCAACAAAAGTATTATCAAATTGGAAAAGAAGCTTTGGCCATTATTTATACTCTTCATAAGTTTGGTGTTTTTCTCTATGGATCCAAATTTCGTCTTGTTACGGAGCAGAAACCACTTGTTTCCTTGTTTCATCCATCAACATCACTTCCCAACAAGGCTGCGCACCGCCTCCAGCGTTGGGCTCTTTACTTGTCTTGTTTCAATTATGAGATTCATTTCCGGCCGACTGTTCAACATGCAAATGCTGATGCACTGTCTCGCCTTCCCATGGGTCCTGATCTGGCATTCAATAGGGATGAACTTTTGTGTTTCCACCTGGATGTTGCCGAGCAGCTGGTTGTGGAAGGGTTCCCCATCACCGGGGACTGGCTGGTGGCTGCTACGAGTTCTGACCCTACCCTCTCCCGGATTTTATGCTGTATTCAGAAGGGTTGGCCAGATCGTCCATCCGCTAAGACTTCTGATCCGTTGCAGAACTACTACGCTTTGTGTTACCGCCTCATGGCTAGGGATGGTGTTATCCACCTTTCCACCAAAGATGCTTCACCGCATGTTGTGGTACCTGTGTCTTTGCACGCTTCGGTCTTGTGCCTCCTTCACCAAGGGCACTGGGGTGTCTCTTGCACAAAATCTCTGGCGCTCCGTCATGTGTACTGGCCTGACATCGACTCTGAAATCGCACACATGGTCACTGCCTGCGGCCCTTGGGTGTCACAGGTCACCGCCCCGAAGTCATCTTTGTCACTGTGGCCTTTGCCTGAGAAGCCCTGGGAGTGTCCTTATGCTGACTTCGCAGGACCTTTTTAGGTACTTATTGGCTTCTCGTTATTGACGCCTACTCTAACTTTCCTTTCATTGTCCGTTGCATGTCGCCTACCACCGCAGCATCCACCAATGCTCTAGATCGCATTTTCTCTTTGGAAGGCCTTCTCTCTACTCTTGTTACTGATAATGGTCCGCAATTTGCCTCTTCTGATTTTGCGGATTTTTGTGTCCATCACGATGTCATGCATGTCACGACCCCTCTGTTCCGACCACAGTCAAATGGTGAGGCTGAACGACTGGTCCGCACATTTAAGGCTCAGATTAGGAAACTCCTGACTTCTTCTGCTGCTGATGATGCACTTCTCCAATTTCTGGCTTCTTACCGTTTCACCGCCATGGGCGACCACAGCCTGGCTGAGCTCTTATATGGCCGACAGCCCTACATGCTACTTCATCTTCTGCGGCCTCCCACCTCACGGCCGCGGGTGCCTTCACTTGGCCGGTTCACCGCTGACAACCTCGTATGGGTACGGGGATATGGCAGGCGGCCAAAATGGAGTCCTGCCCACATCTTATGAAACCGTGGCCAATGCCTGTATGAAATCCAGACAGACACGGGTGTTGCAGTGCGTCATTCAGACCAGCTTCGGCCTTGTGTGCCGGCAACGCCTGTTCCGGATGCCGCTACACCACCTTTGGCACTACCTGACGCTCGGGATACTGGAATCTCTCATTACTCACAACGCAGTCCTCTCACCATCATATCGGTGCCAGCACAAGAACTGACGCCACCAGGAGACGTGCCCATGCAGGAACCAGATTACCATCATCTGTCGGAGAAACTCTACTCGCCTCCTTCTCCTACGGATGTGGACACATCACCCATGTCTCCTGTTATAACAACCAGACTTGCCACAACGGGCAGATTGGTGCACGGGGCCCCAGCAGATTCGACCCCCTCGTCTCCTGTCATCTTGACCCGTTATCATCGGGGACACTTCCGTCCGTATGGTAAGCCTCCTCCTCGAGACTTTACGGCCAGTCAAACAACACCTTTGAATGTTGGCAATCTACAGGCCACCTCCATCAAGACCTGTGAAAAAACTTCAAAGAGGGTAAAAGTGTTGTGACTCGCCGATCTTTCAAAGTGCCGTTGCACAGTTACGCGCGTCTCCTACATGCGGCGCTGTCTGTCAGCCAGGCAGCAGCAGTGCCACCTAAGCGGCCAGCCAGCCAGCGGCCGCTAGACTCGGACTCAGTTATGATTTGACTGTTAAAGTGTACACACGTCTTACTCTGTTTACTTGATCTGTGGCTTTCATGTATTGCTTCTTCCTTGAAGTATATTTGTTCAACTTGAAGTTATAACAGTAGCAAAACCTGACATGCATGAATGTCTTCAAGGGAAAAGGAGAAGAGTTGGGGATGGCAAATGATAAGCTGCTTGTGTGGAAAAATGTTCTCATGTTGACCCTTGGTCTAGCTGGCACTCAGATCTATTGACTGACATGCTCAGAAACTGGATACTGGGTGTCCACAAAGTGGACTGTTGTTTTGTTTGCCCTGAACCCTTTTTCATAACGGTAGTATGGTTCTTTTACACTCTCTTTTTAGTTTTTGCCTTTTCACTTTCTGCATTCCTCCTAGTTCTTAATAGTGTTATGTATTCTACTTTTCTATTCCACTTTGATCATTCTTTAGTTCACACTCTGTCCTTTTCATCATTTTTTATCTTTGACATCCTTCTCTCTGTAACATCTTCCTCCTCAAATTTATCTTCTCTTGTCCTCTCAACAGGTAGATCTTTTTCAAATTGATATCTGAGTGTCATGTACCTTACCTTGTGAAGGAACATAAAAGTTTAGTTCTTATAAAGATATTTTGGAGATATGAGGTTCAAACACAAACTGTTTTTTGTAAACCAGTCAGCTGTACACCTATTCAGATATTATCTACTCTGACGCTGTTGTGCTTGAGTTTGGGCACATGGACAGTATATTGATAACTACAATAAATATTACAGTTTTTAACAGTACTCATCTTGCACCCACAGAAAGGCCACTTTCTGTGTACAATCAATGTAGCTTCTCTGTACAAATGGAAGCCAAACCAAGAGGCAATATGTAAGTTATTATGTGAAAATAAGTCATTATTCTGTTCTAATTCATTATCTTAACTTTTTAAGAAGAATGGAGTGAAATACAATTGTAATGTGAGATGATTATGTCTGTTTCTGCCGGCCGAAGTGGCCGTGCGGTTAAAGGCGCTGCAGTCTGGAACCGCAAGACCGCTACGGTCGCAGGTTCGAATCCTGCCTCGGGCATGGATGTTTGTGATGTCCTTAGGTTAGTTAGGTTTAACTAGTTCTAAGTTCTAGGGGACTAATGACCTCAGCAGTTGAGTCCCATAGTGCTCAGAGCCATTTGAACCATTTGTCTGTTTCTGTAACTAGGTGTAACTACACACATAAAAAAAATGTTTTGCATCAGCCATGCCTAGACAGTCAATACGACAGTTCAATCATGACCGCATTGTTACTTTATGCTCTCAACAAGGGAAGTGTCCAGGCATCTCAGAGTGAACCAAAGCAACATTGCTTGGACATGGAGGTGATACAGAGAGACAGGAACTGTGATGACATGCTTCACTCAGGCCATCCAAGGGCTACTACTGCAATGGATGACCACTACCTATGGGTTGTGGCTTGGAGGAACCCTGACAGCAATGCCACCATGTTGAATAATGCTTTTTGTGCATCCACAGGATGTCTTGTATGACTCAAACTGTGCGCAATAGGCTGCATGATGCGCAACTTCATTCCTGACATCCATGGTGAGATCCATCTTTGCAACCACAACACCATGCAGTGCAGTACAGATGGGCCCAACAACATGCCGACTGGACCACTCAGAACTGACATCACGTTCTCTTCACTGATGAGTGTCACACATGCTTTCAACCAGACAATCATTGGAGACATGTTTGGAGGCAACCCGGTCAGGCTGATTGCCTTAAACACACTGTCCAGGGAGTGCAGAAAGGTGGAGGTTCCCTGCTGTTTTGGGGTGGCATCCTCCGACTGATAGTGCAACCATATTGGCAGCATATTGGCAAGGCATTCATCCCCATGGATGACAATTCACAACCCCTTCATGCACATCTTGTGAATGACTTTCTTTAGGATAACGACATCACTCGTCTAGAGTGGCCAGCATGTTCTCCAGACATGAACCCTATCGAACATGCCTGGGGTAAATTGAATAGGGATGTTTATGGGCGATGTGACCCACCAGCCACTCTGAGGGATCTATGCTGAATCGCCATTGAGGAGTGAAACAATCTGGACCAAAAGTGCCTTGATGAACTTGTGGATAGTATGCCATGATGAATACAGGCATGCATCAATGTAAGAGGATGTGCTACTTGGTATTAGAGGTACCAGTGTGTACAGAAATCTGGACCACCACCTCTGTAGGTCTCACTGTATGGTGGTACAACATGCAACGTATGGTTTTCGTGAGCAATAAAAAGGGCATGAATGATATTTATGTTGGTCTCTATTCCAATTTTCTGTACAGGTTCTGAAACACTCGGAACTGAGGTGATGCAAAACTTTTTTTGGTGTATGTATGTTTAATTAAATCTGAACATAGATTTATTACAAAGATACTGTAGTTAATGAGTGGTTCTATTATGACAGCACAATATTTTAATAATCTGTTAGAAATGGTATTTGAGCCATAGAAACTGCAACTATTTAGCTATCCAACACTGTGTATAATCTCCTCATTGGTTGTGTGTTGTAACTAAAGGTATTTGTCATTGTAAACAGTGTATGCTTTAGTAAATCTAATGAATCCATAGTTATTTCATTGAGTAACTGCAATGTTTGCTGCCCCTCTGAGGAACTTTTCATTGAAATTGGTAGCCAGTAATTTCAGTGTGTCAGTGTTTCCACTATATATATTTGTTGGGAAACTGATTTCAGCAGAGGATCATGAACATACGCACTATTAATTACCATAGTATATTCTGTTTGGTTAATGCAAACCTGAACATGTCCCACATCCCTTGAGGTTCTGTCTCTTGTGGTATCCGCAGAACATGATGAGCAATTGAATGAGAAAGTGCAAAGTCTGCAAAGTATCATTAACATTGTCTATAATGGCTTCCTGAAAAAAATTGGTTTGAAGGAGGCTTGCAAACTGACAGTATTATAGGTTATGTGCCCAGTGATATAATGTTACGGCACAGAATTCCTAGAATGCTCAACACGATATTCATTAACCTTCTGAGTCTCAAATCTGAGACCAACTTTTGTATATACATGCACTTTCTCTTATTTTTCATGGTTCTGTAAGGCTAATGATAAATGCCCCTAGAACTAGCAGCTCATACTCCATTAACTCTCCCACTGAATACTGACATTTCTGTTGCAGCTAGCCTTGTGTCCTATCTTTCAGTGTATTTATATTTATCTCCAGTGTGTTACTTCCTTTAGTTTCCATTCTCAGACATCAGGAAGTCTCATCATATAACTGTAATGAGTGAATAGTAGACATAAAATCATGTGTCAATCCAATATTATGTGAATGGAGAAAACGATTTTTCTTAAATAATTCTAATTTGCTATTTGATAAGCGCATTTGGAGGACTGTTGAAACTTGATGTGAAGTATGGATGTCTCCAATGATTTATTTTTCAGGGAAATTGGTATGAGCAGGGAATGCATTATGAGCAATATGTTATTTGCAATTCTTCAGACAACTTTGTGACACATTATCACTGACCAAAAATAATTATGACATACTGTGACTGTTTTGACTGCCAGCAGAATCAACCTTATCCAAACTATCTACAAGAGAAGTATTTTACTCCAGAGATATATGGTTGCATAACTTTACGACATCAGGCTACCAGATACCTAGTACTGGTAGTAGACATCACACTCAGTGAGTTGGTCTCAGTCACATGACTCCATGCCTTGGGGCAGGAAAGCTTTTCTTGGCATGTTTTGTATTAGTGAAACAAAAGTTAGTTTCTCTGTTGACATGAATGAGTGTAAGCATTTCAACACGTGGAAAGCAGTATAAATTTAACAAACATGGGAGAGAACATGCTTTGAATTTCACCCTAAGAAACTGAATGTAACTGCACCTCTCCAAAAGAGTTACCAATAATCTATCAGTGTAAAGCCTGTGATGAAAATTTCAGTTATGAGTTCCACTTCACATATCACTAGTGAGATTATCATAAGGAGACCTCATGTAACTCAGTTGGGAGGAAGACAATAAAGTGCTATCTGTGTAATTTTGAAGCATTGTCAAAAAATTGCTATTTAGACCATCTAGACATGATGTATGATGTTCAGATTAATACAGAAAATTTGCGGTTATCATTTTCTGATCCTGAACAGTGGAAAAAGATACTGAGGAGATAAAAAGGCAGTCTCTGTTAAACAAAATGTGACTCCTAAAATGGCTGTTGATGGTACTGTGAGGCATTATTATATTTTACATTGCTCATATCACTCCATTTTGAAAAGTAAGGGTATTGCACATTTGAAATTGCAAGGAAGCAAAAGAAATGTTGTAGTGTGCTAAGCACAAATTAATGTTACTCAGACTGCAGGTGGCCCATGCCAGGTAACATTTGTTTTGGTGTACATTAGTCATGACAATGACTTATGATACACTAGGCTAACTGAAAGAGTAAGTGCCACAATAGCTACAGATAGGCAGACAAAATTCCTTTTCAGGATATATTGGACAAAATAAGAAATTAAGTATCTGATTTTGAAATGGAAAGGATTCATCTCTTGATGAATTTTGTGTTAATTATAGTAAATAAGGCCAAGAGTGAATTCTTGAAGACAGATAGATGTGTCTGTTTTTAATGGATAAACACAGGGACTACATAGCTATGAATTTGAATTAACAACATAATTAGCACTAGACAATATAAGGCAGGGGTTCCCTTGTGCTTTACGTATGTGGCCATGGCACCCATAAAATAGTTTGTAGTAGTGGGGGGGGGGGGACTTAGACTGGGGATATGTATTACTTCCAATATTTTTCTAGTTTCAACGTGGTTAAAAAGTTGCATAATACAAACTTTTAAACCATTTTCTTGAAAGGGAAACACCTGGCTACACTACAATTTTTCTTTCCTTGAGAGCTAGGCTGTGGGTGGGGGTTGGATGGTGGGAGGGGGGTGGGGGGGCGTTTCCTTTACCCCCAGATATGGAAAAGAAAGTGCAGTAGTTTGCACTGGCACACAAAACATAATGTACTACTCTTAGAAGTGGAAATGAATAGCATACCATAGTTTATTTTTCCAAGTAGTTTAATATCTTCATTTTTTTAACTCAACAGTCAACATTTTGTTTACATGTCTTGTCATTAGTCATGGCCTAAATTTTTAGGAAAATCCAAACTATTTACATAATACAGAAATGCAGATAATAACAAAAAAATGTAAAATTGCTCAATCCATCTCACAGCTTAAAGTGACAGAAATTTGATTTCTTTTCAGTGTAATTTAAAGATACATAAATATTAATAACTATCTTAAAAATAACACAGTATGTACATCAGCACAAACTTTACATGGTTTCAATGAAAAGAACTTGGACATTCCAGTAATTTAACCCTTTCAGTCAATAAGTAAATATTTTTGTGCAACATGTGCTCTGCAGTGTTTGAAAGGCCACTGTAATGAATATTTGCATTAGCATCCAGCTCCTTTTATTTCTATTTTTTGGTGAAAACTGATATATCATGACACTGCACTGTTTTTGTATATTGAACATCTCAAAATATGCTAGTGCACATAATCACTGGATAACTACAGTTTCACCTCATAGAGTTTAATGGGGACTCCATCCTATGCTGCAACACTGCAGCATTTTTCAAATAAAGACAAATATTATGGCCAGTAGGTTTGAACACAGAACTCCACCCTCCAAATAAGAGCATGTAACAACCCGGTCTGCTTTTTTATGAAAAGGATAAATTGTTACACACCATAAATATGGCACATTGAGTTTCAGAGGGGCATGATGAAAAGACTACAGTCTGGTTGGATTGACTGGAGGTAGCAGTCATGTGTGTCCGAGGTGTGCTTACTTGTGTGAAAGTGTTTGTGTTTCTCTTTTCTGAAGTAGGCTTTGGCCAAAAGCTTTGTGTAGCAGTCTTTTCATCATGCCTTTTTGCAGCTGAGTGTGTCATCTTTACACGGAATAGCAATGTATCCTTTTGATAATGTTGTTGATATTTCAACTTGAACTTTCCATTGTTTGTTTTGGACTTTTATTTATTTATTTTTGTAAGCCATGATAACATACATACAAGGATGTGAATTTACTGTTTGTAAATCTATTGTCAAGTCCTCTTCGTAAAGTTGGCAGTTTCTCATTTTCAGAGAAAGAAAAGCCAGAGCACATAAATGTCATAATGACATAACATTTGAGTTTAATGGTGCAAGTAATGTCCTCTCCCTTGCTGGAGTATTACTTTGCCTTTCAGGTGAATTGGCAAACTTTGAAAGTCATGTGACTGACGTGTTGAGTGTGGCAGCTACTGGCAGCACTAAGTACTCAGGGACCTAACATCATGAACCATGACCCAAGAGAGTTCAGGGTGTAACATTTAGTTTCATCTGTAGTTAAGTAAAGTAAGTGAAGTAAGTACGAATCATGGATTAGGCCTTAGGCCTGTTCCAACTGGCGAACTGCTGCCTACAAGGCAGTATGAGGAACAGTATTTGGTGATGGGACATGTGTAGTCTATGTTTATGAGACATGTGATAAGCACATCACCAATCCCTCCAGCCATTAATGCCAGTTGTGAATCTTGATGACACCACAGCTTCTTTATTCAAGCAGCTCTTCATTTGGCCTAACAAGGTTTGAGCGGACCCTATGCCAGAGCTCCCTAAATCAGACAGAATCTGAGGAGGTGTGAAGAATCAAACCTCAGCCCTTTTTCACCAAATGCAGTCTTCAGCTGTATTTTCCAAACAAAATTACATCATGTCCTATTAGCTGCTCATACAAATTATTTAGTTATCTAAGTACACTCTGTCAAAAGTTGGTTGTTTCCAGGAGACATGATGCTAACACCATATAGCACAGTCTCTAGGCTTCAAATACCCTCAGTTTGGTGCAGAAAAGAGTCCACAAGTTTCTCCAGGTATAGCATATCCAGGTGATGTCTGTTGTTGATGATTAGACCCTATAGAGCTACCAAACTGTGGAGATGTTGATTGCTGCTTTTCACCTGCTGTTCAAAATAATCCCACACATTTTTTATGGAATGAAGATTGCATGAATCAGTACACCAGTCATTGTGGAATCGGGTGCTTGAGTGTTCTTTAAACCAGGAATGTCTGCATACAGCTTAGTGAATAAGGCTATTGTCATCTTGAAACATGGGAGAGTCCACAGTGTACCTCTCATGAAGATGTAAAAGAAAGGGCAACAGCTGGTCTCCAAGAATGTTGAAATGAACATCTTGGTTCATGTTAGCCTAAACAAGTGGGCCCAAGTCATAATACAAAAAATAAAAAACCTCCCGAACATCACAGAACCATCTTTGGGTTCACCAGCACACTCCATACACTATTGGATAAATGCCTCACTGGGCCATCAGTACACTCAGTGCCTAGCATAAATTGAAAGATGCAAAATCAAGATGCTTTGGAATACACTACATATCTCCAGTCAGCTGTTGTCCAGTTTCTGTGGCACTGAGATTTATGTACATCTGTCAGTAATGGGGTTTTGTAAGGTACCTGACTCTAAATGTTCATTGAAAGCAATGCCTCGGTGACGTTCATGGCGACGTCGCTGGCGGCGCAGCCTTCCTGTGTATCGTGCTTTGAAGGCAATTGATATTGATTTGGCTGGACAGTTTAATAAACAACAACTGATTGGAGGTCCAAATGTGTTTTGAGGACTCCGCCTGAACTTCACATGTGATGTACAAGCTCTGTTTGGAGGTAGTACATGGTTGACAATAGCTGTAGTGTGAGGTAATCATTGTGATTATGGTGGCCTTGAAGCATTTCCAGATGCTAACATTTTGGCTTGGAAGACTTGGAGTATAGCTGAGACAACAGGACTCTTAGCTAAAGTTCCATATGGTACACTTATTCCTAGTGTGCCATTTGTGTTGAGTACTAGAAAGAAGAAGAAATTAAATGCTGATGAGTACCTGTTTATATGGGCCAAAGTGGGGAATGGAAATTGTAAAATTTCGCAGCTTCTGATTGGCTGGGTAGCCTGTGCGGGCGATTCGAATGGGGGGTGCAACACGGGCCCTAGTATTACTAGGCCCGTGTTGCAGAAGAATTCACTTCCGGTCTGTTGCACAAGACTCTGATAAGGCGCGCTGGCGCCGAGCTGGCGTGCTGGGACCGGACGTTGACGTCACGATAAGGCCGCTGCTGCAGCTGCCCCACAGCACTGAGCGTCATTCGCTCTGCGAACGTCAAGGAGTGCGGACGCATAGCTCTGGATGTCTCGCTGGGCGTTGGCTTGCTACGTTCACCTGTGTTAACGTCGCGCCCGTTGCGCCTGTGTTGCGCCCCCCGAGCGGCTTCTGATTGGCTGGGTAGCCTGTGGCGGGCGATTCGAACATGGGCCCTAGTATTACTAGGCCCGTGTTGCAGAAGAATTCACTTCTGGTCTGTTGCGCAAGACTCTGTGTTAACGTGCCACAGCAATGCCTCGGCGACGTGCATGGCGACGTCGCTGGTGGCGCAGCGTTCCTGTGTATCATGCTTTGAAGGCAATTGATATTGATTTGGCTGGACAGTTTAGTAAACAACAACTGTTTGGAGGTCCAAATGTGTTCCAAGGACTCTGCCTGAACTTCACATGTGATGTACAAGCTCTGTTTGTCGGTAGTACATGGTTGACAATAGCTGTAGTGTGAGGTAATCATTGTGATTATGGTGGCCTTGAAGCATTTCCAGATGCTAACATTTTGGCTTGGAAGACTTGGAGTATAGCTGAGACAACAGGACTCTTAGCTAAAGTTCCATATGGTACACTTATTCCTAGTATGCCAATTGTGTTGAGTACTAGAAAGAAGAAGAAATTAAATGCTGATGAGTACCTGTTTATATGAGCCAAAGTGGGGAATGGAAATTGTAAAATAAAGATTAATGGTGACTGTATGTTACATTACAGACAATAAAGTTTGTCCTACCCGAGAACAATCCTTATCTATCCCGTAAGATTTTTTTTTTTTTTTTTTTTTTAATTGAAAACAATATTTACTTATAACTTGGTGGCCATGCCGCTGCTGGTTGCTCGCTAGGCGGGCGACCTTGAAGCGGACTTCGCCACTGCAGCTGCTGCCGCGCGACTTCTGATTGGCTGGGTAGCCTGTGGCAGGCGATTCGAACGGGGACGCAACATTAATTGTAAAATAAAGATTATTCCATGTGTAACACTTACACATGGAATAACTTATCTGAAACCTAAAGATCAAGCAGACACAGCAGACCCAGTTAAATATCACCCCATAGCATGCCTATCAACAATATACAAAATATTAACTTCAGTCATTACACAGAAATTAATGACACATACAACACAGAACAAAATTATAAATGAAGAACAAAAAGACTGTTGCAAAGGAGTACGAGGGTGTAAAGAACAACTGATAATAGATGCAGAGGTGACATACCAAGCTAAAACTAAACAAAGGTCGCTACATTACGCATACATTGATTACCAAAAAGCTTTTGATAGTGTACCCCACTCACGGTTACTACAAATATTGGAAATATACAATGTAGATTCTAAATTGATACAGTTCCTAAACATAGTAATGAAAAATTGGAAAACCACTCTTAATATCCAAACAAATTCAAATAATATCACATCACAGTCAATACAAATTAAGCGTGGAATATACCAAGGAGACTCATTAAGTCCTTTCTGGTTCTGCCTTGCTCTGAACCCACTATCCAAAATGCTAAATAATACAAACTATGGATACAATATTACTGGAACATACCAACACAAAATCACGCATTTGCTATACATGGATGATCTACAACTACTGGCAGCAACAAATCAACAACTCAACCAATTACTAAAGATAACAGAAGTATTCAGCAATGATATAAATATGGCTTTTGAAACAGACAAATGTAAGAAAAATAGCATAGTCAAGGGAAAACACACTAAACAAGAAGATTACATATTGGATAACCACAGCGACTGCATAGAAGTGGTGGAGAAAACATATGCCTATAAATATCTAGGATATAGACAAAAAATAGGAATAGATAATACAAATATTAAAGAAGAACTAAAAGAAAAACATAGACAAAGACTATCAAAAATACTGAAAACAGAATTGACAGCAAGAAACAAGACAAAAGCTACAAATACCTATGCTATACCAATATTGACCTACTAATTCGGAGTAGTGAAATGGAGTAACACAGACCTAGAAGCACTCAATACACTTACACGATCACAATGCCACAAATATAGAATACATCACATACATTCAGCATTAGAAAGATTCACATTAAGCAGAAAGGAAGGAGGAAGGGGATTTATCGACATAAAATACCTACATTATGGACAGGTAGACAATTTAAGAAAATTCTTTCTAGAACGAGCAGAAACTAGCAAAATACACAAAGCAATCACTCATATAAATACATCGGCTACACCATTGCAATTTCATAACCACTTCTACAACCCTTTAGATCATGTAACATCAACAGATACGAAGAAAGTAAATTGTAAAAAGGAAACACTATATGGCAAGCACCCGTATCATCTAACACAGCCACACATCGATCAAGACGCATCCAACACGTGGCTAAGAAAAGGTAATATATACAGTGAGACAGAAGGATTCATAATTGCAATACAGGATCAAACAATAAACACCAGATATTACGGCAAGGATATTATTAAAAATCCCAATACCACAACAGATAAATGCAGACTTTTCAAACAACAAACAGAAACAGAAGATCACATCACAAGTGGATGTACAATACTAGCAAATACAGAATACCCCAGAAGACATGACAATGTAGCAAAAATAATACATCAACAACTTGCCATACAGCATAAACTAATAAAACAACTCATTCCCACATACAAGTATGCGCCACAAAATGTACTGGAGACTGATGAATACAAATTATACTGGAACAGAACCATTATAACAGATAAAACAACACCACATAACAAACCTGACATCATACTCACCAATAAAAAGAAGAAATTAACACAACTAACTGAAATATCCATACACAATACAGCAAATATACAGAAGAAAACAGGAGAAAAAATTGAAAAATACATCCAACTGGCTGAGGAAGTCAAGGACATGTGGCATCAGGATAAAGTTGACATTATACCGATTATACTATCAACTACAGGAGTCATACCACACAATATCCACCAGTACATCAACACAATACAGCTACATCCATACTTACATATACAACTACAGAAATCTGTAATGATTGATACATGTTCAATTACCCAAAAGTTCCTAAATACAATGTAACATATACCGTACAGTTAAAAGGAAGTCACGCTTGATCAAGATCTGCGTCACTTTCGATTTTTAACCAGACATAATGTCTGAGAAAGAAAAGAAATAATAATAATATTTATTCAGGACTAGATGATTCATTGTAAATGTACAAAAAGATTACAATTCTTTATATATAGTACAATAATATAGTACGTTCTTCTGAATATATCATTGATTAACAAAATGATTAAATTACAATTAAATGGTTTATTTAACACTATTTATGAGGCTTTTGAATGTATGGGTTATAAAATTATACTTTAGAATCTAAAATATCATATCCTTAATGCAGAGAGGTCACACTATCAACTGCACCACAAGACCAAAACTCGGGAGAAGAGAACAGGGAAGAAGGAAAAATGAAATGAAATGATTGTATGGCATTTATTGGCTGGGATAACCCCTTCGGGGTTCGGCTGCTGTATTGCAAGTTTTTTTAGTTGATGCCGCTTTTGGGACTTCATGTCAATGACAATGAAAGTGATGATGGACACATGACACCTAGTCCCCTGCCAGAAATCAAATCCGGGCCTTATTGCATGGTAGGTGGTAATGCTACCGCTGTGCTATGGAGGTGCCAGGGAAGAGGGAAAGAACCAGTAAGTGTTGAGTTCCATGTGTCTTGTCAGTGGATACACTCCTGATCTTAATCTGTAAACACATTTTCATATAAGTTCCTACACATACATGATTACTCTACAATTCAGACTGAAGTGTTTGACAGAGGGTTCACAGAGCCACTTTAGAAGCATTTCTCTATCATTCCAGTCTCAGGAAGAACACAGGAAAAATAAACGTCCAAATGTCTCCATGAGAGCTGAATGAAGTACTACCAGGATATATTATGTGTTCCTATGTACACTATCCTCTAGGAACAACACTGTCCCATGAACAACCTTAAGAGTTTCTCCTTCAGGGCTTTCTATGTAGAGCTCTGGTTCTTTCACAAAAGAGCCATATAAAAAAATGGCAGCTTGGAGTCCTTCTCTCCCCTCATCCTCTCTCTTCCTCTTATGGATAAATTTCTGCAGACAGCTCTAAACACAACCATTACAATTTACAACTATAAAATCGATTTTATCTAGACTTATCCTCTCTGTCTGACCCATTCGCTTTGAGAGTGTATCCCTGTTCAAACTTTTCTGAGACCCTCTAACCTACCCAAAACCCATTCAGTCCACTACATACAGATTAAGTGTTTAGATGCCGGCATGTGTTAGTGGACCCCTGATCTATTAAGTGAATCATGACAGCCTCTCTACCCTATTCCACAAGACAACAAACCTGCAGCCTACACGTCAGAACTGTCAGAAGTTCAAAGTATTGTCCTAAAACTTTAATGTTACTTATTGATAAACGTCTGGTATTCAGATGCCCGAATTCACCTGCACTAGCCACAATGCGGAGAACATAATCGTGAAGGTAACATTTTACACATGCTGGTGAGCAGTCAGCACGAAAATTTCGTCTTCGACACTAACAACGTTGAGTAGCCAATGGATGAAGTTCAAGAGCATTGTACTGTACATTTTAGACAGGTATGTGCCGAACAAAGTTGTGAGGGGTGGAAAAACCAGCCGTGATTCGACAACCATGTTAGAAAGCTTCTACGGAAGCATAAGGAGTTTCACTGTAAATTTATACGTAGCTTAAGTCTCACAGACAAATAAAAATTAAACAAAGTCAAAATTAGCACAGTAAGAGTCATGTGGGAAGCGCTCTGTTAATTCAGAGCTAAAATTCCGTTTACCAACATGACAGACATGCTAAATCAGTAGACGGTTCGAAGCCATCTGCCCAGAATGTCTGTGACCAATATTGATACTGAGCTGGAGGACGACACAGAAAAATCTGAAATACTAAACATCTTTTTCCAAAACTGTTTCACAGAGGAAGATCACACTGTAGCACCTACTTTAGATCATTGCATGAATGACAAAACGGTTGATATCGAAATAAGTGACCAAGGGATCTAGAAAAAGCTTTTGAATGTGTCAACATCACCATATTACTTGACAAGCTGTGGGACATGGCTATCATAGGAACTGGCTATGAGCTAATAAAATCTTATATGAGCAATAGAAAACAATTTGTCTTGCTTAAAACAAACAGTGGGTCTCACAAATCTAAAATTACTGATATCAAATGTGGAATGCCTCAAGGTTCTGTCTTGGGACCCCTTCTTTTCTTGATTTATGTTAATGATATGCAGTATTGTTCTCCCAACTGTACAAAAATATTGTATGCAGATGTCACATCAATAGTGTGTAAACACAAAGGCTCTGAGAGTCTGGAGGTGTTGTGCAACAGTGTAACTAATGAAATAGTCAAGTATTTTAATGAAAGCCATCAAAATGTAAGTGGAAAATGAAATGGCTCTGAGCACTATGGGACTCAACTGCTGTGGTCATAAGTCCCCTAGAACTTAGAACTACTTAAACCTAACTAACCTAAGGACAGCACACAACACCCAGCCATCACGAGGTAGAGAAAATCCCTGACCCCGCCGGGAATCGAACCCGGGAACCCGGGCGTGGGAAGCGAGAACGCTACTGCACGGCCACGAGATGCGGGCAAAATGTAAGTGCTTCAAAGACTGCAATGATGGAATTTAACTCAAGGAAACAAATAGAATTTGACATGAAATTATCCATAGGAAATGACATTGTAAAAAAGGAAAAATGGACAAAGTTCTTGGGAATTACAATCCAGGACAGCCTCAAATGGGACATGTATATCGATTCCTTAGCACGTAAGCTGTCGAAGAATGTGTTTGCTATAAATATGATTAGCAAATATTGTAAGGACATGTGTGTACTAAAAACTGCTTATCATGCCCTATTCTCATCAAATTTAAATATGCTGTAGAAATATGGGGTGCAACAACTCAAGCCAACGTAAGCACATTATGAATTGAGAATCATGTCGGAATCTGTTCCCAAATTAGGTGTGCTTACCATTATAGGTGTATACATATTGAAAGTTATATTGCTTGTGAAAACAATAAATCCAAATTTCAACTGTGACCTGCACCAGTAGGATACAAGGCAAAAGTTGAGATACTATGTAAATAGCCACAGAATAGCTTCATATGAAAAAAATGCACTTCATGCTGGGCAGCCCTACCAAAAAGTCTCACAACCCTTCCCACTAACAAATTAAAAGATCAGCTAAAAATAATTCTAATTGAAACCCCTTTTTATTCCCTAGACGAGTATTATATCTGTATGAAAAGTGCTTCATAAGTACGTCAAGCTCATAGTTTTAAGTAACCTACAACTAATATAATGTTGATAACAACAATATTTGAAATATTGTGATTGTATATTACCAAATGTAAAATGCATCAAAATGTAAAATTTATTAATACAAACAAATCTTTAGTTTGTAATATATAAACTGACGTATTCAGAAGAATAATCTGTATGATGTCCTGAAACTGTATTACTTTTAGGGATTGTATTTGATTATCTGATCTTGAATAAATATTATTATTATTATTATTATTAGAAAATGCGACTGAAATCGCTCAACGAGGGATGTCCCCCACACCTGGTGGGATACCAGTACGAATCTACATAGAGCATGTGAAAGAACGGGCCCCTCTTCTAGCAGCAGGTCTTTGGAGGAGCGAAGTGTTCCTGATGATTGGAAAAAAAGCATAGGTCATTCCTGTTATCAAGAAAGTCCGTCGAACAAACGTAAAAAACTATAGGCCTATACCTCTGACATCGCTCGGTTGCAGAATTTTGGAACAAGTTTCATGCTTGCGTATTATGACATTTCTGGAGGGCGAAAATCTCCTCTGTAGGAACCACCATGGATTAAAAAAATAAAATAAATTCAAAAAAGCAAGTTGGTTTGCGAAGCGTATATGTAGATGCAGATGAGAACTGAATAGGCCTATAACTGACTCACACTACTCAGTTTGTTTTTGTGTTACAATGATTCAATAATGTATTTGCAAAAAAAAAAAAAAAAAAAAAAAAAAAAAAAAAATCATTATGAGGTTTGATTCCATTTTGAACTATGTGCTCAATGACTGCAATATTGTTAACAAGAATATTGGCAGCATCAGTGGTAAAAGGTTTGAAATCATTTATTGCACCAAATCGATTTCAGTCCATGAGTTATCATCTTCAGAGCAACTATTAAAATCTTGAATACTCATGTACTGCAAGCACGTATTATAACTTCAAAATGGCATCAGTGCAGGAGCACATGACTCTTCTGGAGATGTACTCTCTGGGAATTTTAACAATATTCCACACCATGATGCATGACGCCTCTCTTGCAGCGTTTGCCACTGGAGTTGGTTCAAAATTTGTTCGGTAGCTGCTATGTTCTTTTATGTTGATGCCATATTGAAGACGTAATATGTGCTTTTATTACATGAATCTTCAAGACTTTAATATTTGCACTGAAGATGGCCCCACAGTGACTGAAATCGATTTGCTGTAATAAATGTCTTTTTGCGACCAATGATGCTAATTTTTTTGTTTACAAAAATTATTATGATATGCTGGAACCAGAAATAGTCATTTGCTATCTCACATTAAGTGGAGAAATTTATCCACAGGGGATGGCAGTGCGATGAGGGGAGGGAAAAGATTTTAGAAGTGCCATTTTTTAAATAAATGACACAGGCATTGCTAAACCAATAGTATTGTCTCACTGTAATCTGACACAAATGTTATCTGTAGCTAAACAAGAGACCTAGCGGATTCTATATATATATATATATATATATATATATATATATATATATATATATATATATATATATATATATATGAGAAGTCTGTAATGGGTAAAAGCTCTGATACCAGATTCCAGGGGGAGGGTGGCGGTGGCAGGCAAGTGAAGCGCCGCACCCCTCTCCCCCCCCCCCCCCCCCCTTCCCACCGACCGCACTTCTCACTCTTGCGAATGCCTACGGGTGTGTGGTAAACTTTTGTGGTGCCTAGAAGCTAGAAGGATGAAATTAAAAATGTAGTAAACTTGTTTAGATAAGCCACCATAATCAAGAATTTCATTTACGCATGTTTTGCGCCTGGAAGTATCTCTCAATGAGTTAACTTACAGACCAGGTTGGTAGCTCTTTTTGTTTACTTTTGTTTCCTGTTATCTTACATCCTCTTATCTCATGTCCTCATATCTTTTGATGCACTGAAGCTAAAATAAGTAAACATTGTATGATTTGACGACATTCATTGCACACAGTTATCATTTTTTACGATTCATAGATAACTTTTGTTCTATAGAAAATGTCAATGTGGTCAGGCTATTAGAGATAAACAGCAGGTATTTAATACACTGTAACTGAAGAAAGAGCGAACCTTTTCAAAATAATGGCTGTTCTGTTTATTCAATGTCATCAAAGTGTGCATATTAGCTGGTGCAGGCATCAATAGTTCATAGCAGCTTAATAACAATTAGTTATTAATAAATTTATGAGCTGTTTCACTTTGTTGATATGTACCTTGACCTTATTCACATTCCTAAAGATTACCTTTCAAAATTCAATCTACAAAAGACATTGAATGAATGAGTAGTAGATTTACACTATTTCATTATAACGTGAAATGACTAATTGCAATACAAGATGAATATGCCTCAAAAGAGTTTCAAATGCTTCTTTCATTAGATACTTTTCCTTTACATAGTTTTGCAGTGACATATTTTCTCTGAAATTATAATAAACTCATCCAAAGAAATTAAATAATTTTTTACATGTTAATATTGTAGTACACTATCTGCTCAAATGTATCCTGACACCTATTAGTGGACATTAATATGGGGGATGTCCATCCGTTGCCTTTATGAAGGCTTCAGCCTAGCTGCGGATACCTTCAGTAAGGTGACTGAATGTCTGTGTACGAATGACAGCCCATTATTCGTCAAGAGCCGAAACCAGAGAATGTAGTGATATCTGACGCTGAGGTCTGGAGTGAAGTCGACGTCATTCCCAAGGTGTTCCATTGGGTTAAGGTCGGCACTCTGGGTAGGCCAGTCCATTATAGGAATGTTTTTGTCTGCTAGGCATTACCTCAAATGGTTCAAATGGCTCTGAGCACTATGGGACTTAACATCTATGGTCATCAGTCCCCTAGAACTTAGAACTACTTAAACCTAACTAACCTAAGGACATCACACAACACCGAGTCATCACGAGGCAGAGAAAATCCCTGACCCCGCCGGGAATCGAACCCGGGAACCCTGGAGTGAGAAGCGAGAACGCTACCGCACGACCACGAGCTGCGGACCCGCCATTACCTCACAGATGATGCTGCTTGCCAAGGTGCATTGTTGTGCTGATAAAAACGATCATGTATCCAAACAGTTCCTGTTCTGAACGCAGTACACAATGCTGTAAAATGTGTATATATCCTTCCTCATTTAGCGTTTTCTTCAACACAATAAGGAGGTTATACCCAACCACTAAAAACGTGCCCATACTGTAACTCCAGCTCCTTCGTAATTCAGTGTTGAGACTACACATGATGGTAGGCGACGTTCTCCAGGAATTCGCCAAATGCAAAATCTTCAGTCCGATAATCGCCAGAGGTACATACCTCATTCCAAGACACTTGCTTCCAGTCATCCACCATCCAGTGGCATCGGTCTTTAACACCACTTCAAGTGTCACTGACAAGGGAACCTCCCCATCGCACCCCCCTCAGATTTAGTTATAACTTGGCACAGTGGATAGGCCTTGATAAACTGAACACAGATCAATTGAGAAAACAGGAAGAAGTTGTGTGGAACTGTGAAAAAATAAGCAAAATATACAAACTGGTCATCAGTCTTGGCGATATAGGCAACATAAAGGAGAACGTGAGCTTAGGAGTGCCGTGGTCCCGCGGTAGAGTGAGCAGCTGCAGAAGGAGAGGTCCTTGATTCAAGTCTTCCAACAAGTGAAAATTTTACTTTCTTTATTTTTGCATAGTTATTATCTGTCCGTTCGTTCATTGACGTCTCTGTTCACTGTAATAAGTTTAGTGTCTGTGTTTTGCGACCGCATTGCAAAACCGTGCGATTAGTAGACGAAAGGACGTGCCTCTCCAGTCGGAACCGAAAACATTTGATCGCAAGGTCATAGGTCAACCGATTCCTCCACAGGAAAACACATCTGATATATTCTATACGACACTGGTGACGGCATGTGCGTCATATGACAGGAATATGTTGTCGACCCACCTAACTTGTACACTTGGCGAATGGGTAAAAAGATTCTTCTACCTTGCCCGATTTAGGTTTTCTTGTGGATGTGATAATCACTCCCAAAAAAGTGATGAAAACATAAGAGTTTGTCACATAAACTGAAAATAAAAAAATTAAAGTTTTCACTCGATGGAAGATTTGAACCAAGGACCTTCCATTCCGCACCTGCTCACGTTACCACGAGACCACGGCGCTCCTGATCTCGGAATGACCATGATGTTGCTATCTTCCCTTGAACTACACAGTTTGTATATTTTGCTTATTTTTTCACAGTTCCACACAACTTCTTCCTGTATTCTCAATTGATCTGTGTTCAGTTTTTCAAGGCCTATCCACTGTGCCAACTTATAACTAAATCTGAGGGGGGTGCGATGGGGAGGTTCCCTTGTGAGCGATGACCACAGATACGTGCGGCTTGTGGGGAACTGCGCGATCATTGAACCTCATTCTTTTTAACTCACTACACATAGTCATTGTCAGTTGTAGTACTTTGGAACTAACAAGTGATTCCTTCCGTTGTTTTCATGCGTCTTTTTACAACCTCTTTAATATTTCTGGCTTTGTAGCCATCATGTTCAGCTACTAGAAGCTCTTCTTAGAGCAGTTGAGAAGGCAGCAGTGGGAAGGTGATGTACTGTGGTATAAGGTACCGATGACAGACGGTTTGTTTGGTGTGGGTATCATGAGAAAGACCGTCTAAATTGTGGTCCTCCTCTGCGATTGGCTGCTGCTTTCGGAAGTAGCGCGACAAAATGATAAACTTCTGCTATTAATATTAGAAAAACTAAACAGTGAATTTACTTGTATTTTGTGTAAAAGCATCTCTGAATAGCAAGCTATCATTCCAGTATTTCAAAAGTGTAATGACCAACAAATTCATAAACTATTGCTAAACGAAAAGGCAGACGAAGCACTTCAGAGACCTTAGGATCGCGCCTAACTTGGACGGGGGACAAAGTAGTTCCACTGTAAGACCAAAGCTGATTCGGCAGTCTCGGAGAACAGACATGTTGTCTGCCGCGGCCGGTGTCAGTTAAGACTTTATTAGCAATGTCTGGTTATGTGGCAATATAGTTGAGAACAATTTAATAGAGCTACGCAAATATGCTGTTCGTTAATTTTTTATTTTTTTATTTTCTATGAAACTGTGAAGAATTGACATTATTTGTGATATGTAAAGTGGATTATAATTGTGCAGTTTCTCGTAATATGCAAATAAAGAGCAAGTGGCGTCCCCTATAAACAAACTAACTGAAGATTTAATTATTTATACAATATCAGTTCCTCGCTAAGAGTTTATTACAGCCTCAAGATAACGGATTCACGACCTATGTGCTGTTTTTTGCGCATGCGACGACAACTACAGAAGAGTGCAGGTTGGTGAACATTGATTAGAACTTACGCATTCCAGTCAGTGTAGTGAAAGCAAGTAGATACCTCAAATGTACTGCGATCTTAGTACAAATGACATCAGTTACACGTCGTCTGTGGTAACACAGAAGAGGTGTGAAGGAGAGAAATTTTCGAGGGAAAGCGTTTTTCATACGCGTGTACACTATGTAATCAAAAGTATTCCGATACCTGACTGAAAATGACTTACAAGTTTGTGGCGCCCTCCATAGGTAATGCTGGAATACAATATGGTGTTGGCACATCCTTAGCCTTGATGACAGCTTCCACTCTCGCAGGCATACGTTCAATCAGCTGCTGGAAGGTTTCTTGGGGAATGGGAGCCCATTCTTCACGGAGTGCTGCACTGAGGAGACGTATCGATGTCGGTCGGTGAGGCCTGGCACGAAGTTGGCGTTTCAAAACATCCCAAAGGTGTTCTATAGGATTCAGGTCAGGACTCTGTGCATGGCAGTCCATCACAGGGACGTTATTGTCGAGTAACCACTCCGCCACAGGCCGTGCATTATGAACAGGTGGTCGATCCTGTTGAAAGATGGAATCACCATCTCCGAATTGGTCTTCAACAGTGCGAAGCAAGAAGGTGCTTAAAACATCAATGTAGACCTGTGCTGTGATAGTGCCACGCAAAACAACAAGGGGTGCAAGCCCCCTCCGTGAAAAACACGACCACATCGTAACACCACCGCCTCCGAATTTTACTGTTGGCACTACACACGCTGGCAGATGGCGTTCATCGGGCATTCGCCATACCCACACCCTGCCATCGGATCGCCGCATTATGTACCGTGATTCGTCACTCCACACAACGTTTTTCCACTGTTCAATCGTCCAATGCTTACGCTCCTTACACCAAGCGAGGCGTCGTTTGGCATTTACCAGCATGATGTGTGGCTTATGAGCAGCCGCTCGACCATGAAATCCAAGTTTTCTCACATCCCACCTAACTGTCATAGTACTTGCAGTAGATCCTGATGCAGTTTGAAATTCCTGTGTGATGATATGGATAGATGTCCGCCTATTTACTCATTACGACCTTCTTCAACTGTCGGCGGTCAGTCAGCAGACGAGGTCGGCCTGTACGCTTTTGTGCTGTACATGTCGCTTAACGTTTCCATGTCACTATCACATAGAAAGAAGCAGTGGACCTAGGGATGTTTAGGAGTGTGGAAATCTTGCATACAAACGCATGACACAGGTGACACTCAATCACCTGACCACGTTCGAAGTCCGTGAGTTCTGTGGAGCACCCCATTCTGCTCTCTCACGATGTCTAATGACTATTGAGTTCGCTGATATGAAGTACCTGGCAGTAGATGGCAGCACAATGCACCTAATATGAAAAACGTATGTTTTTGGGGGTGTTCGGATACTTTTGATCACATAGTGTATATTTCATTCGTCTCTCTCTGTCCTCTCCTTTACACTCGTCGTTCCAGCGTCCGCAATGCTTGATGGTCTTGGCTTTGCTGTGGAAAAAATGGTTCAAATGGCTCTGAGCACTATGGGACTTAACATCTATGGTCATCAGTCCCCTAGAACTTACAACTACTTAAACCTAACTAACCTAAGGACATCACACAACACCCAGCCATCACGAGGCAGAGAAAATCCCTGACCCCGCCGGGAATCGAACCCGGGAACCCGGGCGTGGGAAGCGAGAACGCTACCGCACGACCACGAGATGCGGGCTTTGCTGTGGAGGTGGCTTCACGTTTCCATATCATACATCACCAATAGTCGGCTTGGGTGTTTTAGAATGGTTCAATGGACCTGTTACTCAGGTGACATCCAAAGACTAGTCCATATTCAAATTCAATGAGCTCTCCTGACCGACACATTCTACCGTCACTGCTTCTCTACTGACAACACAATACTCCCTGCCTCCTTTTATACTGGCGGATCCATCTCTCGTGACATCTTGTGGTCAGTTCCCAATTACATAAGGGTGTATGGATACCGCCAATTAGTTAGAGTATGTGAGTTACAGTTGTGTGGGTTTAACGGATCCATGGCTGTTGTGCCTACAATCTGTCAAAGCTTCGTCAATAGAAGGCACTGCTAAGCATTTTATCTTGTGTTTGATTACTTATGAGTGTATTACTCCGATATTTAATAATATCAGAATCTTAGTATACAGTTCTGCTCTAGATGTTGCTGAAGAAGGTTCACTAATGAGGCATATACAGTATTTATTGGATTACTTCTGTTATGATACAGAACTGACTCCTTTATAATATCGTAGAGATTAGTTCTTTGCAACGCTGGTAAGGCGATGGAAATATCGTTCGTGACTCTGCACATCTGTTACCATAATTTGATCCAGACAGGAATGCACTCTAAGAGACTACTTCACAATCCATTGTAGCACTTTCAGCCTTGTTTTTGTAGCCCACAAATTAATGCAATTTCCTCTATGGCCGAAGCTGGACTATTTCCTATAGCCTTGTGAAGATCATTGTTGGAAAACAGTACTGATAACTAAAATATTGCTGATATTGATAGTTTTCAGTTTTCTTCACGAATATCTGAAGCTCTCAATATCGTATGGCATGCTGATGCACGTCTTAGCCAAACACTTGACAATCACACAGTGGGTTGTGTTTACAGTAATTACCATAGTCAAAGGATAGTGTTAGATATACAGGGTGTTTGTAAAAGAAGTCCCTAGCTTCAAGTATAAATTAAATGGGGAAATTAATGAAAAATTAAATCACTGAGAACATATCATGAAAGAGAATTCCTTCAAATTTTGCTTAATGTTAGTAGACTTCAACGTGGGATCCATTGGAGATGGAAATGCCATGTGGCTAGGGCCTCCTGTCGGGTAGACCGTTCCCCTAGTGCAAGTCTTTCGAGTTGACGCCACGTCGGCGACTTGCGCGTCGATGGGGATGAAATGATGATGATAACACCCAGTCCCTGAGCGGAGAAAATCTTCGACCCATCCGGAAATCGAACTCGGGCCGTTAGGTATGACATTCCTTCGCACTGACCACTCAGCTACCAGGGGCGGACGTGGGATCCATTTGTTGCCCTACAAACGTCGAGACGATATTCCACTTCTCGCCACGTATTCACCAACATTGCAGGTGTAACTATCCCAACCGCTGCGACGATTCTTTCCCGTAAATGATTGATGTCTCTGATCTTTTCACTGTACACGACATTTTTTTATGTGACCCCAAAAGAAAAAGTGCAGTGGGCTTTGGCCGTGGCATCGGCATGACTGCCTTCCAGTTTAGCCAGCGCAGCTAACCGCGCGATCCAATGCGCTACTTCCAGCGCATGAAGGCGCGCCGGTCCCCGGCACGAATCCGCCTGACGGATTAATGTGAAGGTCCGGTGTGCTGGCCAGCCTGTGGTTTGTTTTTAGGCGGTTTTCCATCTGTCTCGGCGAATGCAGGCTGGCTCCCCTTATTCCGCCTCAGTTACACTATGTCGGTGATTGTTGTGCAAACACTGTCTCCACGTACGCGTACACCATAATTACTCTACCACACAAGCATTTGGGGCTACACTCGTCTGGTATGAGCCGTTCCCAGGGGGGTGGGTTGGCCACCAGGGGGCCGAACGGCACAATAACCCTGGGTTCGGTGTGGGGCGGCGTTGGGGCGGGTGGACTGCTGTGGCCTTTTGTGGCACAATACAAACCCTCCAGTTCACACTCAAGCGCCTGGCATAGGGTTTATCGGACTACTTTCACACAACACTGAGGTGACAACAGTCATGGGGTACTTTCTAATATCGTGTCGTATATCCGGCGTACTGCAGCAGCTGGACGTGTCATGGACTTAACAAGTCATTAGGAGTTCCCTGCAGAAATATTGATCCATGCTGCCTCTAAAACCGTCCATAATTGTGAAAGTATTGCCAGTGCAGGATTTTGTGCACCAACTGACGCCTCGATTACGTCCCACAAATGTTCGGAGGGATTCATGTCGGGTGATCTGGGTGGCCATACCATTCGCGCTCGAACTGTCCAAAATTTTCAAACCAATCGCGAACGATTCTGGCCCAGTGATATGGCGCATGGTCATGCGTAAAAATTCTGTCGTTGTTTGGGAACATGAAGTCCATGAGTGGCTGCAAAAAGTCTTCAAGTAGCCGAGCATCCGAATGACCCAGTCCATTCCATATCAACATAACCTGCACAAATAAGGAGCCACCAACCACCAGCTTACAGACTGCGTTTTTGACCACGGCTTTGTAGGGTCTGCGCCACACTCGAGGCCTACCATCACCTCTTAATAAATAAAATCGGGACTATCCCACCAGAGCACGGTTTTCCGGTCGTCTAGGGTCCAACGGATATGGTCACGAGCCCAGAAGAGGAACTGCAGGCGATGTCGTGTTGCTAACAAAGACACTCGTGTCGGTCGTCGGCTGCCACAGCCCATTAACGACGGATTTTGCCTCACTGTCCTAACGTTGCTCATCAGTGTGGGATCCGTACCAGGTCGGGTTGACGGAGGAGATAGAGAAGATCCAAAGAAGAGCGGCGCGTTTCGTCACCGGGTCATTTGGTAACCGTGATAGCGTTACGGAGATGTTTAATAAACTCAAGTGGCAGACTCTGCAAGAGAGGCGCTCTGCATCGCGGTGTAGCTTGCTCGCCAGGTTTCGAGAGGGTGCGTTTCTGGATGAGGTATCGAATATATTGCTTCCCCCTACTTATACCTCCCGAGGAGATCACGAATGTAAAATTAGAGAGATTAGAGCGCGCACGGAGGCTTTCAGACAGTCGTTCTTCCCGCGAACCATACGCGACTGGAACAGGAAAGGGAGGTAATGACAGTGGCACGTTAAGTGCCCTCCGCCACACACCGTTGGGTGGCTTGCGGAGTATCAATGTAGATGTAGATGTAGATGTCCCACATTGATTTCTGTGGTTACTTCACCCAGTGTTGCTTGTCTGTTAGTACTTACAACTCTACGCAAGCGCTGCTGCGTTGCCCGTTGTAAGAGGTAATGCCTGAAATTAGGTATTCTCGGTACGTTCTTCACTCTGTGGGTCTCGGAATATTGAATTGCCTAACGATTTCCGAAATGGAATGTCCCATGCAACTAGCACCAACTACCATTCAGCGTTCAAAGTTTAATTCCTGTCGTGCGGCCGGAATCACGTTGGAAACCTTTTCACATGAATCACCTGAGAACAAATGACAGCTTCGCCAATGCACTGCCGTTTTGTACCTCGTGCACGCGATACTATGTATATGTTCATATCGCTATCCCATGACTTTTGTCACCTCAGTGAATTTCTCTACGCTCAACTCTTGAACAGAGTGCCGGAAAAAAGAGCACTTAAATCTTTCAGGGCGAGCTCTGATTTCTCTTATTTTAATACGGTGATCGTTCCTCCCTACGCAGATGAATTCAACAGAATATTTTCACACTCTGAGGAGAAAGTTGGTGATTGACATCTCGTGAAGAGATTTCGCTGCAACGATAAACGCATTTGTTTTAATGATCATGATCTCAGCTCGCCCATCATATCCGTGACACTCTTTCCCTTATTTCGCGACAATAAAAAAACATGCTTCGCTCCCTTCGTCTTTTTCGATGTCCTACGTCATTTCTATCTGTTAAGGATCCCTTACAGCACTGTAATACTCTAGCAGAGGACGGACAAGCGTAGTGTAAGCAGTCTCTTTAGTTGACCTGTTATACCTTCTAAGTCTTTTGCCATTAACACTTAGTCTTTTGTTCGCATCACCCACATCAGTATTTAAGTTGTTCGTAATAGTAATCTCTATGTATTTAGTTGAATTTACAGCCTTTATGTTTGTGTCATTTGTCTTGTAAACGAAAGTTAACGGATTCCTTTTAGTACTCATGTGGATGACCGCTCACTTTTCATTATTTAAGGTCGAGTGCCACTTTTCGCACCATACAGGTATCTTGTCTAAATCATTTTCCAACTGTTTTTGATCTTATGATGACTTTATAGATGGTGAGAAATGTCAGCATCGTATGCAAGCAACCTGAGAGAGCAGCTCGAATTGTCCCCTAAATCGTTCACATAGATTAGGAACAGCAGCGGACGTATAAAATTTCCTTGGCGAATGCCAGATGTCACTTCAGTTTCATACGATAACCTCTGGTCAGTTACTACGAAATGTAACATTTCTGACAGGAAATCATGAGATCAGTCGCACAGCGGAGACGTAATTTGATTAGAAGTCGCTTGTGAGCAACGATCTCAAAAACATAATGGAAATCTTAAAATATGAAGTTAATTTGAGACCTCCTGTCGATAGCTCCCACTATTTCGTGTGATTAAAGAGCCAGTTGTGTTTTACAAGAACAATATTTCTGAACTCGTACTACGTCTCAATAGATCGTACAATTTTAAAGCAAGGTGGAACATGTAGTGAATTGTGAGCAGCACCAGGGTAGCCAGTACTTTGAACAGCAAGCGCTTCATTTCTGACGTATTAAAGCCGCTAACTGCACCATAGCTTCGAGATAACAGTGACGCTATCTTTCAACAAAATAACGCAAGACTGCATGCGGCCCGTGCTATCCTGACCTACCTCGGTACAAAGAGTATTCGACAGTCTCCCTTGCCAGCACGACCTCCACATCTCACACACACTGAAAAAATCTGGCCATGAGTAGCTGCGAGTGTGGCACGTGCCCACTCTTCATCCACTACAACTGTCGGATTCTGGCATAGAGATGATGCAGTATGGACTGACGGACCGCATCTGTCATCTAAGCACAGTTCGACTCGATAACCTGCCGGATTAGAGCCACTGATGCTGCCAGTGGTGGCGCCCTTTAAACCACAGAATTACCACACAAATTTAAGGAAGTGCTCTTTCTGCTGTACTGTATATGCACAATGAGTCAAATTCAGTTATTTTCTATCCTTTCTGGTGTTTTTATTTCAATATCAAGCATCGTAATTCTCACAGGATCCATTTCAAAGTATGATGTCTTTTCCTTGCCTCAGTCCAATTCTATTGTGATTGCCAACTGACCCATACTGTTACTCTCCTTAACTAGCAACGTGCCAGATACGAGAAAACATTTTGAGCGTACCAAGTACAACTGTGCAGAGATTACTCTGTATCCCACTTTTATAAAGGGTAGTGAAATGCAAACGGGACAGATGGAAACAAGTTTCTTATTTCAAAAGCAATCGCTGTAGCTGTTAATACATTTATCGCACTGTATGACAAGACGGTTATTGACCTGCTGGCAAAAAGTTTGCGGTTGCCTACGAAATTATGACTGCACCCAGGCATGCACCTCTTCGTCCGAGGGAAACCAACGGCCTCTAAAGTCTTTCTTCAGGGCCACAAAAAATATGGAAATGGGATGCGGAGAGAGATCGGGATTTTATAGTGGATTTGTAAGGGCTCCTGCAACGTGTCGCTGACTTATTGCCTAAGTTGTTTCGGGACGCTGCAAAAGTTTCGCTGTAAATTCGTTACAGATCCGTCTTGTTTCACAGTGCGACAAATGTATTAACAGTGATGAAGATTGTTGTGAAATAATAAACAGTTTACGTAATTTCCTCCCCACCTGTGTCGTTTTCATTTGACTGTCCCTTCTATTTTTTCCCTGAAATCTTTGATTCATAGGCATAGGAGACAATACACTGTCTGCTTTACGTAATACTGCTCCTACAAGAAGTGTCTCCCTGGACTTTATTTAAAACCATTGTAGATAATTTTGCAATCAATGAGATGAGTAAGCGTGGATCCATCTTTTCTACATCTACATCTACATCGATACTCCGCAAGCCACCCAACGGTGTGTGGCGGAGGGCACTTTACGTGCCACTGTCATTACCTCCCTTTCCTGTTCCAGTCGCGTATGGTTCGCGGGAACAACGACTGTCTGAAAGCCTCCGTGCGCGCTCTAATCTCTCTAATTTTACATTCGTGATCTCCTCGGGAAGTATAAGTAGGGGGAAGCAATATATTCGATACCTCATCCAGAAACGCACCCTCTCGAAACCTGGCGAGCAAGCTACACCGCGATGCAGAGCGCCTCTCTTGCAGAGTCTGCCACTTGAGTTTATTAAACATCTCCGTAACGCTATCACGGTTACCAAATAACCCAGTGACGAAACGCGCCGCTCTTCTTTGGATCTTCTCTATCTCCTCCGTCAACCCGACCTGGTACGGATCCCACACTGATGAGCAATACTCAAGTATAGGTCGAACGAGTGTTTTGTAAGCCACCTCCTTTGTTGATGGACTACATTTTCTAAGCACTCTCCCAATGAATCTCAACCTGGTACCCGCCTTACCAACAATTAGTTTTATATGATCATTCCACTTCAAATCGTTCCGTACGCATACTCCCAGATATTTTACAGAAGTAACTGCTACCAGTGTTTGTTCCGCTATCATATAATCATACAATAAGGGATCCTTCTTTCTATGTATTCGCAATACATTACATTTGTCTATGTTAAGGGTCAGTTGCCACTCCCTGCACCAAGTGCCTATCCGCTGCAGATCTTCCTGTATTTCGCTACAATTTTCTAATGCAGCAACTTCTCTGTATACTACAGCATCATCCGCGAAAAGCCGCATGGAACTTCCGACACTATCTACTAAGTCATTTATATATATTGTGAAAAGCAATGGTCCCATAACACTCCCCTGTGGCACGCCAGAGGTTACTTTAACGTCTGTTTTTCGAATGGTATAAAAAAAAATGGTTCAAATGGCTCTGAGCACAATGGTCTCAACATCTGTGGTCATCAGTCCCCTAGAACTACTTAAACCTAACTAACCTAAGGACGTCACACACATCCTTACCCGAGGCGGGATTCGAACTTGCGACCGTAGCGGGCGCGCGGTTCCCGACTGAAGCGCCTAGAACCGCTCGGCCACTCTGGCCGGCCGAATGGTATCGTAACGCGTTAAACAATAATAGTAATATGGTATGTTAATACAGTTGCAAGCGTTGGTTGTAACTGTTACTGCACCTTGCGAAAACTAGCGGCAAGATGGCAACTCTTGTGCTCGACCGTGGTCTGGAGTCTGTTGTTCAAAACAGTAATCTCCTTATATAGTTGTTAAACTGTTTTTCCTTTCAGTGCTAAAATATATTACCTTGAATGGGAAGTCATCGACAAATGAAGGGTTATCATGCTAAAGGGACTAAGTAACAAAATGTACTTCATAGGTTATTCAGAATAAACTTTATTCAAAAATATGAACATAAACATGCAATAACTCCACATTAACAGTTACTCATTCACTTTAGCAAATCAGGTTATCACTTGTCATGAGTCGAAAATAACAAATAAACAGTAGCTTTTCTACATAAATGTTTGCTGAAATGCTAAACGGGCTAAGCAAGCAAACGAGTTTTGTAATATTTCTATCTGTACTAACCATTTTACTGTTCAGTCTTGGCATAACTCACAGTAAAACTGTTTGAGCACCTCTGGTGGGTATTCCACTACACTTGTAAGGTATCTTTTCTTCTCCGAATACAATTTTTTTGCACCAGTGACTTAATTGAATGTGATCGTTTCGAAATCTTTACTCCGCCATCCTTTCTCCAACCCTTTTGTCCTTTTCCATCCCTCTATTTCACCAAATGTTTTTTTATCTGACTTATCCCAGGCGTACTTATTTTAATTCATAAGCCACTTCAGCTGCTTGCTGAAAATCCGTAATATAACTGACTTTCATCTCAACAACTTTCAAATGGTTCAAATGGCTCTAAGCACTATGGGACTTAATATCGGAGGTCATCAGTCCCCTAGACTTAGAACTACGTAAACCTAACAACCTAAGGAAATCACACACATCCATGCCTGCGGCAGGATTCGAACCTGCGACCGTAGCAGCCACGCGGTTCCGGACGGAAGCGCCTAGAACCGCTCGAGTACAGCGGCCGGCCAACAACTTTAAATTGTTGCTTATTGCGAGCTGTTGCTATGATGTTCGCTGTACCATCAGTGACAAAATGCTTCCACATCTTTGCTCAGGCTTTCTTTTAGAGTTACCAGTTTTTCTGTTGCTTCCTTTTGCTGAATTATTCACGCTATTTCCACTGCCCATTGTTCCGCCGATGAAGAGACGCCACTGAGAGGCTACAAATCGACAGGAGAAAGTGGAAGTGTATGATCTCTCCATCCGGTAAAGCCACGTTGTGTAAGACATTCTGCAATTGTCCTATTTAGCGTGTACAAGTCTTAGGAGCTAGCTTTCATGCCATCTACTGGCCATCGAAGCACCTACATCAGCCATAATTGGAGGTAGTTCTTTCAGTATATGAAAGGCCTCTTCCCATACCACTTAACGAAATAGCAGATACAGTTTATACAAAACTAGCGCTTAACTCCTTTAGCATGATAACCCTTCAAGTGGAAAAGGAACTTCAGGTGCGTCCAAGAAAAGTGCGTTGGGACCTCACTTTTATACATAGACGCAGCAGGAATGAATTATGAATCGTGTGAATGGGACGGAATTCGGTAGTAGTTGGTGTACATGTGCAGACAAACAATTGATCACGGCCGGTCGCTGTGGCCGAGCGGTTCTAGGCGCTTCAGTCTGAAACTGCGCGACCGTTACGGTCGCAGGTTGGAATCCTGCCTCGGGCATGGATGTGTGTGATGTCCTTAGGTTAGTTAGGTTTAAGTAGTTCTAAGTCCTAGGGGACTGATGACCTCAGATGTTAAGTCCCGTAGTGCTCAGAGCCATTTGACCCAAATGATCACGATTTCAGGAAAATTGGATGAGATATTCAAGAGAAACAGCTTCACAGATTGAGCAAATCAAGAATGCGTTGGTCCATTTCTGGCCCTTACGCAAGCAATTATTCAACTTCACATTGATTGATAGAGTTGTTGGATGTTCTGCTAAGGGATATTGTCCCAAATTCTGTACAACTGGGGCGTTAAATCGTCAAAATCCTTAGCTGGTTGGAGGGACCTGCCCGTAATGATCCGAATATTCTCATTTGGGGAGAAATCCGTCGACTTTGCTGGCTAAAGCAGAGTTTAGCAAACATGAAGACAAGAAGTAGAAACACTCAAAGTTTGCGGGGGGAGGGGGGGGGGGGCATTATCTTGCCGAAATGCAAGCGCAAAATGGCTTGTCATGGAGGGCAACAAAACGGAGCGTGAAATCTCGTCGACGCACTGCTGTGCTGCAAGGGTACTACTATTTAAAGAAATGCCATCCCAGACGGTCGCTCCTGGTTGGGCCGTACTGCGGGGGACCGTCAGGTTGGTTTCCTACCGCTGTCTGGGGCGACTCCAGACACGTCAGCCTGGAATCTCATTCATTGGAGTAGAATTGTCTTCAGTCGTGAGTCCCGCTTCGAACCGAGCCCCGAGATGTGTCTGGAGACGCTCTGGACGGTCGCCTGCCATACGGTCCGACAGCCAGGAGTGAAGCTCTGGGGCGTCATTTTATTTCGAAGCAGGGCCCCTTTGGTTGTCACCCGTGCCACCTTTACAGCACAGACGTACGTCGACGATATTTTGTGCCCCCTTTATTTCCCCTCATGGCAAGCCATTCTGGGCTTACTTTTCAGCAAGAAAATGCCCGCCTGCACACGCTAGAGTGTCCAATGCTTGTCTTCGTGCTTGGCAAACCCCTCCTTGGCCAGCGAGGTCGCCACATCTCTCCCCAATTGAGATCGTTTGGAGCATTATAGGCAGCCCCTAAGACCAGCTAGGGAGTTTGACGATCTAAGGAGCCAATTGGACAGGATTTGGCACAATATCCCTCAGGAAGACATCCGACAACTTTTTCAATCAATGCCAAGCCGAATAATTGCTTGCGTAAGGGCCAGAGGTGGACCAACGTGTTACTAACTTGCTTAGTTTCTGAAGCTCTTTCTCTTGAACGAATCATCCATTTTTCCTGAAACTGTAAACATTTGTTTGTCTGAATATGTACATCACATCTACCTATTCCCGTCTAATTCTAATAATTCCTCGGTGGAGCGTTGTTTTTTGTTTTGCTTTCACGTGTGTATTAATGATCTGGCAGGCAACAATGGCAACCTCAGAATGTTTTGCAGATGATGCAGTTATAGATAATAAAGTACTAGCTGATAAAAGCTGCACAAAAGTTCTTGGAAGTCTTGATGAGGTTTCAAAGAGGAGCAAAGATTGGCAACTTGCTTTAAATCACAAATGCTAAATTGTGGACTGCACAAAACGCAAAAACGTACTATCTTATGACAACAAATCAGTGATAACAACTGCGATCAACTTGTACAGATACCTGGATGTGAGGATATGAAATGGAATGATCACATAGGCTTATTCGAAGATGGAGTATATGGCAGTATAGGATAATGCGAAAAGATAATCAGCGTACAGGGGAGATGTTTACAAAATACTCCGAGCGTGGTGGCGCAGTGGTTAGCACACTGGCCTCGTATTCGGGACGACGACGGTTCAATTCCGAGTCCGGCCATCCTGATTTAGGTTTTCCGTGATTCCCCTAAATCGCTCCAGGTAAATGCCGGGATGGTTCCTTTGAAAGCGCACGGCCGACTTCCTTTCTTATCCTTCTCTAATCCGATGAGACCTTTTGTCTCTTCCCCAAACAACCCCCAAAACACGCTTGTGGTCCATTATACGAGAGGCGTTCAACAAATAATACAACACTTTTTTCTTGCCTATTTCGGTTGAAAAAATTCGGAAGTTGTGGGAGATTGCGGAATATTCCCTCTTCAGCCCCTACAGTTTCATAAGTTCCGATGGTGGCGGCACTATACGTAGTCTTCAAAATAGCGTCTGTAACGGAGGTTCGTTCCAAGCAGATAGCTGTCACTGAGTTGTCACCGTTTTTTTTTTTTTGGCGGGAAACCAGAGCATCACAGATATTCACAGACGCTTGCAGAATGTCTACGGAGACCTGACAGTGAACAAAAGCACGGTGAGTCGTTGGGAAGGTATCTACCATCATTGCAACAAGGTCACAAAACCCTGTTCGATCTCTCGTTTGTCGGGCGGCCGCACATTGTGACTCCTGAAATGCTGGAACGTGCGGACACTCTTATTCGACGTGGTCAACAGATCACAAACACCTCGCTGATTAACAGGACGTTTTTGTTGGTAGTGCTCTCAAAGCGCCATTGGACTGTTCTTCCTCATCTACTCTACAGTCAGGATCTCACACCTGCAGACATCCATCTGTTTGGTTCAATGAAGGATGCACTTCACGGAATGCAGTAGATGGATGATGGGAAGGTTATTGACACAGCAAGGCGTTGGGTCCGTCGTCGACTAGTAGAGTGATATAATGCGGGCATACAGGTGGCGTATGGCCGTAGTATTGATCGTAAATTATGTTGAAAAATAGGAGTTTGCAGCCAGGCGAGTGGGGAATAATATGGTGTATTAGAATCCTGAACAAAATCAACCTGCTTTCAGAAATGAAAATAATGCAATTCTTACTGAACGCGCCTAGTGATTATAGTGTTGGATCCCACACCAAATAGGTTTAACGGGATGAAGGGCAGCACTATTCTTCTCATGTTCCTTTGTCCCGTTAGTTTTGAAAAGTAGATTCTTGAAGATAGGTGCCAATTATTCCGCGAAAGCTATTTACAAGGTTCCGTGAACATAGGAAGCGAGGAATCTTGGTATACAGAGGGATTCAGAAAAATGTATACACCATGGAGGTAAAAAAAGAAGGGAAGTGAAGTGACACCACAGACTTACGGTGAAAATTGTTTTTAAGCTCAAGTGGGTGGGGCATGCCGCTATTTTAAGTAGCCCAAAACACTAGCAGACTACTGTTTACGATTGTGTCTTGTTTATTATTTCGGTCGTGTCCACGTAACAGCTGTTTTAAATACTAAAATTGTAGTGCTTAGCCGAGCAGTCTGAGGAGCTGCAGTCATGGACTGTGCGGCTGATCCCGGCGGAGGTTCGAGTCCTCCTTCGGGCATGGGTGTGTGGGCTTGTCCTTAGAATAATTTAGGTTAAGTAGTGTGTAAGCTTATGGACTGATGACCTTAGCAGTTAAGTCCCATAAGATTTCACACACATTTGATTTTATAGTGCTTAAATGAACAACATAGTGTAAGAAAGGCAATTTCGTATGTTTTTCTGTTCCTGAGTGTGTGTTTGATCTAGTAATACGACACATTTGGCCTCGTTAACGTAACTTGCTTTTTGCTGCTATATTTAGGGCAACCAGACACAGAAGGAAGTGATGTGAAATGCATGCTTTCGTAATTCACTCAAATCAACTTTTACTGTATCTGTATCGATAGCAAATGAAACTGGATTTCCGAAACCAACGCTTTTTGCTTCCTGGTATCGGTACTACTTCCTGTTTGGTACATTTTCAGCTTTCAACTCGTATGCACAACATTTTTACTGTTCATGTTTGCAAAAAATTTACCTACAAGTTTTTTGCTAGCCCACAGATGTCTGCAACGAGGAAAGAAGCAAGGCATGCTGTCGTATCTCATGCATGTCAACAAAGTGAATGATTACTGAAATGTCAAAGAAGCAGAACTGCATAGAGGTATAGTCCATGAAGAATAGACTTCTTTGAGTTTCATTAGATTGTCAGTGGATTAGTCTTATTGTAGTTTACCCATCTTCTCACTTTGAAATCTTACCTGTGATGCGCCATTCAGTGCTTGGTTCAAATGGTTCAAATGGCTCTGAGTACTATGGGACTTAACATCGGAGGTCATCAGTCTCCTAGAACTTAGAACGGCTTAAACCTAACTAACCTAAGGACATCACACACATCCATACGGCCGTAGCGGTCGCGCGGTGCCAAACTGAAGCGTCTAGAACCGCTCGGCCACACCGTCCGGCCGGTGTTTGGTCAATAATAATAACTTACAGGGTAAGAAAGCGATATAATTTTTAAACATGTAAGATGTAGGCCTAACTTTCCAACAGTAACCTATTTACGTATTCTCCCGGAATATTTCTCCCCAGTAACTCTGTCAGTTTTTCAGGAATAACTAAACGTAGCACAATTGGAATGTACGTTTACTTTGATCATCTGCCTTATATTTCTTTTGAATTTCATTTTGAGGTTTTCAGGGTATGTAAGTGTATACCAAGCTTTGTGATGTACCAGTAGTTACTTACTTAGTTTCATGTTCCATACATCCTTTGCACGGTAAATCATAATCACGAGTCATTATACATTGACATGAAATTTTTTTGTAAATATGACTCCATGCTGATCATTTATACGTTTTTACGTTTTTAAATTAAAAACAGACATATCTCAGTCAGTAATTCTCTATTTACACATTACGGTAATGGATAATCTTCCGCGGAATGGGAGTAGTTATCAAAGAGACACGTTTTGATTTTGGTTTCAAATTTTACTTTGCTGTGCGTCAGGCATTTTTATCAATGAGTAAGTGATCAAAACTTTTGGTTGCAGCTTTGTGAACCTCTGTTCGTGCTACAGACAACCTTAATGTGGCGTAATGAATGTAATTTTTTCTTCTGGTATTGTAATTATGTATACCATTGTTCCTGTTTAAATGGTTCAAATGGCTCTAAGCACTATGGGACTTACCACCTACGGTCATCAGTCCTCTAGAATTTAGAACTACTTAAACGTAACTAACCTAAGGACATCACACAACACCCAGTCATCACGAGGCAGAGAAAATCCCTGACCCCGCCGGGAATCGAACCCGGGAACCCGGGCGTGGGAAGCGAGAACGCTACCGCACGACCACGAGCTGCGGACGTTCCTGTTTAAGTGCAGTAGATTACTTATTATAAACTTCATGACGGAATAACTCTACTGTGGAACGGATAGATTGCTACTCACACGCCGAACACAAAGCAGGCACAACGAAAAACTTTTAGCCAAAGCCTTCTTCAGAAAGGAAGCACAGCATACATACACATTCTTACAAACATACACACAAAATTCACGCACACGTGACCGCTGTCTTCGGCTGTTCTAGCCAGAATCTTTCTTAAAGGGGGAGGAAATGTGAACAACGAATAAAAATGATCGGCGAGAGGAATTTAGGACATGAGATACTGCCCCTACAATTAGCGCGGTTACGTAGCCGTTATGTTGTGCGGGGACGAGGCCGTCGATGCAGTGTGGCTCGGATGTCGGAGCGTTTGCGACTTGGAAGGCAATGAAAAACACAATAAAGTAGAGGAAGAACGGACACTGAATTAAGTAAGGCAAATATAAACTCAAGTGACAGAAATAAAACCATTACAATAATAGTAAACGTGCAACAATAATTCGTGTATACAAAAGAAAACATTGCCTGAATTGCTCCGCTTACGGAAGAACGGGCACTGAGTATAGTAAGGCAAATCTAAACTCAAATGACAGAAATTACACCATTACAATAAAAGTAAACAGTGCAACAATAATTCGTGTATATAAAGAAAATATTGCTTGAATTGTTCCACTTACGAATGAAATGTAGTTCCTTTAAACTTTAGATTACGATCGGATTGATTAATACGCCCGCAAACAACGCAAGGTGGTGTTTTTGATGAAACAACTACGTCTTCACACAAACAAAGCACCTAACACTGTTGAAACTTGACATGGGCACGTCAGAGTCACGTCATGAGGAAGTATCACCGCGGTGAACTATGGAGGTACGAATGCGGCGAACGTAATGTTTTGGGCTAGTGTAGTTGGCGGACATTGGTTTCAAGGTTGTGACGTAATGACTACTCCCTACCTTTTTTTAGCTCCTTGGTAGGCACTCTTTGATAGTTAATATCTTTGGAACAACAGGATATATCATTGCAATTTTGCGCGGTAGCGCATCCCATTGTTTTCTCAACAGATCTTGGCGCTCGTTTTCCAGCAGATGGCAGTGCAGCAGTGAATGAAGTAAGGTTGTCGTTTGAGCAGTTGAAGTGGCACTGGAGATACAAAAGCATGATGGAGGTACAACGCCAATGGCGTAATGTGCACGGAACCCAGCCACCAATATATACAATAATTTATCGTGTTCAGGATAAGTTTGAAGCCGACAATATTGTTCAGGATGTGCATAAGGAAATGGTCTGGCTGACCAAAAAGATCAACAAGTACAGCTTCCAGCGCTGTCGTGTTGCAACATTTTACTAGGTCACCTCAAAAATCTGTGAAACATTGTGCACGTAAAAAGCGGGCTAAGTCGATCAAGCGTAAGACGAAATCTTAAGACTGCAAAGTGGAAAGTGTACAGTCCAAGATCGCTACACACTATGAACGAGGACAATCCGGATTGAAGGATGGAATGCTGTGAGTGGTTTGAAGGCATGCTTCGCAGTATGCAGGTATGGTTATCTGGTCTGACGAGGGGTAATCCAAACTGAATGGTACTGTAATTCTCCACAACTGTGCGTACTGGGCTCCTGAAAATCCTCACGTCCACGTGGACAAACATCGTAATCAACCGGTTGTTGATGTGTGGTGTGATCTGTCATCGCGTCGTTTCTTTATATAAGATTGCTTGACAATTCATACAGTGAACAGTTTTTTAAAATACAAGCGTTAAAACTATTAAAATCAAACTGAATGAAATGCTCAATGGTCCGCTTGTAGTTGTATTTGTTCAGGTCACTTATAAACCCCTTCTATGAAGGTACCGCAACTGCTGAGGCTATAGACATCGATTTTACCTGCCATCCGAGAAGTATCTGGAAATGAAAGATTTTACCTACAACACGTCGCTCCGTCTCACTACCACTGAGATGTCAGAGCCTACTTGGATGAAAATCTACCTGGACGATGCGTAGGTCGAAGAGGAGCTGTTGAACACCCACCACGGTCTCCAGACCTTACTCGTCTTGACTTCTACTTATGGGGTTGTTGTTGTTGTTCTTGTGGTCTTCAGTCCTGAGACTGGTTTGATGCAGCTCTCCATGCTACTCTATCCTGTGCAAGCTTCTTCATCTCCCAGTACCTACTGCAACCTACATCCTTCAGAATTTGCTTAGTGTATTGATCTCTTGGTCTCCCTCTACGACTTTTACCCTCCACGCTGCCCTCCAATGCTAAATTTGTGATCCCTTGATGCCTCAAAACATGTCCTACCAACCGATCCCTTCTTCTAGTCAAGTTGTGCCACAAACTTCTCTTCTCCCCAATCCTATTCAATACCTCCTCATTAGTTACGTGATCTACCCACCTTATCTTCAGCATTCTTCTGTAGCACCACATTTCGAAAGCTTCTATTCTCTTCTTGTCCAAACTGGTTATCGTCCATGTTTCACTTCCATACATGGCTACACTCCATACAAATACTTTCAGAAACGACTTCCTGACACTTAAATCTATACTCGATGTTAACAAATTTCTCTTCTTCAGAAACGATTTCCTTGCCATTGCCAGTCTACATTTTATATCCTCTCTACTTCGACCATCATCAGTTATTTTACTCCCTAAATAGCAAAACTCCTTTACTACTTTAAGTGCCTCATTTCCTAATCTAATCCCCTCAGCATCACCTGATTTAATTTGACTACATTCCATTATCCTCGTTTTGCTTTTGTTGATGTTCATCTTATATCCTCCTTTCAAGACACTGTCCATTCCGTTCAACTGCTCTTCCAAGTCCTTTGCTGTCTCTGACAGAATTACAATGTCATCGGCGAACCTCATTTTACGTCTTCTCCATGAATTTTAATACCTACTCCGAATTTTTCTTTTGTTTCCTTTACTGCTTGCTCAATATACAGATTGAATAACATCGGGGAGAGGCTACAACCCTGTCTCACTCCTTTCCCAACCACTGCTTCCCTTTCATGCTCCTCGACTCTTATAACTGCCATCTGGTTTCTGTACAAATTGTAAATAGCCTTTCGCTCCCTGTATTTTACCCCTGCCACCTTCAGAATTTGAAAGAGAGTATTCCAGTTAACGTTGTCAAAAGCTTTCTCTAAGTCTACAAATGCTAGAAACGTAGGTTTGCCTTTTCTTAATCTTTCTGCTAAGATAAGTCGTAAGGTTAGTATTGCCTCACGTGTTCCAACATTTCTACGGAATCCAAACTGATGTTCCCCGAGGTCCGCTTCTACCAGTTTTTCCATTCGTCTGTAAAGAATTCGCGTTAGTATTTTGCAGCTGTGACGTACGAGGGGCGTTCAGAAAGTAAGCTCCGATCGGTCGCGAAATGGAAACGACTATGAAAATCCGAGAAAGCTTTGCACAGATGTGTTGGGTAGTGTCTCTAGTATAACCCCAGTTAGCATCACGTCGCTCTTCTCATTTCTGAGCTCGCAGTGAGTGCGTAAAGATGTCTAGAAAATAGTGTCTGCCGCCAAGTACGAGGGCCTGGTGAGAAATTTCGCCTGAAGCTATGCAGCTAACATTACATAACTGTCGTGCTGTTTCTTCTTCAAGACAATTCTCAGCCGCATTCTGCAGGGGCAATGAAGATACTCCTGCATCGTTTTCAAATGGAAATGTGAGATTACCCACAATACAGTCCGCAATTGTCTCCCCCTGAGTTTCATCTCTGGTCACATGAACCGCTGTCTTTGAAGACAACATTTTGACACAGACAACGAGGTGTAGGCCAGCGTGGAGAATTGGCGGAAAGCACTGGCGGCTGCCTTCTATGATGAGGCTATTGAAAAGTTGGTACAACGCTATGACAAAAGTCTAAGTCAGAACGGCGACTACGTAGAGAAGTAGCTGAAAGGTGTAGCTAATTGTTACAAGTAAAACATTTCTGATGTTCACTGTGGTTTCAATTTGGCAATCAATCGGAGCTTACTTTCTGAACAGGCCTCGTATTAAACTGATAGTTCGGTAATTTACTTATGGGGGTCCTTGCAAAATTAAATTGATCAACGGAAACCAGCTAGGTCTACCTAAACGAGCTAGGAGAAACCATCGAGGCGTGCTGTGCGGGTATCACACCTTCAACAGTGACAGCCATAGTTCGGCCAACAGTTCAGCGGCATCGACGTTGTTTGGCTGCTAATGGGATCACTATGAACACTTAAAATAACCTTCCCCTCATGTAAGAATTGTAACGTTATGTAATTTTGTTCCATTAGTATTGACAACCAGAGAGTGTCTATATTTTTCCGTACCCCTACAGGGACATCCTCTAGGGACCACGAAGACAAGATTAGTGCGCATAGAGGCATTTAAGCAGTCGTTCACCTCGCCATAGATATAGTGCCAGCTGTTATATGTCAAGAATTCATTTAAGAGGCTCTTGGTTTACCATCTCTCAGAATCTCAGAAAAGCACGGATTTGTTCTTCTCATCCGTAGAAGTTACTGCTGACTGGTGTATTTACGGCGTTGTCTGCTTTATCTCAGTGCGAGACTACTGTCCATTCAACTCGATAACGTTCACTGATAAGATATAGGCTGCTTCCACACTGAAAACTGCATTGGTCTTTAAGACGCCCAGTATCATCTGGAGCTCACCACAATGGAAGGCGTAAGTACTCAAATCTTAATTTTAATAAGCGTTAATTTGAAGTAAACAACTGCGTACAACAATTTTGGTCAAATGTAAGGGAATTTTACTGCTTTACTACTTTGTTTGGCTTGGTTAAGACGTTACTCAAATTTTCTTCTACCTTTTTAAACCACGGAGCAAATTCTCCAGATCTCACATGATAACATTCTAACATGCTCGAATCTTTTACGAAAAGTAATGCGTGCCGTCTACATATCGTATTCTGAGACGTAATAAGAGCAGCAGCCATCGGTTTTGTTATTGTGCATTAATATAATTTCTTTCCCTTACGTTTTCAACCGTAGAATTCCTTTCTACCAGAATAAATCTGTATCAGTTATGCACTTACGAATAAAATAAGATGTAAACTAGAAAATGACTCTTTCATAAGAATTACAGGAGAGATCGATATGACGTTAAACTCAGTGCAGTGATGATAAGAGTGTTTACTGCAGAAGTTATCAACACTGCAGAACCCTCAAAAAATGTGCCGAGGTTAAAGGACTGCACCAGAACTTTCTAGTCTGCGTAAAATGAATCGGACATGTGGAAGACAGTAGTCGATGCCGAGAATCGAGCGACCACGGATCCTGTTCTCGTTTGACTGTTCAAGATGCTTCAGCATCTTCGCTAACTGCTGGTTCGTTCAACTCGCTAGTCACTTACGTATGCAATCATTAGGTCATTATGTCAAATAGAGCAACGCTAGACGTGAATACTGTCCTCGAAGAGAATAATATGATTTATCTTTTTCACCAATAACAACACAAGAGACGTTAAATAAGCAATGCAATACATTTTTTTTCTGAAAGCAGGTTGGTTTTATTCAGGATTTCAATACACCAAATTACACTACTGGCCATTAAAATTGCTACACCACGAAGATGACGTGCTACAACGCGAAGTTTAACCGACAGGAAGAACATGCTGTGATATGCAAATTATTAGCTTTTCAGAGCATTCACACAAGGTTGACGCCGGTGGCGACACCTACAACGTGCTGACATGAGGAAAGTTTCCAACCGATTCCTCATACACAAACAGCAGTTGACCGGCGTTGCCTGGTGAAATGTTGTGATGCCTCATGTAACGAGGAGATATGCGTACCATCACGTTTCCGACTTTGATAAAGGTCGGATTGTAGCCTATCGCGACTGCGGTTTATCGTATCGCGACATTGCTGCTCGCGTTGGTCGAGATCCAAAGACTGTTAGCAGGATATGGAATCGGTGGGTTCAGGAGGGTAATACGGAACACCGTGCTGGATCCCAACGATCTCGTATCACTAGCAGTCGAGATGACAGGCATCTTATCCGCATGGCTGTAACGGATCGTGCTGCCACGTCTCGATCCCTGAGTCAACAGATGGGGACATTTGCAAGACCACAACCAACTGCACGAACAGTTCGACGACGTTTGCAACAGCATGGACTATCAGCTCGGAGACCATGGCTGCGGTTACCCTTGACGCTGCATCACAGACAGGAGCACCTGCGATGGTGTTCTCAACGACGAACCTGGGTGCACGAATGGCAAAACGTCATTTTTTCGGATGAATCCAGGTTCTGTTTACAGCGTCATGATGGTCGCATTCGTGTTTGGCGACATCGCGGTGAACGCACATTGGAAGCGTGTATTCGTCACCGCCATACAGGCGTATCACCCGGCGTGATGGTATGAAGTGCCATTGGTTACACGTCTCGCTCACCTCTTGTTCACACTGACGGCACGTTGAACAGTGGAAGTTACATTTCCGATGTGTTACGACCCGTGGCTCTACCCTTCATTCGATCTCAGCGGAACCCTACATTTCAGCAGGATAATGCACGACCGCATGTTACAGGTCCTGTACGGGTCTTTCTGGATACAGAAAATGTTCGACTGCTGCCCTGGCCAGCACATTATCCAGATCTCTCACCAACTGAAAACGTGTGGTCAATGGTGGTCGAGCAACTGGCTCGTCACAATACCCAGTCACTACTCTTGATGAATTGTGGTATCGTGTTGAAGCTGCATGGGCAGCTGTACCTGTACACGCCAGCCAAGCTCTTGACTCAACGCTCAGGTATATCAAGGCCGTTATTACGGCCAGAGATGGTTGATTTGGGTACTGATTTCTCAGGATCTATGCACCCAAATTGTAATGTAATCACATGTCAGTTCTAGTATAATATATTTGTCCAATGAATACACGTTTATTATCTGCGTTTCTTCTTGGTGTAGCAATTTTACCGGCCGCGGTGGCCGAGCCGTTCTAGGCGCTTCAGTACGGAACCGCGCGACTGCTACGGTCGCAGGTTCGAATCCTGCCTCGGGCATGGATGTGTGTGATGTCCTTAGGTTAGTTAGGTTTAAGTGGTTCTAAGTTCTAGGGGACTGATGACCTCAGATGTTAAGTCCCATAGTGCTCAGAGCCAATTGAACCATTTGTAGCAATTTTAATGGCCAGTAGTGTAGTAGGCGCTGGGCCGTTTATGGGGTGCAGTTCAGCGCATCGTGGAGTAATTCTGGTAACAACCGCAAGACAAAGGGCGCGGCCAGGCCGCGTGGCCGCCGACTCGCCCCCTCCTTCGCGCAGCCCTTCTCGGGCCAGTGATCGGGTGCGCGGCCGGCTCGGCCCGTTTCCACACCTGGCGTCCCGGCAGGCCCTTGACACGGATCGGCGGGACCTTGCGCGTTCCTGCCAGACCCGAGGGACCCTCAATCCCGACTGCCGTGGGGCAGTGGGCTGCCGCCAACAGTCTTGGCTACACCGGTAGCAGTGACTGCACCGTCCGAGGAACGGGCCCGTCTTGCGAGAGACATCCGCCATACAGCAGACAGACAAACACTCGGAACTCCTTTCACGTAAGTACACAGCGTTTGCAACCATAGTCGTTCGCAAAGGTGGCCAAGAAATCTTGGGATGGACTTTTCACCGAGGTGAGATATGTAGCATACTTACTAATATCGCCGCGGACCTCCTCTTGACCGGCCGCAGTGGCCGTGCGGTTCTAGGCGCTCCAGTCCGGAGCCGCGCTGCTGCTACGGTCGTAGGGTCGATTCCTGCCTCGGGCATGGGTGTGTGTGATGTCCTTTGGTTAGTTAGGTTTAAGTAGTTCTAAGTTCTAGGGGACTGATGACCACAGCATTTGAGTCCCATAGTGCTCAGAGCCATTTGAACCATTTGAACCTCCTCTTGGCCGCCGTACTGCAGCAACTCGAGGTGGTATGGACTCAACAACTCATTGCAAGTCCCCTGCAGAAATATTGAGCCATGCTGCCTTTACAGCCGTCCCTAACCTCTCGATTATGTTCCATAAATCTCCGATGGAATTCATGCTGGGCTATCTGGATGGCAACATCATTCGCTCGACTTGTTGAGAATGTTCTCTAACGCAGTTGCGAACAACTGTTGCCCTTACGGCAAGAAAAAGGAATAAAAGTGAGACAGTGTTAATACTTTTATCCTTCTTTACCTCCTCTGCATTACTGCAGATGACGTGTCACTGAGCACATTAGTACTGTGCATGCAGTACACGTTAGGTGCCTAATTGTTTCCACTGCCCTGTGTGGAATACGTAAGTTCTTGCACACTTCACTAACCTGCTGTCTTCATGATGATGATGATGTCCCCAGCGCAGAAAACAGCACGCAGGTCGTGGATTCTTTTTCTTGAGGCTGAAATTAACTTCGCAAGGAACTGCTGCTACGAATAAACTATAACTCATTCGGGATGCCACTCGCGTTTTTATTGATACAGACACGAGAAACTATTCTTGATCACAACGTATTGAACATATCTTTCCACAGTCATTACATCTGGCTAAAATAACATGAAATACATCCTGCCACAGACAACATGTCTGTCTGCAGGAACCGTCAGAACTGGAGAATAAAATTACATGAATCAAACACTACTATTACAGACAACATGTCTGGACCTAGCGACGGTCGGAACTGAAGTAAATAAAATTGCATGAAACAAATACTGCTATAACAGAACTGGAGAGCCGGACTGCCCGAGACACTTCGCGCGCCAAGCCAGCAAGGCGAGACCCGAACGCCACCGAAGTGCATCGGCAGTAATATCGTCAGTCTTTTGTTTTAGTAATACTTTAATTTTAATAATTTTGAAATGACTGATTGATAGCTGGCTGTTGAAAGACGTTTATTTAAAAAATGAAGTAATTTGGATGACAGGTTTAATTAATAATAGCAACTAAATTTTAACGTTTTGGCGCCCTACCGCCGAACACAGCAGCCAATCACAGAGCAGCAGCATGATGCAGGCGGTCTTTCTCACGGTAATGGTACCGAATATAACATCTTTCACCGGTACCTCATCCCACATTGCGTCATCTCTACGCTTCTTGCATCTCCACTGCCCTGGGAATAGCTTCCTGGAGCCTAATATCATGGCTGAATAAGCCAGAAATATTACACCCAGTGACATAAAGCATTGTCATCCATAAAAATTCCATCGTTTTTTTTTGGGAACATGGAATCCATGAATGGGTGCAAATGGTCTCCAAGTAGCCGAACTTAACCATTTCCAGTCAATGATCTATGTAACCACAGTCCACACCAGTATGGACCCACCACCAGCTTGCACAGTGCCTTGTTGACAACTTACGCTAAAAAAAAGGTTCAAATGTCTCTAAGCACTATGGGACTTAACATCAGAGCTCATCAGTCCCCTACACTTAGAACTACTTAAGCCTAACTAACCTAAGGACATCACACACATCCATGTCCGAGGCAGGATTCGAACCTGTGACCGAAGCAGCAGCGCTGTTCCGGGCTGAAACGCCTAGAACCGCTCTGCCACGGCGGCCGGTGACAAGTTGGGTCCATGGCATCGTGGGGCCTGCGCCACACTCCAGCCCTACCATCAGTTCTTACCAACTGAAATCTGGAATCATCTGACCAGGTAACGATTTTCCAGTCTTCTAGGATCCAACCGATTTGGTCAGAAGCCCAGGAGAGGCGCTGCAGGCGATGCGGTGCTGTTAGCAAAGGCACTCGCGCCGGTCGTCTTCTGCCACAGCCCATTAACACCAAATTTCGCCGCACTGTTCTAACGGACACGTTCGTCGTATGTCTCACATTAATTTCTGCGGTAATTTCACTCTGTTGTTTGTCTGTTAGCACTGACAACTCTAGGCAAACGCCGCTGCTGTCGGTCGCTAAGTGAAGGCCGTCGGCCACTGCTTTGTCCGTGGTGACAAGTAAAGTCTCAGATCTGGTATTCTCGGCACGCTCTTGACACTGTGTTTCTCGTAATAATGAATTCGCTAACGATTTCCGAAATGAAACGTCCTATGCGTCTAGCTCCAACTACTCTTCCGCGTTCAGAGTCTGTTAACTCCAATCTTGCGACCATAATCACGTCGAAAACTATTTCACATGAATCACACGAGTACAAATGACAGCTTTGCCAATGCACTGCGCTTTTATACCTTGTGTACGCGACGCTACTGCCATCTGTATATGTGCATATCGCTATCCTATGACTTTGTCACTTCAATGTATTACTAAGTTCAGAAAATATCGTCCTTGTGAAACACAATGTGCTTTCTTCATTCGAAGTACTGAATGTTATCGACAAGGTATCTCATATTGATTCGATATTTCTAGATTTTCAGAAGGTTTTTGTTAGTGTTCGTCACAAGCGACTTCTAATCTGATTGCGTGCCTATGGAGTTTCGTCTCAAGTTGTGTCGCTGAACTTCCTGTCAGAAAGGTCACAGATCGTAGCAGTTGACGGAAAGTCATCGAGAGAAACAAAATTGATATCTGGCGTTTCTCAAGGAAGTGTTACAAGGCTTCTGCTGTTCCTTATCTATAGAGGGAGTCTCTTCTAAGTGGAATCAGACGCATTTTCTCTGATGTTCCGGCAGATATTTTCGATTTATGGATCAGTCTTTGCGCCGCGAAAAGATGAAGATGTACATTATCGATTCCGTTTTTTCATTGTGTAGCTGGAGGCAGCCCAGACAATTATTGCCCATCGAGTCTTTGATGTGACGCGCAGTGTCCAACAGGAAGCGTCGGTTTGTCCCCCCCCTCCCGCCAAACAATTAGTAAATCGGAATTTTATGTACTCATTCGATAGAGCAGGGCTTCCCAACCTTTTCAGCTGGCGGACCCCTCCTTCAGTCGAAAATCCATGGCGGACACCTGGTCAGTCAAGAGCACCGTAACTTTAAATTTCAGAGCGAAACCCATGGGAACTGAAAGCTTCTTAATGCAAGTGCCATGTTCCCAATGATCCCCCCCCCCCCCCCCCCAGAAGTATCAATAGTCTTTGGTTTAGAGATGATTGAAAACAACTTGAAATTAACGATACAATTCGAATTCCCACTGTATCCAGACACTTACTAGTGGATTTACTCTCTTTGTTCAAACCGCTATAGCCTGATTAAAATTACTTGGTAATTGAAATTTCGCACGATGGAGCTGTCTTCCTCCAAGAGCAATCAACGTCACGTCCAAACTGTTCGCTGTTGACGAGCTGCCGCTTATGGTCTGTTCACTTCCACTATTTGGCTACTGCTGTGTAAGGTGCATGCATATTTCGTAACAGTCGTGTGTGTGTGTGTGTGTGTGTAGTTTTTCGTGAAATCCGAAGAAAAATGTTTAAATGTATGTAAAGTCTTCCTTTGGTCGTCCTCCCTCCTAATTCATTTCAACTGGAAACTTCCCTTGTTGTGAAGGCGATGGAGAAACTGCAGCCTTCTTCAGTGATTCTGACTTCAGCCACCGATCCATGTTAGAAGTAGTAAACTGGTCAAAAATCGACTTATGAAATAGGTAGTGCACTGACAAAGCAAGTTTAACATTTAATGATGCCTGGGGCCGCATACGTGCCAACGAGCGCTGTGATTGGTCGACAAAGCTCGCTCCGCGCATGCGTAAAAGGTTTCAGCGCATCTAGCACCGTTAGCCGGGGCACAAAAGACCCCCGTATTGTTGCGAAACAGTCGATCAGAGAAGCCGCGTTCTCCGGCACTAAACTGTGTATACGTTCTCACTTAGGAGCCGCAAAGGCTGCTTGGAGATACGACCTGAAGTAAAAGTACACATGTTTTTCACACGAAATAAAGTAGTGATCAATTTGATTTTCACATGTTTATTCAATAATTTTACTCATTATTTTAGACGATTTGGTGAAAGGTGGCCGCGGACCCTCTAGAAAGAGCCGGCGGACCCCTAAGGGGTCCGCGGACCAAAGGTTGGGGAGCCCTGCGATAGAGCGTTCCCAAATTAATCTAGCCCGATATTCGTTTTATCGATGAGTATTAACAAGGACAGTAAAATACGAAGGATAGACAGCAGTCAAGCAGCGACTCACATGTCAGTAGCGCTGAATGCTTGGCGGTAGCAGCCAGTCCGGGGCAGGGAGGTGCTGTCGCTGCTGGAATACTGATTATTCTACGATTTTTATTCTTCCTGTTTACAGGTATCGATAAGACAGATATCGCACTAGGCTAATCTGGGACCGATCTATCGAACTGGCATATAAAAGTCTGCTTAAAAAATCATTTAGTTTCTAATGGGAAAAAAACCGGCACTTTTCGTCGGTGCTGGACGCCTTATGAGAGACGTGATTATCAGGATTTCGGACGCCTCCAAGAAATTGCAAATATCTGACGAAACGAAACACTAGAGAAAATGTGCCTGACGACCCGTAGGACAGACACCCGGTATGAACGACTTAGGAAACAATCTGAACAGCCCTCTTAGGTTGTTTGCAGTTGATGCTGACGTTTATCGTCAAGTACAGTTATCAGAACGTCAAACGCAACTGCAAAATGGTTTAGACAAGATGGTGCAACTGGCTCTAAACAATAAAATGTGTGAAGTTCTCCACATGATTACTAGAAGGAATCAGGTCAATTTCGGTTGCACGATAAATCAAACAAATCTGATGTTCCTCGACGCACGTAAATACCTTGAGATTACAGCAACGAATAACTTAAATTGGAAATATGACATAGAAAATGTTACGGGAATGTTGAACAAAAGACTGCGCTTTATTGGCAGGTCATTTAGATGATGCAATAAATCTACTAAAGAGTTTGCCCTCAATACGATTGTCCGTCCTCTTCTGAAGTACTGCAGCGCGGAATTGGGCCCATAACATACAAGGCTGATGGAAGACAAAGAATAAGTTCAAAGGGCAGCTGCTTTTGCATTATCGTGAAACAAGGGACAGAATGTCACGAATATAATACGTGAATTGGAGTGGCAATAATTTCTTATTGCGGCAAGATCTTATCACGAAATTTTCGACCCGAACCGTGTTCTCCGCATGCCGAAATATTTTGTTGGCCCTCACCTACATAGGAAACAAAGGCGTTTCTCATTGCAGCCAGATCTTATCACGAAATTTCCGTCACAAACTGTGTACTCTGCACGTCGCAATTTTTTGACGACTCCCACCTATACAGTAAGAAATGACCGTGATGATAAAACTAGAGAAGTTGGAAGCCGCACGGAAAGGTTTAGGTCTTCACTTTTCTCACATCCTATTCGAGTGGAGAGTGGTAGAGAAATAGTTTGAAAGTGGTTCAATGAACCCTCTGCCAAGAACTTCAGTGTGAATTGCAGGATGTTCATGTTGATATAAACGAAAATTCTCGTACATTTCTAGCAATGATTATCAGCAAACGTACTAAATCGGAATTTTGCTAATTATTCACTCTAAAGACACTCTTGCCATGGTGAGGGATTGAGGTAGCCGCATCGGCAGAAATCGAATGGCTTCGGTCGATACCGACAACTTTCCCGGCGCAGGCGATCTACTCAGCTGGCAGACGACATTGTATTCAGTGCGTGTATATACTTGTAAATGAAAGAAGTATGTACACGCGGAGTTAAAGATCAGGGAACTGTTATATGTAACTAAGTTTCCAATGATTTAAACTTATGTATGTGTTGAATGCATATATTCTTTGCACACAGTATATAAAGCTTGGTTTGATAGCGAGCGGAAACAGGCGAATATCTGTTCGAAGTCAGGCACCGTCTTCCGACTTTTATCGAAGCAGCTATTCCCGTAAACCACCTCACTGAAAGTCTTCCTAGAACAAACGATTAATACAATTGCTGGACGTAGCACAGTATGGCGAGAGATTAGAACACATAACGCACCCTGGAACATTATCGAACATGGTCGTTTTGGTGGGACAAGTTATGGTGCGGGGAGGCATAGCTTAGCATGGACGTACTGAGGCCCAAATCTTTAAACAAGTACACTCATTAGTCAACGTTATTGTGATACCATACTCCTTCCCCTTGGAGTTCTTTTCAGGGGTATATTTCACCCTCACTTCATTTTTATGGATGACAGTTCGCGATCTCATCTAATAGCACAGGTGAAGGAGGTCTTGGAAAGAGAGGATATTTGGTGGATAGAGTGGTCTGCCCCTTCCGACGACTTAAATCCCATCGATAACGTGTGCACGCTGTGGGGAGACGTATTTCAGCACGTCTGCATCCACCAACGACCATCCAGCAATTGCCACTGCGCTGCTGGAGGAATGGAAGCCCACCACAAGAAGTCCTTACCAACCTTTTGGCCATGGTGGAAGCAGGTTGCAGAGCTTGCATTGTCTGCGGCAGTGATAACATACCCTATTAAAAACCATGTCCCGCCTTTTGTATCATCCGGGGGATCAGCATAAATAGCGAAGATTTCAGTGCAATTACTGTCTTTGAATAAAAGTGTTATTTCTTTTCGTCTCATTGCGCAATTGTTTCAGTTACCTTTTGTATTATAAAGTAGCATTTCCTTCTATGTATAGTCCAAGTTCCATCGAGCTACGTGACTTAGAAGTGACACATCATGGAAAAGTTACTTTCGTGCTTAAGTTTTTGCACACCAGTGTATAATTACTGACGCTCCCGGCTGTGCTTATTACGTGCCAGAATGATGTGACTGAAGTCGGCTATTTGAAAAGCTTCCTCAGTACAACAGAGATCGCCCTTGAGGGGAAATGGACGTCATGAGGGGTCAAACAATGGAAATTTTTTTATTCAATAAAATTCTCTGATCCTTCCCGTTTCTAACAATATATACTCTATGTATAGTACCTCATCATTTCGTGTTTAAATGCCTTTCCCTAGCAGATGCGGCGTGTCAATGCCTAGCTGTCACACTACTGTCAAACACAAAACCTCATCTACAGTGCCTCGTTATTTAATTTTGGTCCTGCTATTTCCGTAGCAACTCCTTTGTACAATACGCTTGAAGAAATTATCTAGCGTATTATGAGCATGGAGTTATTCTAATCTATCTTTCTGTCGATATCCGAAAGAAAGCATCAATAGTTGCATTTAGGAACGCTTGTTGGTATGTCAACTTTTCAGATTGGTGTGATGGGCACCACAATATATTTTAATGATGGAGTAACAAACAGATTAAAAACTGTGAGCAGACTAGACATGCAAACGGGACAACATGGAAAGTGGGTTGCTACGAGTGGACAGGCAATGTGCCGCTGAAGCTGAAAACACTGCTGAAAGCATGACAAAGGAGTTCAGAATGACAAAGGAAAGAAATAAAACTAAAGAAGATGGAAAAGACACTCAGAATCAACAATATTGTGGAGCTTTAATATTGTGTCATGTTACCACTGAGAAGAAAATGACATGCAAATCTTTAGTTTGAGCTTCCCTAATCAGCGTTTTTGCATATTTACGTGTTATTACTTCATCCATTATTACCCGGTTTACTGTTTCAAAAAGTTTATAATTAAAAGAACAAAATTTTTTGACCTTTTATTTTGAGTAATGTGGGGGTACAGTACACCTAAAATAAAAATTACACGTAATTCACTATATAGACTGAAGCGCTAAAGGAAATGGTATAGGCATGCGTACTCAAATACAGACATATGTAAATGGGCAGAATACGGCGCTGCTGTCGGAAACCCCTATACAGGGTGTTACAAAAAGGTACGGCCAAACTTTCAGGTAACATTCCTCACACACAAAGAAAGAAAATATGTTATGTGGACATGTGTCCGGAAATGCTTACTTTCCATGTTAGAGCTCATTTTATTACTTCTCTTCAAATCACATTTATCATGGAATGGAAACACAGCAACAGAACGTACCAGCGTGACTTCAAACACTTTGTTACAGGAAATGTTCAAAATGTCCTCCGTTAGCGAGGATACATGCATCCACCCTCCGTCGCATGGAATCCCTGATGCGCTGATGCAGCCCTGGAGAATGGCGTATTGTATCACAGCCGTTCACAATACGAGCACGAAGAGTCTCTACACTTGGTACCAGGGTTGCGTAGACAAGAGCTTTCAAATGCCCCCATAAATGAAAGTCAAGAGGGTTGAGGTCAGGAGAGCGTGGAGGCCATGGAATTGGTCCGCATCTACCAATCCATCGGTCACCGAATCTGTTGTTGAGAAGCGTACGAACACTTCGACTGAAATGTGCAGGAGCTCCATCGTGCATGAACCACATGTTGTGTCGTACATGTAAAGGCACATGTTCTAGCAACACAGGTAGAGTATCCCGTATGAAATCATGATAACGTGCTCCATTGAGCGTAGGTGGAAGAACGAAACTAAAATGAGCTCTAACATGGAACTTAAGCATTTCCGGACACATGTCCACAGAACATCTTTTTTTTATTTGTGTGTGAGGACTGTTTCCTGAAAGTTTGGCCGTACCTTTTTGTAACACCCTGTATATGACAACAAGCGTCTGGTGTAGTTATTAGATCGGTTACTGCTGCTAAAATGGTGTGTTATCAAGATGTAAGTGAGTTTGAACGTGGTATTATAGTCGGTGCACGAGCGATGGGGCACAGCATCTCCGAGGTAGCGATGAAGTGGGGATTTTCCCGTACGACCATTGCCCGAGTGTACCGTGAATATTAGGAATCTGGTAAAACATCGAATCTCCGATATCACTTCGTCCGGAAAAAGATCCTGCAAGAACGGGATTAACGACTTAAGAGAATCGTTCAACATGATGGAAGATCAATCCTTCCGCAAACTGCTGCAAATTTCAATGAGGGACTATCAACAAGTGTCAGCGGGCGAACCATTCAACGATACATTCATCGATACGGGCTTTCGGAGACAAAGGACCACGCGTATGACTGCACGAGACAAAGCTTTACGCCTAGCCTGGGCCCGTCAACACCGGCAGTCCAGACTGCTGATGACTGCAAACCTGTTGCCTGGTCGGATGAGTCTCGTTTCAAATTGCATCGAGCGGATGGACGTGTACGGGTATGGAAACAATCTCAAAAATCCATGGACCCTGCATTTGAGCAGGGGACGGTTCAAGGTGGTGGAGGCTCTGTAATAGTGTGAGGCGTGTGCAGTTGGAGTGATCGGGACCCTGATACGACTCTGACAGATGACATGTACGTTTCAAATTGTATCGAGCGGATGGATGTGTACGGGTATGGAGAAAACCTCATAAATCCGTGGACCATGCATTTTTAGCAGGGGACTGTTAAAGGTGTGGAGGCTCTGTAACAGAGTGGGGAGTGTGCAGTTGGAGTGGTATGGGACCCTGATACGACTCTGACAGGTGACACTTACGTAAGCATCCTGCCTAATCACCTGCATCCAGTCATATCCATTCTGCATTCCGGCGGACTTGGGCAATTCCAGTAGGACAATGCGACAACCCACACGTCCTAAATTGCTACAGAGTGGATCCAGGAACGTTCTTTGATATAGTCCTACTAAATCCAGTGAAAGATGACCAACATCACTTGTGTAATGTCCATTTTGGATCTTCCTGGCGGCGACTGTAGACAAGTCGTGAGACACTAACTGAAACACTGTCCTGATATTTTCTTGAGGTTGGAGATGGATGGATGTCCACTTGGCAAATATTTGTATGATGTAAGGCATGTGCGTAACATAGTTCTTGCCTCGTGCACGCTCTCTGGAAACTGACATGAAATACACTCCTGGAAATGGAAAAAAGAACACATTGACACCGGTGTGTCAGACCCACCATACTTGCTCCGGACACTGCGAGAGGGCTGTACAAGCAATGATCACACGCACGGCACAGCGGACACACCAGGAACCGCGGTGTTGGCCGTCGAATGGCGCTAGCTGCGCAGCATTTGTGCACCGCCACCGTCAGTGTCAGCCAGTTTGCCGTGGGGTACGGAGCTCCATCGCAGTCTTTAACACTGGTAGCATGCCGCGACAGCGTGGACGTGAACCGTATGTGCAGTTGACGGACTTTGAGCGAGGACGTATAGTGGGCATGCGGGAGGCCGGGTGGACGTACCGCCGAATTGCTCAACACGTGGGGCGTGAGGTCTCCACAGTACATCAATGTTGTCGCCAGTGGTCGGCGGAAGGTGCACGTGCCCGTCGACCTGGGACCGGACCGCAGCGACGCACGGATGCACGCCAAGACCGTAGGATCCTACGCAGTGCCGTAGGGGACCGCACCGCCACTTCCCAGCAAATTAGGGACACTGTTGCTCCTGGAGTATCGGCGAGGACCATTCGCAACCGTCTCCATGAAGCTGGGCTACGGTCCCGCACACCGTTAGGCCGTCTTCCGCTCACGCCCCAACATCGTGCAGCCCGCCTCCAGTGGTGTCGCGACAGGCGTGAATGGAGGGACGAATGGAGACGTGTCGTCTTCAGCGATGAGAGTCGCTTCTGCCTTGGTGCCAACGATGGTCGTATGCGTGTTTGGCGCCGTGCAGGTGAGCGCCACAATCAGGACTGCATACGACCGAGGCACACAGGGCCAACACCCGGCATCATGGTGTGGGGAGCGATCTCCTACACTGGCCGTACACCACTGGTGATCGTCGAGGGGACACTGAATAGTGCACGGTACATCCAAACCGTCATCGAACCCATCGTTCTACCATTCCTAGACCGGCAAGGGAACTTGCTGTTCCAACAGGACAATGCACGTCCGCATGTATCTGGTGCCACCCAACGTGCTCTAGAAGGTGTAAGTCAACTACCCTGGCCAGCAAGATCTCCGGATCTGTCCCCCATTGAGCATGTTTGGGACTGGATGAATCGTCGTCTCACGCGGTCTGCACGTCCAGCACGAACGCTGGTCCAACTGAGGCGCCAGGTGGAAATGGCATGGCAAGCCGTTCCACAGGACTACATCCAGCATCTCTACGATCGTCTCCATGGGAGAATAGCAGCCTGCATTGCTGCGAAAGGTGGGTATACACTGTACTAGTGCCGACATTGTGCATGCTCTGTTGCCTGTGTCTATGTGCCTGTGGTTCTGTCAGTGTGATCATGTGATGTATCTGACCCCAGGAATGTGTCAATAAAGTTTCCCCTTCCTGGGACAATGAATTCACGGTGTTCTTATTTCAATTTCCAGGAGTGTATGTTGCGCCTGAATTGTAGGCAGTTCGACGCTCTTCTCTGTAGGCAGTGACCGTATCTTCTGGATGACACAGCCGGTACTATATCTGAAGTGAAACATCGTTGATATGGGCTTTCGGGGCGGAAGGACCATTCGCGTACCCTTCATGACTGCACTACACAAAGCTTTACGCTTCGCCTGGGCCCGTCAACACCGACATCGGACTGTTGATGACTGGAATCATGTTGCCTGGTCGGACGAGTCTCGTTTCAAATTGTATTGAGCGGATGGACGTGTACGGGTATGGAGACAACTTCATGAATCCATGGACTCTGGATGTCAGCAGGGAATTGTTTAAGCTGGTGGAGGCTCTGTAATGGTGTGGGGTGTGTGCAGCTGGAGTCATATGGGGCCCCTGATACGTTAAGATACGACTCTGACAGGTGACACGTACGTAAGCATCCATTCATGCGCATTCTGCATTCCGATTGACTTGGACAATTTCTGCAGAGCAATGCAGCACCCCACAGCTTCAGCAGTTGCTACAGAGTGGCCACAGCAACACTCTTCTGCGTTTAAACACTTCCACCGCCACCTAACTCCTCAAACATGAACGTTATTGAGCATTCCTGGGATGCCATGCAACGTGCTGTTCAAAAGAGAACTCCACCCCCTCGCATTTACGGACAGCCCTGCAGGATTCGTGACGTCAGTTCCCTCCAGCACTGCTTCAGACATTATTCAAGTCCATGCCACGTCATGTTGCGGCAATTCTGCGTGCTCGAGGGAGCCCTATACTATACAGGGTGTTACAAAAAGGTACGGCCAAGCTTTCAGGAAACATTCCTCACACACAAATAAATAAAAGATGTTATGTGGACACGTGTCCGGAAACGCTTAAGTTCCATGTTAGAGCTCATTTTAGTTTCGTCCACCTACGCTCAATGGAGCAAGTTATCATGATTTCATACGGGATACTCTACCTGTGCTGCTAGAACATGTGCCTTTACAAGTACGACACAACATGTGGTTCATGCACGATGGAGCTCCTGCACATTTCAGTCGAAGTGTTCGTACGCTTCTTAACAACAGATTCGGTTACCGATGGATTGGTAGAGGCGGACCAATTCCATGGCCTCCACGCTCTCCTGACCTCAACCCTCTTGACTTTCATTTAGGGGGGCATTTGAAAGCTCTTGTCTGCGCAACCCCGGTACCAAGTGTAGAGACTCTTCGTGCTCGTATTGTGGACGGCTGTGATACAATACGCCATTCTCCAGGGCTGCATTGGCGCATCAGGGAATCCATGCGACGGAGGGTGGATGCACGTATCCTCGCTAACGGAGGGCATTTTGAACATTTCCTGTAACAAAGTGTTTGAAGTCACGCTGGTACGTTCTGTTGCTGTGTGTTTCCATTCCATGATTAATGTGATTTGAAGAGAAGTAATAAAATGAGCTCTAACGTGGAAAGTAAGCGTTTCCGGACACATGTCCACATAACATATTTTCTTTCTTTGTGTGTGAGGAATGTTTCCTGAAAGTTTGGTCGTACCTTTTTGTAACACCCTGTATTAGGCAGGTGTACCAGTTCCTTTGCCTCTTCAGCGTATGTTGGTCAGTCTAGCACTGAAGCAACCGCTGACGCTCCAGGTAAGCTGATTTGCACATAAAAGCACTCGCTACATAAAACCGAGAAGTGCTACTCGCACGCGCATCAAGAAAACGCTTGTCTGACCTCTAGAACTGAGATAATGACACGAAACTTCGGTAGAGTATTATACATGAGCCAACGATTAATTTTAAACAATCTCCCGAAAAAGCACACGTATGCCTGTCGCCCTTCTTCCGGAAAATGGCTCGATTGAGAAACGGCTGAGGTGGTCACGCTGGCGTGAGTGGTCGGTGTATGAAGGTGAAGTCTCGTGGCCCGCGGCTCCTGGGCAGGCAGGTGTGTGCGCGGCGCCAGGCGGTATTAATAGTCCGCGGCAGGCCGGCCATGTTGCGAGCAGCGCCGCGGCGGGGGTTGGTACCGCCGCCGCCTCCTCTAGATCCGTAGCAGCGTCAGTCGGCGGCTTCCCGGTGTCACCGTCTCCAGCTACCGCCTCAGCCACAGGACAGGCAACGCGCAGCTGCGACCGCCGCCGCGTCGCTGCCAAACAAGTGAGTGTCGCTCTCGCGGCAACGCACCGGCCGCTCCACTGCTGCAGTTCCCGCTTCTGGCGCCCTTCCTGCCGATAAGAGGCCGAGACTGCCATACGTGTTCCTGTCCCCGAGCGGTCACGTAGAACGAGTGAGTGGAAGAGGTCGTCGTTGTTGTTGGTGTTGACGATACGATAACCAGTTTCGATCAGGATTGTGGCGGATGGGAATGGGAGGAAGCTGGAAGTGTTATCCGCAGCCGCAAATAGACTGTGGAATGTGCCAAGGGAATCGACGTCAGAAACTTTAGACACGTGGAAAGAAGGCAAAAAAAGGAAAGCTTGTGGACGTCTAGCAGCGTCAGTTGTGAATCGCTACAGGATTACTTTCAGCCTCTTCGCTAGGACTAAACCTACGGAGGTAATCATCGGAATGATGAGTGGTAATCAGGTGCGAATTCATGGTTCGGTTCTGAGGTGGGAGGTTCACGCTTTGTTACTGTCTCTCCTCTCCCCCAAGTATAATTTGCCGTCGCGATCATTTTTAACGTAGCAGAGACGTCAACAATTTTGAGATTTATGGTGATAGTCTCGCATATAGCTGTCATTATCTGTGGACTAACTAAAATATCTGTTTTCTTTTATAAGTTATAATTCGCATGTACATATACGTAGTTGGAATTTCAAAACATATATAGGTTAATTTGACTTCCTACTTTAAATGCACATTTTTGGCATTTGTAGTGTTAAATCTTGAATATGTGGATAGAACCTAAATTTAACAGCAATCGTCACAGAAAAAAATTGAAAAGGAATTCTAGTTTTGAAATATGTAAGCAAGCTCGTAATCTTTGTGTTTATATTCCTTTCACAACCAATTTAATCTGAAGAAACACACAGAATACAAGGTCAAAGCAAAATTTTGCATTCCTAGAGGAGTGGAGTTGCGATGCAAACTGAAACATTACATTCAGTGGACTCTTATGCCCATATTTATTTCCTGAGCTACGTCAAAGAAAATCTTTATAATAGCACAGCCCGTACGACAAACGTACGTAGCACATAATTTTCAAAAAAAGTCCACAATTACTACAATTTTCAAATACCGTGTAATCTGAATCGTCATGAAATATTTCGTTTCCATCATCTGTGAATTCGTCAAGGATTTTGTAAATCATGTTCTCCAAACGTTTCTCCTTCTCCTCTTCGTTGCACATTTTGAACACAAAACCAGGCTAAAAGCACGCAAAGCGTACGAAATTGAGACACCTAATGCCTACCAAGCAAAAGAAAATAACAAAGTTTCAAAAACGATGAATTGTTCAAATGATACCGCTACTGTCACCTACGAAGCCTGCACGCATCACGCATGATTCCGGGAGCCGTAAAAATACGTTCAACACCGCATAAAATCGTCGAAAATAGCGTGACGTAATATTACGTCCTCTGCACGTTACCATTTCCGACAAGCACCGTAATATTACGTCAGCCGCACCCTGTGTCAGAAGCAGTAGTAGTAGTAGTAGTAATAATAATAATAGTAATAATAATAAAATATTCGTATAAAATGTTTTAATACCCTCATAATAAATTGTTCTTCTCTCACTTTTCTCACTACAGGTTAGTCGTTTTCTCCTTCCACTGGTCTCCGTTACTCAAATCGAAAGCTGTTTTAGTTATTCTCGGGTACCACATTAACACCTTCTTAAGCCACCTGTCATTGCCCATTCTTTTAACATGCCCACCACTGCATACTTTGGTTCCAGCATCTACTCTTTATGGACTGTGCAGCTTCCATTTGTTCCAATATTTTAAGTGTTTTGATTTTATCTTGACGGTTGATCAGTAGATACCTTCTCATAAAATCTAAATCCGCTGTCCTGATCTTGTACCTTCTTTTATCCGTAAGCGGCCACATTTCTGCAGAGAAAGTAACTATATTCTCGATGAGACTAAGGAATATCCGTTTCTTAGTTTGTTGAATTATACTATTGTTCCCAATCAGTCCATGCAGGGACTTCATAGTTACTTTGGTCTCTATATCTCCGTCGCAGGTTTCGCCACTGGATGTAATACAACCTAAATATTTAAAATTATCACATTTACTAATCTTCTACTCTTCTAGAATTAATTCTTCCGTTTCTTGTTTGCCAATAAATATGCACTCTGTCTTGTCGAAGTTACGTTTGAGACCCCATCTTGGGTATTCCTTCTTGAATTTACCCAACATATGTTCTGCGTCTTGTCCAGTGTTTGCGAAAATTTTCTGGTCATCTGCGAAAAGTAGTGAATGCATTCTGTCCTATTCAGTTAACATACCCATTCCAGAACAACTTTTGCACCATGCCTCCAATGCTTGTCCTATGTATATATAAGAAAGTAAAGGGAATAGACCGCAACGATGCTTACATTTGGTCTCCTTATACCTTTTCATAACCAAATTAATTCATTTATCATATACCTTTGGTCTCTTCATGGCAGCTGCAATCTCAGATCTTGGGATGTTATCGTAACCTTATTCTATATCCACAAGAGTCATGTGCATTTCCCTGTTACTAGCTCTGTTCTTTTCAACTGCTAATCTAAGACAGTGGAGTTGTCTAAACGTGATCTACCAGCCCTAAAGCGACTTTGTTCCTCTGAGATATTTAAATGAAATGTATTCGCAATTCCGAATATGAACAACCATCAACATAATGGTTGTAGTCGCCGCATTGCCTGTTCCTTTGATTAGATTAGATTAGATTAATACTTGTTCCATAGATCATGAATACGACACTTCGTAATGATGTGGAACGTGTCAGGTTAATAAAAGATGTCTTTACAAGATATTACATTACACAAAATATTGCATGACACTAATGTTTAAGTTTTTTTTCCTTAATTTTTATCTAAAAATTCAGCCAATGAGTAGAAGGAGTTGTCATCTAGAAATTCTTTTAATTTATTTTTAAATGTTAGTTGGCTATCTGTCAGGCTTTTGATGCTGTTTGGTAGGTGACCAAAGACTTTTGTGGCAGCATGATTTACCCCTTTCTGTGCCAAAGTCAGATTTAGCCCTGCATAGTGAAGATCATCCTTTCTCCTGGTGTTATTGCTATGCACACTGCTATTACTTTTGAACTGGGTTGGATTATTAACAACAAATTTCATAAGTGAATATATTTACTGTGAGGATCCCTAGATCCTTAAATAGATGTCTACAGGATGACCGCGGGTGGGCTCCAGCAATTATTCTGATTACACGTTTTTGAGCAATGAATACTTTTTTACTCAACGATGAATTACCCCAGAATATGATGCCATATAAAGCAGTGAATGAAAGTAGGCATAGTAAGCTAATTTACTGAGATTCTTATCACCAAAATTTGCAATAACTTTAATAGCATACGTAGCTGAACTCAGACGTTTCAGCAGACCATCATTGTGTTGCTTCCAGTTTAACCTCTCATCAATGGGTACACCTAAGCCTGTCCAAACGAACTTTGCATCGTAATTCAGAGTAACACAGGCAGTGTAATATCGTGTCTGAGAAGTTTGTCATATTCTCTTCAGTCTTTTATTTAAAGCTACTAGAGGAAAGCCCCATATTTAAGGAAGTTTGTTCCACTAGCTTCTACTCTCTTTTCATCTCTCTTCTTAAGTGTCCAGTTTTCGTATCAATAGAACAGTGCGGGCATAGCAGTAACTTTGTAGAACTTCAGTGCAGTATCTCTGTGAACTTTCTTCCAACGAAATTGTGCATATAGCTCCACAGAAATAGTCAAATACATCTAACTTATTTCATTATTTACTCCATATGTAATATTGCATCCTAAATATTTAAATGTATTAACTCTCTCTATCATCTGCTTGTCAGTTTCGATCTTAACTCAGATGGGCTGGTGATCTAAGAATGCCATTGACTTTGTGTTTGTTATAAGGATGTTCAGATTGTGTTCCCTATACATTTTACTTAAATTAAAACAGCTTCTATATAAAATATTTTAATATAATCATCACAATGAGCATAACTTCGAATGAGCTGTGATTCAGAGATATACAGTATTCGAAAAGCTTTGCCTGGAAATTTGAAAAGTAGATGTGGCATACAAGTTATTTAAGAACTTCAAATAACATCAACAAACTCGAATAACTTTGACGTCATAATTTTCACAGTATAATATCGTTGTGTCCAATCATTACTATTGGTACAGCTCTTAGAACTAAGGATGTAAACATAGGTCTACAAACTCTGTAAATGAGAGCAATGTAGTTACGCATATGGTTATTCGTTTCACGGGAAAAATTTTAGAAATGTTTGTTGCATATCTCGTTATTGTGATATATTTTTGATACAGTTTATTACAGTTTTCACCTTAAACTTAAATTATCGCACTTCTGTTTTCCTCTTCTGAATATTGTTTGTTCCGTTTAGTGTTCGTCCCTTTGATTGGAATAATTTCAGATTTTCTTTTCCATTTCATTGTGGCGCCGTTGTCTGTGTTATTTTCCTTCACAAATTGTCGACAATGGTCTTTCAAATAAGTTTCAAAGAAATGTTTAAATGAACGCTGATTGGCTCTTCACTGCATTTCGCAGGAATTGTTAATTACTAATTTAAAAATAAAGCGTGAGTTTGTCCACATTTAAAATTTTGCGCCATTATCACCCAGTAATCTCATAACATTAAAATACCCTGTCATACGGTAAACTGTGTTGACCTACAAACTAAACTTCCTTTCCAGATCTCAGCGGACTGACGGAGCTGTAGGCTGACGATAGGATATTCTAAAACAAAGGTCTCCTATTTAGTGATAACGTTGCTTCCGCTCCCCCATCCCGTGATCGCTTTAGTCCATTATTTCAAACTGACTAGATTATACCCGTCGTCCCTACCTACGTTCATCATTGATGAATCGTCAGTGAATACGCACGATACACTATCGTCTTTAGATTGTTAATTCGTTCAAAGTGAAACTCTTATACCAATACACTACACTGAAAATCTTTCTGCCCAAAACAAGAGAGGTGTACTCTACGCACAGTAAACAGTAATTTTTAGCTTCCGATAAAAAATAACAACTAAATACACTGCAAATAGTTAGTTACAAAATTATTTCGGTATATTGATAAGAATGTTAGGTTTAATTCCGAGTAAGTAACAAATATTCGGATACGAATTGAAAAATAATAAATAATTTATTCGTATGATGTAACGGTATGGAATGTAAATGAATTTGTCTTGAGGCCAGGACACGAACTTTTTTGAATGTTAATTATATTATTTGCTTTGGAGATGAATTTTGTGAGGTTGCCGACACCAAGTTCGCAACTTTTTCGAACCTACATCACGTTGTCTGATCTGGACATAAAGTGTTTGATTATTTACTCACAAGTCAAAGGTTAATTAATTTAACCATCAGCCCGTTTTGCACTTTGATTTGTTTCCACAACAGGATTCTCCGTATGGTACGTAAATCCTATTTACTGTAGTGTAAAATATAAGTTACTGGTTATGTGCGTCTATACCGCTATGCTCGTCTGCTAAAGGGCAGTAGCAACTTTACGACAACAATGAACACACGTTTCGGGAATGCGTTGCAGATTTCTGATGCGCTTTTAATCAAGCAATTTTCCAGACAATTGACGGGAAGCACTGTTACTAGTGAACTCTTGACTCGATGTATTCCTTTTATTAGACTTGTGGGATGAAATTCAAGTATTTTAGCAAGTGGCACAAACCTAAAATCGTGGAGTGTTTAACGGAAGGAAAGGCACTTATGTTTTGTTCTTAACGTTTACAATCTCAGTAATATATAAAAATGGTTTGCGTCTGTATCTATTTACTAACACAAGCAATTGCTTATGATACTGTAGTTCACACTGACGTGTTATTAGTATGCAATCATTTCATATCTGATGATGGCGCAGATGTAATTGAAACTAATCATAAAAATTCTCTAGCTCGAGATGAAAATAAAATTTTTAATCATACTAACGATGTAGCTATCGCTATATCCTAATGACGATGATAATATTTCAAATTTATAATGTCGATGACGACAATGTTATGTAAAAAGTTGAGATCAGAATCTAGTTGCGACGTCTTACAAAATTGTAGCATGATCATCATTTCTTACCATAAGTATAGGATATTGCCTGTATTTTTAATATATTACGCACCAGTTGCTCTCATATAGTACCTAATGTTTCCACTCAGACATGTCACGTATCAGTAGTACAAGCACTTTCCTGTCAGATAAACATGATGTAATTAACAACATGTTCCAATATTGACAGTTGCCTTTTGAGATATATTGCGTTCTTGCATTGCGTCATACCGCAGTAATACGAATCTACTTAATAAACTGTAACTTCAACGTGCAACGACTTTTTCAACTGTGTACTGCATTTACACGTTCTGAATTGTATTAAATAATTTAAACATTAGAAATCGGTGACAAATCTGAGTTGAAGAGAATTCCTTAGCGCAGTTCCAAAGTCTGGTCTGAGGAGCCATTATTCTTCATCTGACGCACAGAAGTCAAATTAGTCAATTCTGCAGATAACGCAAGTATCACAATTGAACGTATCAGGAATTTCGTAACAGTAACAGTATGCTATCACAAAGTACCATATAAGAATTATTAGATGGTTTTCCGCAAAGAACGGTATTGAAGTTTAGAAGAAACGAGATGCATTTTTGTTTGTGTTAGATACATTTAGTCCTTGATAGTTGTCCCAATGACAGAGTACACGAACAGGCGTTTACAATTAGTCAAGTCTCCTAAAATGATAACGTGTACATCAAAATGAAAAAGTATGAAAATGTTCGCATACACATACCTCATGGAGCTTCTTAAACAAGTGAATTGAGTAGTTTTTATATTTAATGTCAATGTGACGGTTTGTTACAAACACATAAGTGCGTGTATTTTGCCTATTACAACTGACTAACGTTTAATAGAATGTCAATTACTCCCAAGATGTAAAGTTTTCATTCTATAAAGACGTATAGCAGTAATAATCCGTCGCAGTATAAAAAGAGAATAGAGATTCTTCGCTGAAGTTCTAGGATTAATATAAAATTACATTACTTAGTTTCCGCTCAAGTTAACTGAAAGCATCAGTCGAGAAGTTATGCTACGACAGATATAATTATATTGAAGCGTTCAGCCTCTGATGTACAACCTATACGGAAGTTGACTTCAATAGTAAACTGTAAACAATTTTTCCGAGCAAATCGTTATATTTCACAGACCGGTTTTTCTCCTGAGTTGTAACACGTTTGGTGCAAACAATAACACACTATTTGCACCAAACGCAAGTATTTTGCAGATTATATCCACTCAGCTATAGATGAGTTGGGTTTATATGAAAATTACTTATGTTTAGTAATCCGCAAGGCGGCCTGACCACCATTAATACAAGTATCTGTGAAAACTATCAATGTAACTAACGGAAATAATGTTTTCATTGGGTGATTTCTGGTGCATTAGTAACATTATAGACAAGTGCAAAAAGTCCTAATTGAAAGATACTCCCCAGATTAAGATTTCGTTTCTTCCGTTTTTGTACTTGTTTGATTCATCAGGAAAGACTTGCGGTATCTCGACCTCCCCCATCCTAACTAGTACGGCTTCCGAAATTACCGGTTAAGCGGAACCCAACTCGCACTTTTCTCATATCACATCCTGGAAGCCATGGGTTGGGGCAGACAGGCAGATGCAGTTTTTCTTGACTTCTGGAAGGCATTTAATTCATTGTCGAACCAACGCTTATCAACGGAGGTACGATCACATGGAGTATCAAACGCGATTTGTCATCGACAAATGTAGAAGTAACTTCAGGAATTCCCCAGTGAAGTGTGTTAGGAGAATTGCCGTTCATTTTGTACATCAATAACAAGGCAGACATCTTAAATGTGACCTCACACTTTTTGCGGATGAAGCATTATCTACAGTGCAGTACTATTTGAAAAAATCCACATGAATATTGGCAACTTGCTTAGAATGTTCAAAAACTATAAAATCTACACTTCGAAAAACAAGGAAATGTAGTTTCGTATAACTACAGTTTCTGCGAGTCACAAATAACTGGGTGTAGCAATTTGTATATCTATGAAAAGGAATGATCACTTTCGCTGAGAAGGAGGTGAAACAGGTGGTACTGGGAAAATGCTATCATTCTACAAAGGAAACGGCTAACAACACACTGATGCGACTCATCGTAGATTATTTGCTCACGTCTGTGGGACCCATACCAGATAGGACTAATGGGGGATACTGAATGTATATAAAGAAGTGCAACACGATTGAACAATGGCTTTTGGCTCACTGGAGAGAGTTACTGGGACACTGAAACAACTGACCTTCGAGACGCTTGAAGATAGACGCCATCGATCCTGCAAAATCCTGTTTACGAAAATCCAAGAATCAGTACTAAGAGTGGAATCTATGACCGTAAGACGCGCCCGCAGATACTGCCGCGACGAGAGTGAACGGAGCGCACAAAAAGTTTAACATTTGATTTACAAAATGGGGATACATTCTATCCAGCTCATATATTTTCTTAATTATTATCATGACTCTGCCGGCACAGTGGTCTATCTACAGCATAGCTTAAATTGGTGCGACGGTTACAGTGGATTAGGACATATTTTAAAACAGCTATTCCTCATCATACTTCAAGCGGATGTTTCCTCATCTATGGAAGTAATCCTTTTCATTATGGCAGATTTTATTGTTTTACAATGTAGACTGTTGTGCTTCATTTTCCCATGTTTTGCTGCAGATCTGAAGAAGAGCATTTCTGACTGAAACCGGTAGTCTCAGGACGGAAATGAATGAAGTTTATTTTATAATTCCTGATTCACTGTCTTAAACCACGATTATGTCGCTGCTTGTGATAATTGATTCTAATCATTTTCGATTCTCTGGAAGAAACTTTTAAGCAATTTATGTATTTTTGATTTAAGTTGTTACTACTATGTATATATGATCAAACTTATATTTACATATATATATGTAACGATAAAACAACAGTGGATCGATATGTATCTAATCAGTGTTTATTCCAGTTAGTTTTTATTGTAAATTTTGCTTATTCTGATTGCTTTGCTGGCAAACCTAATGGTTTAAAAAATATATGTTACGTTCAGTTGATGCAAATTCGGATGATGATAGTGATAAGGATATCATTGGTTGTGATAATGATAACGATGTATCGAATGAACATTTAGATCAAAATAAATCAATCATGCCTCTGAAAATGAAGACAATTTTGACATAGATAACGAAAATGCAGAATCTGGTGAAAACGAAATGGGCGAAAATTACACAGGAAAAATGGTAAATTATGGAAAAGGTTACCTTTTCCTCAAAGTCGCCGCAGACAGCATAACATAATTACAGGTAACCACGGGTTGACATCTTACAGTGGAAACATTTCAGAATTATGAGACACTATGAAACTTTTTTTACTGACGAGATACTGAATGAAATTTTCCTGCACACTAATTCTGAGAGCACTTCTCAGATCTCAAATTCATGCAACGATATTACTATAGAAGAACTGCTGGCATTTATTGGAATATGTATTCTTGCGAGCATCCTGAGATTGAATAAAGAATCAGTAGTAAATCTGTGGTCCAAAAACCCTGCATTTTCAAGGCCAACATTTACTGCACCAGTGGGAAGAGACAGACTTGTTCAAATTTTGTGTGTCTTTCGTTTTGATCGTAAAGCCCCAGGACCACATGTCAGACAAATTATCTCCAAGAAGAAAACTTTTTTGACAGTGTAAGCAGCAGATTTCAAATGGCTTCTACACCAAATCATTATGTGACTGTACACAAATAATTGTTTGCATTTAGGGGAAGATTCCCATTTCTTGTGTTAATGAAAACAAAACCTGGAAAATATGGAATAAAAGTTTGGATTGCAGTAGACGCCCAAACTTCCTATGGGCACAATATGCAAGTATATACTGGAAAAAGTGACAGGGGAAGAACAAAGAAACAGGGTCTCCGTGTAGTCAAGGAGCTGTACAGTAACTTGTATGCGACAGGGAGGGGTGTCACTTCTTTATTTTTTTACTGGCTTTGAGCTAGCAGAGTTCCCTGTAACAAAGAATATGGGTTTGGTAGGCACAATGGGGCATAATTAGATAAAGAGTCCAGGATTAGTTTTGAAAAATAAGTGAAGGGCGATATGCTCTTCCATCTTTGGTTTTACCGATGAACTAATGTTGGTTTCAAATGGTTCAAATGGCTCTGAGCACTATGGGACTCAACTGCTGTGGTCATTAGTCCCCTAGAACTTAGAACTAGTTAAACCTAACTAACCTAAGGACATCACAAACATCCATGCCCGAGGCAGGATTCGAACCTGCGACCGTAGCGGTCTTGCGGTTCCAGACTGCAGCGCCTTTAACCGCACGGCCACTTCGGCCGGCTGTTGGTTTCTTATAGGCCAGCAAAGAATAGAACGGCAATGCTTCTCTCATTCCAACATCATCATGCTTTATGCGGTAACGAAGCAAGTGACTTCAAGAGGAAATTACATTGCATTACAATGCTACTAAAAGTGGTACCAACGCGCTGGAAAAGTTAATGATGCAATATACATGCTCAAGAACCATCAGAAGATGTTGCATGAAATTCTTTTTCAATATGATTGATGTGTGAATACTTTAGTTCTCTGAACGGCGAAAAATCCAATCTGGCAGCAAAAGAAGAAAAATCACCGGCGTCTGTTCCTGCCTGCTTTGGGAGAAGAGATGGTGAGACCTCATATCGAACAAAGAGCAAAAAATTGGAAGAACTTGAGCAAACATGTCCTCAGTACGAGGAATATGATGAGTGTATCGGAAACTCAGGAAGCCCGAACAGTAGAAAAAAATCAAGGAAAGCGAGGTGGAATATACTGCCGATGTGAATCAAGAAAAGACAGGAAGTGTAACGAATATAATCATTGTGTTAAGGTAATCATGTAGTTTGCAAAAATTGTTACAACTGATGCTGTTTTCAACTAAATTGTCTCTTTGGCAATAAAAGAAATAGATCTACATAACATTGTAACATTTCCATTAGTTTTGATTTTAAAATACTGTACTTGAAGTAAGCCTGAATAAAAACGTAACTTAATATATATTTCAGTACTTTACTCGGTAACTAATATCCGAAACTATGATAGAATGTATCTTGCAATCATAATAAAGTTTACATTATAATTTACAATATGAAATACGGCTGAAACTTTAAAAAAAATGTACAGGGTATACAATGTAACCACTCATAAAAGTTGAAAATATTTTAGCTCAGTAGATCAAAAGTTAAGCATTCATTCTTCTGGTGCTCCGTACTCAAATTGAACGGGAAGAAACTCTAATACGTGGTACAGTGCGAGGAAACCTGTGCATACGGTTCATAGTGGTTTGCGGAGTAGTGGTTGTAAATGTAGATGAACTAGTTGCTTCGATTTGTGGGTATAACGGGAAAAATAATTAAAAGTGTTGTAAAACTGTCATTGATGCTGTGCAGGTCGTTCGAAGGGATAAATATGGCTGCGGCGAAATGGAGCTCTAATTTATTTTATAGTAAGTGGAGTACCTACATCACGAGAGGAATTTAGGGAGGGGACATAATGGCGCACTGGAGAGGTTTTGCGCGAACATTTAAATGACCGCATTGTGAGTCTAATGAAGCGGCGTGGAATACGGCTCTGGCGCGCTGCCTTGACAGCCCTGCGTGACGAGGGAAGAGTCCACAGCGTAATCCCGCACCTACTGCTGCTTGCTGCTGCTGCTCGTAGTTCTCTCACAGCAGGACTTCTATTCTCTTTCTGCGGCGGTTTTTATTTCTCGTTTCATCGACTGACTGATAGTAAGACCCAAAAGGCAGCTCCAACACAGACGCATTCAAAAGTAAAGTTCATGGGAAGTACTTACAAGGGAACCTCCCCATCGCACCCCCCTCAGATTTAGATGTAAAAGGGCACAGTGGATAGGCCTTGAAAAACTGAACATAGATTAATCGAGAAAACAGGAAGAAGTTGTGTGGAACTATGAAAAAATAAGCAAAATATACAAACTGAGTAGTCCATTCGCAATATATGCAACATCATGGAAAATATAAACTCAGTTGTGCCGTGGTCCCGTGGTTAGCGTGAGCAGCTGCCGAACGAGAGGTCCTTGGTTCAATTCTTCCCTCGAATGGAAATTTTAATTTTTTTATTTTCAGTTTATGTGACAAACTCTTATGTTTTCATCACTTTTTTGGGAGTGATTATCACATCCACAAGAAAACCTAAATCGGGCAAGGTAGAAGAATCTTTCTACCCCTTCGCCAAGTGTACAAGTTAGGTGGGTCAAGATATTCCTGTCATGTGACGCACATGCCGTCACCAGTGTCGTATAGAATATATCACACGTGTTTACCTGTGGAGGAATCGGTTGACCTTGCGATCAAATGTTTTCGGTTCCCATTGGAGAGGCACGTCCTTTCTAATCACACGGTTTTGCGGTGCGGTCGCAAAACACAGACACTAAACTTATTACAGTGATCAGAGACGTCAATGAACGAACGGACAGATCATAACTTTGCGAAAATAAAGAATATAAACTTTTCACTCGAGGGAAGACTTGAAGCGAGGACCTCTCGTTCGGTGGCTGCTCACGCTAACCATGGGACCACGACACCACTGAGCTCAAATTCTCCTTGATGTTGCCTATCTTGCGCATGGACTACTCAGTTTGTATATTTTGCTTATTTTTTCATAGTTCCACACAATTTCTTCCTGTTTTCTAGATTTATCTGTGTTCAGTTTTTCAAGGCCTATCCACTGTGCCAACTCATAACTATATCTGAGGGGGGTGCTATGGGGAGGTTCCCTTTTTAGTTCAATGTTCTATGTATCATTTGTATACTTCATCGTAATGACGTAAAGTGAGTCATGTTATATTAACGTTACACATTAATATGTGGGTATGACTACAAGGTGACCATTTACAAGTAGTTTTTTTTACTTTGTTTATTCTTTAATACACTGCGAATTAGTAATTCATATCCTAACCTGCCTTCTTGTTCTGTTGACTACAATATTAGCAACAGTAAAAAAAAATTACAGACTTCTCAAAACCTCACTTTCCGTGTCTTCGCGTACTGAAAAATGATCAAGTGCAGGTAAAAATAAACAAAGGTAATGTGTTGTATTTAACTTGCAGTTAGATGAATTGTTGTCTGGCTCGTTTTAGTACATCTCATCGTCTTGCGAGAGACAGTTGGGTCTTGATTTTAAAATATATACGGCGAACTAATATAGATACTGGAAGCGACTTTGTGTTAACTCCACTTTTTAATGTGCATTAAAAAATACACTTTTTCCCTGTTTCAGCGTGTATAATACTGACCAATTCTTAGCGCCATAACATCGCAGTTTTACAACTCTACAGCACCTCTGCATGTCCCACATTCAGAAAACTTACAAGTGATTAACTGGTCATGGAAAATAAAAAGTCATTCAAATTATTTTTCAAAACAGTTACGGAAGCATCGAGTAAATCCTAATAATTATAAATGTAAATAACTTCAAATACAATGAAAATTTGGAAACGCATCGAATACATAAAAGTAATTTTTTCTGAAGAATAACGATTTTTTATGATAAATTCATGGTTTATTTTTGTAACGTTATGAGGTTACCTTGGTTATGTTGCTAAAACAACAAAAACGCATTATTTTAATTTGTATTCTCTTGGATCATGTTGTAAATTTATCTGTATAGTATTCTACATTATGTGACAAGAAAAAAAGGTGCACTGGCCAGTTCCATTATAATACCCACACTCTGTTACAAACTGCAAAAGCAGAAGTTATTCTATGGAACAGAAGGAGTTGCCAGAGAGAAGCTTTATTGGTTTGTTTTCAAATTTAACTTTGCTCTCTGTCAGACCGTTTGTGACATTGGGTGAGCGATAAAAAAAATTGGTGGCAGTATTAAGCATCTCTTTCTGCGCTAAAGACAACCTTAATGGGCCTAGTGAATGTCACCTTTTCTTCTGGTACTGTGAAGAACCGCAGTGGATTATTTACAACAAACTTCATGAGAGAATAAATGTACTGTAAAGCAGTAGTCAGAATGCCTAATTCCATAGACATATGTCTAAAAGATGGTCGTTTGTGAGCAATAAATATTATTCTTACAGCATTTTTTCACAGACTTCGCAAAACTTCACTTTGTGTATCTTTTCTCAAAGATGACTTACTCTATAACATTATTCCATATGTCATTATTGAATCAAAATCTGCAAAATATGTCAATTTGCTGACTTGTTTCTCCCTAAGATTTGAAGTGATTCGAAGCGCAAATATGGCTGATCGAAGATTCTTTAGGTGCTCCAAATGCTGTGTTTTCCTGTTTAATTTCCCACCAATATTGTCACTTAGAAGAAGGTGTAATTAGATGAATGACGAACACTAACTTCAGTTAACGAAGGTTTGTTCAGCACTTGCACATACAAGAGTGCGGAGCTAACTGCCTCTGGCCAGAACACATATAGTATTTATACAGTTACAGAATATTCCAGTGCAATGATTCATGACATTTGTGGATACTTTTAGAATATACTCTAACCGAATACAGAAATTAAAATTTTAGAATTCAGGTGAGTTTTGAACTCAGGACCCTCCATGCAACAGTCTAGTAATCATAACCACTACACCACGGTGATGCGCTACTCAGCTTCTTCTGCGACAATACGAACACCTAAATTTTGAAATTGCCACCCTACTTCTTATTTTATCACCATGTATTACAATTATCATTGGTGTAGTGCCTCTAGATGTGCGGAACTGAATATGTCGTGTATTTTTGAAATTGAGAGCGAGACTATTCGCAGTAAACCACTCAAAAACACGAGCACTTTCAAGAACATTATTTACTATTTCTTCTGTTGCTGTATGTATGTTTCGATTGATTACAATAAGAGTGTCGCCCAAAAAAAAGAACTAATACTGCTTTTTGTACAATAACGAAAAAAAACGCAACGCCGAAAGTCGGTAGGGTGTTTCTACCTCTGCAAGATGATGTATATTCATATTTCGCGCCAGTCGCATAAGAGTGGCGCTAGTACCGCCAAAATAATGATATAAATCAGGTTTACTTTAAATGAGCAGTCGTGAACGTTAGTTACCCTTGAAATTGGACGTGGTGAGTTGATATTAGTCAACAATGCGTTTAAGGAGACAAAGACGCCGTTATCAACACCTCACTAAGTTTGAACGAGGTCGTGTAGTATGGCTACGAGCAGCTGTATGTTCCTTCTGCGATATTGCAGAAAGACTTGGCATGAATGTAGCCATTGTACATCATTATGGCAGCTGTGGTCACGAGAACGTATGGTCGCAAGAAAAGCGGGTCCAGACGTGCGCGTGGAACTACCGAGAGGGAGGACTGTCGTTTTCGTTATATGGCTCCGGCGCACCATACTGCATCTACAGCAGCAATTTGAACAGCAGTAGACACCACAATGACACAGGAAACTATTGCAAATCGGTTACTTCAAGTGCAACTCCGAGCAGACGCCCTACAGCGTGCGTTCCACTGACCCCAAACCACCACCATTTGCGACTTCAGCGGTGTCAAGCGAGAGCTCATTGGAGAGCAGGTTGGAGGTCTGTTGTGTTTTCTGAAGAAAACTGGTTCTCTCCCGGTGCCAGTGATGGCCGTGAGTCGGTCAGAAGGAGACCGGTTGAGGGCATGCAACCAACCTGTAGCGTGCCAGACATTGTTGTTGTTGTGGTCTTCAGTCCAGAGACTGGTTTGATGCAGTTCTCCATGCTGCTCTATCCTGTGCAAGCTTCTTCATCTCCCAGTACCTACTGCAGCCTACATCCTTCTGAATCTGTTTAGTGTATTCATCTCTTGGTCTTCCTCTATGATTCTTGCCCTCCAATACTAAATTGGCGATCCCTTGATGCCTCAGAATATGTCCTACCAAACGATCTCTTCTTCTAGTCAATTTGTGCCACAAATTTCTCTTCTCCCCAATTCTATTCAATACCTCCTCATTAGTTATGTGATCTACCCATCTAATCTTCAGCATTCTTCTGTAGCACCACATTTCGAAAGCTTCTATTCTATTCTTGTCCAAACTGTTTATGGTCCACGTTTCACTTCGATACATGGCTACACTCCATACAAATACTTTTGAGAAACGATTTCCTGACACTTAAATCTACACTCGATGTTAACAAATTTCTCTTCTTCAGAAACGCTTTCCGTGCCATTGCCAGTCTACATTTTATATCCTCTCTACTTCGACCATCATCAGTTATTTTGCTCCCCAAATAGCAAAACTCCTTTACTACTTTAAGTGTCTCATTTCCTAATCTAATTCCCTCAGCATCACCCGACTTAATTCGACTACGTTCCATTATTCTCGTTTTGCATTTGTTGATGTTCATCTTATATCCCCCTTTCAAGACACTGTCCATTCCTTCAGCTGCTCTTCCAGGTCCTTTGCTGTCTCTGACAGAATTACAATGTCATCGGCGAACCTCAAAGTTTTTATTTCTTCTCCATGGATTTTAATTCCTACTCCGATTTTTTCTTTTGTTTCCCTTACTGCCTGCTCAATATACAGATTGAATAACATCGGGGAGTGGCTACAACCCTGTCTCACTCCCTTCCCGACCACTGCTTCCCTTTCATGCCCCTCGACTCTTATAACTGCCATCTGGTTTCTGTACAAATTGTAAATAGCCTTTCGCTCCGTGTATTTTACCCCTGCCACCTTCAGAATTTGAAAGAGAGTATTCCAGTCAACATTGTCAAAAGCTTTCTCTAAGTCTACAAATGCTAGAAACGTAGGTTTGCCTTTCCTTAATCTTTCTTCTAAGATAAGTTGTAAGGTCAGTATTGCCTCACGTGTTCCAACATTTCTACGGAATCCAAACTGATCTTCCCAGAGGTCGGCTTCTACCAGTTTTTCCATTCATCTGTAAAGAATTCCTGTTAGTATTTTGCAGCCATGGCTTATTAAACTGAGAGTTCGGTAATTTTCACATCTGTCAACAACTGCTTCGGTGCCAGTGATGGCCGTGAGTCGGTTAGAAGGAGACCGGTTGAGGTCCTGCAACCAACCTGTCTGCGTGCTAGACATATTGGACCTAAACCTGGAGTTATGATCTGGGGTGCGGTGTTCTGCAGAAATGATTAGCGTTTGAATCACGTCGGTCCGCGGGTTCAAGGTCAACACTGATGTCGCGCCGCAACACCACCTACCGGTAAAATGTGCCTGCGGCTCTTGTTGTCGCCATAAATCGAAGTAAAGGATCGGAATGACCTGAGAAGACATGCGGGACACCTCGCAGGCGTATGTGCATACCGTACTGTCACATCAGTGAGTTTGAAAGAAGACGCATTATTGGCATGAGAGAATGTGGTGCATCCATACTTCTGTTAGTGTGCGACAAAGTGTTTAGCCAGTGCTTCGGGAGTGTGCAGAATCGTTCACGAAAGGCCGTAGAGCTCGACGAGATGGGTCAGGTCGCATCACCCAGACCACCCTCCTTAAGCATCGACACCTCCTCCGAATGGCACTCCAGAACAGCTCTGCGTCTTCATCGGCTCTGGTGCAGCGGTACAACAGTGTAACATTATCAGAGATGACAGTCAGCCGCTCTTTGCTACGGCATGGTTTACGTTCAAAATGGTTCAAATGGCTCTGAGACTTAACATCTATGGTCATCAGTCCCCTAGAACTTAGAACTACTTAAACCTAACTAACCTAAGGACAGCACACAACACCCAGTCATCACGAGGCAGAGAAAATCCCCGACCCCGCCGGGAATTGAACCCGGGAACCCGGGCGTGGGAAGCGAGAACGCTACCGCACGACCACGAGCTGCGGACCATGGTTTACGTGCGCGTCGTCAAATCCCCCGCCTACCTTTGACGAATATGCAGAAACATGGTAGACGGCAACTGCGTATGGAACGACGTCAGTGGGGGCAGGAATGGCGTTAGATAGTGTTTTCGGGCGAACCCAGATTCTATTTGTTTGAAAATGATGGTCACATTTTGGTTCGCCACAGACAAGGGGAGCAGCATCACGGTGACTGCGTTAGCACAAGACATAGAGCGGCATCTCAAGCCCTTATGGTGCGGGATGCTATTGGGTACAACCACAAATCTCAGTTGGTGCGGGTCCAGGGCACTGTAACTAGTGTGACCTACGAGAGTGACATTCTGTGACCCGTAACCACCGTCTTTCTGCACAATACCCCAGCTGCCATTTTTCAGCAAGGCAATGCACCATCATATGTTGCTGCACGAACATGTCCCTTCTTGGTATCACACGATGTCAGCCTTTTGCCCATGCCCGCCAGATCACCAGACTTGTAGCCAATCGAAACTGTGTGGGATACGGTGAAACGACAGGTGTTGTGACCCAGTGCCAACCATTACAGATGAACTTCAGAAGCTGGTGAATGCAGCATGGACGGCTATGCCACAGGACGTCATTCGCGCCTGATACGCGTCGTCGGGGCCCGTGGCGGACCCTGTGCCTACTTGACAAAAGGGCACAGACTGCACCGAGGTGACTGAAATGCTAATCACTGCTGCAGAACATACTAATGTACATGAAATGATCGTATGGCATTGTTGGCCGGGAGGCCGCATGCGGGGAGCTCGGCCGCAAGTCCTTTTGTTGTTGTTGTTGACGCCAGTTCGGCGACTTGCGAGTCAATGATGATGAAGGACACAGAATACTCAGTCATCTCGAGGCAGAGAAAATCCTTGACCTCGCCGGGAATCGAACCTGGGACCCCATGCGCGGGAAGCGAGCACGCTAACGCAAGACTGCGAGTGGGGGACCACTAACGTACATGTCCTGTGAATATGAAAGTCATATCTCCAGTCTCAAGCGTTATGTTTTTTTATCAACATCAGTGTTGTTACTTGGCTTGGACTCTAATGACTCAAAATGGGAGACAAATGGCATATTTAGTCTAATTTGGTATCAATAACTTCTTTATTGTTAATATACATCGAGTGGGCAAAAGTCATGAGAAGGCGCTGGTCGTAAAGTTAAAACATTGCGGACGGATCAAGAGTTGACTCGTGTTTCACGCGCCATCTGTTACGGACGGATCTCGAGAACTCTGTTTTCTACACGCTCTCTGCAGAGGCCATCCAGTGTGATATATATTTTAACTACTTCGTCTATTTAGGTGTTTACACCAGTAATCAATTTGTCAAATGTGGTTGTTTCACGCCGGCCGCTGTGGCAGAGTGGTTCTAGGCGCTTCAGTCTGGAACCGCGCGACCGCTACGGTCGCAGGTTCGAATCTTGCCTCGGGCATGGATGTGTGTGATGTCCTTAGGTTAGTTAGGTTTAAGTAGTTCTAAGTTCTAGGGGACTGATGACTACAGATATTAAGTTCCATGTGCTCAGAGCCATTTGAACCATTTGGTTGTTTCACGTACGTATGTGCTTCTTTAGCATTTGGACTATATCTTGATATTTCAAGTAGTTGCTGTGTTCATCTTGAAGTGCCTCCTGCTTTTAGAGTTGACCCTATTCAGAAAACGGTAAGAAATAAACGAACCTGAAATACTTCCGACGGTGTCTGACATTGGTTATTCAGATATTCCTAGAGAAAATGAGGATCCTGGTGACTGAGTGATTTTTTTATCTTTCTAAGGACGATTTAGTGACTTGTAAAGAAGCATGAGGGGGTAGCGTTTTCAATTTATTCCGACAATAACGATGAAGGTGATTCTGTCCTCGTGAATGATTCGTTTTGTAATAATGTTAACCATTTAGAGACGGCACCAGTGCAAAAGTGAGACTCTGGGACCGTCAGAGGTGATCTAATAGCGAGTCGCTTCTTCGCAAGCCTCAAAACTGCAGCACGTCGAGGGATGGATCCTCCGAGGTGTTGCAATCGTTCTGGAGAGATATTGGTCCAGACATCTTACCGCTCTACCCACAACTGTTTCTTGCATAGTTGGTGCTGAGTTCATTGAGAGAACACGGCAATCGATAGTATCTCATAGACGGTATCATGTTCGATTCCATGGGAATGATTGCGCCCGACGACCGTGATGTTATCCAGGACAGTCAGAAGGTCAGCATATGTAGTAATGTCACCTGTCTTTCTTATTGCATTGCAGATCTAGATTTCAACCGACAGAGCAGCTATCATGAGCGCATCACATGTAGTCATGTAACTGAACGTACAGGGTTATTACAAATGATTGAAGCGATTTCACAGCTCTACAATAACTTTATTATTTGAGATATTTTCACACTGCTTTGCACACACATACAAAAACTCAAAAAGTTTTTTAGGCATTCACAAATGTTCGATATGTGCCCCTTTAGTGATTCGGCAGACATCAAGTCGATAATCAAGTTCCTCCCACACTCGGCGCAGCATGTCCCCATCAATGAGCTCGAAAGCATCGTTGAAGCGAGCTCGCAGTTCTGGCACGTTTCTTGGTAGAGGAGGTTTAAACACTGAATCTTTCACATAACCCCACAGAAATAAATCGCATGGGGTTAAGTCGGGAGAGCGTGGAACCATGACATGAATTGCTGGTCATGATCTCCACCACGACTGATCCATCGGTTTTCCAATCTCCTGTTTAAGAAATGCCGAACATCATGATGGAAGTGCGGTGGAGCACCATCCTGTTGAAAGATGAAGTCGGCGCTGTCGGTCTCCAGTTGTGGCATGAGCCAATTTTCCAGCATGTCCAGATACACGTGTCCTGTAACGTTTTTTTTCGCAGAAGAAAAAGGGGCCATAAACTTTAAACCGTGAGATTGCACAAAACACGTTAACTTTTGGTGAATTGCGAATTTGCTGCACGAATGCGTGAGGATTCTCTACCGCCCAGATTCGCACATTGTGTCTGTTCACTTCACCATTAAGAAAAAATGTTGCTTCATTACTGAAAACAAGTTTCGCACTGAACGCATCCTCTTCCATGAGCTGTTGCAACCGCGCCGAAAATTCAAAGCGTTTGACTTTGTCATCGGGTGTCAGGGCTTGTAGCAATTGTAAACGGTAAGGCTTCTGCTTTAGCCTTTTCTGTAAGATTTTCCAAACCGTCGGCTGTGGTACGTTTAGCTCCCTGCTTGCTATATTCGTCGACTTCCGCGGGCTACGCGTGAAACTTGCCCGCACGCGTTCGACCGTTTCTTCGCTCACTGCAGGCCGACCCGTTGATTTCCCCTTACAGAGGCATCCAGACGCTTTAAAGTGCGCATACCATCGCCGAATGGAGTTAGCAGTTGGTGGATCTTTGTTGAACTTCGTCCTGAAGTGTCGTTGCACTGTTATGACTGACTGATGTGAGTGCATTTCAAGCATGACATACGCTTTCTCGGCTCCTGTCGCCATTTTGTCTCACTGCGCTCTCGAGCTCTCTGGCGGCAGAAACCTGAAGTGCGGTTTCAGCCGAACAAAACTTTATGGTTCAAATGGCTCTGAGCACTATGGGACTTAACTGCTACGGTCATCAGTCCCCTAGAACTTAGAACTACTTAAACCTAACTAACCTAAGGACAGCACATAACACCCAGCCATCACGAGGCAGAGAAAATCCCTGACCCCGCCGGGAATCGAACCCGGGAACCCGGGCGTGGGAAGCGAGAACGCTACCGCACGACCACGAGATGCGGGCAACAAAACTTTATGAGTTTTTCTACGTATCTGTAGTGTGTCGTGACCATGTGTCAATGAATGGAGCTACAGTGAATTTATGAAATCGCTTCAATCATTTGTAATAGCCCTATAATTATAATGGCAGATATTCCAATCTAACTCAGGCTTGTACAAGCATTAGTCCAACTTGGACAGATGCTGACCGCCTTTCAGTCAGAGATGGTAGTTTGCACTACGATCTGGTGATCAGGGGGACAAGCCTAGGTTGTGAATTACGAGAGCCGCGTGCAACCAGATAACGGCGGCACATCGCCCAGTCGTGTTGCAACACCTCCACATGGGTGCTCTATGTCAGAAAGAAAGCAAACGTTGTGAAAGGATGTACAAGTAACGTGCACCTGTCATTGTCCTCCGTTCGGACAATGGCGCTAACTGTGACGATGCGAACATAACCGAGACCATAACATTGTGTCACGTGTTGCTTGCACACAATCTTGTTGACAGACAGGATCCATGTCCGCCCCAATAGCTGAGTAGTCAGCGTGACGGATTGCCGTCCTATGGGCCCAGGTTCGTTTCCCGGCTGGGTCGGAGGTTTTATCCGCTCATGGACTGGGTGTTGTCTTCATCATCATTTCATCCCCATCCGGCGCGCAGGTCGCTCATTGTGGCGTCGACTGTAATAAGATCTTCACCAAAGCGGCGGGAGTTGCCCCGCAAGGGGCCTTCCGGCCAATGACGTGAAACGCTCATTTCCATTTCCACAGGATCCATAGCTTTATGGACCATACGCTGCACTCCACGCGCCCATCAGCTCGATGCAACTGGAACTGGGATTCATTAAACTGCGCTAAACGCCGCCCCTGATCCATGGTCCAATGACGATATTTTCGGAGCGATGCCAGCCCCAGAGCTCTGTGCCCAGTTAATATAAAATATGTCACAAGTTGGTCGCGGACTGCTGTCTCCGTAGAATCGTGGCAGAAATGGGTCCCGTTGTATGCGGCATTCAAATTTACTGTGTGAAAAAACGAAGCAAAAACGAAAGGAGGGAGGAAACTAATAAAACTTTACGGGTTGAGAGAGAGCATGTGATGCAATTTTAATGGACACAACATCGAGACAAATTTATAAGGAATTTGGCAGTATGAGCTCACTTATCAGCATGACGTTGCACCCACTTTGGTCTGGATGGATGCACTGATTCGGTTGAGAACGGTTTCATAAAGCAGTTGTGTCCTCTCCGGAGACCAGCAGCCCACAACTTTTGAAATTGGTCCTTGATGCATGGAGTACTGCCACTGGTACAGAGTTCGAGCTGGTCACATGGTAATTCTATTGGGGACAGACCTGTGGGCCTTGCTAGTCACGGGAGTATCTCTACAGCTTACAGACAATTCGTAGAGACATGTTCCATCTGTGAACGAGCATTGTCCTGTTGAAAAGTGAGACCACGATACTGCGCAAGAGAGGTAACGCATAACGACGCAGTATGCCGCTGAACCGACAGAGTTCCCCGCAGTCACTTCCACCTGTGACCTGAAGTCGTACACGATGGCTCTCCACGCCCTGACACCTGATGTAACACTACTGTACTTTCCAAAACAATGGAAGCATTCTATCTTTACCCAAGTCGCCGCCATTCTCGCCGACGATGGTCATCTGCGGTTGTCCCAATATTGTAATACGCCATTCATCAACAGTCCATGTTTTCTGGCCAAGACAAACACTGAACGCAACCGTTTATGTTGTGGTGTTAATGGTAGCCTACGCATGGTACTACGCATGGTATACTTGAGTATACTTGAGTATTGCTCATCAGTGTGGGATCCGTACCAGATCGGTTTGACGGAGGAGATAGAGAAGATCCAAAGAAGAGCGGCGCGTTTCGTCACAGGGTTATTTGGTAACCGTGATAGCGTTACGGAGATGTTTAATAAACTCAAGTGGCAGACTCTGCAAGAGAGGCGCTCTGCATCGCGGTGTAGATTGCTCGCCAGGTTTCGAGAGGGTGCGTTTCTAGATGAGGTATCGAATATATTGCTTCCCCCTACTTATACCTCCCGAGGAGATCACGAATGTAAAATTAGAGAGATTAGAGCGCGCACGGAGGCTTTCAGATAGTCGTTCTTCCCGCGAACCATACGCGACTGGAACAGGAAAGGGAGGTAATGACAGTGGCACGTAAAGTGCCCTCCGCCACACACCGTTGGGTGGCTTGCGGAGTATAAATGTAGATGTAGATGTAGATGGTAATGTGATTCCCTAGTCCAGCTGTAGGGAGTCCATTTCTTGATCAGGGACGGCTGGCGCGGACATGAAAGGGTTTCAGTGTGCTTGTTGCACAATACGGGGATCCACCCTTGTGTTCAGACGTGGAGTATGCTGATGCATTAGCTCCATACTTAACCATCATATACAACCGTTCGCTCGACGAAAGATCCGTACCCAAAGACTGGGAAGTTTCACAGGTCACACTAATACTCAAGAAAAGTAGTACGAGTAATCCACTAAATTACAACCCATATCGTTAACGTCGATATGCAGCAGGATTTTGCAACATATATTGTGTTCAAACATTATCAATTACGGTGAAGAAAACTGTCTATTGACACACAGTCAACATGGACTTAGAAAACATCGTTCCAGTGAAACACAACTAGCTCTTTAGTCACATGAAGTGCTAAGTGCTATTGACAAGGGATTTCAGATCGATTTCTGTTAAGGCTTTTGACACTGTACCACACAAGCGGCTTGTAGTGAAATTGCGTGCTTATGGAATATCGCGACAGTTATGTGACTGGATTTGTGATTTCCTGTCAGAGAGGTCACAGTTCATAGTAATTGACGGAAAGTCATCGAGTAAAACAGAAATGATATCTGGCGTTCCCCAAGGCCCTTTGCTGTTCCTTATCAATATAAACGATTTGGGAGACAATCTGAGCAGCCGCCTTAGGTTGATTGCAGCTGACGCTGTCATTTATCGACTAATAAAGTTGCAAAACGATTAAGAAAAGATATCTGAATGGTGTGAAAATTGGCAGTTGACCCTAAATGACGAAAAGTATGAGGTCATCCACATGAGTGCTAAAAGGAATCCGTTAAACTTCAGCTACACGATAAATCAGTCTAATCTAAAGGCCGTAAATTCAACTAAATACCTAGGTATTAAAATTATGAACAACTTACATTGGAAGGGACACATAGAAAATGTTGTGGGGAAGGCTAACCAAAGACTGCGTTTTATTGGCAGGACACTTAGAAAATGTAACAAATCTACTAAGGAGACTGCATACACTACACTTGTCCGTCCTCTTTTAGAAAAGTGCTGCGCTGTGTGGGATCCTTACCAGATAGGACTGACGGAGTACACCGAAAAAGTTCAAAGAAGGGCAGCACATGTTGTATTGTCGCGAAATATGGGAGAGAGTGTCACAAAAATGATACAGGATTTGGGCTGGACATCATTAAAAGAAAGCCATTTTTCGTTGCGACAGAAACTTCTCACGAAATTCCAATCACCAACTTTCTCCTCCGAATGCGAAAATATTTTGTTGACACCGACCTAAATAGGGGGAAACGATCACCACGATAAAATAAGGGAAATCAGAGCTGGTACGGAAAGATACAGGTGTTCGTTCCTCCCGCGCGCTGTACGAGTTTGGAATAGCATAGAATTGTGAAGGTGGTTCGATGAACCCTCTGCCACGCACTTAAATGTGATTTGCAGAGTATCCATGTAGATGTAGATAAAGATGTCTTCAGATGCTGATACCGCTGTCTCACGGAAGTACACAGCAACTCCGTGTCCTTCACAGTGATCACAATATCTGGCGCTGTTCACACCACTTTTATGCTCTCCCAGGCTTGCTAACTACAGTAAACACAAACAATACAAATATACAGGGTTATTACAAATGATTGAAGCGATTTCACAGCTCTACAATAACTTTATTATTTGAGATATTTTCACAATGCTTTGCGCACACATACAAAAACTCAAAAAGTTTTTTTAGGCATTCACAAATGTTCGATATGTGCCCCTTTAGTGATTCGGCAGACATCAAGCCGATAATCAAGTTCCTCCCACACTCGGCGCAGCATGTCCCCATCAATGAGTTCGGAAGCATCGTTGATGCGAGCTCGCAGTTCCGGCACGTTTCTTGGTAGAGGAGGTTTAAACACTGAATCTTTCACATAACCTCACAGAAATAAATCGCATGGGGTTAAGTTGGGAGAGCGTGGAGGTCATGACATGAATTGCTGATCATGATCTCCACCACGACCGATCCATCGGTTTTCCAATCTCCTGTTTAAGAAATACCGAACATCATGATGGAAGTGCGGTGGAGCACCATCCTGTTGAAAGATGAAGTCGGCGCTGTCGGTCTCCAGTTGTGGCATGAGCCAATTTTCCAGCATGTCCAGATACACGTGTCCTGTAAAGTTTTTTTCGCAGAAGAAAAAGGGGCCATAAACTTTAAACCGTGAGATTGCACAAAACACGTTAACTTTTGGTGAATTGCGAATTTGCTGCACGAATGCGTGAGGATTCTCTACCACCCAGATTCGCACATTGTGTCTGTTCACTTCACCATTAAGAAAAAAATGTTGCTTCATCACTGAAAACAAGTTTCCCACTGAAAGTATCCTCTTCCATGAGCTGTTGCAACCGCGCCGAAAATTCAAAGCGTTTGACTTTGTCATCGGGTGTCAGGGCTTGTAGCAATTGTAAACGGTAAGGCTTCTGCTTTAGCCTTTTCCGTAAGATTTTCCAAACCGTCGGCTGTGGTACGTTTAGCTCCCTGCTCGCTTTATTCGTCGACTTCCGCGGGCCACGCGTGAAACTTGCCCGCACGCGTTCAACCGTTTCTTCGCTCACTGCAGGCCGACCCGTTGATTTCCCCTTACAGAGGCATCCAGAAGCTTTAAAGTGCGCATACTGTGGTGTCACCGCCAGACACCACACTTGCTAGGTGGTAGCTTAAATCGGCCGCGGTCCATTTAGTACATGTCGGACCCGCGTGTCGCCACTGTGTGACCGAGCGCCACCACAAGGCAGGTCTCGAGATACGGAAGAGCACTCGCCCCAGTTGTACGACGACTTTGTTAGCGACTACACTGACGAAGCCTTTCTCTCATTTGCCGAGAGACAGTTAGAATAGCCTTCAGCTAAGTCCATGGCTACGACCTAGCAAGGCGCCATTAGCCTTACATAGTTTGATAGTTATCGTATGAAATGTCTCATCAAGAATGCTGTATTCACATCAAAGAATAAAAGATAAGTATTCGAGGAGCTGCATACTTTTCTTATGAGAATTCACTACTTATCCTGTTCCAGAATTCACGCCCGTCTGCGTTAGATAGCGTGCATTTAGGCCTCCTCTATCTACAAGGTGTTGGCACATTTGCCAACACATCACATACCATCGCCGAATGGAGCTAGCAGTTGGTGGATCTTTGTCGAACTTCGTCCTGAAGTGTCGTTGCACTGTTATGACTGACTAATGTGAGTGCATTTCAAGCACGACATACGCTTTCTCGGCTCCTGTCGCCATTTTGTCTCACTGCGCTCTCGAGCTCTCTGGCGGCCTTAACCTGAAGTGCGGCTTCAGCCGAACAAAACTTTATGAGTTTTTCTACGTATCTGTAGTGTGTCGTGACCATATGTCAATGAATGGAGCTACAGTGAATTTATGAAATCGCTTCAATCATTTGTAATAGCCCTGTACTCTGGTGCATGTTCTATTTGTCACAGAGAATAGGAACTCTCATCATTTACATACTATAGGGTGTATACGTGTACGAAGTTACATTGACATCCTCGCATGTCTGCCAGGTGCTTCAGAGTTTTTCGTCAGGCAGGGTAGGTGGCGATTTGGCTCGCAGTAGACCAACCCATAACGCCCTACGAATGCGAGGTGACATCCGTTCGTTAAACACTTCTGGTCGTCCTGTCCTGTACGTTACTTTACGCGTGTGGAAACATTATCTTTGCGATACTGAAGGTCCGCCCTAGACCTCGAAAAACCGAATTCCTCTGTAATCTCCAAAATGAAATGACTCATGCGGTTTGCACCGACCTCGTCCCACGTTCAAAGTCGTTTAACTGGCGTCGTGCTTTCCATGTTCACCACCCACCTCTCCTCGACAGACTTCTCAGGCATCGTGGCTGCATTCGTTTCGAACGTCACATCATTCGGGAGTAAGGCACGGCTTGTTTTCAGACGGAGTTATCTCTCCTGTGACTTTTCGCCGCTCAATTTATTTGTCCATTGAAGCTGATTTCCTCTGTCAAATTCCTGCTGGGTGACAATAATTTCCTTGGCTTTCAATAAAGGTTCGGCAATCCGAGAACCGAGAACTGAGAGATTTTCTTCCACCACCGAGAAATGGCGTCACGTATTCGAATACCACACCCGTTTTATACTGCGGATCGACTCGTGTCGGCCGGCCGGTGTGGCCGTGCGGTTCTAAGCGCTTCAGTTTGGAACCGCGTGACCGCTACGGTCGCAGGTTCGAATCCTGCCTCGGGCACGGATGTGTGTGATGTCCTTAGGTTAGTTAGATTTAAGTAGTTCTAAGTTCTAGGGGACTGATGACCTTAGAAGTTAAGTCCCATAGTGCTCAGAGCCATTTGAACCATTTTTGACTCGTGTCGGCAGCACTCGAAAACAGGACGAGGACAACTATTCGTCATTTTCGATAGTCAGATGTATATGTCCTTCAGCCTGTTTCTAGCTTCGAATTTAGGCATACTTGTCAGTCGTTCACTTGTTATACAAAAAATAGCTTTGCATTAAAAAGTGTGAACAAAATAGTGTTGGACCGTGCGTCATTCGTACGCGGGTGTTCTGAAAACAAGGCTTCGAAATTTTCATCTGAAAACTCTTAAGGTTTTTTAAATAAAGGAAACTTTATTAATATACTACTGGCCACTAAAATTGCTACACCACGAATATGACGTGCTACAGACGCGAAATTTAACCGACAGGAAGAAGATGCTGTGTTATGCAAATGATTAGCTTTTCAGAGCATTCACACAAGGCTGCCGCCGGTGGCGACACCTACAACGTGCTGACATGAGGAAAGTTTCCAACCGATTTCTCATACACAAACAGCAGTTGACCGGCGTTGCCTAGTGAAACGTTGTTGTGGTGCCTCGTCTAAGGAGGAATGCGTACCATCACGTTTCCGACTTTGATAAAGGTCGGATTGTAGCCTATCTCGATTGTGGTTTATCGTATAGCGACATTGCTGCTCGTGTAGGTCGAAATTCAATGACTGTTCGCAGAATATGGAATCGGTGAGTTCAGGAGGATAATACGAAACGCCGAGCTGGATCCCAGCGGCCTCGTATCGATAGCAGTCGAAATGACAGGCATCTTATCCGCATGGCTGCAACGGATCGTGCATCCACGTCTCGATCCCTGAGTCAACAGATGGGGACGTTTGCAAGACAACAACCATCTGCACGAACAGTTCGACAACGTTCGCAGTAGCACGGACTATCAGCTCGGAGACCGTGGCTGCGGTTACCCTTGACGCTGCATCACAGGCAGGAGCGCCTGCGATGGTGTACTCAACGACGAACCTGGGTGCACGAATGGCAAAACGTCATGTTTTCGGATGAATCCATTTTCTGTGTACAGCATCATGATGGTCGCATCCGTGTTTGGTGACATCGCGGTGAACGCACAATGGAAGCGTGTATTCGTCATCACCATACTGGCGTATCACCCGGTATGATGGTATGGGGTGCCATTGGTTACACGTCTCGGTCACCTCTTTCTCGCATTGACGGCACTTTGAACAGTGGACGTTACATTTCAGATTTGTTACGACCTGTGACTCTACCCTTCATTCGATCCCTGCGAAACCCTACATTTCAGCAGGATAATGCACGACCGCATGTTGCAGATCCTGTACGGGCCTTTCTGGATACAGAAAATGTTCGACTGCTGCCCTGTCCAGCACATTCTCCAGATCTCTCACCAATTGAAAACGTCTGCTCAATGGTGGCCGAGCAACTGGCTCGTCACAATACGCCAGTCGCTACTCTTGATGAACTGTGGTATCGTGTTGAAGCTGCATGGGCAGCTGTACCTGTACAAGTCATCCAGGCTCTGTTTGACTCAACACCCAAGCGTATGAAGGCCGTTATTACGGCCAGAGGTGGTTGTTCTGGGTACTGATTTCTCAGTATCTATGCACCCAAATTGCGTGAAAATGTAATCACATGTCAGTTCTATTATATTTTATTTGTCCAATGAACCCGTTTATCATCTGCCTTTCTTCTTGGTGTAGCACTTTTAATGGCTAGTAGTGTATTCTACATCTTTATTCTTCATATCTACATATCTGCAGCCCTCTTCCGCTAGAGGGGCCAGAATTGTAGCATGTAACATGGCTGTGTGTAACGTAGCTGTACCGGTGCGTCAGAAACAGCGGGCTGTAATCGACTTTCAAATTCGAAGAGTTCGTCCACACATGGAGCACCGTTTAATTCAACACGACAATGCCAAGCACACGGGTTCACTGTCATAGGTCATCCTTCATACAATCTCCACTTTCTCTAATAGAATTTTCATCTGATTCCAAGACTTAAAGAACACTTCGAGGACGTCATTCTAATAGTGATGAGACGATGCAAGCAGAGATGAAGTTGTGAATCCGTCAACAAAGTTAAACATTCTACAGTGATGGTATCAACAAACTGGTCTCTCGTTGGGAGAAATATGTTCGTCACCAGAATGACTATGTTGGAAAATAAATATTTAAACATCAGGAATAAAGATATATAATGTTAACAATGCTTGTATTATGCAAAATCTTTTAAGGGGGATAGGACGTCAAACGGACCGACTTGGAGAAGGAGAGGCACCACAGTACATTTTAATTTCCACTGTCTATACTTTTACAAATAAATTCATAAAACTTTAACAGCATGACCTGGAAGGATTCAGGATTCATACTCATGGCAGTGGAAGCTCAAAAACGCAACAAAACACATTTTTTTTACATTTGAAATTTCATCCTTTTTTCACTTACTACTGGCTGCATTTGTTGCTATAGGTACACTTTTCTTCCTAAGTAAGAGAGATTCTTCGATGACTTTTGCGCAGCTTACAAACCATACGCTCTGAGCACTATGCGACTTAACTTCTGAGGTCATCAGTCGCCTAGAACTTAGAACTAATTAAACGTAACTAACCTAAGGACATCACACACAACCATGCCCGAGGCAGGGTTCGAACCTGTGACCGTAGCGGTCGCCCGGTTCCAGACTGTAGCGCCTAGAACCGCACGGCCATTCTGGCAGGCCACAAATCATAGTTACAGGTGTATGAAACTCTAGAAGTTATTTAATTTATGAAAATATGAATGAACTGTTACATTTTAAACTTCATGTTTAGAAAAAATTCAAGTTTTATGGTTAATTATCTCAATTTTTTCCACAGTTTTTTAATAGATTTGGAAAATTCTAGAGTTTCATACACCTGTAACTACTGTTTGTATGCTATGGAAAATTCATCGAAGAATCTCTCTTACTTAGGAAGAAAAGTGTACCTATAGCAACAAATGCAGCCAGTAATAAGTGAAAAAATGATGAAATTTCATATGTAAAAAAAAGGTATTTTGCTACGTTTTTGAACTTCCACTGCGACGAGTGTGAGTCGTCAATCCTTCCTGGTCATGCTGTTAAAGTTTTATGAATTTATTTGTAAAAGTATAGACAGTAGAAATTAAAATGTCCTGTAGTGACTTTCCTGCTCCAAGTCGGCCAGTTTGACGTCCTACCCCCCTTAAGATTTTCCTCATGAAATAAATGGGAGGCATTACTTTTCAGTACGACCTCGTATTTGAATCAACATAATCCATAGATACAGGAAATGCATTCGCAGTTGAGAATATGAACCATCTTCTGATATATGTTGGAATGACGACAATGGAGGTCTGTGCCGGACCAGGACTCGAACCCGGATCCCCCGCTTTGTCCGAGCGGTCAGTTTAAGCGCTTCTGCCATCCGACCACAAATCTCGGCCATACTCAAACTTCCATATGTCGTGGTCCATGTGTCACAGCCTTGCTCGTACGTTACGTACATTCCCGTCCAGGAAGGACATATTTATTGAGAGTCGGGGGCCTGGTATTGTTGGATAAGTACGAAATAGCAATGCCTGTGTTATTAAGAAGTACGATGCAATGTTTATTCGGACATACATGCGCATACTTCTTAATAACTCAGTTGCTGCTATTTGGTATAACCCATAAAACTTCGCTAAGAATTCTTCCACTCATTTCCAGATATAATTATGGAAACACAAGAGGATAAAATTTTCTTATGAAAGTACTGACGTCGTTTAGCTTAAATTTAATAATAGCATTAAGATCTCAATATACCTTTACCGCATATACAGATATCTTCAATACAAAAAACGTCATTGAAAATGTAAATTTAACAAAAATGTGTTACGGAATAGTTATACTCTTTTTGCACAGCATTCCAGCATGACAATGCACGACCACACGTCGCTGCACGAACACCTGACTTGGCGTCACAAGGTGTCAGCCTTTTGCCCTGTCCCGCCACACCATCAGACTTGTCGCCAATCGAAAATGTGTGGGATATGGTGAAACGATGGATGCAGTGCTGCGATCAATGCCAACACCACGGATGAACTTTGAAATCAGGCGACTGCGGCATAAATTGCTATACCAAAGACGCCATTAGCGCCTTATAAGCGTCGATGCCAGCACACGTGAAACAAGTTATCAGATTCCACGGCGGACCCCATACCTACTGGGCAACGGTACACATGCTGAACCGAGGCGACTGCAATGCTTATCATTTCTGGAGAACATAGTAATGTACATGTCCTATGAATGTGAACGTCCTACCTCTAGTCGCTAAGGGTGCTATTTTCTTCTTGAACGTGAGTGTATGTATCCACGCGACCGCCTGTTCGTGACGTCAACAGACTGCTGCCTAAGGTGCAGAGTTGCATCTACGTAGGCTGTGGAGGTTGCAGTGAGGAAGAGTTGGTGTTATTTGTTTTATTTAGAGTTAACGCCCGCAACTGGTCTAATTTTATGCTACTTCTTTACTGCTAAAATTGTTTTTGTGCTTTCGAAGTTCTATGGTCTGTCTGTACACTCTCGCTTAGCGTTTTTTAGTTATTGGGTAAACCACAGTGTCATGGAAACTAATTTGGTGGTTTTCTGGTCCTAGAGCAAGGTTACTACTGTTGATTTATTCGCCTTACCCAGTTAACAAGTTGTGTGCCCTAGTGGTTTAAAAACAAACAGCGCCAACTCTTCCTCACAACAAGCTCCATTAAAATTCGGCGGCGCGACTTCAGGATTTTAAACAGCTGTCTGATGATGTCAGGAACCGACCGTTGCATGGACTTATACACTATGTGATCGAAAGTATCCGGACACCTGGCTGAAAATGACTTACAAGTTCGTGGCGCCCTCCATCGTTAATGCTGGAATTCAATATGGTGTTGGCCAACCCTTAGCCTTGATGACAGCTTCCACTCTCGCAGGCATACGTTCAATCAGGTGCTGGAAGGTTTCTTGGGGAATGGCAGCCCATTCTTCACGGAGTGCTGCACTGAGGAAAGGTATCGATGTCGGTCGGTGACGTCTGGCACTTAGTCGGCGTTCCAAAACATCCCAGAGGTGTTCTACAGGATTCAGGTCAGGACTCAGTGCAGGCCAGTCCATTGCAGGTATGTTACTGTCTTGTAACCATTCCGCCACAGGCCGTCCATTATGAACAGGTGCTCGATCGTGTTGAAAGATGCAGTCACCGTCCCCGAATTGCTCTTCAAAGGTGGGAAACAAGAAGGTGCTTAAAACATCAGTGTAGGCCTCTGCTGTGATAGTGCCACGCAAAACAACAAGGGGTGCAAAACACGATCACACCATAGTACCACCGCCTCCGAATTTTACTGTTGGCACTACACACGCTAACAGATGACGTTCACCGGGCTTTCGCCATACCCACATCCTGCAATCGGATCGCCACATTGTGTACCGTGGTTCGCCACTCCACACAATGCTGTTCCACTGTTCAATGTTTACGCTTCTTACACCAAGCGAGGCGTCGATTGTCATTTACCGGCGTGATGTATGGCATATTAACAGCCGCTCCACCATGAAATCCAAGTTTTCTCACCTCGCCTCTATCGTAGTACTTGCAGTGGATCCTGAGACAGTCAGGAATTCCTGTGTGCTGGTCTTGATATATGTCTGCCTATTACACATTACGATCCTCTTCAGTTGTTGGCGGTCTGTGTCAGTCAACAGACGACGTCGGCCTATACGCTTTTGTGCTGTACGTGTCTCTTCACGTTTCCACTTCACTAACACACCGGAAACAGTGGACCTAGGGATGTTTAGGAGTGTGGAAATCTCGCGTACAGACGTATGACATAAGTGACACCCGATCACCTGACCACGTTCGAAGTCCTTGAGTTCCATTCTGCTGTCTCAAGATTTCTAATGACTATTGAGGTCGCTGATATGGAGTATCTGGCAGCAGGTGGCAGCACAATGCACCTGATATGAAAAACATATGTTTTGGGGGGTGTCCGGATACTTTTGATCACGTAGTGTAAAAACAGTTCGGTTTGCTCAGCTTGTTTGATTCTGTAACAGCTTTCTGAGTCGTTAAAGCCTCTGACGATGTCTCCAGTATTGGAATACGAAATGTTAGACAGAGAATTATGCCTCGGACCACGGCCTAATGCCCATAATACAAAGATCGTCAATACGGTAAATCATATGATATGCCGATGATACAAATATCGGCAATATTACAAACATCGGCAGCGAAAGCTTACTCCCTGTGATCGTGCGAGTTGCTGTTCTGTGGCCCATATGTTCGCTGTTACAATCCGCTTTAGCCAACCTTTGGCTTTGACTTTGGTGACTTTCACCGAATAGAATAGTCGTTTTTTCAGATGAGCCCATTTCTGTGTATAGCTCCATAAGTGACGTATAAGCGTGTGGAGGCTGTGAGGAGTATGAACTTTAGCTGATATAATTCGTCATCACTATAAACATCCCGCACCAGGGAATACGTTATAGTGAACCAGTGGGTACACGAAACGATGTACGCATAGCGAGTATTTGGACAGCAACCGTTACATTTCTAATGTTTGAAAGCTAGTGATTGTGCCGTATATTCGAGGTCTCCGTGACATATTTCTAGAAAATCTATGTCTATATGATTAGCTTGCAATTCACACGTAAGTGGTCAGCAGAGGCTGCGAAGAATCACTTTCAGATTATCTCTGGACCGATCCTCTCCCGAGTGGCACGTTGGGAAAACCTAGATCTTCCCGTGCCAACTCTGATATCTTTGATTTTATTACGATGCCCGTTTCTCCTTATGTACATGAGAATCAACAAAACGCACTAAAGGAAAAAAGAGAAAAAAAACCGGAGGACTTTTACAAATGGGACAAAAATCGGAAAAGTGACGTACATGTACAGCATTCAAATGATTGCAGTGTCATAAAAATTGGATGATTTACTCAAGACAAAGAGCTTCACAAATTGAGCAAATAAATACTGCGTTAATCTACCTCTGGCCCTTATGCAAGCAATTAATTGGCTTGGCACTGATTGATAAAGGTGTTGGATCTCGTTCCGAGCGATATCGTGCCAAATTCTATCCGGCGACCTTGCTGGCTGATGCAGGATTTGGCAAGCGCGAAGACAAGCAGTGTGCGGCGGACATTACCTTGCTGAAACGTTAGCCCAGGATGGCTTGCATGAAGGCAACAAACGGGCGTAGAATATCATCAACTGGCATAGAAATGGAGTAGCTTCGAACGTCGTACCCCTATCTGTCATCGCAACTCAATTCGATTTGATACACGTCCGGGTTACACTTGTCGTTGCTGCCAGGAGCGGCAGATCTTTGGAAAAAAGTTTCTGTCCTCTATACTCCTAAATGACTTACAAATTCAACTCTGAACTCTGTCTACTAACTGTATATATACTATGTGTAAAACAGCATCATTTTCTATCCTTCTTGTTGCATATTTAATGGCCAGCAGTGTATACACGGTGACAAAAGAAAGTTTAATAATTTTTTTCATAATGCGGGGCCACAGTCTTAACATATTTCTTTAAAGTCAGTACAGTGTTACATTTACACTTACACAATCATGATTTCGGCTTCAAAGTGCCATTATGAAGTGTTTTATGAAAGCAGGTTAGACAATAACAGTGAAATATATAACAAGTGATAAAACCGTATAACAATCCATATTTGTAATGCTTACTTACAAGTGTTATAAATTGCCTAAGATGGCATACACTATTAGACGCATTGTCTAAGAGTCGATATTTCTGGAAGAGCTTACTGCTTTGTTATTCCTGATCTATTCATGTGGTTACTTTTACTAATGTTATGTCTAAGGATGTTACCTAATTTATTATTTGTGTTGTGGCGTAACAAGCTAGTTACGCCACACTGAGAAGAGAGCCGAAAGGCACGCGTACACACACGCCGACTGGCGTCAAGTCTGGAACAGGATACGTTATGACTGCTATCAAGAAAATACGTAGCTTTGGAATATACTCAACTTTATTCTTTGTTGGTGTACAACGTTCTTCTTTAGACATTTATACGATAACTCTCATACTAGGTAAGGCTAATGGCGCCTTGCTAGGTCGTAGCCATGGACTTAGCAGAAGGCTATTCTAACTGTCTCTCGGCAAATGAGAGGAAGGCTTCGTCCGTATTGTCGCTAGCAATGTCGTCCGTACAACTGGGGCGAGTGCTATATCGTATCTCGAGACCTGCCTTGTGGTGGCGCTCGGTCTGCGATCACACAGTGGCGACACGCGGGTCCGACATGTACTAAATGGATCGCGGCCGATTTAAGCTACCACCTAGCAAGTGTGGAGTCTGGCGGTGACACCACAATTTGTATGGAAGCCTATCTGAACCTCAGTTTTTTTCAAATGTTTTAGCAATTCTGTGTGACATGGTACCTTTTTTTATAACCTTTCTTTCTCTCTCCAGGGTGATCTCAATTGTGCTGATGTCTATAAGGTTCTTTTTCTTTTTCTCATACAGTTTTGTTATTAAATCTGGTTTAAACCCATTTCTAGTAGCAATTTCCTGTAAGATACTTAGTTCGTTCTTGGTCTCTTTATTGTCCAAAGGTAGGCTAACCAGTCGGTGCACGATGGAATTAAAATGAGCTCTTTTTTGGCTAGGTGAATGGCAGGAATTATTGTTAATAATAGTCTGTTATCGTAGGTTTACGGTATATTTCAAATGTACATCTATTGTTAATAGTAAATATTCTTAGGTCCAAGAAATTAATGCTATTATTATTCACAAAATAGGTAGAGGAAAATAAGTAAGCATTACAAATATGGATTGTTAAACGGTTATACCACTTGTTATGTATTTCACTGTTAGTGTCTAACTTGCTTTCAGAAAACATTTCATAATGGCACTTTCAAGCCGAAATCATGACTGTGTAAGTGTAAATGTAACATTGTAAATAAACAACAGTCTAATGGCGGTACTGACTTTAAAGAAACAAAAGGAAGTATTCCATGTTTTGAGAGATGGTTGTTCGAACCAGAACAAGACAAAAATTTCCAGCGAACTTGTGCTCTTAAATGCGTACCTTAAGAACTATGAGCACCTGTATATCTTCACTACTGTGAAACACGTCTCATCAACTGTAAGCTCTTTGCTTTTACGAACGACCCACAGAAGGCGGTAAACAAATGAGGACACATTCCTCTGTTATTATCTATGGATGCAGCATCTAGTAAGCCTCTGTTAGTGTTGTTGCTGTAAACCATACTCACAATTCATGTGCAGCGCATATACACTGATGAGCCAGCATATTATGACCTCTGCCCACTGCGAAGTTGGATGCTGCCTGGTGACGATGTCGGCACATGAGGCAGTAACAAAGGTATGTTAGCGAAGCAGACACGGACGGGGAATCACTCTAGCAAAGATATGGAGTGCAAATGGGTAAATCCACTGAGATAATCAACTTTGAGTAATGACAGATTATTATCACGCAGACCTAGTGAACGAGTATCTCGAAAACGGCGAAGCTGGTGGAATGTTCACGTGCTAGTCGTGAGTATCTACGGAAAGAGATACAAGGACGCTGAAACCACCGCCAGGCGCTAAATGGTTGGACGCCCACGACTCTTCACAGAAAATGGGAACGGAGGCTTGCTGCTCTGTAAAGTATGATAGATGGTGATCTATGGCATCCTTGCCGAAAGAGCACAGTGATGGTGCACGCATAAGTGTTTCGGAGCACACTGTTCATCGTACATCGTTGAACATGGAGCTCTGCAGCAGACCACCTCTACGTCTTCACATGTTGACCCAACGACATCATGAATTACGGCACGGGACATCCAGGAGTCGATCGTCTATCGATGGAAACGTGTATGCTCTTCGAGTGAATCCCATTTTTGCTAGACTAGGTTAATTTTCGTCTCCGCAAACGTGTCACAGGGATGAACGGTAGCTCGAAAGATACAGCGCGCCACGGACACAGGCTGATGGGAGCAGTATTATGCTATGGGAGGCCTCCTCCTAAGCTTGAATGGGACTTGTGGTAGTAATCGAAGACACGCTGACAATTGCAAACCACCTGCATCCCCTCATGCTTGACGTCTTCCCCGACGGCAGTGCCATCTTCTGTCCGTTTCTTGGAGCCAGAGCCGTGCTACAGTGGTCTGTGGAGCGTTACAGTGAACTCAAATTGATGTCTCGGCGACTAAATGCGCCTGATGTAAATCATATGGAACCAATATGGATCGCTATTGGGTGCCATAGCCGCGGGTGTGAGGCAATACTGACCCTACGACTTATCTTAGAAGCTAGATTAAGGAAAGGCAAACCTACGTTTCTAGCATTTGTAGACTTAGAGAAAGCTTTTGACAATGTTGACTGGAATACTCTCTTTCAAATTCTAAAGGTGGCAGGGGTAAAATACAGGGAGCGAAAGGCTGTTTACAATTTGTACAGAAACCAGATGGCAGTTATAAGAGTCGAAGGACATGAAAGGGAAGCAGTGGTTGGGAAGGGAGTGAGACAGGGTTGTACTCTCTCCCCGATGCCATTCAGTCTGTATATTGAGCAAGCAGTAAAAGAAACAAAAGAAAAGTTCGGAGTAGGCATCAAAATCCATGGAGAAGAAATAAAACCTTTGAGGTTCGCCGATGACATTGTAATTCTGTCAGAGACAGCAAAGGACTTGGAAGAGCAGTTGAATGGAATGGATAGCGTCTTGAATGGAGGATATAAGATGAACATCAACAAAAGCAAAACGAGGATAATGGAATGTAGTCGAATTAAGTCGGGTGATGCTGAGGGAATTAGATTAGGAAATGAGACACTTAAAGTAGTAAAGGAGTTTTGCTATTTGGGGAGCAAAATAACTGATGATGGTCGAAGTAGAGAGGATATAAAATGTAGACTGGCAATGGCAAGGAAAGCGTTTCTGAAGAAGAGAAATTTGTTAACATCGAGTATAGATTTAAGTGTCAGGAAGTCATTTCTGAAAGTATTTGTATGGAGTGTAGCCATGTATGGAAGTGAAACATGGACGATAAATAGTTTGGACAAGAAGAGAATAGAAGCTTTCGAAATGTGGTGCTACAGAAGAATGCTGAAGATTAGATGGGTAGATCACATAACTAATGAGGAGATATTGAATAGAATTGGGGAGAAGAGAAGCTTGTGGCACAACTTGACCAGAAGAAGGGATCGGTTGGTAGGATATGTTCTGAGGCATCAAGGGATCACCAATTTAGTATTGGAGGGCAGCGTGGAGGGTAAAAATCGTAGAGGGAGACCAAGGGATGAATACACCAAGCAGATTCAGAAGGATGTAGGTTGCAGTAAGAACGGGGAGATGAAGTAGAGCTGCATCAAACCAGTCTCAGGACTGAAGACCACAACAACAACAAAAACCGCGTATGCAAATCAGCGGGCCATTATTCACGCTAATTACATGACCTGGGCATAGACTTCTAACGCCACACACCTCCTCAAACCTACCAACAAACTGTCGGTTTCCTGATAAGCAGAAAGACGGACAAACAAGCTACTAAGTAGCTGATCATAATGTTTTGGCTTACCAGTGTATTAGTTCTAATGGAAGCAGCCTGTTTTTTCAGATGGTTGTGAAATGCTTGCACGTTGTAGTTATATCTTTGCACTTTCCATCATAATGGAAACCTGTTATTCCCACAGCGTATATGGCATCTTCTGTTGTGCTCTGGCAAATGGAACCGACCGCTCAACTCGTGCCCTATACGGTAGAAAATATCCACAACTCACAATAATGTTTTCTTATTTATCTACTCATTTGTTTATAGCAATCTACTGGTCGCTCTTAATAGCAAAGAGCTTGCAGCAAAACAGATGCGTTTCACAGTGACGAAGTGCGTATACCTCTTAAGGTAAGCATTTCAGAGCCCACGTCTACTGGACATTTTTTTCTCATTTTCATCCATATTACCACCGCTCATAACATGGAGCACTTTTTTTCAACTCTATATCTGCGTTGGTCGCTTCATTAACTCTCGGTGAGCCAGTTGGATCAACGACGGAACGCAGCTAGAAACGGTGTTGGGGGGCACAACTGTGGAGTGATATACGGCGTCTAGGCCACTGTGCTGCGTAAGCTGCGTGGTGACGGACGAAAATACTCCATTCATCGGCCGTCCCGTTATGAAACGCAGCCCACATTTCGTTTTCTGCGCTGCAGACATTTTTGGCGCGGAGCTCATCTGGCAGTGACTGTAGCGGCGATGCCTACAGAAGCGTCCTTTGTGCTTCTCTTTCATGGAGCTGGGCGGGATCCATAACAGTATCCCCAGTAGTAAGGTCCTTCCAGAGAATGTCGGCAATTTTCTCTGTCTAAAAAAATATAGGTGCTACAGACGCCTACAGGTTTTTCTTCTTCCGCAGAGTGAATCCGTAGTAGGAGTTTTTCAGGCATATATTCTCAGTATTTTGCTGTTAATGACCTGTGGTCTTCATAGGCACGTTCCAGGATGATAATGCAATTACGAGTCTTCGGTTTGTTATCACAATTTTCTTTGTTTCTCTGATAATATCTTCACTCCAGTCATACGCCATCATCAAAACGCGCAACGTAAACACAGGATAATGCGAGAACTCTCAGATTCAAAAGTTCTACATGTACATCTGCATCCACATCTACGTGATTACTCTGCTGTTCACAATAAAGTGCCTGGCACAGGGTTCAATGAACCATCTTCATGCTGTCTCTCTACCGTTCCACTCTCGAACGGCACGCGGGAAAAACGAGCACTTAAATTTTTCTGTGCGAGCCCTGATTTCTCTTATTTTATCGTGATGATCATTTTTCCTTATGTAGGTGGGTGCCAACAGAATGTTTTCGCAATCGCAGGAGAAAACTGGTGATTGAAATTTCATGAGAAGATCCCGTCGCAACGAAAAACGCCTTTGTTTTAATGATTGCCATTCCATTTCACGTATCATGTCTGTGATACTATCTCCCCAATTTCGCGATAATACAAAACGAGCTGTCCTTCTTTGAACTTTTTCGATGTCATCCGTCATTCCCACCTGATGCGGATCCCACACCGCACAGCAATACACCAGAATAGGCCGGACAAGCGTGGTGTAAGCAGTCTCTTTAGTAGACCTGTTGCACGTTCTAAGTGTTCTGCCAATGAATCGCAGTCTTTGGTTTGATCTATCTACAATACTATCTATATGATCGTTCCAATTCAGGTTATTTTTAATTGTAATCCCTATGTATTTAGTTGAATGTACAGCCTTCAGAGTTGTGTGACTTATCGCGTAATCGAAATTTAGCTGATTTCTTTTAGTACTCACGTGAATAACTCCACACTTTTCTTTATTCAGCGTCAATTTCCACTTTTAGCACCATACAGGTATCTTATCTAAATCATTTTGCAAGTCGTTGATGACTTTACAAGACTGTAAATCACAGCATCATCTGCAAACAATCTAAGACGGGTATTCAGATTGTCTCCTATGTCGTTAATATAGATCAGGAACAATAGAGCGCCTATAAAACTTCCTTGGGGATCGCCGGATATTACTTCTGTTTTACTCGATGACTTTCCGTCTATTACTACGAACTGTGACCTTTATGACAGGAAATCACGAATCCAGTCGCAAAACTGAGGCGATACTCCGTAGGCAAACAGTTTGGTTAAAAGACGCCTGTGAGGAACGGTGTCGAAAGCCTTCTGGAAATCTAAAAATATGGAATCAATTTGACATCCCCTGTCGATAGCACTTATTACTTCATGACTATAAAGAACTAGTTGTGTTTCACAAGAACGATGTTTTCTGAAACCGTGTTGACTATTTGTCAATAAATCGTTTTCTTCGAGGTACTTCATAATGTGCTAAATATGGAGCTATTTTATCAGCATACTCCGAGAGGAACCTGACTGGTATGCAATCTGGACCGGAGGCCTTGCCTTTATTAAGTGATTTAAGCTGCTTCGTTACTCCGAGGATATCTACTTCTATGTTTCTCATCTTGGCAGATGTTCTTGATTGGAATTCAGGAATTTTTACTTCGTCTTCTTTGGTGGAGTTTCGGAAAACCGTGTTTAATAACTGCTTTAGTGGTAGTGTCAACAGTGACTTCACCGTTGTTATCACGCAGTGAATGTATTGATTGCGTCTTGCCACTGGTGTGCTTTATGTATGACCAAAGTTTCTTTGGGTTTTCTGTCAGATTTCGAGACAGATTTTCGTTGTGGAAATTATTAAAAGCCATATTTCAAACTTATGTAAAACTTTGTCAATCTTGGGGATTTTGCGTTCTTTTAAATTTGACATGCTTTTTTCGTTGCTTCTGCAACAACGATCTGACCCGTTTTGTGTACCATAGGGGATCAGTACCATCTCTTACTAATTTATGTGGTATTCATCTCTCAGTTACTGTCGATACTATCTCCTTGAAAACATTCCACAAGTTTTCTACACTTACATGATCAGATCGGAAGGAGTGAAGACTGTCTCTTAAAAAGGAGTTAAGAGCATTTTTATCAGCTTTTTAAAATAGATATACTTTGCGTTTCTTTTTGATGGTTGTAGGTGTTCTGGTATTCAGCGTTGCAGTAACTGCCTTGTGGTAGCTAATCCCTGTATTCGTCACAATACTCACTATTTGTCTAGGATTATTTGTTGCTAAATGGTCAAGTATGCTTTCACAACCATTTATGCTTCGAGTGATCTCATGAATTAATTGTTCAAAATAATTTTCTTAGGAAGCATTCAGTACAGTTTCGGATGACGTTTTATGCTTGCCGCCGGCTTTAAACGTATATTTTTTTTAAAGTCACCATCGACTATAATTGTATGAGCGGGGTACTTATTTGAAATGAGACTCAAGTTTTCTTTGAGTCGAGGGGTAGGTAAAACGATCCAATTAATAGTTTGTTGCGATTGTCAGGTATAGCCTCTACCCATACTATTTCACACGAACTATCTACTTCAATTTCTCTACAAGGCAAACTACCTCTGACAGCAATAAATAGTCCACCACCAACTGTATTTAATCTATCTTTTCTGAACACTGTTAGATCGTTTGAAAAAAATTCGACTGTACTTATTTCCGGCTTTAGCCAGCTTTTTGTACCTATAACTATTTGAGCTTCAGTGCTTTCTATTAGGGCTTGGAGCTCTGGTTCTTTCCCAACACAGCTACGACAATTTACAACTATTATACCGATCGTTTCTACAACTACCTTACTGTGTTCTACCTGCCCCCTTTTAGACGGACGCGCTTCCTGTGGTTTCCTGAGACCCTCTAACCTAAAAAACCGCCCAGTCCCTTCCACACAGCCCCCGCTACCCGTGTAGCCGCCTCCTGTGTGTAGTGGACTCCTGACCTATTAAGCGGAACCCGGAAACCCACCACCAGACGGCGCAAGTCAAGGAATCTGCAGCCTACACGGTCACAGAACTGCCTGAGCCTCTGATTCAGACCCTCCACTCGGCTCTGCACCAAAGGACCACAGTCGGTTCTATCGACGATGCTGCAGATGGTGAGCTCCACCTTAACCTCGGAAGCAAGACTGGCAGTCTTTACCATTTCCGCGAGAACTCTCAGGTTCAAAAGTTATCTCGTATGGCTGCCTTAGCAGTGGGGAAAGCTCAACATAGCGTCGTTGGGCCGCTCTCCCACTGCAGTCAGTAAATCTGTTGTATTCATCAGATCCTCTAGGCGTCAAACATATACAGGGGCTAGACAAACATATGGAAAAACCAAATACGGATTAGGTAACGCGTTGGCAATCAAAACAGCTTCTAATAGTCTCGGAATGGATAAATACAGGTTCTGTATGGTTTTCAAGAGAATCTTGTACCATCCTTCCTGCAAAAGTAATAGACGGCAAATCATCGAGTAAAACTGAAGTGATATCAGGTGTTCCCCAGGAAAGCGTCCTGGGACCTCTGCTTTTCCTGATCTATATAAATGACCTGGGTGACAATCTGAGCAGTTCTCTTAGGTTGTTCGCAGATGATGCTGTAATTTACCGTCTAGTAAGGTCATCCGAAGTTGCAAAGCTATTTAGAAAATATTGCTGTATAGTGTGGCAGGTGGCAATTGACGCTAAATAACGAAAAGTGTGAGGTGATCCACATGAGTTCCAAAAGAAATCCGTTGGAATTCGATTACTCGATAAATAGTACAATTCTCAAGGCTGTCAATTCAACTAAGTACCTGGGTGTTAAAATTACGAACAACTTTAGTTGGAAAGACCACATAGATAATACTGTGGGGAAGGCGAGCCAAAGGTTGCGTTTCATTTTCAGGACACTTAGAAGATGCAACAAGTCCACTAAAGAGACAGCTTACACTACACTCGTTCGTCCTCTGTTAGAATATTGCTGCGCGGTGTGGGGTCCTTACCAGGTGGGACTGACGGAGGACATCTAAAGGGTGCAAAAAAGGGCAGCTCGTTTTGTATTATCACATAGTAGGGGAGAGAGTGTGGCAGATATGATACGCGAATTGGGATGGAAGTCATTACAGCAAAGACGTTTTTCGTCGCGGCGAGATCTATTTACGAAATTTCAGTCACCAACTTTCTCTTCTGATTGCGAAAATATTTTGTTGAGTCCAACCTACATAGGTAGGAATGATCATCAAAATAAAATAAGAGAAATCAGAGCTCGAACAGAGAGGTTTAGTTGTTCATTTTTCCTGCGCGCTGTTCGGGAGTGGAATGGTAGAGAGATAGTATGATTGTGGTTCGGTGAACCCTCTGCCAAGCACTTAAATGTGAATTGCAGAGTAATCATGTAGATGTAGAATAGTGGCAAGTTAAGGTAACGATGATGAAGCTGGATGGTGATCACGCACCATTCTCTTCATAGTAGACCACAAGGCTCGATAATAATGAGACCTGGTGACTGTGGTGGGTACAAGTCCCCATACTCCCTGGACGATGCGAGCTGTATGAACAGGGGCCTGTTGTCTTAGAATACAGCGTCACCATTGAGGAGTAGACACTGTAGCACGGGATGGACCTGATCAGCCAATGGTGACATAATCCTTGACAGTAACGCGACCTTGTAGTGTAATCAGGTTACCCATCTAATACCACGCTATGTCTTCCCAAATCAGCACTGAGCCCCCAATTACTCAACACAAACTTATGTTTGCGCTGTAGCTTATCGGATGATGTTGTTTCGCTTTCCGTACATGCGGCATAAATCTTCGATAGAGTGCCACTTGAAACACCAAACACTTCAGCTCACTCGGTCACGAAAGCATCCGCCATTCGAGCACCAACGATTTCCTGATATTTAAATTCACTTGTCTGCGACCTAATACATTCACAACTGTACAGAATGCTGTTCGGACCACGAGTGACACTTGAAACGTACTGGGGTCAGAGCACAGGTGACGTGCGTCTTCAAATACATCAGCACGACATGCAGATCTGTGGAGCATCTGCCGGCCAGGGTGACCGAGCGGTTCTAGCCGCTACAGTCTGGAACCGCGTGACCGCTACGGTCGCAGGTTCGAATCCTGCCTCGGGCATGGATGTGTGTGATGTCTTTAGGTTAGTTAGGTTTAAGTAGTTCTAAGTTCTAGGGGACTGATGACCTCAGATGTTAAGTCCCATAGTGCTCACAGCCATTTTTGTAAATTTGTAATTATATCACACGAAAAAATAGTTTTTTGTCATTTGTTATCCAACGCCAAACAAATTAAAACAATCAGTAGTTCTCCATTCAGGTTGACGGGATCGCAATGGGAAAAGTCAAACATAAGGCAAAGAATGACTGTATTGCTCGTCTGACGCGATTACTGCATTTACATGCACAATGCTCAGAGCCATTTGAACCACTTTTCTTTTTGATGTAAGGCATCTGCATTAATTTTCAAGCATGCATTTCTCAAGGAGAATCCATATTTTTGTCCAACCCGTGTAGATGTAATAGGAACAGAAGGCCCTACTACCGAAAGTAGTTTCGGTCAAGAGGTGGCTTGCACGCAGCATATATTCAGCTCGGTCTCAGGGCGAAATAGGGTTATATAACAGCCATGGCAAAACTAGATGGTAACAGAGATTAGCAACCATTTGCAATGATTTATTGAAAGTAGTTATACCATACTTAACAGAGATATACACTCCTGGAAATGGGAAAAAGAACACATTGACACCGGTGTGTCAGACCCACCATACTTGCTCCGGACACTGAGAGAGGGCTGTACAAGCAATGATCACACGCACGGCACAGCGGACACACCAGGAACCGCGGTGTTGGCCGTCGAATGGCGCTAGCTGCGCAGCATTTGTGCACCGCCGCCGTCAGTGTCAGCCAGTTTGCCGTGGCATACGGAGCTCCATCGCAGTCTTTAACACTGGTAGCATGCCGCGACAGCGTGGACGTGAACCGTATGTGCAGTTGACGGACTTTGAGCGAGGGCGTATAGTGGGCATGCGGGAGGCCGGGTGGACGTACCGCCGAATTGCTCAACACGTGGGGCGTGAGGTCTCCACAGTACATCGATGTTGTCGCCAGTGGTCGGCGGAAGGTGCACGTGCCCGTCGACCTGGGACCGGACCGCAGCGACGCACGGATGCACGCCAAGACCGTAGGATCCTACGCAGTGCCGTAGGGGACCGCACCGCCACTTCCCAGCAAATTAGGGACACTGTTGCTCCTGGGGTATCGGCGAGGACCATTCGCAACCGTCTTCATGAAGCTGGGCTACGGTCCCGCACACCGTTAGGCCGTCTCCCGCTCACGCCCCAACATCGTGCAGCCCGCCTCCAGTGGTGTCGCGACAGGCGTGAATGGAGGGACGAATGGAGACGTGTCGTCTTCAGCGATGAGAGTCGCTTCTGCCTTGGTGCCAATGAAGGTCGTATGCGTGTTTGGCGCCGTGCAGGAGAGCACCACAATCAGGACTGCATACGACCGAGGCACACAGGGCCAACACCCGGCATCATGGTGTGGGGAGCGATCTCCTACACTGGCCGTACACCACTGGTGATCGTCGAGGGGACACTGAATAGTGCACGGTACATCCAAACCGTCATCGAACCCATCGTTCTACCATTCCTAGACCGGCAAGGGAACTTGCTGTTCCAACAGGACAATGCACGTCCGCATGTATCCCGTGCCACCCAACGTGCTCTAGAAGGTGTAAGTCAACTACCCTGGCCAGCAAGATCTCCGGATCTGTCCCCCATTGAGCATGTTTGGGACCGGATGAAGCGTCGTCTCACGCGGTCTGCACGTCCAGCACGAACGCTGGTCCAACTGAGGCGCCAGGTGGAAATGGCATGGCAAGCCGTTCCACAGGACTACATCCAGCATCTCTGCGATCGTCTCCATGGGAGAATAGCAGCCTGCATAGCTGCGAAAGGTGGATATACACTGTACTAGTGCCGACATTGTGCATGCTCTGTTGCCTGTGTCTATGTGCCTGTGGTTCTGTCAGTGTGATCATGTGATGTATCTGACCCCAGGAATGTGTCAATAAAGTTTCCCCTTCCTGGGACAATGAATTCACGGTGTTCTTATTTCAATTTCCAGGAGTGTAGATCAACTTTCAGTTCCAGTGATCTGTCTTTAAATGCTGGCATAGTCCTAGACCCAGTGAACATCAATTACATAATATTCAATTTGGCTCTGCTCAGCGGCGACCGTGGATGAGTTCTGAGGTAATATGTTGAGATACTCTAACTGGTGAATGGAGCTGTTCGTTTGCTTATATCCGCATTTGGCGGATGGATATCCACTTGAGAACTATTTGCGTGACGTCAGTCAGATGCATAACATCGTCCATGTCGTGTGTCCGTCTTTTGGAGCTTAACTTTAACCATGTTGCGCCTGAATCTTAGGCATCTCGGTGCTCTTCTATGTAGTCTGTGAACAGAACATGCCAGAACCCACGCACAACGTCCATATCGACCAAGTCTTCATCAGTAAACCTATCTAATATACTGCGTAATATACAATGTAGGGCCTACATTGTTAATATACAACAAAAACGGCAGGAAAAAACTAACGCCTGGCAGAAAGTAGCATTACAAATCCAAGTCTGAGGATGGAGAGTAGAGTGGGCATTTCTCTCGTCAACAGCAAGTACCATGACAATAGAACGAGCTTATTTCCAAACCAGAGAAACAGCACATACCTTCACCATGTGCACTATTGTGCAGGAATTTTCAATGAACTAGAGATATGAATATAAATGACTGTAATAAGTCAAACGAAATGGAATTACTCTGCAATGAGCCACCAAATATCATTGAGCCCTAGTGCCATATTTACAGGGTATAACTGGCATGAGTGGATATATTTTTATATATGGTACCTTAGTATGTACACACATTAGTATTTTGGTTGTTTTTTCTCTCTGTGAAAGTCTCACGAACTTTACGACCTGATGGTTTCTACATGGCTGTAACTGCACCACCAAGTGGATTACCCATGGCAGTATAGACTACCCGTTTAGCGTTCACATGTCCACACTTCAACATGTGACCTGCTGTCCAGGGGAAAATAAACACTAATGGCTTGCTCCTGCTACGTGAACTTCGAGGTACTAACCAACCTAAAAACATATAACTTATAATAGTTATAATTATTAGTCTGCAAATGATGTAAATACTGATGTAGTCTTCTTCAGTACACCTTCCTTAGTTACTAATGTAAATATCTGCACTTATACCCATTATATTACATATATACCCAACTTTCGAAATTTTGTCACAGTTTAGATAAACAATGCATACAGAAATTTCGTCTATAGAAAGTATAGTGTGATATGGTGACAAAAATCCTTCTTCCATTGATTTGTTTGTCCAGAAATTTAGTCAGTAACAGATGTCAAATTTTTTTGTTTTTATGTGAAGCATTTTTATACTTTTTTTTCTTTGTGGATATCTCCAAACAACAGCCCATCATATTCTTATTGAGTTTTCTACGACGCATATCGATAACTGGCATTAAAAAATGAAAATCTGACCAAATTATTGAAACATAAGGGCTGTATTCACCGAATACTCATGGTGTAGACAAATGTGTGGCAAGAAGAGAATCCTCACCACTAACAGTAGTTGTTATACTGAAGTGGCTGTTTGCATGCAGCAATTACACAGCCTCGTCATGGGGCCAAAAAGTGTTAGGCCACACTGTCGCGAAAATGATGGCAACACAGATTAGCAATAATTTCCAATAATTTATTAATGCAAACTGCACATGCAGTTACCTGTAGTCTGAAGCTAGTGATTTGGAATAGTTGATTGTTCACTTGCACTGATGGATCTCTGACTGGTCTTGTCCTGGATCCAGTGAACAATAACTACAATCACTTGTAGAAGGTCCAGTTTGGCTCTTCTTGGCGACAACTATAGACACGACCCTGATGCTGACCTGAGGAACTGTTGATAAGGTGCAATGCTAACTTCTGAGTGGAGCTGTGTGTCTGCTTATATCCATATTTTGCGGATGGACGTCCCCTTGGAAACTATTTGTGTAACGAAAGGTGGAAGCATAAAATAGGTCTTTCCTCATGCGCCCTCTGCTAGTTTTAACTCAGTTGCCCCTGATAACTAGGCAGCTCGGAGCTCCTCTGTGTATGACTGTTCCATATCATCTGGAGAACGCAGCTACGAGACAACTAGAATACTTTGCATCTCGTAATTGTATAAGAGGCGATCAAAAGGTTCCCGTTAGAAGGCTATATCCAGAAGCGGTATACCAACCAGGCAAAATCACAGTGAGCATTGAGGCAATCATCCCAGCGATGCACTGGCTGAAGATATCCGTTTTGTAAAACACCGTGTCTTGCTGCGTTAAGAGGTCTGTAACTGCCTGCTGCACGTCCGCGTCCGGCAGGAATCGTCGACCCTTAAAGGCCTTTTTTAAGGGACCAAAGGCGTGATAATTGCATGGGGTGGGATCAGAACTATAGGGCAGGTGTTCGAGTGTCACCCATTTGAGTTGGCGTAATTCCTGTCGTGCGATTTGTGGGCGTCTTGTGTCGAATCGCTACCATCACTTAACTTGGCGCGTCATTCCATAATGATGGATTTCGCATGCTTGCTGTCCCACACACATCATTCGTTCCCCCATGGATTCCTATCGGTGTTCGTCCTGTGACAGCCAAGAAAATAATAACAGCACGTTAGTCCTGTTGGGACGCATTTGGTAATAATGTTGCCATAATTCACGTTTCCTTATTTACCACACGCACGTCGTAAAGATACGAATGCCACTCCCTCGCACTGCATTTAGGTGCTTATATACCCACATGGAGTGGCGCTGCGTTGAGTATATGCTGCAGCAACGGCCTCAAACGGAAGCGTTCTGATCGCCCCTTATATTATAGTTCGTCATATTTCCACACCACGTAAATGGTAATTCTAAAGAGTTTAATCACACATATTTATGTGGTAATGGAAATTGCCTGTGGTTCAACGGCTAGGTGCTTATCTTTCAGTTGGACTCTGCGGCCACTTACGTGCTTCTGATCTATACCAGTTACCCAACTGGCGAAAGGGAACCTACACTTTAACGTGTAATCGAAATCACGTGTCATTCCTGCAGACTCCTCCTACCGTTAAAAGATGAAGGTTACATTTAGGATGGTGTGAACATTTTCGTGGTTCGGCCGGAACTAGAAACCGCTAGACCATCAGGCTCGCCGTTTAAATGTTTAAAAATCACATTTAACAGAAGCCCACTCTTTTGGGATGACAACAAGACTTCAACAGATGTTGGAAAGGGGTGATGATGATGATGATGATATTAGGTTTGTGGGGCGCTCAGACAAAGTCACAATTTTTACACAGTCCAATAGCTTTCACTGTCCAATCTAACCACTGTCACGAATGATGATGACCATGAAATGATGAGGACAACACAAACACCCAGTCCCCAGGCAGAGAAAATCCCCATCCCGGCCGGGATTCGAACACGGACCCCCGTGATCCAGAGGCAGCAACGGTAGCCACTGGACCACGAGCCTCGGACACTGGAAAGCGGACCTCTGTCTTAACCATTACTCCGATAAAGGTCTTTTGTTGTCTCTGTTGTATTTGATGCACAAAACTGTACTGTTCATGTCTCATTCTTCTTTGCATAAATCGCATATTGGAGATTCCTTCAATCATATTCGAAACGTGTTGTTTGGAAATTGACCATGATTTAAGCATACGCGGGCAATCATTGTTACAAATCGTCTACTTCTGTTCTAGTTAGTGAACCATGGAGATAATGCTTCTTTAGGTTGCAGCTGACCATAGTGCACACTTTATTGAGATACTGATGCGATCCTACTGCGAATACTAATCGGATATCCCTTTTTTACTGGTTGAGCTCAGCATTGCCGGGAAAAATATCTAGCTTTTAGGATTTCGCCAAAGTCTAGTTCATTGTTCTTTAGACTAAACTGTTCTCTGTGTCATTCTAAAAGATGGCACTTTGCCCTAATCCACAAAAAAATTAATTACTACTCCTGCTTGCTTATCTGCAGCTGCATCTTTAATAATGTCTATAATTACATATTTTTGTTCGATTTTGGTTTTTTGAATCCTTTAGTCTACTTAGGAAATCGATTGATGTCACCACACAGCGTCGAGTGCAATATTGCCATATTTCACTGGTTTCGCAATGGTGATGACTTCCCCATAGGAGATTGTTGCCTCTTTACGTGGAGAACACAGTCAATGGTGTAACTTGGGCGGCTGGCATCCAGGGAAAACTGCGACTTTGCACTCACTCCCCCCCCCCCCCCCCCCCACCCTATCACCCCGCCATCGCCATCTCCTTCAGCTCTGCTGACATGTCTTATTTCACGTTCATTGATTTAGTGAAAGCAACACGACTTCACAAACAATAAAAAGTTCTTATTTAAGTAACTCTTTATTGTATTTCATAATTAAGAATATGAAAAAACACATTCCAGAGTTGTATTACTTGAAAGAATAGCGCGATTCCTTTTTCATTGTTTCAGTGCTGATCAATAGAAAGCCGTAAAAAAGGAACAAGCTTAGAATGCATCGATGAGAAAAAGTTCGTGATCACTGCCTACCGCGAGACAATGTGGTACGTGATGCTGTGAGGGAAGTGTGCGGGATGCTCAGAAACAGTGTGAAGAGCTTGTGTGGGTGTTTGAAGGCAGATAGGTTGTCCTCAGAAATAATTTTCAAGAAAAAAATTGATACGTTGCGACGATTCTGAGTTAATTAGCATTGAAGTTAAAGGAGTGATACAAAAATTGGACATGGGACGGTAGCACGGATCGAACTGGAGCCAACGGCGGAGCTGTCTCGTGCACTGTCATCTTCGCTGTGAGAGCAATCTACACAGACTGTATCTGTCGGGCAGCTTGAATCTGCACGTGCATCGGCATGATTGGCTAACTTTAATGATAATTAATTCAGAAACAGCGCAACGTATCGACTTCATGCCTCAACAACTACTTCTCAGCACAACGAACCCTGCAACATCCTTACGGGTTTTTCATACTCTTTCTGACCACCCTGTATAAACGGACCAGAGACGAATGGGAAATAATTCTTGCAACTATACGGCGAAAATGCGAAAGCCACTGGCATATGTGAGTTTGACAAAGAGTAAATTTTTATTGCCGGTGCCTGGGAATTAGAAACTCATAAACCGCGAACCTAGTCGGCAGTTCGCGTGCTGCTGTTGTGAGAATCTATGGAATATGGTTGAGCTACCTCTACATCTACATGGATACTCTGCAAATCACATGTAAGTGCCTGGCAGAGGGTTCATCGAACCACCTTCGCAATTCTCTGTTATTCCAATCTTGTATAGCGCGTGGAAAGAACGAACATCTATATCTTTCGGTACGAGCTCTGGTTTCCCTTATTTTATCGTGGTGATCGTTTCTCCCTATGTAGGTCGGTGTCAACAAAATATTTTTGCATTCGGAGGAGAAAGTTGGTGATTGGAATTTCGTGAGAAGATTCCGTCGCAATGAAAACCGCCTTTTTTTAAATGATGTCCAGCCAAAATCCTGTATCATTTCAGTGACACTCTCTCCCTTATTTCGTGATATTACAAAACGTTCTGCCCCTCTTTGACCTTTTTCGATGTACTCCGTCAGTCCTATCTGGTAAGGATCCCACAGCGCGCAGCAGTATTCTAAAAGAGGACGGATAAGCGTAGTGTAGGCAGTCTCCTTAGTAGGTCTGTCACATTTTCTTAGTGCCCTGTCAATAAAACGCAGTCTTTGGTTAGCCTTCCCCACAACATTTTCTATGTGTTCCTTCCAATTTATGTTGTTGGTAACTGTAATTCCTAGGTATTTAGTTGAATTTACGGCCTTTATATTTAACTGATTTATCATGTAACCGACGTTTAACGAATTTCTTTTAGCACTCATGTGGATGACCTCACCATCCTCGTTATTTAGGGTCAACTGCCAATTTCCGCACCAATCAGAATCTTTTCTTAACCGTTTTGCAACTTTATTAGTCGATAAATGAGAGCGTCAACTGCAAACAACCTAAGGTGGCTGCTCAGATAGTCTCCCAAATCGTTTATATAGATAAGGAACAGCAAAGGTCCTATAACACTACCTTGGGGAACGCCAGAAATCACTTCTGTTTTACTCGATGACTTTCCGTCAGTTACTACGAACTGTGACATATCTGACAGGAAATCACAAATACAGTCACATAACTGAGACAATATTCCATAAGCACGCAATTTCACTACGAGCTGCTTGTGTGGTACAGTGTCAAAAGCCTTCCGGAAATCCAGAAATACGGAACCGATCTGAAATCCCTTGTCAATAGCACTCAACACTTCATACGAATAAAGAGCTAGTTGTGTTTCACAAGAAGGATGTTTTCTAAACCAATGTTGACTGTGTGTCAATAGACTGTTTGCTTCGAGGTAATTCATAATTCATAGCTACGATGAAACTCCGACTTGGTGATAAGGTGTTGAACGTAAGTGCCTCATCAGGTCGGAAGTTTGCAGTTCTGTAAGGCAAGTTCGGCGGTGATCTGTGTCGTATTTGATGCAGAGTACAATAGAAGCGGAGACATTAGGACTTTGGCTAGTATGCCCGCCCTCCTCCCCTCCCCTGCCATCTGTTGCCCCTCTCCCCCACCCCCCCACCCTCCGCCACATTATGACCAGCTTCAGCACCCAACTAAACTGGTGGCCAAGATGATAACCAATTTTTTCTAGTGTAGATCGGTTCCGCATTAATGCATGAGCATATCTGCCAAGTTTCACTGCCATACGATAATTACAGGCCACACTGGACCTCCCTGGGTAGCTACACTTTAATTATAACCACCCAGTACTTGAAGATCAGTTTCGTAGTTCTTAAATTTTATCAGACCTAGTTACAAAACAAAAATTTGTAATATGCGTAGAAAAAATGCAGTGAGGTGATTTTTCGGGTAGTGGGAGCAGTAGGCCAGTGAGGGGGTTTTAGTTTTGTCAGAGGCACAGTAGTCCTTCGGTACGGTTCTGCACAGTTCAGCGCACATTGATGAACATGGAGCTCCGCAGTAGAATACCCCTACTAATGTTCCCACGGTGACCACGACATTGTCAGTTCCGATCACGGTGGACACAGGATCGTCGATATTGTACCGTGGTGAATTGGAAACGTGATGCATGGTTAAATTAATCACGTTTCTTGTTACATCAGGTCGATGGTCCAGTCCGGTTGCCATAGTCCACGAGATAAAAATAAACCACACCACGGACATTAATCGGTAGGGGCGTTTGTGGAACATTCATTTCATGGGATGTGATAATTGTTGCGGAATAAGTGTTTCCCTTAATTTTTGATGTATTTTCGGACGGCGATGGTATCTTCCAGCAAGACAACTTTCCTTACCCCAAGGCCAGAATCATACTACATTGATTTGAGGAGCATGATGGTGAACTGACGTTGATGCCTTGGCCACGAAATTCGCCTGATATGGACCTGGTAGAGGACAACCGGGAGGCTATCAGGCGCCAGATTCGCCCCCACTAACCATTGGCCCGTAATTGAGTGAAACTGCGTGACATTTGGGTAGACAGCAGGCCACATACTTCCGCAAACCTACCAAGGACTTGTCGAATCCGTGTCAAGCAGAATTGCTGCTGTGTTGCATTCCAAAGGTGGACCAACACGCTGTTAAGCAGGTATTCGTAATGTTTTAATTCATCAGTCCATAATACTCTTTACACTTTCGTTGCGTTGGTTGACATAACGGAAGTGCCTCTATATAGTAGCCAGCGAGAGATAGGCCTTATCGAACAGTTGCTCAATAGAGTCTAATCTCCTCACGATTCCCTGTTCCAACTTCAGTGTGATCTCTGCTTCTCCTTCTTCCCCATTTCCATCTCCTTCTCCTTCATGTCCATTTCTGTCTCCTTCTCCTCCTCCATCCCCATCTCCTTCTCCTTCATCTCCATTTCCATGTCCATCTCCATCCACTTCTTCTCCTTCCACATCTTCATTTCCTTCCCTCCTTCACCTTCTCCACCATCTTCATTTCCTTCTGCCCCTCCACCTTCTCCTCCATCTTCATTTCCTTCTCCCCCTCCACCTTCTCCTCCATTTCCTCCTCCATCCCCTCCTCGCTCTCCTCCTCCTCCTCCTTCTCCCCCTCCTCCAGTTTTGTCTTCTACATTTTCCTCTTTCCCTTCTCTGTGCTCATATTCTCCTTTATCATCTTCTCCTTCTCGTTTTCTTTCTCTTTCTCCTTGTACATCTTTGCTTTCTCCTTGTTCATCCTAGCCTTCTCCTTTTCTGTCTTCTTCTTCTCCTTTTCAGCTTCTCTTTGTTTTCCATCTTCTTTTTCTACTCCTCTTTTTTTTCTTATTCTTCTTCTTCTCCATCTCTGTCATACTCCTCCTTGTTCGTCTCCATCTTCTCTTTCTGCTTCTTGTTGTTCATCTTCTTCTCCTTATTCTAGTTTGTCTCACTTTCTTATCGTTCTTGCTCATCTCCTTCTCCTCTTTCTACTCTTTCTTCTTGTTTTTCTTCATTATTATTATCATCCTCTTCTCATTCTTCTTCATCTTTTTCTCCTTTTCCTTGTTTGCCTTCTCCATCCCTCTCTTACCTCCTCCTCAGTCATTCCTCTTACCTTTTTCTTTCCTCATTTTTTCGCCTGTTACAAAAAATTCACCTGTAGGAAACCCGCCTTGGGCACATGCCCAAGCCCCCATCCCAGATACGGTACAGAATGAAAATTTTCTTACAGCTTGTAAACATGTGTTTTCGAGCGTGATTTTTCCATAAGACGATAGCGGCCTCTAAAGGAACACATGAAAGACATGTCAGAATCTCAGTGTCTCCTATTCATCGTGGTAGCTTAGGAGACAGGAGTCTGGTTTCTGCCTAGCAGTATGGCAGATGCTGCTAGTCGTTAGTGTTACAGTCTACATCCTGGCAACACTTCCGGTGCGGTGAAGCGGCTCCCGGCAGCTCTGACAATGGCGCCGATGTTACGGCCAATGTTTTAGAGCTGCGGCTGAATTCTTACGTAAGCTGTAGCACACGGGCGACTGTCACCTTTAAAAGGCCCTAAAAATAGCGAAGACCAGCTGTCGGGTAAACAAATGCCTTGGAGTGTAGTCTGGCGGCTCGTGGAGCCTCTGCCTTATCCCAGACGTTAAGCCTGAGTTGTATTCTCAGTCTTCTCGTCCTCCATTTACCTTTCTTTCCAGCTTCTTTCTCTTTTTCGGCTTAGCTTACCATCAGAAGAGAAGTGAATGCGTCAGGTTTTAGCAGCTGCGTCATTACGTGCATCAGTAATCTAGAGCTATCACTGAACTGTGAGGTTGATACTGAGCATACCTTTTCTCCCAATATTTCTCTATGGTTCGAACTGCACACAACAGAAAATACAGGAAGGTAGACAGACATAAGTCTTACCCACTTTTCCGAGTATCATCCTATTCCTCGCTACGCCTCGAGAGATAGAAATTGAGAAAAATATGTAGGTGTTTGAGAGAAAAACCAGCTCAAATGCCGTTAAATATTACATTTCATTCATTGTTATCGATCATCGTTCATGCCTTAATGAATGAAACAGATGAACTCTTATATCCAGCAACATACAAATTCAAAAGTAAAACTTGCTAAAGCAACTACATAGTTCAGAGCGACAGGATTTATCACACTAGATACACTATTCAAATTACCTGTTGTATGCATAAACAACTGATAAAACTTGCCATGGCCATGCATATAAGAATCACTAGACACGCACTGAGAAACACACAAGAATATCTTAATATGCTACATCACTTGCAAAAATCACATCAACTGGATTTAATGATTAATTAGAAATTTGTGTACGCTACAAGTAGTCACTAGAAAAACTCTGAACGACAAGATAGGTAGCGAACCGATTCATCCTTCAAATGTTTCTATTGTGTGTAATATCAATTATACACTGACGAGCCAAAACATTATGATCACCTGCTTAATACCTAGTCTGTCCGTTTTTGGAACGAAATACATAACTGATTCTGTGTATCAGGGATCCAAAAGTTTGCTGGTAGGTTTGTGGACGTGTGTGGCTTAGAGGTCTACTCCCAGGTCACGTAATTCGAGTAAATAACGGCAGCTGATTTGCGTATACGGCGATGGTGCCCGATAGCGATCCATATAGGTTCCATAGGATTTACATCAGTTGATCGCCGAGACATAAACTTGAGTTCACTGTAATGCTGCTCAAATCACTTTAGCACGGTTCTGGCTCCGAGACACGGTCAATTATACTGCTACAAGATGGGGAAAACATCAAGCGTGAAGGGATGCAGGTGGTTCGCACCTGTCAGAGTATCTTCGATTATGTAGCACACGTCCCATGCAAGCGCAGGAGAATGTGTCTCATTGCATAATACTGTTGCCGAGCGGTTCTAGGCGCTACAGTCTGGAACCGCGCGACCGCTACGGTCGCAGGTTCGAGTCCTGCCTCGGGCGTGGATGTGTGTGATGTCCTTAGGTTATTTAGGTTTAAGTAGTTCTAAGTTCTAGGGGACTGATGACCTCAGCAGTTAAGTCCCATAGTGCTCAGAGCCATTTGAACCATAATACTGCTCCTACCAGCCAGCGTCAGTGGCGCGCTTCGAACCTCCGTTCACCTCGATGACGGCGTTCGTGGAGACGACAATCGACGTAGTGTAGCAAAAATGTGATTCATCCGAAGAACCGTCACGTTTCCATTGATCGACGGTCGAATTCCGATGGTCTCGTGTCCACGTGACGATGTCTTCGGGTCAACATGTGAACATGTATGGATGGTCTGCTGCGGAGCTCCAAATTCAACAATGATCGATAAACGATGTGCTCCGAAAGACTTGTGCATGCACCAGCATTGTGCTCTTTCGGCAGGGAAGCTACAGATCACCATCTATACTACTTTACAGAGCAGGCAAGCTTCCGAACCCCACTATCTGTGAAGAGTCGTGGACGCCCAACCATTTAGCGCCTAGTGGTTGTTTCACTGTCCTTCTACTTCTTTCCGTAGATGCTCAGCACCACGTGAAAATTCGACCAGCTTCACCGTTTTCGAGATACTCATTCACAGGCTGTACGTAATAATAATTTGCCCTTTGTCAAGTCGCTTATCCCCATGTCTTCGCTAGGGTATGTTGTATGTTAACCGTGGACCTAGAAACGACGGAGAGGCTCCGCCCCCGCCGCAGCCGCAGTGGTCCTCAACCCCACGACGACTACTGCAGTCCACTTCACCCCTCCGCCGCCCCACACCGAACCCAGGGTTGTTGTGCGGTTTGGGCCCCCGGTGGAACCCCCCCCCCCCCCCCCCCCCAGAGAACGTCTCAACCAGACGAGTGTAACGCCTATATTTGCGTGGTAGAATAATGGTGATGTACGTTTACGTGGAGAACTTGTTTGCGCAGTAATCGCCGACATAGTGTAGCTGAGGCGGAATAAGGGGAACCAGTCCGCATTCGCCGAGGCAGATGGAAAACCGCCTAAAAACCATGAGACTAGTCGGCTCACCGGACCTCGACACAAGTACGCCGGGCGGATTCGTGCCGGGGACCAGGCGCTCCTTCCCGCTCCGGAAAGCCGTGCGTTAGAACGATCGGCTAAACGGGCGATAGCCGGCCGGACGTTCTAGGCGCTTCAGTCCGGAACCGCGCTGCTGTTATGGTCGCAGGTTCGAATCCTGCCTCGGGCATGGATGTGTGTGATGTCCTTAGGTTGGTCAGGTTTAAGTAGTCCTAAGTCTAGGGGACTGATGACCTCAGATGTTAAGTCCCATAATGCTTAGAGCCATTTGAACTAGACGATAAACGACAGCATCATCTGCAAACAACCTAGCAGAGCTGCTCAGATTTTCTCCTAAATCATTTATGTAATAAAGAACAGCAGACAGCCTATAGCACTATCTTGGGAAGCGCCAGAAATCGCTTCTGTTTTACTCGATGACTTTCCGTCAGTTCCTACGAACTGTGACTTCTCTAACAGAAAACCACGAATCCAGTCACATAACTGAGTCGATATTCCATAAGCACGCAATCTGATTACAAGCCACTTGTGAGGTACAATATCAAAACCCTTCTGGAAATGTAGAAATACGGAGTCAATTTGAAATTCCTTGTCAGTTGCACTCAACACTTCATGCAAGTGAAGAGTTAGTTGTGTTCCACAGCAACGCTGTTTTCTAAATCCGTGTTCGCTATGTGTCAATAGACCATTCTGTTCGAGGTAATTCATAAAGTTCGAACACAATTTATGTTTCAAAATCCTGCTGCATATCGACCTTAATGATATGGACGTGTAATTTAGTGGATTACTCCTCCTGCTCCAGGGCGCTACCAAAATTTCCCCTGCTGCGCTGTTTTGAATAAAACAATGCAGTGTGTATAATTTCTTAACTATCTTCTCCGTCATCAATATAAGAGGCATAGTATGCACATATCACACTCGCGTACGTCTTTAGCGACTATGTCCAACAGAGTATGCATTTGCAGCCAAAATTTTCATCGTAGTGAGTGAGGCACTCTGTAGTATGCATAGGCCATGGGGCCTACTAGGCCGTGTGGATAATCCAAAACTGTCTGCACCTCTTCTACAGCGTCATGACGGGTGACAACCTCAACGTCTCTATTTCCATCAGTGTCTCATGCTCTCACCCCGTCAGCCAAAGCCGAACTTTGAAATTTAGTTCACGACGTAGTAATGATATCTGGTGATCTAGAATGATAACGATTTCTTTCGACTTTGGCATTTAAACCGGCTACTCCGAGCCGAGCGATACCGTACAGTTAGCCTGGAAAGCAGGAACCAGGTACGAATTTCACTCCTTGTCAACGACAACTGGTTTAAACCCACACAGTTACTGCTAGTTTCGATGAATATACGAGGGTCATCCGATTAGTGACCCAACGCATTTTTTCTTAAATTAATAAGGTTTTATTCATTGTTTAAATACACCATCTTGTTTCTCAAATTCTCTGGCTATAAGACTCTCTCTCTCTCTCTCTCCCTTTTTTTTTTTTTTCAAGTAGTCTCCGTTCAATTGTGGACCTTAAATTTATGTAAGAGACTGTACTTCGTCATGGTTCCACTTTTCTGTTTGTGTCTCAGACAAGATGTCGCTGCATTAATAACTTCTCCATCGTTGCTGTAGTGCTTCCCGCGGAGTCTGCCCATCAGTGGACCAAAGAGATGGAAGTCAGAAGGTGCGGGATCCGGGCTGTAGGGAGGATGTGGAAGAACAATTCACCCAAGTTTTGTTATCTCACGGGTGCGTAGCCTTCCGTGTGGCCTTGCGTACTCCTTGAGAAGATGAAATGCCTTCGCATTTTTGTGACAACGAAGACGCTGTTATCGTTTCTTCAGTTTCCTAAGAGTCTCGGAGTAGACTTCGAAGTTGATCGTTTGATCATGAGGGAGCTACTGCGCGTTGAAAATCACCCAGTAAGATAGATTGTATAATAATTGCTTGATAAGTGACGAACAAATCCGAGAAGAAACAAAAATGACCAGAAAAACAAAGCATTACGTAGGCAAGGTACTACAAACAAACTAGACTAAAAAGGTATTGAAGAGTCAAGTGACTGATTGAGATTATGAGGGCATGAGGGCTGACCACAGAACAACCCATTCAGAATTGCAGAAGACTGTAGTCTTGAATTTTCCAGCTGAGGGTACTGTTTTAAATTGCTTCTTCGAAGGAGACGTTATGTGATCCACCACATGAACTGTCGTTTTGTTTCAGACTCAAAGTAATGAATACATTTTTCGTCGGCTGAGACAATGTTTGACAAATAATCGTCACCATTAGTGTCATAAAGAGCATTTCAGCAGAGATGTTCCTTCCTCCCTCTTTATGCTCCTCAATTAGTCTCTTCAGCTAACTAGTGAACGAGATTGTCAGCACTACCAATAGAGATGTCACGTTGAGCGCTGCGTTGCTTGATTGTTATTCGTCGGCCAGGTCGAATAAGAGTCTCCGCACGCTGCAACATGGCACTCGTCACAGCTGTGTGCCGCCGGCCTACGCGTGGGCGATGAGACGGATCCCCTTCTCATTGTTCTCCAGAAGACAGATCCTTCGCCCAGTGACTTATCGTGCTATTACCCACTGCCCTGTGTCCGTAGAGATTCTGTCTGTGAATATTTGTGATGATCTGGTTATCCACAGAAAGAAATTCAGTAATTGCTGTTTGCATGAAACGCACATCAATTACGGACACTATTTTGAACACTTGTTACAACCATTTACTGGAGCTACTGTAATTTATCAGTATTTAATTAATCATTTATTATTTACATAAAAGTTAGTCTGAAGAAAAGGAGGAAAAATCCTTTTGATAAGAAGACCGGAAATAAAAAAGGATACATGAGAACTTTCCATCAAATCAGTATAATCATTTCGTATATATTACCGTACGTACCTTTATGACAAGTATTATATGTAAGCTGTGAAGCACTGCACGAGTCACGATGCTACTGATCATAGAAACACGGCGGACTTCTGCATGTGCGTGACTTTTCAATGCGTCTGTTGCAAAACGAATTTGGTCATTACACAGAGTACTGGCGTACCACGCATATCGAAGTATATCTCCGTGTGTCGGTGCAGACGCCTGATGGCTTACGACTGATTGGATTATTACACAGTGTCCTCTAGAAGCTATCCCTCTATTCTAGCGGTTCTAGGCGCGCAGTCCGGAACCGCGCGACTGCTACGATCGCAGGTTCGAATCCTGCCTCGGGCATGGATGTGTGTGATGTCCTTAGGTTAGTTAGGTTTAAGTAGTTCTAAGTTCTAGGGGACTGATGACCACAGTAGTTAAGTCCCATAGTGCTCAGAGCCATTTGAACCATTTTATCCCTCTATTCTGTGCCATGATGTACACACAAATTTGTAGTCGCTTTATAAGGTTCTTCGTTTGCATGTAGACGTCGCAACGCCCCATCAGCGGAGTACATTTGGGGTGGACTAATTTAATACGAGGGTGAGTCAAATGAAAACCATAAATATTTTTTAAAATATTATTTATTGTGCAGAAGTGGTACAAAGCTGTATCACTTTTCAACATAATCTCCCCCACGCTCAATTTAAGTCCTCCAGCGCTTACAAAGTGCATAAATTCCTTTAGAAAAAAATTCTTTTGGTAGTCCGCACAACCACTCATGCACCACATGGCGTACCTCTTCATCAGAACGGAACTTCTTTCCTCCCATCGCGTCTTTGAGTGGTCCAAACGTATGGAAATCACTCGGGGCAAGGTCTGGTGAGTATGGTGGATGAGGAAGACACTCAAAATGCAGGTCTGTGATTGTTGCAACTGTTGTACGGGCAGTGTGGGGAGTTGCATTGTCATGTTGGAAAAGGACACCTGCTGACAGCAATCCTCGTCGCTTTGATTTGATTGCAGGCCGCAGATGATTTTTTAGGAGATCTGTGTACGGTGCACTGGTGACTGTGGTCCCTCTAGGCATGTAATGCTTCAAAATGACGCCTTTTTCGTCCCAAAAGAGGGTCAGCATAACCATCCCTGCTGATGGTTCTGTTCGAAACTTCTTTGAGTTTGGTGATGAGGAATGGCGCCATTCCTTGCTCGCTCTCTTCGTTTCCGATTGGTGGAAGTGAACCCAGGTTTCGTCCCCAGTAACGATTCTTGCAAGGAAGCCATCACCTTCTCATTCAAAGCGCCGAAGAAGTTCTTCACAAGCATCAACACGTCGTTCTCTCATTTCAGGAGTCAGCTGCTGTGGCATACATCTTGCAGACAGTTTGTGAAACTGGAGCACATCATGCACAATGTGGTGTGCTGACCCATGACTAATCTGTAAACATGCTTCAATGTCATTCAGTGTCACTCGGCGGTTTTCCTTCACTATTGCTTCAACTGCTGCAATGTTCTGTGGAGTCACAACTCGTTGTGCCTGACCTGGACGAGAAGCATCTTCCACTGAAGTCACACCATTTGCAAACTTCCTACTCCATTTGTAGACTTGCTGCTGTGACAGACATTCATCACCATTCATTCGTCGATGAATTTCAATAGGTTTCACACCTTCTGCCCTGGTGCAAGTCGCAAGTGGGGCGGCCATCTTTATACTGATACTGCGACGGTATGTGTGCATCTGCACTATGCTGCCACCTACAGGCAATTCTGCGCGCTGTTTGTAGCACGCTTACCAACTTATAGGATAACGGCGCGAAATTTCAAATTGTTACTAAAAATTTAAGGTTTTCATTTGACTCACCATCGTACTGTTAATTGAAAGAATAACGTGAAAATGAAAAAGTTAAGTTCTGGTTGTCAGATTCGACCTAAGGGCCTCACGCTTATGAAACTAAGCGTTTGTACTCTCGGGTGTGGACTCCTTGAGTGCTAGCACCATACAAAACATATTAACAGGCCTCATATTACCAAACTCGATCTTCTCGAGAACGGTTGAGAGTTGTGTCTCGTCATGTTTACATATGGTGAAGTCCTAGTCGTGCCCTACGCACCTTGTGAATACGAATCAAATTGGTGAGGAGAAGTTCATGCGGTCCCCTCGCATGTTCATCAATTGTAGCCTCTCGACAACCCATGACTAGGTACGCTGATCAGCCAGAATATTATGACCACCTACCTAATTGCCGGTATGTCTACCTTTGGTACGGATAACGGCGGCGACGCATAGTGACATGGAAGCAGTGAGGCATTGGTAGGCTGCTGGAGGGAGTTGGCACCACATCTGCACACACCAATCACCTAATTCCCAAAAATTCGGGGAGAGGGTGATGAGCTCTGACTCCACGTTCAATCACATCCCAGATATGTTTGATCGTGTTCAGATCTGGCGACTTGGGGGGGGGGGGGGGACAGCAACAAATAGAACGCGCCACTGTGTTACTCTAACCAATCCATCTCACTCCTGGCCTTGTGACATGGTGCATTATCTTGATGCCACTGCCGTCTTGAAACATGATCGTCATGAAGGGGTGCACGTGGTCTGCAACCAGTGTAGGATACTCCTTGGACGTCACGGTGCTTTGCACGAGTTCCACTGGATCCATGCATACCCACGTGAGTGTTTCTCAGAACATAATGAAGCCGCCGCCAGCTTGTTTCCGATCCATAGTGCAGCTGTTAAAGAGCTGTTCCCCTGGAAGACGACGAATTCACACCCTCCCATCGTTATGATGAAGAAGGCATCCATCAAATCATGCAACGCCCTGCCACTGCGCCAACGTCCAGTGCCGATGATCACGCGCCCATTTCAGTCGTAGTTGCCGATGTTGTGGTGTTAACATAAGCACATCTACGGGTCGTCGCCTGCAGAGGCCCTTCGTTAGGATTGTTCGATGCACCGTGTGTTCAGACACACTTGTAGTCTGATGTTATTTCCGCCTCAGTTCGCCACCTGTCCTGTTTTACCAGCCTACGACGTCCGACATCTGGAATGAGGGTTTGCCACGCAACCCCACGAGTCTGGACGTGGTTTCGCCTTGGTTTCGCCACGTGTTGAAGGCACTCACCATGCCGCTCATCAACCACCCGACAAATCGTCCAGTTTCCGAAATGCTGGTGCTGAGCTCTGGGCCAACACAATCTGTCCTCGATCGAACTCAGATAGATAGCGCGCCTTCCCCATTCTACACACGGACAGCACGCTCACTGATACTACATGCACCTTGTGTGTGTCTGAGTAGCTGTCATTCCTCGCCATGTGACGCTGCTATCGCCTGGGTGGGCTTATATCGATAGTAGGCTGACTGTCGAAAAGCCCTTTTTGTCAAGATACGCCAAGACAACAGGGGAAATATTTGGTCTTGCGGTAGGTTCTTGAAAGATAACGTGACAGAGACCCCAAAGACATGGTACAGCCACCGAACTTAACATGTCAGAATTGTAACGGCTGCTGCCCAAATTAAAAGTTACATGAACCAGAGGTGTCCGATCGTTTTGTGTAAACCAATGAGAATGCATTCCATTACTCCAGGTGCTTGGTCCATGAGAGGACAGCAAACGCAATCGGGTAATGTTAATTCTCCTCAGACCCTCCAAAGATAGTCACGTTCAAGGTGATGCTGTACAAATGACGTAGCGCCTCTTCTGTGTACATCCTTGATGTTGGGTACATCACTCTCGGCTCGCCTCTCTGTTACTGCGTCAAGGAGAGGCAGACAGTGGTCTCTGTGTTGTTAGTCAGTCCTCCTCCAGATGCCATCGCACTCTCCATGTGGATATTCGCTCTTTGCACAAACGGGCACATTTCCAGATAAATTGTACACGATGCGTCCAGATGATCCTAAATGTTGAAGCTAGTAATGTGTGTATCCTCTCGGGCACTAGTAGCTTGGAACCATTGAGAGCCTGTTCAAATTGTTCAAGTGGCTATAAGCACTATGGGACTTAATATCTGAGGTCATCAGTCCCCTAGACTTAGAACTACTTAAACCTAACTAACCTAAGGACATCATACATCCATGCCCAAGGTAGGATTCGAACCTGCGACCATAGCAGCAACGCGGTTCCGGAATGAAACGCCTAGAACCGCTCAGCCACAGCGGCCGGCTGAGAACCTGTTTGGCGTTGTGCGTGGTCCTCCTGAATCAACCAATTCCATATTGGCGTGACAGTCGTGGGATCCCAGACAACGTGGAGAACAGTATCACGGAAAGACAAATTGTGGTCTCCATAGTCCAAGATCCTGCTGCTGTCGAATTACAAAATCTGCTGATAGACATTTCCTTTTGTTACTTAAAGCGTAAGTACCGTCAACATACTTAGGGGATTTCTGAATGAGAAACTCGTCCCTGATATACAGAATGGAGATGGCATTACGCCCACCTACTTGATGTGGTTTTGCTGTAATGCTCTTCATTTGCGTAGTCTAGCATGCAGTAGACTTCAAGCCAATTTGATGCTGTCTACCTGCATGCTGTCTACCTGCTGTTCCAATTTTTAATGCTCAGAAGCATTTTCGGTAAACAAACCGAAATATTTTAATTAATAAGTAAGTGCTACGCGTGACGAAACATAATCCTGGCAATGTTTCAAATCTACATTATCTGACCAAAAGTATCCGAACACCCCAGTGTAACGCAGAATTGAGCACTGGATTCCATGAGAGGCCAACCCGCCAAAATTAAAAGAGTTGAGGAGTATTATATTGCCATTACAGAAGCAAGTTTGGTCAGTCAGGAGATTTCAGAGACGTCGAACTTGGACTGGTCGTTGGATGTGATCCGAATACGAAGTCCGTTAGGCACATTCCAACCATTCTAAAGCTCCGTGGGTCGACTGCTGTTGATGGAATTGTGAAGCGAAAACGCGAAGGAACAACTACAACCAAACCAAGACCAGGCAGACCTGCTGAACTGACAGACAGGTACCGGTCAAGCATTTCGGAGGGTGGTTGTAAAACATCGCATGAAATCAGTGGAAGGAGTCACTCGTGAGTTCCATGTTATTACCAGCAGTCCAGCTAGCAAAATAACTATGTGTAGGGAGTTAAAAGAAATAGTGTACAACGGTGGAGCAGCTCCTCATAAACCATTTCGGTAGTGAGACTAAACGATGCTTGAGGCGGTGTAAATAGCGACGCCAATGGACAGTGGATGAATGGAAACGAGTTATTTGGAGCGATGAATCACGCTATACCGTGTGGCAACCCGGCGAAAGGGATCGGGTTTGGCAAATGACTGGAAAGACTTACTTGCTATCATGTGTAATGCTAATAGTGAAGCCCAGAGGAGGTTGTACGAGTGTACATCATGGTTGGTGTGTGGTCCCCTTATTGCGCTTAATGTGGAAGTATACGAACATATTTTGCGGCACTGTGTACTACATCCAGCAGAGGAACTGTTGAAGGCAATGGCTGCTTATATCAGCATGACAAGTAATCCTGTTAAAATACCTGTGAGGCAATGGTTTCTGGAGATTAACAGTTCTGAAATGGACTCGCCTTCCCAGAGTATCAAACTAAATCGAATGAACCTCATTTGCCATTAATAATAATGTCGACTTCCCTCCAGACCCCAGCTCCCAGCATTACTACCTTCTCTGGTTTCGTCTCTGGAGTGGGATTGATCTGCCATTCTTCCACAGACATACAGACACCTCACTGAAAGTGTCCGAAGTAGAGTTCAAGAGAAGGGTGGACACACCCCATATTAATGTCCACTAATAAGTGTCCGGATACTTTTGATCAGACAGTGTATACGAAACCTGGAAATGAAAACTCGAGAAAAGCTTTCTAAATTTAGTAACAACGGAATGACATGCCGATGTTTGGTTCAAATGGCTCTGAGCACTATGGGACTTAACATCTGAGGTCATCAGTCCCCTAGAACTTGGAACTACTTAAACCTAACCAACCTAAGGACATCACACACATCCATGCCCGAGGCAGGATTCGAACCTGCGACCGTAGCGGTCGCGCGGTACCAGACTGCAGCGCCTAGAACTGCTCGGCCACCTCGGGCGGCTGCCGATGTTTGGGTACGCGACACGGAGCAAATACCTTTCACAGAGTGATGTAAAATGTCACGGCTAATGATAAGCTGCTCTAATGTTCTTGGCATGGGACAATACGGAAGGTGACGAGGTTCGCCGTTTCTTCTATCTGCAGAAATCTCTGTGCACCAGCTACTCTGCACGTTCCCTCTCTCTGTGTTCTTGGCTCAGAATACAACAGCGGCCGCCAAAATTATTTACGCCTTCACACTGCTGACGGTTTTCGGAAAGATAAACACAGCCGCTTACGTATAATGTAAACGGTCCGAGATCGACCGTACTCAAACTTAACGGTCCACCGACAGATGTCTTGGCCATCAGCTCGCACGCTGCTGCCAGAAACCCAGTGGCGTCATTGTTTTTCTCTTTCTCTATTTCTTTTCCCTTTATTAACAAATGCGGGTAGTTAACGATAGTGGCGAGGACCACCGTAAAATTAAACCCACGCGCGAGGACAGGAAACATGCCAAGCGTGTAGCGCCGTTACGTCCCGCACAAACAGCTTCTGTCCGTCAATCTAAGACAATGTTGCTCTGCATTCCTTGATAACGAAATTTATTGTCTATGTAATAAAGCTGTAAGATTTACTCTTATTTTCATAAATTACGAAAAAATCACCATGATACTACACTACTGGCCATTAAATTGCTACACCAAAAAGAAATGCAGATGATAAACGGGTATTCATTGGACAAATATATTATACTAGACCTGACATCTGATTACATTTTCACGCAATTTCGGTGCATAGATCCTGAGAAATCAGTACCCAGAACAACCATCTCTGGCCGAAATAACGGCCTTGATATGCCTGGGCATTGAGTCAAACTGAGCTTGGATGGCAGCCCACGCAGCTTCAACACGGTACCACAGTTCATCAAGAGTAGTGACTGGCGTATTGTGACCAGCCAGTTGCTCGGCCACCATTGACCAAACGTTTTCAGTTGGTGAGAGATCTGGAGAATGTGCTGACCAGGGCAGCAGTCGAACATTTTCTGTCTCCAGAAAGACCCGTACAGGACCTGCAACATCCTGCTGAAATGTAGGGTTTCGCAGGGATCGAATGAAGGGTAGAGCCAAGGGTCGTAACACATCTGAAATGTAACGTCCACTGTTCAAAGTGCCGTCAATACGAAGAAGAGGTAACCGAGACGTGTAACCCATGGCACCCAATACCATCACGCCGGGTGATACACCAGTATGGCGATGACAAATACACGCTTCCAAAGTGCGTTCACCGCAACGTCGCCAAACACTTACGCGACCATCATGATGCTGTAAACAGAACCTGGGTTCATCCGAAAAAACGACGTTTTGCCATTCGTGGACCCAGGCTCGTCGTTGAGTACACCATCGCAAGCGCTCCTGTCTGTGACGCAGCGTCAAGGGTAACCGCAGCCATGGTCTCCGAGATCAGTCCATGCTGCTGCAAACGTCGTCGAATTGTTCGTGCAGATGGTTGTTGTCTTGGAAACGTCCCCATCTCAGGGATCGAGACGTGGCTGCACGATCCGGTACAGCCATGCGGATAAGATGCCTCTAATCTCGACTGCTAGTGATACGAAGCCGTTGGGATCCAGTACGGTGTTCCGTATTACCCTCCTGAGCCCACCGATTCCATATTCTGCTAACAGTCATTGGATGTCGCCAACACCAGCAGCAATGTCGCGATACGATTAAACCGCAATCGCGATAGGCTACAATCCGACCTTTATGAAAGTCGGAAACGTGATGGTACGCATTTCTCCTTCTTACACAAGGCATCACAACAACGTTTCACCAGGCAACGCTGGTCAACTGCTGTTTGTGTATGAGAAATCGGTTGGAAAATTTCCTCATGTCAGCACGTTGTAGGTGTCGCCACCGGCGCCAACCTTGTGTGAATGCTCTGAAAAGCTAATCATTTGCCTATCACAGCATCTTCTTCCTGTCAGTTAAATTTCGCGTCTGTAGCACGTCATCTTCGTGGTGTAGCAATTTTAATGGCCAGTAGTGTATTTCAGAAATAATCGCCATAAGTGTTAATATATTTAGCCTAATTTGAGAAAAGACTGCAGTGCCTTTAAGGAAAAATATCTGCCGTTGCCTGCGGAACCATGATTATACCCAGGCGTGCACCTCATCGTCCGAAGAAAATCGACGGCTACGAATGTCTTTTTGCAGGGCTGCAAAAATATGGTAACTGCATGTGGAGAAATCGGGATTCTATGGAGCATATTTAATGTGTAACGGCTTCCCAGCGAAATTTCTGCAGCGTAGTCGTCATAATATGCCAACAAAATGCTTGGACATCTGTTGCCTAGGTTGTTTAAAGAACACTGGAGAAGTTGTTTCGCTGGGAAGCCCTTACACATCGTCCATACGGTCCCGATCTCACCCCATGCGATTTGCATATTTATGGAGCCCTGAAGAAAGACATTCGTGGCCGTCACATTGTCCTGATGCAATTACCCAATTCCGTCGGAATGGATAATGGACATCGATGGATCCATGTGATCAGACATGATGCTTACGTGCCGACCTTGTGTCAATGCTCTGAAAAGCTAATCATTTGCATATCACAGCATCTTCTTCCTGCCGATTAAATTTCGCGCCTGTAGCACGTCATCTTCGTGGTGTAGCAATTTTAGTGGCCAGTAGTGTAATAGTTAATTTAAACATACATACTGGTATGCAAAATGTAAGGACGAAAGTAACCTTCGTATGATGTGTCACTGCGAACAAGCATAACTTGGTGATACTTGGACGATGCGTAGAAAGAGTTGCAACAGTGTAGTACAGAACGTAGCCGCGGACGCTGAGTTCCAACGCAGCTCCGGGGCTAACCGACCGCTCTAACGTAGTTTATGTTTGACCGTGCCTTATTCTGGCATGTATTATTTTATTTTATGCTTCTGAAGAAGGCTAGATTACTCTAGCTGAAACCTGGGTAAAGACCAGTAACTTTTCGCAACTGAGGCGGATCTTTGGCGTACTGATTTGATAGGCCGGCCGTGGTGGCCGTGCGGTTCTAGGCGCTCCAGTCGGGAGCCGCGCTGTTGCTACGGTCGCAGGTTCGAATCCTGCCTGGGGCATGGGTGTATGTGATGTCCTTAGATTAGTTAGGTTTAAGTAGTTCTAAGTTCTAGGGGACTGATGACCACAGCAGTTGAGTCCCATAGTGCTCAGAGCCATTTGAACCAACTAATTTGATATTCTCACTAATGGCAACTATGTCAGTACATGAGCATGGCATGGCATAGTAACTTGTGCGGTGTTCATGGCAGAAAATGCTTTAAGGGATGACATGTAAAAATCCAAAGATGATTTGGATAGCTACGACTCAAGTAAAGATCCCGATTACGTTCGTGTAGGAAATGCACTTCAAAACCTGTTGCTAATCAGGTAAATTTGGTTAAGCCTTTAAGCAAGTAAACAATTTAACTTGTGTCCATTACCATTGTTTACGTGGTTTGCGTGACAAAGTGATGGCACGTAGTTAGGTGAAGGGCCATCCTTAACATTTTTTACGTACGACAATGAAGTTAATTTTATGTTGTGCTGTATCGTAGATTAGTTATTGAGATTGTTAGACTTCCTCATTTCAGAAACGGGTAACGTAAATCTTAGTATCATAAACTCAAACCATTTGTGAGTTTGGGAAACAGTAGTAAGTTAGTGTTAACTCATGTTAAGTGCGGTGTCGTTACACTGGAATCATTTCTAAACAAAGAGTTAACTAAATTCAAAAAAATCTTAAAGGATATACGTCAAGTATCTTATTTTTGAGATTTTGTTGAAACTTAAGTGTCCAATTTCTCAAAACAATCAACTTACCATAGTTTACAATCGAGATCTTCATATTGCGCATAGTAGGGCTGGGCTGGGGAAGGGAGTAGATGTTGCAACAACCGCTACGATGACTCACGCAGTTGCTGTGATAATGAGATCGCCACACAGTCTTTCGTTAGCCTACGGTAGCAGTTGAAATTAACCTTCACAATTGAAAATCTCCGCAGAGAGGTAATACGTTCTTTAATGCGGTTTTCAGTGGCAAAAAGATCTCACGGCTGTTGAAGTTCACCGTGAAATTTGTGTTCCATACCGACCGAATGTCATTGGGGAAGGCGTTGTGCGTAATTGGTGACGATTAAGTATGAAGCTGCGAATGTTCATGACGATGACATGAGTGTCCTGCTGTCTGTAGTTGGCAGCGAATAGGTATAGAGAACCGACGAAACAGTTCATGAATCCTGCGTTTCACGATATGTCAACTGACTGACAGTGTTCCGGAGATTTCGCGCACTTCTTAGCAAGAGATCGTTTCCGTACAATTAGGGTACAACTAGCTACGTGTTCGTTGATTTCCAAAATAATGTTTTACTAATAGAACCCAGAAAAAGTATTGTTGAAGCATACTTGTTGACGAATATCCTGTTGCATTTTGTGTCGGGATCTTCGTCCGACATTTTTTATCGTTTTGCGGACGCTTCACGATTACGAATGGCTGGCACTGTCGAAGGGTCACTCTCCGATACTTGTGACGGACTGGAAGATGCTCTTTGAAAATGCGAGTCACTCGGACTGGTGAAACGTAAAAACATAGTTACAAAACGTCTGTTAAGACCCCGACACTAAAGCCAACAGGAAATATCTCAAAACCAGTACGTCATACTAGATGAGGTATCCTCAACAGAAATCGAAGTAACATGGAGGGATCAGTAACGTAGCCACCGTCACTGATCACGTAGAAGCAGTATGAGTGGCCGTATTTATACTACTGGCCATTAAAATTGCTACACCAAGAAGAAATGCAGATGATAAACGCGTATTCATTGGACAAGTATATTATACTAGAACTGACATGTGATTACATTTTCATGCAATTTGAGTGCATAGATCCTGAGAAATCTGTACCCAGAACAACCACCTCTGGCCGTAATGACGGCCTTGATACGCCTGGGCATTGAGTCAGAGCTTGGATGGCGTGTACAGGTACAGCTGCCCATGCAGCTTCAACACGATACCACAGTTCATCAAGAGGAGTGACTGGCGTATTGTGACGAGCCAGTTGCTCGGTCACCATTGAAAAGACGTTTTCAATTGGGAATAGATCTGGAGAATGTGCTGGTCAGGGCAGCAGTCGAATATCTTCTGTATCCAGAAAAGCCCGTACAGGACCTGCAACATGCGGTCGTGCATTATCTTGCTGAAAGTAGGGTTTCGCAGGGATGGAATGAAGGGTAGAGCTACGGGTCGTAACACATCTGAAATGTAACGTCCATTGTTCAAAGTGCCGTCAATGCCAACAACAGGTGATCGAGACGTGTAACCAATGACACCCCATACCATCACACCGGGTGATACGCCATTATGGCGATGACGAATACACGCTTCCAATATGCGTTCACCACGATGTCGCCAAAGACGGAAGTGACCATCATGATGCTGTAAACAGTACCTGGATTTATCCGAAAAAATGACGTTTTGCTATTCGTGCACCCAGGTTCGTCGTTGAGTACACCATCGCAGGCGCTCCTGTCTGTGATGCAGCGTCAAGGGTAACCGCAGCCATGATCTCCGAGCTGATAGTCGATGCTGCTGCAAACGTCGTCGAACTGATCGTGCAGATGGTTTTTGTCTTGCAAACGTCCCCATGTGTTGACTCAGGGATCGAGACGTGGCTGCACGATCCGGTACAGCCATGCAAATAAGATGCCTGTCATCTCGACTGCTAGCGATACGAGGCCGTTGGGATCCAGCACTGCGTTCCGTATTACCCTCCTGAACCCACCGATTCCATATTCTGCTAACAGTCATTGGATCTCGACCAACGCGAGCAGCAAAATGAAATGAAATGAAATGAAATGTTCGCGATACGATAAACCGCAATCGCGATAGGCTACAATCCGACGTTTATCAAAGTCGGAAACGTGATGGTACGCATTCCTCCTCCTTACACGAGGCATCATAACAACGTTTCACCAGGCAACACCGGTCACCTGCTGTTTGTGTATGAGAAATCGGTTGGAACCTTTCCTCATGTCAGCACGTTGTAGGTGTCGCCACCAGCGCCAACCTTGTTTGAATGCTCTGAAAAGCTAATCATTTGCATATCAGAGCAACTTCTTCCTGTCGGTTAAATTTCGCGTCTGTAGCACGTCATCTACGTGGTGTAGCAATTTTAATGGCCAGTAGTGTAATGTTTTCGGCTTTTTCGGACGAATATCGCTTCAGGCCAGCATGTAAAGAAAGGGAAATTTTGTAAGACATTGCTGGATGGGAGGCCCTGAGAGGCAGGTGTACCAGTCCAATAGGAAATAATTGAAATTCCACGTAAAATGGCGTCCTTCCGTGCGGCGTATGAGAGCTGTGAATCTTTTGAGAATAGGCATTGTAAGGATGTACACTACCCGACCAAAAGTACCCGGGCACCCCTGTGTAACGCAGAATTGACCACTAGATGTCAAGAGAGGTGAACCGGCCACTATAAAAGGACGTAAGGACGTGGGGACTATTGTGTTGTCAGTAGAGAAGTAGTAACAGCATCTACATGGATACTCTGCAAATCAGATTTAAGTGCCTGGCAGAGGGTTCATCGAATAGGTCGATCAGGACTGATCAGTGACATCGCAAGTGGACTAGTCATTGGATGTCATCTGATAACAAATCCGTCACAAACATTTCAAGCTGCCTATTCAACCTGCCCAAGTCGACTGTTGGTTATGTGACTGTGAAGTGGAAACGATAAGGAACCAAGGTCAGGCAGATCTTACGTACTGACGGACAGAAAACGTCGAGCATTGTGGAGGAATCAATTGTGAGTTCCAATGCGCTACCTAGCACAAAGGCTGTGCGTAGGGATTTAAGCTAAGCTACGGTTGAGGTGGTGTAAAGAGCAATTCCGTTGGACAGTTGGTGTACGGAAACGTCTGATTTGGAGTGTTGAATCCCTCTGTACCCTGTGGCAACACGACATAATGGTTTTGGGTTCACGAATTCCTAAGATTGCCCCCTGCGATCATGAGCAGTGACATCAGTGAAGTAAGGGAGAGGTTGTCACCAGTAACCAATCGAAAATGATCTAAGGTCGAAATTGTATTCGAGGAAATTGTAATACGTAGTACAGTAGGTAGGGAATATGACGTCATTCGAAAATAGCTGGCCTAGTTTGAGTTCGGGCTCGTTTTGAAGAAAATAATTGAATCATTACCATAGGGAGTTACGTAATGGTTCAAATGGCTCTGAGCACTATGGGACTCAACTGCTGAGGTCATTAGTCCCCTAGAACTTAGAACTAGTTAAACCTAACTAACCTAAGGACATCACAAACATTCATGCCCGAGGCAGGATTCGAACCTGCGACCGTAGCGGTCTTGCGGTTCCAGACTGCAGCGCCTTTAACCCCACGGCCACTTCGGCCGGTCAGTTACGTAATGGGGGCGTTTTTCCTGCATAGGTTGTGATCTTCTACAGCGCCTAAAAAAACACTAAATGCGTAACAATATGAACCGAATTTACAGCACTGTGTACTGAATATAGTAGAGGAACAATTCGTAGACGACTTTTGCCTGTATCACCATGACAAGGCACCTTGTCGTAGAGCAACACCAGTGAGGCAATGATTTGTGGAGTATAACATTCCTGAAATGAACCGGCCTGCCCAGAGTTCCGTCATGAAGCTAGCGAAACATCCTTAAGTAAGATCGTCGACTTCGATACAGACCGAAACAATCATCAATTGGAAATTTGTCGGAAGATACAGTCATTTGCAGGCCAAGTGATGTGCATAGTCATCTGGGATAGACAGTGTGTGAGTCTTTTGGATGTCTTGGAACCTAAAAAACTCTCTAAACTCCGTCCGAACAGGTCTCGGAAGACCCAACGGTACTGACCGACCGCCACGTCATCCTCAGTCTATAGGCGTCGCTGGATGCGGATATGGAGAGGAGTGTGGTCAGCACACGCTCTTCCGGCCAGTGTCACTCTTCGTCACCGGAGCCGCTACTTCTCAGCCAAGTAGCGCCTCAATTTGCCTCACATGGGCTGAGTGCAACTCGCTAGCCAACAGCTCTCAGCAGCCCGCACTGTCACCAATCCAAATGCTAGCCAAGCCCGACAGCGCTTAACTTCTATGATCTAACGAACCCATGCGATGGGTCGTTGGTCTTAGAGTCTAAAGCAAGTGTCAATTCAGAATGCTACAAGACGACACTGACTAGGCTGAAAGCCCACATTCCCAGATTCAAGCCGGCCGCGGTGGCCGTGCGGTTCTAGGCGCGTCAGTCCGGAACCGCGTGACTGCTACGGTCGCAGGTTCGAATCCTGCCTCGGGCATGGATGTGTGTGATGTGCTGAGGTTAGTTAGGATTAAGTAGTTCTAAGTTCTAGGGGACTGATGACCTCAGAAGTTAAGTCCCATAGTGCTGAGAGCCATTTTTGAACCAGATTTAAGCTAGAAAAGAAGACATACTTCCGACTGCTTCACCATAATGCCAGGCGCCACAATATGATTACTATCAAACCCACTGCCAAATTGACTTGGGACAGCTCACCCATTGTGCAGTGCCAATTTAGCATCTCTCCACTCCCATCTCTTTAGGCAAATGAAAGAAAGACTAGGTGGCCACCAAGTTCTAGACTCAGATACTGTCATCAAAGCGCAAATCAGTGGCTAGGCTCAGCTGACTCAGGTTTTTGCGAGGTTGGTCCTTACTCAGCACTGGCAAATATGCATAACGAATGTTGGTGACCATGTACAAAACGGCAATATGCAGCCGAAATCTTTCTCTATGTACCATCAGACCACAATATTACTGCACTAGGCTTCCCGTGGCCATTATCGAAAACGAGCGATGACGTTACAATCAATAAGTACAGCGGTGCCTAAGGAAAGCGCATTGCACTGAAAATGATTTCAACACTTGCGCACATAGTACCAAATGATTCAACATGACCTCGTGGAATTTCATAACAAAAACTCGTCATAAGCCAACCGAAGTGCTCTCACTCCCAGGTGCGGCATTAATGTGGTCTATTAAATACATAATTGTCGTGTGGCGAGGGCCTCCCGTCGGGTAGACCGCTCGCCTGGTGCAAGTCTTTCGATTTGACGCCACTTCGGCGACTTGCGCGTCGATGGGGATGAAATGGTGATGATTAGGTCAACACAACACCCAGTCCCTGAGCGGAGAAAATCTCCGACCGAACCGGGAATCGAACCCGGGCCCTTAGGATTGACATTCTCTCGCGCTGACCATTCAGCTACCGGTGGCGGACATCTGGTCTACTAATGAAAGTATTATTGTGCTTTCTCTGAGTGTTGTAGTTTACATGAAAATGAATGGGAAGCATTAGTTTCGGAAAGACTCTCGTAAGAGTGAGGCACTGACAAAAATTGAAACTATGAGGATGATCCTAAGTCGTGCTTGGGTAGCTCAGTCGGTATGACCGTTACCCGCTAGAACCAATGTTCCGGGTTCAAGCCACGGTGTGGCACGCAATTTTCATGTCAAAGTTGTGATTACGTAGGCTTTCCCGGCGTAATAAGTCTTGAAAGTCTCTTTGGGTTTGCTGCCGGATCCTAAAATCAACTTGACTCGATATTTCGGCGATCCAACGTCGCCATCTTCAGGAAAATGCTGCTTCTTCTGATGAGTCCCGCTGAGGACTGGCGCCAGGTTGCAAATCGACGTCCTATATAGGCCACCGTTCAGTACACGGCGCATGCGCCGCCCATCACGGTTTCTGCCTTCCAAAACAGGGAGGTGGCGCCGACTTAGTGAAACACTGCTGGCAACGATATATCGCAATCAAGGCCGCACCGAAGAACGTTCAGTTTTGATGCGAGATAATACAGGATTCCACGTCTTGCTAAGAGGAAACCCATAGTCTCTGTTGATTAAATTATCAGCCAACCTAATTTCAATCGCCTCTTTATAGACACTGTTCCAAAAACCGGAAATGTTGGCAACCACAACAGTTTCCTCAAATTTCATTTAGGCAGTGTGCTGCTACCGCCGTTTTTTCCGGCTGTTGTAGCCTTGTATGACGGCGATGTTCCACACACCTGTCATGCACTGTGCGAATAGAACGGCCATCCTAAGCTTTCCCACATTGACATGGAATTTTTTGTACACCCCGGGTTTCCTAAGCCCCAAATCATCCTTCACAAAGCCGAGCAGAGCCTTAATCTTAGAAAGTGGACAGAACACACTCTTAATGTTAAAATTCCTTAAAATTCATCCAATCTTAAACGATAAGCCTCCAGCATAAGGAAGAAAGGCCACAGATCTATGTTCCTCTTCGTACACCTCCGGAGATGGTCCAAACTCCGTAGCCCGACGAATCTGCTTCTCGGTGTATCCGTTTTCCTTAAAAACAGTCATCAAATGCTCAAGTTCTTGGGTTCAGCTGTCTGCGTCGGAAATGGCATATGCTCTCCGTACCAAAGTCCTAAGGACGCCAATACGTTCGCGTGGTGGATGACAACTCTTAGGATGCAGATACCAATCTGCGTGTGTCGGCTTTCGGTGAACACTGTGTTCCAAAGTTCCATCTGGTTTTTTATAAGCCATTACGTCTAAAAATGGAAGCATCCCATCATTTTCAACCTCCTTAGTGAATTTGATACGGGGATGAAGACAGTTGAAGTGGTCAGAGTTCCTAAAGTGTTCGACTCATCAAGGCGAAAGAGATGCCCTCGCAGTGGCAGGGACTTGGAGACAGGCAGTCTGAGCAGCCAACACGCCTTGTAATGGGATAAGCGTCCGCGGGGAATTAGCGATACACTAGGCAAGCGTAGTTAGGGGCGGGCGCGGTAAATCCTAAACAGATTGCCGCGGCTCGCCATTGTGTCAGGGTGACGGCGACTCGGCCGCGCATGCGCAGACTGCGATTTGTTCGCGCACGCGCAGACTGCGTAATCCAGGCGGCAGGTGCGGATTCCGGCCGTTTGTCGGCATGGCGGAAGGCGGCAGCGTGCCTACAAATCACATGCAGATCCACTCCTTTTTGCTAATGCGCACTGCAGATACACATCAAATACCTGCAGGTGATTTCCCTAACACTTGCTCGCATTATTCTTTGAACCATGACCGGCACGACTGTCGAACGCTTGCTGTTTGCAAATGACAAAACGAGAACGTCACTCCACGTTCGGCAAGCCTCCCCTCTTCTACGAGGGTCATTTCGTAGGAACGGGCGGCACGTCAATCCCGCATTGTGACCCTGACTTGTCAGTTTTACTGCGGCGTTCAGTGTGGTCACTCTCCAGACCTACTCCACAGAACCTGAGCTCCCACTGTACTGCCTTCTTCACCTCGCACATTCAAACCACACAGTCCCTCCTCTGCCTTTCTGTCTATAGCACCGAGAGTTTACGGATCGTGTGATTCTGTTCTACGTAAGTTCGTGTCATCTTTACGACAGTTCGGTATTTAAGGTGAGTTTTGTCTTGTCTTTGTTTTCGGTGTAAATTCTAATACGGTAATCAATTTGTGCATGTTCCAAATATTTGTGTCGCTACACCTGAAAATACTACTCGGTTTAAACAAAGGGGAGAAGAAAAACCTGATAATAAAATCACAACATAAGAGTGAATGTCGAATTGAGCAAAATTTTCCAAGCAAGCACACTTCGGAACTGTTGTGAAACTGCGACACAAAACTGTGCATTTCTGACAGTTGATTACTTGGGGAAAAAAAATTGTTCGATGTGACGTCCACTACCATGCTCTGAACTTAATTTTGGATTGATTTTCCACCGTGGATAAATCTTATCATCAGCTGTTGTTGTTGGTGGTGGTGGTGGTGTTGTTGTGGTCTTCAATCCAAAGACTGGTGAGTGCAGCTCTTCACGCTACTCTCTCCTGTGCAAGCTTCTTCAACTCCGAGTAACTATTGCAACCTACATCTCTCTGAATCTGCTTACTATATTCATCTCTTGGTCTCACTCTATGACTTTTATCCCCCATACGCTTGCCTCCAGTACTAAATTGGTGATACCTTGATGCCTCAGAATGTGTCCTACCAACCGATTCCTTCTTTTGGTCAGGTTGTTCAAAAATGTTCAGATGTGTGTGAAATCTTATGGGACTTAACTGCTACGGTCATCAGTCCCTACGCTTGCATACTACTTAAACTAAATTCTCCTAAGGACAAACACACACACCCATGCTCGAGGGAGGACTCGAACCTCCGCCGGGACCAGCCGCACAGTTCATGACTGCAGCTCCTTAGACCGATCGGCTAATCCCGCGCGGCGGTCAGGTTGTACCTCGAATTTTTCTTCTCCCCGATTCTATTCAGTACCTTCTCAGTAGTTACGTGATCTACTCACCTAATCTTCAGCATTTCTCTGTAGCACCACATTTCAAAAGTTCTATTCTCTTCTTGTTTAAGCTGTTTATTGTCCATGTTTCATTTCCATACATGGTTACACTCCATACAAATACTTTCAGAAACGACTTCCTGACACTTAAATCTATACTCGATGTTAACAAATTTCTCTTCTTCAGAAACGCTTTCCTTGCCATTGCAAGTCTACATTTTATATCGTCTCTACTTCGACCATCATCAGTTATTTTGCTCCCCAAATAGCAAAACTCCTTTACTACTTTAAGTGTCTCATTTTCTAATCTAATTCCCTCAGCATCACGCGACTTAATTCGACTACATTCCATTATCCTCGTTTTGCTTTTGTTGATGTTCATCTTATATCTTCCTTTCAAGACACGCTCCATTCCGTTGAACTGCTCTTCCAAGTCCTTTGCTGTCACTGACAGAATTACAATGTCCATGGATTTTATTACCTACTCCGAATTTTCCTTTTGTTTCCTTTACTGCTTGCTCAATATACAGATTGACTAACATCGAGGAGAGGCTACAACCCTGTCTCACTCCCTTCCCAACCACTGCTTCCCTTTCATGCCCCTCGACTCTTATAACTGCCATCTGGTTTCTGTAGAAATTGTAAATAGCCTTTCGGTCCCTGTACTTTACCCCTGCCACCTTCAGAATTTGAAAGAGAATATTCCAGTCAACATTGTCAAAAGCTTTCTTTAAGTCTGAAAATGCTAGAAAAGTATGTTTGCCTTTCCTTAATCTATCTTTTAAGATACGTCGTAGGGTCAGTATTGCCTCAAGTATTCTTACATTTCTACGGAATACAAACTCATCTTCCTCGGCGTCGGCTTCTACGAGTTTTCCCATTCTTCTGTCAAGGATTCGTGTCAGTATTTTGCAGCTGTGATTTATTAAACTGATAGTTCGGTAATTTTTACACCTGTCAGCACCTGCTTTCTTTGGAATTGGAATTATTATATTCTTCTTGAAATGTGAGGGTATATGGCCTGTCTCGTACATTTCGCTCACCGGATGGAAGAGTTTTGGTATGGCTGGCTGTCCCAAGCTGCCGTTGAGAAACTAATTTCCACTATCAGCCCTTTCATCGAAAATCATGACGTAAGCTATAATATAACGTAACAGAGAATCACATTAAGATACTCTAAGATGAAACGTGTAAGAACCTTTCCTCTCACTTTCATTCTGACGAAAATCGAATTCATTTCTTCGGATTCTAATATTATCGTATTACTGAAACATTTTGCAGTAGATCTGTATAACGGTGCATTACACTCGATAGAAAGGTCAGCGCTAAAAGCTTGCTGATCACTTCTCACGCTGAGTGTCACAGCGAGACCAGCTGTTTCCTGCTACCTGTTCAAACAGTACGCTGGTGGCAGCGGAACGATCGTACAATCCTCCTCGAATGACATTTGTCGAAATTTACCCAACAGGACTTGGCGAGGATAACGTCGCCTTTCCTCCAAAGATTTCCGAGCGTCTTTGTTACATAATTATGGAAATACAGTTCCGTCTTGAGCAAACACAAATTCTTTTTGTTGAACACATAAACATATTACCGTGAAGTTTCAACCCAGTCACTGGGTTCATTTATTTTCTGTTAAGTAGAATAAATTTTGCGTGATTATACATGCAGATAATGGCATTTACATGTATAAAATTATTAATAGATAAAATACGAGCTGATAGGACAGCCACATAAAAGTCAGCATATCATACTAAGTTGTATACTTTTCTTGTTAATAATTTTATAAATACCATAATCGCGAAACTTTATTTATTATCATAAAAAAAATTTTCACATCTTATTTGACAGAAAATAATGAACCCTCTGATGACAGTGAAACTTCGTCGAAACATGTCTGGTTGTTAAATAAGAAGAATTTTCTTGCCCAAGATAGAACCGTATTTTCATAATTATGTATTAGGTAGCAAACACAGATGGAATGCGAGCTGCAACCACAAGATGAATATCTTTGCCACACTTTGTTATCTGCTATACCAACCTGCAACGATCCTAACAGCGTACCTGTTAATTTGTTCATTATCTGTTGTCATACCTACATCATGAGGACTCCAAACTCTGGCGAAATATTACAGTAGAAGAAATCAGTGTAAAGGCATGGATATTTGTAGGGAAATTAACATTGTCGGTTGCAATAGTTATGCACAGTGTATATGGTATAGTATGAGATCCACCATACTCACAAATGTAGTAAAATGGTACCGCATTTGCGTCAATAGTACAGTATATAACAAGGCATCAACGATTCGGGTGGTAGAGGGTGGAATTCGAGGTATATAGGCAGTCGGCTATAGGAAGTGGTAGTGTGTGCGTATGTGCCTCTCCGGCAGACAGAAAGAGAAACTATTAGTGACAATGCGTATTGTGTACATAAGCCATGATAGTTACAACGCCACGCGGAAAATAGTTATCGTGTGATGAAGAAACAAAAATCGGCGCTTAGAAGGAAATGGGACTATATACTCGTCAAATCGCCAAGAAATAGAACCATTCAGGCACAATGATTTATAGTTTCGTTAGATTTGGCACGTGATAAGGGCAAGACGGAAAATATGAGCGTAGTAGAACATTATCTGTGGCGTCGAAATGGTACTTTTGTGTATTGCAAGAGCCAAAACAGTTTTTGTTCTCAGCTTGTGGCTGATTTACAGTTGCCAATAATTGCCAGAGGAGAACGACAAATTTTGTCAAACTACAAACGTCTTGAATTCGGGAAACAGCTGCAGAATCTGCTTTAACACATAAACAGGCTGGACTGGAATTAGCTGGAAAACATATGCCATGGGCCTGCGAATGGGATTAAGTGATCTTCAGTGAAGAGAAGAAGTTCAATTTAGGTGTCCTGGGTGGAGTTCAATATGATTAGCGTGGTCTGGGGATAGAGCAGCATGTAATAATGAGCAGAGATTTTAGTGGTGGAAGATTTATGATTTCGGTCCTTTCTGCGCTAAACGTAAATCACACATTACTTGGGTGACGCAGTAAAATGGACCTTAGTGTGTACCCTGAGATGCTATAGACAGAATTAATTAAATGCATGGGCATCTAGGAGACGAAAGCCTAATGTTTCAAGAAGATAATGCATCTGTGCATGTTTCTGCTAGAACGAAAAGCGATCTGATGATAAAGAGGTGTTGCCCTGGCCTGGACGTAGCCTGGATTTGAACTCCGTGGTAAACCTTGGGGGAATACTTGCAAGGCGTGTTTATTGCAATGGAAGGCAATTTGAGGACATATGTGAGCTGAAAAGAGCGATACGAAAAGAATGGGCGACAAATTCACTGCAAGGACTACAAACCCTAAAGAAATCAATGCCGAAAAGAGTTTTTGAGGTAATTACGAACAATGGAGGTTGGACAAATTACTAAGAGCGCTTTCAAATGACAGAAAACAGCAATCAGTCGTCCTTTCCTTTCTGGTTTTATTAGGCAAATCTAGATTTCATATAGAGCCTAGCCACTATCAATGCACTATTTCATAGTCCCAGTGCATGTGCTAGTACGTCAGTCCGCTATTGTTCGGGCTTCTGTCACAGTTCTTTCAGTACAGGAGTCTGGAACGAACTGTGACAGAAGCCCGAACAATAGGGGACTGACGTACTAGCACATGCACTGGGACTATGAAATAGTGCAATGATAGTGGCTAGGCTCTAGCTGAAATCTAGATTTGTCTAATAAAACCTGAAAGAAAAGGACGACTGATTGCTGTGTTCTATCATCTCAAAGTCGTATCACAAGGTAACTTGTTCACTAAGAATGCAATAACACAACAGAAAAATGAGTGCCTTTATACCAGTTTGCACCCAGGAAATTCAGTAGCTTTATTTTGTTACTCGTGTTATGAAGGAAACTCTGTAACTCGGTCATGACTGTTTATGTCTCCCATGTATTTGTTGCTTTCATAACGAATCCAAACATGTATGCTTCAGACACTGTATATGACTTACCTTTATAGTGATTTTCACTGCTATGTAGAAATCTTCACACTTGCGCCTTTCGTGCAGTCTCCTTTACAAATACTTTGTGCTTTCACAGGACCGTTCCAGCCTGTATATTGTGTTCTCATTCCCTACTACTGATGTAAAGTACACGTAAAATTTCCTACCGTTTCTTGGTTTAACGCGTAATCTGATTTTTACAGGATATTTGCAACTGATCTTGTAATGTGATATTGGTTTCTTTCTCTTTGATGTAGGCATTATCTTGAGTTTAACCACATTTAAAGAGATTGGGAAAAAATATGTGGAGACCCCGCGAGAAATGCATGCTGGATCAAAAGTGCAGACGCTAACCAAGCCCGCCGGTCGCGCTGTTGTATGTGACCACGCACGACACCTGTGAATGTCCTCAACACGTTGCAAGTGTCAGTCATGGCCAAAACAATGTTCTGTGTAGTAGTGAGTGCATCATGTCAGAGCTACCTGAATTCGAAAGTGGGCAATTTGTTGGCGCTCGTATGGTGTGTGGTTCTTTAACCAAGATAGCGTATTTGATGTCTCAAGAGTCTCAAGAAACGCCATATCGAAGACTCATATATACCGCATACGGGGAAAGCGGAAAAACATCATCCGCTAAGTCACAACGCGGACTATTGGCTGGTTGGTTGGTTTGTTGGAGGGGATCAAACACTGAGGTCATCGGTCCCATTGGATTAGGGAAAGAAATTGGCAGTGCCCTTTCAAAGGAACTATCCTGGTATTTGCCTAAAGCGATTTAGGGAAATCATGGAAATCATTTATATCGCATATGGTGAAAGCGGAAAAACATCATCCGCTAAGTCACAACGCGGACTATTGGCTGGTTGGTTGGTTTGTTGGAGGGATCAAACAGTGAGGTGATCGGTCCCATTGGTTTAGGGGAGGAAATCGGCCATGCCCTTTCAAAGGAACCATCCCTGCATTTGCCTACAGCGATTTAGGGAAATCACAGAAATCATTTATACCACATACGGGGAAAGCGGAAAAACATCATCCGCTAAGTCACAACGCGGACTATTGGTTGGTTGGTTTGTTGGAGGGATCAAACAGCGAGGTGATCGGTCCCATTGGTTTAGGGGAGGAAATCGGCCATGCCCTTTCAAAGGAACCATCCCTGCATTTGCCTACAGTGGTTTAGGGAAATCACAGAAATCATTTATATCACATATGGGAAAAGCGGAAAAACATCATCCGCGATGTCATAACGCAGACGATTGGTTGGTTGGTTTGTTGGAGGAATCAAACAGCGAGGTCATCCGTCCTTTTGGATTAGGGAGGGAAATCGGCAGTGCCCTTTCAAAGGAACTATCCTGGCATTTGCCAAAAGCGATTTAGGGAAATCGCGGAAATCATTTATACCACATACGGGGAAAGCGGAAAAACATTATCCGCTAAGTCACAACGCAGACGTTTGGTTGGTTGGTTGGTTTGTTGGAGGGGATAAAACAGTGAGGTCATCGGTCCCATTGGATTAGGGAAGGAAATCGGCAGTGCCCTTTCAAAGGAACTATCCTGGTATTTGCCTAAAGCGATTTAGGGAAATCATGGAAATCGTTTATACCACATTTGGGGAAAGCGGAAAAACATCATCCGCTAAGTCACAACGCGGAAGATTGGTTGGTTGGTTGGTTTGTTGGAGGAATCAAACAGCGAGGTCATCCGTCCTTTTGGATTAGGGAGGGAAATCGGCAGTGCCCTTTCAAAGGAACTATCCTGGCATTTGCCAAAAGCGATTTAGGGAAATCGCGGAAATCATTTATACCACATACGGGGAAAGTGGAAAAACATTATCCGCTAAGTCACAACGCAGACGTTTGGTTGGTTGGTTGGTTTGTTGGAGGGGATAAAACAGTGAGGTCATCGGTCCCATTGGATTAGGGAAGGAAATCGGCAGTGCCCTTTCAAAGGAACTATCCTGGTATTTGCCTAAAGCGATTTAGGGAAATCATGGAAATCGTTTATACCACATTTGGGGAAAGCGGAAAAACATCATCCGCTAAGTCACAACGCGGAAGATTGGTTGGTTGGTTGGTTTGTTGGGGGGATCAATCAGCGAGGTCATCGGTCCCTTTGGATTAGGGAGGGAAATCGGCCATGCCCTTTTAATGGAACCATCCCAGCATTTGCCTAAAGCGGTTTATGGAAATCACAGAAAACCTAAATCAAGATGGCTGGATTCGGGTTTGAACCGCCGTCCGGAACGGGAGTCCAGTGTGCTGACCACTGCGCCAACTCGCTCGGTACAACGCGGACAAAAGTGTGTGTCGAATGATAACGGCAGACAGTCATGAAGAGGTTTGTGACGAAAAAAAAAAAAAAGAAGAGGACGACAGCTGAAAAAGTCATTGCAGAACTGAATGTTGCACACGCGAACACTGCCGACACCAAAACAACACGAAAGGAGCTCCATAAGCTGGAAATCGCAATGCGAGCTGGTATTCCAAAACCGCTCATCAGTGATAAAAGTACCCGTAACAGGAAAATTGGTGCCGAAGCCATAAAAACTTGGACTGTCGCGTAATGGAAGAAAGTCATTTGGTAGGATGAGCCTTGTTTCGCACCGTTTACAATTGCTGGCCGAGATTACCTTCCGAGAGTGAAACATGGAGGGGCTTCGCTGATGATTAGGGCTACTCCATGGGTCCCATGCGTACTCTGTAAGATCACATTGGTGCCACGGATTACGTGAAAATTTCGGCTGATCAGGTCCATTTAATGGTGCAATGTTTGTTACCCAAAAGAAAATTGGTTCAAATGGCTCTGAGCACTATGGGACTTAACATCTGAGGTCATCAGTCCCCTAGAACTTAGAACTACTTAAACCTAACTAACCTAAGGACATCACACACATCCATGCCCGAGGCAGGATTCGAACCTGCGACCGTAGCAGTCGCGCGGTTCCGGACTACAGCGCCTAGAACCGCATAGCCACCGCGGCCGACTTACCCAGAAGAGATGCTGTGTTTCAAGACGGCAGTGCCGCTGTTCACACGGCTCGCATTGATCAGGAATGGTTTTGTAGCCACAAGGATGAGTTGTTTCGTCTCCTCTGGCCACGGCAGTCACCAGACATTATTATTCAGCCTTTGTGGTTTACTTTGGTGAGAAGGGTGTGTGATCGCTACTGACTTCCGTCATCGTTTTACCCAAATTACCTAAAAATTAGTGAGATTACGCGACTACAAAAAGACGGAAGTGATGACAATACACTTCGCGCTTGGCGCTAGGAGCCATGTTGATGTACAGTCTTCTAGAGTCGTGTGAAGAGTCTAGTTGACGAGACTCCAAACTAAATCTCCACTGACCTGGTTGCTAGAACTGTCACAGTCCCAAGTTGTGCCTCTATCTGAAGTAGAAGTGATCTTGTGTGCTCCATGGCGTCCCACAGGTTCACGCCAGATTCTTGGCTCGTATGATGATGACGAATGCAACTGGCAACGTTCGCTCTCTTCGGAGCCTCCACATACGTATGGTACACTGAGGTGACAAAAGTAATGGGGTATCTCCTAATAGCCGGCCGCTGTGGCCGAGCGGTTCTAGGTGCTTCAGTCCGGAACTGCGCTGCTGCTACGGTCGCAGGTTCAAATCCTGCCTTGGGCATGGATATGTGTGATGTCCTTAGGTTAGTTAGGTTTAAGTAGTACTAAGTCTAAGGGACTGATAACCTCAGATGTTAAGTCCCATAGTGCTCAGAGCCATTTGAACCATTTTTTGGAACCTCCTAATATCGTGTCGGACTTCCTTTTGCCCGGCGTGGTGCAGCAACTCGACGTGGCATCCATTCAACAAATCGTTAGAAGTTCCCTGCAGAAATATTGAGCCTTGCTGCCTCTGTAGCCCTCCATAATTGTGGAAGTGTTTCAGGAGCAGGATTCTTGCACGAACCGACCTCTCGCTCCTGTTCCAGAAGCGACCGATGGGACTTCCGTGGGGTCTGCGCCAAACTCGGGACTCATCTGATCAGTTCACGCTTTTCCAGTCGTCAACGCCCTAATCGATATGGTCACGAGCCCAAGAGAGGCGCTGCAGTTAATGTTGTACTGCTAGCAAAGGCACTCACGTCGGTAATCTACTGCCATAGCCCTTTAACGCCAAATTTCGCTGCACTGTCCAAACGGATACGTTCGTCATTCACCTCACATTGATTTCTGCGATTATTTGACACAGTGTTGCTTATTTATTAGCACTGACAACACTGTGCAAACGCCGCTGGTCTCGGTCATTAAGTGAAGGCCGACTGTCACTCTGTTGTTCGTGTTAAAAAGTATTCTCAGGTACACTCTTGACACTTTGGATCTCGGCATATTGAATTCCCTAACGATTTCCGAAATGGAATGTCCTGTGCTTCTAGCTCCGACTACCAATCTGCCTTCAAAGTCTATTCATCCCCGTCGTGCGGCCATAATAACGTCGGAAACCTTTTCACATGAATCATCTGAGTACAAATGACTCTGCCAATGCATTGTCCTTTTATACCTTGTGTACCCAATACTACTGCCATCAGCGTATGTGCGTTTCCCTATCCCATGACTTCTGGCACCTAAGTGTATACGTCCATCTTGATGCTGTATACAGAACCGAGGCGGTTGTGAACTGACGACATGCTGCCACTTCTACGTCGAGTGTTATTGAGCGTAACACAGTCGTCACGCCTCTCTTTTCTCTCACTTCAGGTCGCCGTGCTGACAGTCTGTGACGTTCTTGACATCACTGCATTGTCGTTATGGCTACTTGTCTCGCCGAAAATAGCTCAACGAATGTGACTTGGCTGTACGGTTCTGCACATATGAACTAGAAGTATGACTGTCCTCTCCAGCGCTAGTCGCGTGGGCTCGTTGAGCTTTTACATGGCTTTGGCTGCCTCTTGCACCCATCTATTCCATATTCGCATGACTGTCGTGGGACCCGACTAACTTGAGCTGCAATATAGCTGAACGATAAACCGCAATGTTGAAAGACCACGATGCTACCGCTGCCGCGCCTTGTCACGGTTGGCGAGGCTCCCCCTGTCAGATGTTCGAGTCCTCCCTCGGACATGGGTGTTTGTGTTGTCCTTAGCGTAAGTTAGTTTAAGTTAAAGTAGTGCGTAAGCCTAGGGACCGATGACCTCAGCAGTTTGGTCCCATAGGAACTTACCACAAATTTCCAAATTTCCCATTTCCTACCGCTATCGAATTCCGACTCGTTTTGGTTGACGTTTCCCCTTCTCCCACGAGGCATAACACGGTCCTCTCATAAGCAAACAACATCATATGCGATTTTTAAATGATAAACCCGCTTCGTAATCATTCCTTACGTGCGGAATGTAGACTGTGTTACTCCTACCTACTTTCTGCGGTTGCGCTGAAAAGTTTATCATTTGCGTATCCAAAGCAATTACATCTACGTCTACATGAGTACCTTGCAGTTCATACTTTAGTCCCACGCAGATCGAACCACTTTCGCATTATTTTTCTACCGTTCCACTCTCGAACAGCCTACGGGAAAAATGAACACTTAAATCTTTCCGTGCAGGCACTGATTTCTCTTTTTTTTAATTACGATGACCATTTTTTTTCTATGTAGGTGGGCATCAACAAAATATTTTAATTGTTGTAGGAGAAAGTTGGTGATTGAAACTTGGCGAAAAGATATTTGTTTTCATGAGCGTCACTCCAAATCCTGCATCATATCCGTGACACTCTCTCCTCTATTTCGCGATAGTACTAAACGAGCTGCCTTTCTTTGAACTTTTTCGATGTCCACCGTCAATACTTGCTGGTGTGTATTCTACACCGCATAGCGATTTTGTATCAGAGGACGGTCAAATGTAGTGCAGGCCGTCTCTTTTGTCGATTTGTTGCATCTTTCATGTGTTCTGCTAATAAAACGCAGTGTTTGGTTCGCCATTCCCACAAAATTATTTATGTGATCCATCCAGTTTATGTTCGTAATTGTAGTTCTTAGGTTTTTGGTTGAATTGACGTTTAGATTTGTGCGATTTATTCTGTAGTGTTCGTGTGGATGGCTTCAAACTTTTCATAATTCATGGTCAACTGTCACTTTTCGCACGATACAGATATATTGTATAAATCATTTTGCAGTTGGTTTTGATCTTTTGATGACTTTACTAGACGGAAAATGAAGGCAGTCTAACATATCATACATACTGCATTCCTGATATTACAATTTTAGCGGTCAGTAGTCTACTTTGTAGATGACTCATAAAATTGGTATCAGTTACACATCATCATGCTAGAAATATCCAGATGCGATGCAGAAGCCTTCATGAGAACAATTCGCCTAATTATTACCATTGTAACACAGGAGTTAATGGAACTATGCATAAGACACTAGAAGGGAATTTCGGCCACCCCTTCGTCTAGGGCTGGCCCGCATTGCGGGAGGAACAATGGGTGATGTCACGGCTATCAATTGGCCAGTGGGTTCGACTTTAGCCAGAGAATTCGCGGACGCTTTGCTCTCTTCCCCGTGCCAAGCGCGCTTCCCGACAAACGTGCAGTGGGTCACTTTGCATTGCCAGACTTCTGACCTACAGTGCTAGCTGCCAGCTCCTTAGGCGTATCAAGTAATGTGTGTGGGACCTCGCGAAAAGACCGATCGCTGCACTAACATTTGCTCTTGGAAAGTTCCACAGTCTTCTGCGAGCCTACAATATCTCTCTCGATTGTTTAAAACGTGTCAAGAGTCATGTTGAAAATGACAGAATAAAGCTTGACCAGTATGGAAGTTATAGTTTTTGAAGGAAGTTGTACTGAAATAACGAAAAAAAAGTGTGTGAAATCTTATGGGACTTAACTGCTAAGGTCATCAGTCCCTAAGCTTACACACTACTTAAGCTAAATTATCCTAAGGACACACACACACACCCATGCCCGAGGGAGGACTCGAACCTCCGTCGGGACCAGCTGCACATCCCATGACTGCAGCGCCTAAGACCGCGCGGCTAATCCCGTGCGGCTGAAATAACGTAAAAAATATGTGGGAACAGTACACTATTTGAAGACAAACTCGTCCACTTTTAGGGAAATCAATAAAATCTCTCTAAAAACTCATACATACGCACTAAGAATGCAACACAATGGCTCGACAGCATTCGTAAAGTCAAAAGAACTTCAAAATTGCGAATCAACAAAAATATACCTATTAAAATCATGAAGTCTGAAAATGAGTCCGTGATCATATTGTGGCTTGATCATACAAACTTGTACACCTCACTATCATCGGTTTCGCCTACTGCCAATTTCAGATCATAAAATATTCTGATATAGGTATCAACGTCAAATTATATATGTATCTACATAGTAAGTGCACTTACTATGTACCTACTTGTATAATTTGACGTTGATACCTACATCAGAATATTTTATGAACTGAGGATGGTAGTAGCCGAAACCAGTAAAAGTTAAGTGTAAAACATTGTCTGATCAAGATGGACCTGCAAAATAAAGTAAATAAACAAAAAAATCAGCATGGATTTCGCAAACAGAGATACTCGAAAAATTAACCTCGCTCCATTTGTCTATAAGATATAGAACGCCGTAGAACACGGTGTCCTGGTTGAAGTTTTTCTTGACTGTAGGAAGGCATTCGATAGAATCGCGCGGGGTAGCCGTGCGATCTAGGTGCTGTCTAGGGCGTATTGTCACGGATCGCGCGGCTCTCCCCGTCGGAGGTTCGAGTCCTCCCTCGAGCATGCGTGTGTGTGTGTGTGTGTGTGTGTGTGTGTGTGTGTGTGTGTGTGTGTGTGTGTATTGTCCTTAGCGTAAGTTAGTTTAAGTTAGATTAAGTAGTGCGTAAGCTTAAGGACCGATGACCTCAGCAGTTTGGTCCCATAAGACCTTCCCACAAATTTCGAATTTCATTCGATACAGTTCCGCACTGGCGTTCAATGAACCTAGTATCGGACTGATTTATGAGTAGATGCAGGACTTCCTTGCAGATACAGAGATAAAGCTCAGTACGAAGTTCTTAACAAAGGTAATTAGAAGAATAGTCCAAGGGAGTATGACGCTGCCGTTACTGTTCACAGTATATAGAAATTATATAATGGATAATATCGGAAGATTAATGAGGCGGTTCGCAGAGGATGCATTCCGTAGCAACGCAACATCTTGCTACAGTACCATGTTTACCTTCCAAGATACAAACATAGCTCAACGAGACAAAAAGACAGAAAAATAAGAATATAGTTACTTTTGATGCTTCAGGTTAGGTGATTAGGTCGGTTAACTATTGAAGAGATAATGAATTGTGTTTGGAAGCAAAGAGTTTTTTTCCAAACTTGACTAAGGTAAAGGACAGGTTGTTGGGATGCAATTTGAGGCATTACGGATTAGTTAATAAGGTTGATGGGGTGGTATAAAAATAGTAGAGAGAGAAAGAGAAAAGGAGAGAGAGAAAAATAGATAGAGAGAGAGAGAGAGAGAGAGAGAGAGAGACGAATGTTATAGTTCACTAAGCAGGTACTAATGGATATAGGTTGCGGTATTTCTACAGACTTGAAGAGGTTTGCTCACGATTCACATGGAGAGCTACATCAGCCGCGCAGGATTAGCCGAGTGGTCTCGGGCGCTGCAGTCATGGACTGTGCGGCTGGTCCCGGCGGAGGTTCGAGTCCGCCCTCGGCATGGGTATGTGTGTTTGTCCTTAGGATAATTTAGGTTAAGCAATGTGTAAGCTTAGGGACTGATGACCTTAGCAGTTGAGTCCCATAAGATTTCACACACATTTGAACATTTTTTGAGAACTACATCAAACCAGTATTCGGACTCAAGACTACAAAAACAAGTGAGAAATAATCACAGATGAGCTACAATCTTCGGTAGAAACGTGCCGAATTTATATGCTTACGTCTTGTCACACGATCTTCTTTTGTTGAAGTACTCTTCGTCTTACTTGTGGAAATGCAGTGTTTTAAGCGCAAAATCGTGAATACTGGATCTACGAAATGCTGATCCGCTCTTGACATTTATAACAATGGGGTTGTTACATCACTCTCCACAACGATAAAAATTGTTCCTTCCAAGCCTCTGTAATATTATCTAAGCGGCGTTGTGAAACAAAAGTTCGACGTTGCGTTGCAGTTGGCCAACACATTTTGTCTCCGAATATCGCCATACACCTTGTGCCCATTTCTTTACCGACGCAATGTTTCTTTCATAGGCGCCTAGTTCGCTGTCGTGGATGCACGAAACCAAAGTTAATAGTGAGTTTCTGTAACGCAATGCCTCAGCAACCAGAGTTTGGCTTCTTCCAACGTAAGTAAATTCAAATTCGCTACAGGTGAATCCGGAAACATTGCCTGCTACTGATTAGACAAGAAGGCTATAAAACTAATGTAATTGTAATTGTTCCGTAACAAGCAATTTCTGTGGTAATTCATGGGGCAACACTGTCATTTGTGACAGCTGTGGAGGAAGTTAGTATGCCTTATACTGTGTGGTGCATTATGCATTCTCCTGCGCAACTGTTAAGGCGTAGGTGAAGCAAAACGGAAGACCTCTCTGACTTTCGATGAGGACGGATCGTTGGAGGTCCTTAAGTAAGTCCAAGCACACTGACAACTGCGGCCGTGGTAAGTGTAACGAGAACAATTGTAATGTGTTGACTCCACATACGACTCTTGGCAAAACGAAAACAAGGAGGAGCAATAGCGGACCAAAACAAGTCTTCAGCGGTCGTGATGATCATCGTTGAAGGAAGACAACATTTGCGTTACTAATAGCATCAGGTTTTAGATTGAGAATGTAAAAAAGTTATTTTTTTCTTTTTTAATTCACTAACGCCTTATGAGATAATTTTCTGAGTTAACTGATCATTGAGAAAGAAAGTGTTTATTGAAAAGAGATGAGTATTAAGAATAATGTGTGGTATCCACTAGAACTTCATGCACAGAGCTCTTTAAACAGTTTCGCATAACGACAACAGGCTCACAGTACATTATACCGCGTTTCTAAGTTTGTTTTTGACAGTCATTGCAGTTCAAAAACAACAGTAACATTCATAAATATGATACTAGGAAGAGGAATGACTTACATTTTTTTCAGTCACAGTTATTGTGGCACAGAAATGAGTGAGTAATGAGCCATGAAAATCTATGACCACCAACCCAGTGAGGTGAAGAATTTAATACGTAACTCTATTACTTTCAAACACGAACTGAAATCATTATGCACGTTATTATTCCGTGCCCAACGAACTTCATTTTAACCGGAACCTTGTATGTATCATAATTATGATATCTTACTTCTATGTGAAACGAACTACATGTATAATTGTAGTACACATTTTTAGTGCAAATACTGTAAGATGATGGCCATTTACGTGATTGTCTTAAGCTTTATTTTTTTCCGTTCCAAATACATTGATTTATACTTAACTACAGTGTGTGTCCAAAAAGTGAACCACCCCGGAAACATGGTAGAATGATAATACAATTTCGTTTATGTACACAATATAGGCGGGTATGTAAACGAGTACAGCTGCATATCTCTGTGAGTGGTAGAATGGTCACCTGAGTATATTAGTGCTGACCGTAGTTACGAAGTGTGGTAAGGTGTATAACGGGACGTGAACATCGTCATATGTTGAGATCACCTTCAAGACCACGGAGATGCCGCGTATTCGTCTGAGACAGCGTTATCAGCAGCTGGCAGAATTTAAAAGGGGCTCTATTATGGGTCTCTGTTTGTCCGTAAATTGAGCAATATGCAGATATTTGGCGCATTCATACGTGACAATGGCCAGATGTGGGACTGCTTGGGAATGTGCGGACAGGCATATTCGTGACAAAGTTTTGGTCGATCAGGTCTGACGATCACAAGGGAGGACCACTGTCTTTTTCACAAACCACATTGCAACCCTTCCAAATCTAAGCCAGTCATCCGAGAGCAAGTAATCGACTCCCTGTACCATTTTGCGTGATCTCGCAGAATTGATAGGAGACCAGCAGCAGCTGGACTAGGAAATTACCTGCCGTTAACACCAGCACGCATAGGACTGCTTTCGCAGGGATGATTTGAACGGGAAGCATGGACTGCTGATGAAAGTCGTCACAGTCTGTCCAACGAAAAAATGCGTTTGTGCACTTCCCCGTTCGATCATCGTCGGCAAATATTGCAGCGTCCTGGAGAGAGTCCCCATTCTTCCACTTCTGGGGAGGCACAAGAGGTTACTTCCGGCGTCATGATGTGAGGAGCCTTCGAGTACCACTTCAGGTCACAGTAGTAATTAAGGAAACTCTGAGGGCACAATGCCTACGTCATGGTCATCCAGTGTTTTCGTGTGTTACCTCTCACACATCATCGTGGTGCCATTTTTCAACAGGACAATGCTCGTTCACACGTGCACTTATCGCTGTGAACTGTCAGCGTGATGGTGAGTTACTGCCATGGCCGGCAAGACGCCTCTATCTGTCCCCTGGAACATGTGTGGGACCAGCCCGGACATCAACTATGTTCCAGTGCGAGTATCAATGATATCAAGGAACCGTTACAACAGTTTTGAGACAGCTTGTTTTTTTTCTTTATTGTATTTTCACTCCCCTGCCCCATATGGGCAGGAGAGGGCTGTCAGCGGCATTATCCGCCGCTCTTCAGCCGAGTGACATGACAACAAATACAAGAATAAAATGTTACATTTAAGGCGATAAAAAAGGGGGACATAAAACAGAGTAAGGTGAGATAATGGAGGTAAAATACACTGACATGGAGAAGTTCATGGGGGACAATTACAAAAGTTAAAAAACACAGTTGGCGAGTCGTAGGACACAAAAAATACACTGAAGTCACACGCACAGGTTAAAAGATGGCCTCAGTATTAAAAACCCACTTTAAACCCACTTGGAGCACACACGTTGAAGAATAAAACTGCCAGGTGGGACCTGCCGAGGGAGAGGCAGGAGAGGAGGGAAAAGGAGGAGAAAGCAAGGTGCAGCAGGGGAGGGGGCGGGATGAAACTAGCAGGGGCGTCAGTGGATACACCAAAAGGCAGGCGACAGATGGGGTAGGAGAGGAAGAGGGAAGTCAAGGCAGGAGGGGTGCAGGGACACTGAAGGGGAGCAGAAGAGAGGGAGGGGGAGTAGGAGGAGAAAGCCACCCAGGAGAAGGGAGAGGGAGGAGAGGGAGCCCTGAGGAGGAGGCAGCAGGAAGATGGGGTTAGAATTGGTAGGAAGGGTAGATGTCAGGGCGAAGCTCATCATTTGGATCTGGGAGGGGTAGATGGTGGAAGTTGCATTGGGAAAGGAGGTGGAGGGTGTTGAGATGGAGAGAGGGTGGGACACAACGGTAAAGGCGCAGCAACTGGTTGGGGGTGGAGAGGAAGGGAGACACCAGGGAGTGAGGGGGATCGAGGCGGCGGACAATATAGTGTGCAGATGTGTTCAAGGAAAAGAAGAAGGTGGGGGAAGGGGATGAGATCGTAGAGGATGCATGTGTGGGACGGAAGGCAGATGTGGAAGGCGAGGCGGAGTGCATGGCGTTCGAGGATTTAGAGGGATTTATAGAATGGGACAGCTTGTTTTTTTTTCTTCTGTATTGTGATTTTTATCACCTTACACAAGGCGGGCTGTCAGCAGCTGAGTACGCCGCTCTTCAAAAAAATGGTTCAAATGGCTCTGAGCACTATGGGACTCAACATCTTAGGTCACAAGTCCCCTAGAACTTAGAACTACTTAAACCTAACTAACCTAAGGACATCACACACACCCATGCCCGAGGCAGGATTCGAACCTGCGACCGTAGCAGTCCCGCGGTTCCAGACTGCAGCGCCAGAACCGCTAGACCACCGCGGCCGGCGCCGCTCTTCAGCCTTGAGATTTACAATAAGTAATAAATAGAGGGGGCACAGAGAATACAATCAAAATGGTGGGCAAAACAATGTAGACACAAAAAACAAAAAACACGGAGCCATTCACACCTGACGAGAAAACATCACTGACACCAGTTGACACGGCGCACAAAACAGGGATGATGGCGATGGTACACGTGAACAGTGGCGGCGTTTCGGCGAACAAACACTAAACACAAACGAAGGCACACACACGAGAGACTAATGGCGATGACCTCCGGCGCGCGAATGTTCACTGTGCGTGTGCGAGTCCGGGGACCTGCCAAGAGAGGAGGAGGAGGAAGGGGAGTGGGAGAGCGAGAGGGGGGAGCAGAGATACCACAGGCAGGGGAGATAGGGGGAGGGAGGAATGGGGAGGGGAAGCCCGGGGGAAGAAAATGGCTCTTAGCACTATGGGACTTAACATCTATGGTCATCAGTCCCCTAGAACTTAGAACTACTTAAACCTAACTAACCTAAGGACATCACACAACACCCAGCCATCACGAGGCAGAGAAAATCCCTGACCCCGCCGGGAATCGAACCCGGGAACCCGGGCGTGGGAAGCGAGAATGCTACCGCACGACCACGAGATGCGGCCCGGGGGAAGAGGGGTGGAGGGAGGGGATGGGGGGAAAAGCTAAGAGAAGGGAAGGGAAAGAAGGGGGGAGGGTGCCTAAAGGAAAGGACACCAGATGTGGGGGGGGCAGGGTCAAAGTTGATAGGAGGGGTAGATGGAGGGGAGGAGGAAATCATCAGGGAGGGGGAGCTGGTGGAAGCCACCTTGGGAGAGGGTAAGGAGGGTTGAGAGATGGAGACCAGGTGGGACGTGGGAATACAGGCGCGGCAGCGGGCGGGGGTGGGAGAGGATCGGTGAGACGAGTGGGTGAGGAGGATCGAGTTTACAGGAGGTGTACAGGATCCGTATCCTTTCAAGGAAAAGGTTGAGGTGGGGGAAGGGGATGAGATCGTACAGGATCCGCGTGGGGGAGGGGAGACGGATGCGATAGGCGAGGCAGAGAGCATGACGTTCAAGGATTTGGAGGGATTTATAAAAGGTTGGGGGGGGGGGCAGAGATCCAAGCCGGATGGGCATAACAAAGGATAGGGCGGATGAGGGATTTATAGGTGTGGAGGATGGTGGAGGGGTCCAGACCCCACGTATGGCCGGAGAGGAGCTTGAGGAGACTGTCGGGAGCGTGCATTGGCTTGGATTGTCCGGAGGTGGGGAGTCCAGGAGAGACGACGGTCAAGGGTGACGCCAAGTTACTTAAGGGTGGGAGTGAGGGCGATAGGACGGCCATAGATGGTGAGATAGAAATCAAGGAGGTGGAAGGAAGGGGTGGTTTTGCCTACAATGATCGCCTGGGTTTTGGAGGGATTGACCTTGAGCAACCACTGGTTGCACCAAGCAGTGAACCGGTCAAGATGGGATTGGAGAAGGTGTTGGGAGCGCTGCAGGGTGGGGGCAAGGGCAAGGAAGGCGGTGTCATCGGCAAACTGGAGAAGGTGGACGGGGGGTGACGGCGGCGGCATGTCCGCCGTGTACAAAAGGTATAGAAGGCGGGAGAGGATGGAGCCTTGGGGCACACCGGCAGAGGGGAAAAAGGTGTAGGAATCTGTGTTATGGATGGTGACATAGGAAGGACAGCGGGAGAGAAAGGAGCCGATCAGACGGACGTAGTTAATGGGAAGGGCGAAGGTTTGGAGCTTGAAGAGGAAACCGGAATGCCAGACGCGGTCATAAGCACGTTCGAGGTCCAGGGAGAGGAAGATGGCGGAGCGATGGGAATTAAGCTGTTCAGAAAGGAGATGAGTCAGGTGAAGGAGAAGGTCGTCGGAAGAGAAGGACGGCCGAAAGCCACACTGGGTAACGGGAAGGAGGCGGTGCTGGCGGAGATGCTGGTGGATGCGTCGGGTGAGGATAGATTCCAGGACCTTGCTGAAGACCGAGGTAAGGCTGATGGGACGGTAGGAGGAGACGTCGGACGGTGGTTTGCCAGGTTTAAGGAACATGAGGATACGAGAGGTTTTCCACAGGTCGGGGTAGTAACCAGTGGACAGGACTACATTGTAGAGACTGGCCAGGGTGGAGAGAAAGAGACAGGAGCTTCACGAAGGTGACGGTAGGTGACACGTTCGTGACCAGGAGCGGTGTTGCGTTTTGTGCAGAGTGTAGCAATGAGATCCTGTGTAGTGAGAGGGGCATTGAGTTCCGTGTGTGCAATGTTGTCCAAGTACTGGAAACCAGGAGCGAGGGGAGGGACAGAGGTGTCAGTTCGATCGCGGATATCTGGGAAGAGGGAGTAATCGAACTGGGGATCATCGGGGATGGAAAATACATCGGAGAGGTAGGAGGCAAAGTGATTGGCCTTACTAAGGGTGTCAGGGAAAGGGTGATCATCATGGAGAAGGGGATAGTAGGGGGAGGGTTTAGTTCCAGTAAGGCGATGGAAGGCTGACCAGAACTGGGACGAGTTGATAGGTAGGGTAGCAGTTAAACGGGTGCATGTCTGTCGCCAGTCCCGGCGTTTCTTAGCCGCGAGCAAATTACGAATGTGTCGCTGGATTTGCCGGTGGCGTCGTAGCGTGTCCGGGTCACGCGTGCGGAGGAAGGCACAGTAGAGACGGCGGGATTCACGGAGGAGGAGGACGGCCTGTGGGGGTAAGGTAGGTCGGTGGGGGTGGATGGCGACAGTAGGGACGTGGGCCTCCGCGGCCTCAGGCAAGGTCTGCTGGAGAAAGGAGGCGGCATGGGTGACATCATCGGGGTGGTGGTAGGTGAGGGGGTGGCTATCGACCTGGGGGACAGCTTGCCTCAGGAGACTATATAAAGACTTCATGGCACCCTTCTCAACCGAGTGAATGCATGCGTTCAGGTCAGAGAGAGTGCAATGTCAGACTGAGAATGGGTTTATTCCGCCAAGTTCTTTGTATGAGAGGCATTCAATAAGTAATGCAACTGTTTTTTTTCTCGGCCGACGTTAGTTCAAAAAAATGCGGAATTTTCTGTTGGACGTCGTGGAATCTTCCTGCTGAGGCCCCTATAGTTCCACGAATTTCCGATAGGTGACGGCGCTATGCGTAGCATTCAAAATGGCATCTGTGAAGGAGGTGTGTTTCAAGCAGAGAGCTGTTTCCTTTGCCAAGAAACCAGAGCATTGCAAATATTCACAGCCGTTTGCAGAATGGAGACCTGGCAGTGAACAAAAGTACTGTGAGCCGTTGGGTAACAAGTCTGTCATCATAGCGACAAGGTCAAGCAAACCTGTCCGATCTCCTGGGTGCCGGCATTCCGCACACTGCTGAGGCTCCTGCAATGCTGGAACGTGCGGACACTCTCATTCGAGATGATCGACGGATCATAATTAAACACTTCGCTGCATAACTGGACGTCTCTGTTAACTGTGTTGACACCATCGTCCATCAGTTGGGTACTCAAAGGTGTGTGCCCAGCCTAACAGAAGACCATAAAGAGGAATGTAGGATAACTCCGCGGGAAGCAGTATGTGGACGATGAGGTGGATATTGATGCAGCAAGAGGTTGGCTCCAACGTAGAATGGTACAATTCGAGCATACAGTTCATCCCATTAATGTGACATAAGGCTGTCACATTGAATGGTGATTATGTTGAAAAACAGGGTTTTGAAGCCAAAGAGTGGGGAATAATATGGTGTATTGGAAACCTGAATACAACCAACCTGTTTTCAGAAAAAGATGTGTTGCATTGCTTATTGAACGTGCCTCGTAAATCTGACTCGATTTTGTAATCACAGGAACATCATTACATATTCTCTAAATCCGTGAAGTTTGTTTTCCATTCGTCCTCCACTTTCCTCTCAGGCAGTATAATCATTAAAAATTCTATCTGTTAAAATATATACTACAGTTGATAGTGGAACTTCCCAATTACTACCTGCTTTTAAGTAGCATTTTTTGTTTCAGCAAGACTGAAATTCAATTGTTTTTCAGCTGTGGCATTCTAAGTTTTGATCCCGCGCGTCTTTAATTTCCATAACATACGAACTGCCGAGTTATGTACGAGGACAGGAATGCTGCCAACAGCTGGGCAGATGTTGCCAGCAGATTGGAACACCGCGACCACAAGGGCTGTATTTATGTTAGCACTCCAACGAGCGAGCAGTTGTTCTCGTTTGTCTGCGCGCCTGCTCCTTCCCACACCATGAGTACTGCGGCGCGAAGTAAATCTGGGCTTGTATCATATTTAAAATAAGTTAGCACAATCTCTGGAAGCTGGAATACTTGTATTGAGGCCTGATTGTCAGACACGTGCCTCCTGAGAAAGTCGTTGACCCACTGGGATAGAATCTCTGATGTTCAACAACCAGTTGAAGTTGTGCTAGTCGTATTTGAAAACCGTGCTTGTTCAAAGAAATAGTGTTCATAACAGTTGAGAGTTTTATACCAAATAAATAAGGAACGGAACATATACCTCATGGTACACAAAACAGGTCAGGATACTGTCGCAGAAGCAGCGAAAAAAGAATGCCAGATTTAAAAGAACGTAACTCTCCAAGATTGGCGGTGGTTTACAGAATCTCTAAACTTAGAGCAGATTTTAATTTATATACTTGTAATAGTTCCACAACGAAACTCTGTCTCGAAATCTAGCAGAAAATCCGAAGATATTTTGATCGTGTACCAGTGACAAGACACAATCAGTCATTCATTGAGCAATGATAGCGCAGCTCAAGCGGAGTTTCCAAACGCTATTTCGTGAATCTCCTTCAGTGAAGAAGATGCAGTAAATTTACCACAATTCGAATCAAGAATATCTGCCAAGATGACAAATTAAAAGTACATACACTCAATGTAGCGAAGCAACGTAAGTCACTTGGTAAACAAACAATCCTGTCGGAAGAACATCCGTAACTGAGCATCATAGCAAAGGTTGAAAATACGGCTTCAGTTTTAAATTACTTTATTTTCGCATGACCGGTTTCGGATTGTTATAAGCCCATCCTCAGGTGTCGTACTGAAAATAGCAAAAGACGGGAGATAATTTTCACACGCCGCAACACACATAAAAACAAAACAAAAAACAATTTTTTTCTAAAAAGTTTTAAAAACTTTTAAAAAACATTTCGAAACCGCCGGTCGGGCTAGGTGCTGTGAAACCTACGTCAATGCGCAAGTGGCACCAGACGGTACTATGGACGACTGCCAGGGTAGGGAATATACACAAATGATATCACGACACTTACGCTGTCATGCAGAATAACGTTTCTTTTCTGAAGCAGCGTCCAGGCTCATTTCCTTCTCTTTCTGGTCCCTGATTACTGCGCGCCATATTTGTATACCATTTTTTATCGGGTCAGTGTTTTTGTGGCCTTCAATAGGCTTAACGAATGTACGGCATATGCCTGTTTCCTATAGTGAGGTCCGCAAGGTACACCCAGTTCATTTTACATAGCTGTAAAATTGTCCTCTCTTAATAAAAGTTGCAAGTTTTCATTTTATCCTACGACTATGGCGCATTATAGTACTATGGAATTATCTGTGCCCTCATTAATTAAAAATTTACCTGTCTTCCATGATGTAAAGTGCGTCTCAGGTCTTATCTAATGTAAGCCTCGATTAGTTGTCGATTGTTGGTTAGCAGTTTCAAAGTGACCCCACTTTTAATGTGTCCTTGCTATTAATTGGCATAATACTTACTGACAATATAGACTGTAAGGTTTCGCTACTTCTACATCTACATCTACATCCATACTCCGCAGGCCACCTGACGGTGTGTGACGGAGGGTACTTTGAGTACCTCTATCGGTTCTCCCTTCTATTCCAGTCTCGTACTGTTCGTGGAAAGAAAGATTGTCGGTATGCCTCTGTGTGGGCTCCAATCTCTCTGATTTTATCCTCATGGTCTCTTCGCGAGATATACGTAGGAGGGAGCAATATACTGCTTGACTCCTCGGTGAAGGTATGTTCTCAAACTTCAACAAAAGCCCGTACCGAGCTACTGAGCGTCTCTCCTGCAAAGTCTTCCACTGGAGTTTATCTATCATCTCCGTAACGCTTTCGCGATTACTAAATGATCCTGTAACGAAGCGCGCTGCTCTCCGTTGGATCTTCTCTATCTCTTCTATCAACCCTATCTGGTACGGATCCCACACTGCTGAGCAATATTCAAGCAGTGGGCGAATAAGTGTACTGTAACCTACTTCCTTTGTTTTCGGATTGCATTTCCTTAGGATTCTTCCAATGACTCTCAGTCTGGCATCTGCTTTACCGACGATCAACTTTATATTATCATTCCATTTTAAATCACTCCTAATGACTACTCCCAGATAATTTATGGAATTAACTGCTTCCAATTGCTGACCTGCTATGTAGTAGCTAAATGTTAAAGGATCTTTCATTCTATGTATTCGCAGCACATTACACTTGTCTTCCCTTGTTGATCAGTAGCGAGAGCTTGTAAATATGAGTAACACATGTGCATGTTCTTTTAACTGATGACTGTGGACCGTTGTTCCACGTTGCCACTTATATATCCCCACTAAATTTAAAACTTGTTTGCCACTCATGTAAAAGGAAAGTTTCATTGCGCTTTACGGTTTATATAATAATTTTATGTCGCACCTTCCACTTAGTTTTACCACAGTTCTGGAACAATCTGTTCAATACGCTCCTTTACTGCGCATAATGCACTTTTGATGCACTCGATGAAGCCAAAAGTTTTCCGGTCCTGACTGTATGCCGTTTCCTTTGTGCCGATGAAGTAACTACACTCATATCAGTCAAGCACGACCGCTCACTCGACGAAAGATTCCTACCTAAAGACTGAAATATTTTGTTATGGAACCATTACTTTTCACAATATATGTAAGTGACCTAGGGGATAACGTCGGACATTCTACGAGGCTTTTCGCAGACGGTGCTGCTGTATACAGAGAAGTCACAACGCTACAAAATTATAGCGAAATGCAAGAAGACCTGCAGAGGATTAAAACTTGGTACAGAGACTTGCAGTTGATCCACAACGAAACAAGTATAACGTATTAAGCGGAAGTAGCCAGAGGGACTCATTATTGTTATGATTACACAATTACAGAACAATCGCTGGAAGCAGTCACATCCATTTAATGTGTGGATGTACTCTGCGAGTCACCAACAAGTTTATCGTGCCGCATTTTAGTGTTTGAAGGAGTAAAACAATAAGATTGGCGTGTACACTGAGGTGAAAAAAGACATAGGATACCTCATACGGGCTGTTGAAAAAGTCTCTCCGCACTGGCGTGTCATTGTTAGCCGCGCGTGCCGTATGCCTCAGTGAATATACCGAAATGAAACTCAGTGAAATACAAGTTATTAATTTATTGAATATTCATTTTTACTTCCAATTTCTCACATTAAATGTTGAAAGCGTCCCCCTGTTGTTGAATACACAATTCAACTCGCCTAATCGTTTCCAAACACAAGTTGTAACATTTCTTCTGTAACAGAAGGAGTAAAAGTGGATATTGCAGTTTTCAATTCATTGATGGATTCTGGACGGTTTTTAGTTGCTTTCGCTGCACCCGAGAAGAAAAATCAGGTGGTATTAGGTCAGGCGATCGTGGAGGCCGACGTCCCTGTGAAATTATGCGATCACCGAAAACGTCAGCAAACAGTGACATTGAAACGCGAGCTGTATTCGCTGTTGCACCATCTTGCTTGAAAATAACCGTTGAGTATTTCACTTAACACAAGTTCTCCTATGAGTGGGTACAGAATATCACTGCAGTATCGTTGTGCGTTAATTGTTTCGTTGAAAAATATGGGACCCACAATCCGACGTTTAGAAATTGCAGTCCAAATTTCTATTTTCACAGAATGAAGTGGTTCTTCGTGAATACACAATGGATTTTCAGTACTCCATAATGAGAATTTTGCGAGCTCATGCACCTGGATGGATGAAATCAAGCCTCACGTTTCATTAACAATATCCCTTCCATTGTGTTGAACGAAATTGTTGAACCACTGACAATAATGCAGTTTCTTGCCATGATCAGTATTTTTCTGTTCTTGCGCGACTGTCACTTTGTATGGGAAAAGTTCTAATTTTTGTCTTAGAGCTGTGTGGGCCGTTCCGACACTAACATCGTTTTCCTGGGCGAGTTTTCTTACTGACTTGTTCGGACTCATGGACATTGTATCGGAAATGTCGAGTAGTTTATCCTCAAACAAAACGCTAGGACGATCACTTCTCGGTGCATCTGTCACCGAACCTGTACTTCGAAATTTGTTAATCAAATCTCGCAAAAATCGCGATGTGGGAATGTTGTCTCCGGGAAAACTGAAGTAAATGTTTCACGAACCGAAACTGCGTATTTACCGTCAGCTTTGAACACTTGTTCGACTAAAAACACACGTTCTTCAATGGTTAGCATTTTAACAGTGAGAAAAACGAAACAAACCAACAAAGGAACAAAACTTTAACGTTCACATCAACACGTAATGACACACACCAACGATACTACTTACGCTGGCTGAGATAAACGAAACAGTAGAATGCTGGGAGAGTCCACTTGAAGTAACCCAGGCAGGCGAACAATCGTACGGCACGCACTGCTAACAATCACACGGCGCTGCGGAGAGACTTTTTGAACACCCCGTAATATCGTGTCGGACCTCCTTTTGCCAGGCCTAGTTCGGCAGCTCGACGTGGCATGGATTCAACAAGTCTTTCGAAGTCCCCTGTAGAAACATTGAGCTATGCTGCCTCTGTAACCGTTTATAATTGCATAAGTATTGGCGGTGCAGGATTTGTGCAGGAACTGACCTCTCGATGGGATTCACGTCGGGAGATCTCGTGGTCAAATCATTCACTCTAGTTGTTCAGAATGTTCTTCAAACCAATTGTGAAGCCAGCCGAGGTGCCCGAGCGGTTCTAGGCGCTGCAGTCTGGAGCCGCGCGACCGCTACGGTCGCAGGTTCGAATCCTGCCTCGGGCGTGGATGTGTGTGATGTCCTTAGGTTAGTTAGGTTTAAGTAGTTCTAAGTTCTAGGGGACTGATGACCTCAGAAGTTAAGTCCCCTAGTGCTCAGAACCATTTGAACCAATTGCGAACAGTTGTGACTCGGTAACATGATATTGTTGTTTGGCAGCATGAAGTCCTTGAATGGCTACGAGTGGTCTCTAAGTAGCCGAACATACTCATTTCCAGTCAATGATCGGTTCAGTTGGGCCCGAGGATCCAGTCCATTCCATTTAAAAATGGCCCACTCCATCATGGGCGCATAACTAACTTGCACAGAGCATTGTCGTCAACTGGGGTCTGGGCCACACTGGAACCGTATCATCAACCTTTACCAATTGAAATCGGGACCCATGTGACCAGACTACGGTTTTCCAGTAGTGTAGCGTCAACCAATATGATCACGAGCTCAAGACTGGCGCTGCAAGCGATGTCGTGCTGTTAGCAAAGGCAGTCGCGTCGGTCGTCTGCTGCGGTAGCCTATTAACGCCAGATTTCGCCGCACTGTCCAAACGGAAACGTTCCTTTTATGTCCCACATTGATATCTGCGACAATTTCACGCACTGTTTCTTGTCTGTTATCACTGACAACTCTACGCAAACACCACTGCTGTCGGTCGTAATGCATAAAATTTGGTGTTCTCGCACGCTTTTGTTTCTGTGGATCTCGGAATACTGAATTCTCTATCGATTTCCGAAATGGAATGTTCCATGCGTCTAGCTCCAACTACCATTGCGCGTTCAAAGTCTGTTAACTGTTAATTCCTGTCGTGTGGCCACAATCACGTCGGAAGGCATTTCACAGGAATCTCCTGAGTAGAAATGACTGCTCCGCCAAAGCACTGCCCTTTTATACGTTGCGTACGCGATAGTACCGCCGTCTGTATAAGTGCTTATTCCTATCCCGTGACTTTTATTACCTCAGTGTAATGTCCCTTGTACGATGAGGTTACTAGTCACGGAGCAGAAGCTCGAATTGGGGAAGGATGGCCAGGGAATTGGGCAGTGACTTTTAATGGTTTATTTTGATTGTGACTCGCTAAATCAATATCTAAAACAATTAAACATTTCGTAAAACTCGAACTTTAAATTAAGAGCTAGTTGCACATAAAGACACTAGGCTGATGTTTCATTAAAACCTAATACGAAACTTTTAGGGTCGGTGATGGAATGTAGCAAGGGCTTTAGTAATCCTTTTAATCACCCCTGCTGCATGCCGCTACCAGTGTGTCTGTGAATGACTTTCCATTCAGGTTAATGTGCCTCGTTTTGGCTGTCAGTAATGTTTAATCCAATCACAGACTTAACAACGTTCTTTCTTTGGTTGACGATGTGACATTGGCATTGACATTCATAGCGTCCAGAATAGTTTTTCATCCTCCGTTCTTTGCCAGTCCTGTTGTCATAATCGTCGACGGAATGTTGTAATCTAAGCATCTCTCCTTCGAATTACGTTGTAGAGCGATGATAAGAATAGTGGAGAAAAAGTTAGTTACTTATAGGAATGGAAATGGAAATGAGCGTTTGACGTCATTGGTTGAGAGGCCATTGCGGGGCAGGTCCGCCCACCTTGGTGCAGGTCTTATTACATTCGACGCCACATTGGGAGACCTGCGCGCCGGATTATGAATACAGCACAACACCCAGTCCCTGAGCGGAGAAAATCCCCGACCCAGCCGGAAATCGAATCCGGGTCCGTAGGACGGCAATTCATCACGCTGACCACTCAGTTATCGGGGCGGGCACTCATAGGAATGATACAGCTATTACCATGTGACATCCTCTCTTGCCTTGATTATAGACCCAACCTGTCAAGAAAGAGGGTCCACAAGTTTCTCCAGATATGCCATATCCAGCTGAAGCCATTCATTCATGATTAGCTCCTGCAGACGTGCCAAATAGTGGCAGTGTTGACTGCTACGTTTCAGTGGCAGCTGCAAATAGTCTCAGACATATCCTGTGGATTAAGATCAGATGATTTAGCGGAACAGTTGAGGCGCGACAGGATGACTGAGTGTTCATCAAACCAGGAACGTATGGGTGGAGATTTGTGAAAATAGGTGTTGTCATCTTGGAAGACAGGAGTGGCCACAGCACACACATCATGAAGATGTAATAAAGGGCAACCGAGAATGTTGAAATAAACACCCTGTGTTGCTGTGTAACGTACGTCTGCAACAGCGAGGTGTAAAGAAGGGATCTCCAGACGTACATACTTCCTATTTGTTCCACACAGGTACCACGTGTTATGACGCTGCGCGCCGTTGCGAAGTTTTAACTCTTCAATTCCTCTGTTGTAACGTAGTTGACACCTGTTTATTTATTGTTTAATAAAGCGAACAGACATAGTAATGGCCATACGGACAGCTCACAATTTTGTGAAAAAAAGAGGGGCACGAGGGAGATTTGAACACGGTTCTCTCCCTTCGCAGTCAAACATCCTGACCACATAACAACGACGCCGTGATTTTGGCAATTTTCTCGATGTTTCACATCCTGAGCGTGGACCGTTCACTGTTTCTAGTTTGCTTCTCTTTCACAGTCCATTACACTTCTAGCTGTTTTCATACTTGATTCGTGTTCACTTTTTGACGGGGTATCCACTGGCCATCTTACAACTAAATTTGAAGGGGGTGCGATGGGGGTTCGAGAGGTGCAATTGCGCGCGAAGCGTGTCTCGTGTGAGCGGCGCAGTGAATGAATAGCCGCCTCACTCACCGCTGCCACTACGCCGGTCGCAGTCTGTGTTTAGTGGGAGTGTCAAGCGCACGCGACAGGTTGCTCGTTAGCCCTTGGCTCTGGCGCTGACACGCCGAACAAAACCGTGCGACACGTACGTCACCGCCCGTTCCTACGTCCAAGCGGTCTTACACATCCTGCGCCAGCTAACAGGTATTTTCATCCGCAAAACTGCCACCACAGTTTTCCCCAAGTACGTTAATTACTGAGGGTACTGTCGATTTGGCAAGGTGAATTTTCGATGTGTACGGAAAGTGAAAGTCATATATTGCGTGTTGGCGGCAAGTTGGTCGATTGCCAGAGGGCATTGTGCAGGGCGGAGGGAGCGATTCCACCCCCACATTGACCGCTGCGGAGTGAGGAGCCGTATGGGGTGAACAAGCCCCACCTGCATCCTGCGGTACATACGTGGTCTGTTCAAACAATTCTGGAACTTTGTCTGCAAAATTTTTCTACACTTACCTGTTACTCATTGTGCACGGTCTCCTTCGAAATACTCTCTTCCACAGTTGATACACCGCTGCCAACGCTGTTTCCCCTTCCGGAGGCAGTCTTGGTACTCTTCTTGCTGGATCACACGAAGCGTCGTCTGCGAATTTTTCTTTCATCTCGTCGATCGTTGCAAATCGTCGTCCTTTCAACGGGGTTTTCAACTTTGGAAATAAAAAAAGTCCGCAGGGGTCAGGTCTGGAGAGTACGGAGGAGGAGGCAGCACAGTGATTTCGTTTCTTGTGCTACATTCACGCAGCATCGGGGATGAATGGGCGAATGCGTTATCATGACGCAAGAGCCATGAATTGCCTTGCCACGTTTCAGGCCGTTTCCTTCTCATATTTTTTCGCAGGCATCGCAACGCCTCCCGATAGTACCATCGATTAACAGCTTGCTCATGTGGCACCAACTCATGATGAACCAATCCTTCAAAGCATGGCGTTGGTATTTGACCTGAGCTGACGAGCTTCTTTGGTCTTGGACAATCTTTCCTGATTCATTGTGAGTACCGAAACTTGGTCTCAACATCATAACCGTAGACCCACGTCTCATCACCAGCTATGGTTCTGTTAAGGAACATCTCGTTCTAATTTTTTCAACATTTCGCGGCCCTGTCAGCAACTGTATAAATATTAATTTTAAATTAACAATAGCCTCAGTTGCAATGTTTACCTAGATTTACCTAGGTTTCAGTTGGGATAACCCAACCTTCTTCAGAATAAAGGGAAGTACGATTTGTCCATAATGGACAACGTCAAAAACTAAAAACTGTAATATAGTAATACATCGTCATGTTGCAATAACTTATCTGGGAAACAGCCTCGGCCCCACTTCACGACCGCAGTACGGCAGCAACGGATGTTGTACTGGAACTGGCTATAGCCTCGAGAATGCATGCGCAATAGTGTGTCATGCGTGCTCGTTAACACTGGTACCAACATGTACTCCTAAACTTAAAATTTTATGAATGACCAGGTACGGCTGACGAAATTGACGTATACGTTATCCTGTAAGGACAAAGATATATCGACTGTCTTAAAATCTGTAATAATTTGTTGGACGTCAAAAGTGAAGGGAGCAATGCGTTTATTATTTTAAGCCAACCTAGAATGCTTGACCGCATGAGGATAACTATGGGTTTGAAATACCAGGTAATCCCAGCTATTCAGCAAACGGGAGTGCTAAAAACATGTTCGAAATGGTATAATGATTACCCCCTAAAATTATGGCGGATGGAATAACGGTTGAGAACCTTCAAAAAAGTTTGTTTCGCAGCTGCAGCTGGTCGTTAAGAAGGTTATTTTTGTCATATAGTAAGTGTTTAAAAATTTGCATTTCTTCCAAAATATCCAACTACTAAAGTTGGAGATGGCACGCGTGGTTCGACATTCGCTGAACACTTAGTGCAAACGGCTCACGCACCCAACCCTCCGATTTATACTCAGCTCTTGTATTGCGAAGTGAAGGGTGCGAGGTTATATTGTCTTCATCATTATTTCATCCCCATCCGGCGCGCAGGTTGCCCAATGTGGCGTCGAATGTAATAAGAGCTGCCCCAAGGCGGTCGGACATGCCCCGTAAGGGGCCTCCCGGCCAATGACGCCAAACGCTCATTTACATTTTTTTCCATCTGTCTCCAAAATTAAAGAACACCTTCGAGGACTTCACTTCGATAGTGATGAAGCGGAACAAGAAGAGATGAGGTTGTGGCTCCGACAACAAAATCAAACATATTACACTGATGGCATCAACAAACTGGTATCTCATTAGGAGAAATGTGTTCTTCACCAGCGGTGACTATGTCGAGAAATAAATATGTATAGTTGAGACTATGTCGAGAAATAAATATGTATAGTTGAAGACTAAATATATAGAATGTTCACAAAGTTTTATTTAAAAAGCTTCGATTGAAACTTCCTGGAAGATTAAAACTGTGTGCCCGACCGAGACTCGAACTCGGGACCTTTGCCTTTCGTGGGCAAGTGCTCTATCACTTTTTTTTTTTTTTTTTTTTTTTTTTGTTCCTTGTTGATCGTTGCGGACGTCACACGACATCCTTTCTAGTTCGTTGTTGTTCCCTTCACTCAGTTTTTTTATTACAGAGGCCAACCAGCTCTCTGACCGAACACGCTGAGCTACCGTGCCGGCATTCCCCTGAGCTACCGAAGCACGACTCACGCCCGGTCCTCACAGCTTTACTTCTGTGAGGACCGGGCTTGAGTCGTGCTTCGGTAGCTCAGATGGTAGACAACTTGCCCACGATAGGCGAAGGTCCCGAGTTCGAGTCTCGGTCGGGCACACAGTTTTAATCTGCCAGGAAGTTTCATATCAGCGCACACTCCGCTGCAGAGTGAAAATCTCATTCTGGAAGCTTCGATTGTTTCCACACAACAGATTCGGAGGTTTTATGTTACAGCACGCCCTCGTGTTAATTTATGTAACGCTCTTACTTTTACTTTTGTGCAGAAAGCATAACATTGCTTCTAAGGCTTGTGTCGATTGGCGGGCTAATGTTCGACCATCAGGAGACGTCCGCTTTAGAATGCTTCTCCATTAATGAGGCAAGGTGTTCGGTCACGTGCAAGCCTCCGCCACGTCAGCGTTCTGGGGAGGAATGCCTGCGTAAACGAGCGACGACTCCGCAAGTGGTTTTCATTAACGTCTGCGAGTTGTCGCCTTGCATGGATCGAGATTGGAAGGAGCTTGCAGGGAGGATTAGCATATCACAGACGCACCGCCTATTGTGTCCCCAGAACGCGAGAAGACTCGCGCCGCTAACAGTCGGCATTTTTGCACGTTCGGCTAGTCACTGCTTCTGGTAACCTTGGCATTCATTGTCGTTCATTGATCATGGCCACAGCGGTCAAATAACGACTTAGTACCGACGTGTATAGTTCGGTTTACAGATACGAGTTGTCATTAGATTAGTATAGGCAGATCCCAACATAAGCAATAAGACATATATATTATTATAGTGGTTATTATTATTATTTGTGAATAAGCCAGTTAGGACAAAGTAAAAGTACTTAGAGGAACTTTCCTTTGTGCCCCCATTTCTTTCATTCTCTTCCTGTGGGCTTCCTTCCTCTCTTCAGATCACGTTGTTCCAAACTTCTTTGGTTTTTCGTCTTAGTCGACTTGCCACTTGTAATTTTCGCACCTAAAAATTTCGCGGTTTTGGATATCATAATTCCTGTCTCAGATCAGTTTTGATCTCGCCAACCTATTTCAACGTGACTATTCTCCTTTTACTCCTGTTCTCCAAAAACCGACTATTTGTTTTGTAAGTGTGTCTGTCCTCTGTATATTATTATTCAAATGTTCAAATGTGTGTGAAATCTTATAGGACTTAACTGCTAAGGTCATCAGTCCATAAGATTACACACTACTTAACCTAAATTATCCTAAGGACAAACACCCACGCTCGAGGGAGGACTTGAAGCCGGCCGGTGTGGCCGAGCGGTTCTAGGCGCTTCAGTCCTGAACCACGCTGCTGCTACGGTCGCAGGTTCGAATCCTGCCTCGGGCTTGGATGTGTATGATCTCCTTAGGTTAGTTACGTTCAAGTAGTTCTAAGTTCTAGGGGACTAATGAGCTCAGATATTAAGTCCCATAGTGCTCAGAGCCATTTTTGAGGACTTGAACCTCCGCCGGGACCAGCCGCACAGTCCATGACTGCAGTGCCCGAGACCGCTCGGCTAATCCCGCGCGGCTATATTATTATTACTGTTATCATTGTGTCTCCCATACTCCTTCGGCGTGACTGATTTATTATATATTTATTACTGTTGTTGTTCTTGTTCTTGAATGCCAGACGCACTATTATACACTGAAGCGCCAAAGAAACTGGTATAGGCAGGTGTATTCAAATACAGAGGTATGTAAATGGGCAGAATACGGCTCTGTGGTCGGCAACGCCTATGTAAGAGAACAAGTGTCTGGTGCAGTTGTAAGATCTATTACTGCTGCTACAATGGCAGGTTATCAACATTTAAGTCAGCCTGAACGTGGTGTTATAGTCGCGGTGCGAGCAATGGGACACAGCATCTCCGAGGTAGTGATGAAGTAAGGATGTCCCCGTACGAACGTTTCACAAGTGTACTGTAAATACCAGGAATCCGGTAAAACATCAAATCTCCGACATCGCTGCGGACGGAAAAAGGTCCTGCAAGAACGGAACCAACGACGACTGAAGAGAATCGTCCAGTGTGACAGAAGTGCAGCCCTTCCTCAAACTGCTGTAGATTTCAATGTCGGGCCATAAACAAGTGTCAGCGTGCGAAACATTCAACGAAACATTATCGATGTGAACTTTCGGAGCTGAAGGCCCATTCGTGTACCCTTGGTGACTGCACGACACAAGGCTTTACGCCTCTCCTGGGCTCGTCGACACCGACACTGGGGTGTTGATGAATGGAAACATTTTGCCTGGTCGGACGAGTGTCATTTCAAATTGTATCGAGCGGGTGGACGTGTACGAGTGTGGAGACAACCTCATGAATACATGAACTGTTTAAGCTGGTGGAGGCTCGATAATGATGTGGGGCGTGGGCAGTTGGAGTGATATGGAACCTTAAATATGAAACTGTCCTACCATGAAGTGGCGAAACATCCATAAAAAATGATGGAACTTAATATGTGTGGTGTCTTCACAGAGTGCCTACTGAAGAGGCTTTTTAAATAAAAACGAAACGCGGCTTGTGTAAAACACTTGTGAATTCCAGTGACATTAAAACGAAAAAAGCAATAACTGAAAAAATACAGTTATATAAATACAACATGGAATGTACAAACCAGGTACCAAGATCCAGAAACTGTAGCTACCCTAGTAGTATAAGATCCCGTTTTAAATCAACCTTCCTTCTTCGAGTTTCCTAATAAATTGTATATTACATACAATGTAATGTATAAATAAACAATGAATGGCAGATTTGCCGTCCTATATCACTGCACAGCTATTTTTAATTAATTTTTTTACTGAATTATTTTTGGAGTTACTGTTATTCAGTTTCTTAAGAAAAATTCCACCAATCAATAGTAAAAGATGTAAATTTAACGCCAAAGTAATGTTGCCTACCTATTTCCAGGAAACAATTAAAAGTCACCAGGTGGAAACAGGGAGCGTGTTTGATTAAATTACCGTCTTCAAGTTTCCACATGAAGTGTAGACAATTTCATTGTGACACTTCGAAGATTTGCGAACATTCGTAAGGCAACTCCACACCAATGCGTTCCCATAAAATTATCCACATTTTGCATGTAATTGTGTGAGGAAACTTGATGAGGTTAATTTCCTCTTACACGGTTATCTGTTTCCACCTAGCAACCTTTCCTTATAGCCTCAAAAAATGTAGGCAGCTTACTCAGGCACTTTATTTGTATGTTTTGCTCTTGACTGAAGCAAAATTTTTCAAAAATGTTCAAATGTTTGTAAAATCTTATGGGACTTAACTGCTAAGGTCATCAGTCCCTAAGCTTACACACTACTTAACCTAAATTATCCTAAGGACAAACACACACACCCATGCTCGAGGGAGGACTCGAACCTCCGCCGGGACCAGACGCAAAATTTTTCAAGGAAGTGCATAACAGCAGCCGGCCGATGTGGCCAAGTGGTTCAGTCTGGAACCGCGCGACCGCTACGGTCGCAGGTTCGAATCCTGCCTCCGGCATGGATGTGTGTGATGTCCTTAGGTTAGTCAGGTTTAAGTAGTTCTAAGTTCCAGGGGACTGATGACCTCAGATGTTAAGCCCCTTAATGCTCAGAGCCATTTGAACCATTTTTGAACACAGACATTGTAATTTTCAAATAATTTTAATTGAAAATAGCTGTGCAGGGATGTAGGATGGCAACCGTGGAACTTTTTGCTTATTTAAGCATTACACTGTATAAAAACACGTTTTGTTAGGAAATTCAAAGAAAGAAGGTCGATTTAAGTAGGGATCTTAGATTATATGGCCTTGTGCTGTTACCCGTTCACCTTACAGCCACCTCCCGACAATGAACCTTCTCTCTGTCCTCGCTTATACCGTATGGCACTGCAGAATAAGTACCCCATGCCCTTATGAAAATTATAGAGTTCAGATTCTCCGAGCCTTGACAGACCTTGGGCTGTTCCGTCACATAAAAACAGTTCACTTACATCAGAAGAAAGTCTGCGTAGAGATAATCATCGAGAAACTAAATAGTCACTTGCGCAATTTATATCAACTCTTGAAAAAACGCCTTCAGAGTTTAAACCACCAAGAAGAATAAAAAAATTCACAATCTGGGCTCTTCATTGCAACGATTGCATCCTCAGGGAATGGTATTTGCGGTCATTTTAGGAGCAATCGTGATGTAGTTCAACTAATTCACCCCCTCACTATTCCCTCGGAAATTCCATTTACGCTGCACAAATGTTGCTCGCTGCTTTAAATCTGATCTGACACTTGTTGTCATCCATTACCAACGTAGGCATTCAAAGCTGGCACACACATTGTATTAGATTGAAGTCAGGCACACGGCTGACGCAATATTCAGAACAACATCACCATACTATCAGCTGCACAAGTTTAGCGTGGGAAGCTTTTAAATTGATATAGACTGCACTTGTGGTAGGAATAGATTTTATCAGATGCAATTCGTCCACAGTTTTCTACAGTAGCATGTGCAGAGGAAACGAGTGCTTAAGAAACTGTACCAATGTAATGAAGTACTATGTAGTGAGAAAATTTCTTATAGTGTTCTTTACGAACAGTGGTAGAACTTCTATTGCAAAACACATAAGTAATTATCATGTAGCTATATGTAATATGTGTAAACAGGTGCGCAATTGTTTTAAAAAGAATAGCATTACTGCAGATAAACAGCTTGTAATTCCAGCCTTCTTTGATTCATGCGTTTGAATTGCTCGTATCTCCTTTAGTAAGCTAAATATTTGAGAAAATGTAACGTGAACGTTTTAACTGGAAATTGTCCTTACAACCGCCTCTAGAAATAAGTATTACTAGATTTTTGCTCGCGGCTTCGCCCTCGTACACATATGTCACATATATTTGCACATATATTTATTTCACATACGCTTAACATATTTAAGACATATTTGTACACATGTTTCATCCGTATTTCTAGCGAATTCCCCACTGGAGATTCTTCTGAATTCTGAGGGAACTTGTAGTTCTGCCAGTAACAGCTCGTCGTTTGTGGAAAAAGCACTGAGGGAGACTGTTTCTCCGCTGTTTTAAACGAAGCGACTCAACAGTAGAGAGGACGTTAAATGTATTTGTGCTATTTAATTGTGTAACATGAGCCTTGGCTTCGAAGCACGATGTCAAAATTATTAACTCGGTGCATCGCTCATTCTGAAGATCTGGCTGATCATTGAGCAACGCAAATAGATTCATCAACATACTTTAAAAGTATTCCAAGTCAACTAATTACAGGAATGAAATACCAACAAGCTGTTGTGTAACTTTTATCCATGTACCCGTTTCTCATTGTCGCACTTAACCCTGTTGGTAGTAGCGTTATCTTACTCCCACGGTTTATACAAATAATGAGTCGTGTGTATGCTAAATTTGGCTGAATAATCGTCAGACGCTCCTGAGTTGTGCTTTTATGTCACACCAAACTCTCAGTCATAGGGGTGCTAGGAATGTCTCAATATCACAGTAAATTTTTGCAGATAGCATGTGATACGTGCGTCAATTTCGAGAGAAATTCCTACAGGTGTCAGAGAGATACATTGATATATCACTATTTTTGCACCCCACTCTCTCGCCCCCGTTCCCATCTTAATGAGTAAAACGTCAACCTGACTATCATCAGCAAATCTAGTGATCCCTAAAAATTCGGATTTGATAGTAATATCGGTCGTTATCAAGTATTTTTACGTACTGCGTCTTTTCACGGTCACCCCCAGCACAATACTGCATAGATGCTCTCACCTCTCGCCATATGAGGGCACATCCAGCACAGTCGAACACAATGATTTTGATGCTCCATGTGTTGTGATGTGGGGAAGCATAGTGGCAAGGGCATACTGACCTCCAAATCTTTGAACATGGTACACTGACCACGTCAACGATATTGCCACTCCGTACTCCTTTCCCATGTGCGTCTTTTTAGGGGTGCATTCGGTCCTGACTTCATTTTTATGAGTGACAGCGTGCGACCGCATAGAACATCGCAGGTAGAGGAGTTCTTGAAACTAGACGATATTCAGCGAATGGACTGGCCTGCACGTTCCCTCAACTTAAATTCCATCGAACACGTGTGGAATGTGAAGCACTTCCTCATGCACCAACAACCATCCAACAGTTGTCAACAGCATTGGTCGAGGAATGGAACGCCCTACTAGAGGAACTCCGTACCAACATTGTGGCGAACATGGTACTACGTCGCATAGCGTGGATTGCCGTCTGTGGTGATCATGGGTCCTATTAAGATCTATGCCCTGCCTTTTGTTATGTTCAGAGAACCATCATAAATCGTGGTGACTTCAACGTCATTCCCACATGTTTCTATGCGTATATCGTTCAGTTACCTTCTGTACTGCAATGTAGCAGTTCTTTCTACTGGAATTATAGCTTTCCCTACTTAAATGTCCAGAGTGTGGGATGTATGATTTCCTTGCGTCACAGCGCCACCGTCCAGTTCCAACTATGGCCACCAGGCGTCGTGATCAGTCATCGTGATTCATAGTCTCACTCACCCGATCAGTCGCAGTGCACTTGTTGACGGGTCAACATGAGATTGGACAAAAAGAGTAGGGCATTATTGTTGAAGATCTGTTATCAAAACAACGGTAATGCTGCTGCTGCGCTTCGAGAGTATCGCGGACTGAAAGGATCATCGAAGGGTCCTCTCTATCCCCCTGTTATGCGAAGCATGATGAACAAGTTCGAATCAACTGAAGAACTGGGCGTCACTCCGGGAAGAGCCCGACGACCAGTTTATGAAATCGCTGTTGCTGTGGCAGACAACGATGAGCTCAATTCCTGATCGTCAGGCAGTGCGAGTGCTGTGTCACGACAGTTGAACGTCCCGTGGTCCGCTGTACGGAAGGTGCTTCGAACCATTGTCAAATGGTATCCGTACAAGACCCATATCATACAGCAACTTGCACCACATGACGCGCAGCGACGTGTTGACTTCGCTCGCCTCTTTTCGCAAGGATCGAAGTTGACAAGGGCTGGCCTTGTACCATCCTATGTAGAGACGAAGCTCATTTTTCTCTGACAGGTGAGGTGAACACATAGAATTGCTGAGTGTGGGGATCTTCTCCTCCAGTTACTGTGCATGAAGTTCCTCTGTACGGTAGACGTGTCACTGTATGATGTTGATTCACGGCTACGTTCATCATTGGCCCATTCTTTTTTGAACATGTTGGCACTCAAGAACCAAAGACGTGCAGCGTAACTGCGATATGCTTCGCCAGCATGTCACAGCCGCCCTACAGGAGAGAGATGCATTGTACTCAACAGTTTTCATGCAAGATGGAGCACCATCGCACATCACTCTTGAAGTCCACCTGCTTCTCTGAAACACATTTGGAATTATCAGTCGATCGTTTCCAAATGCTCGGCCAGCACGATCACCTGTTATTTCTGGTTGTGGGGCTACTTGAAGGACAGGGTTTACCAGGGCAACATTCACACCTGCGCTGATATCAAGCGCAGCATGTCAAAGAGGTAGCCAGAATTCCTACGGACATGCTTCACTTCGTTCTGCCTTGCAGAATGCAGCCCTGTGCTTTCTACCCTTCTGGCCCCTGATGGGCGCCATACTGAGCCAATTTTGTAGCAATGGTATGGGTATGTAATGGTATGATGTACCGTAGCAGCACATTAAAAGTGTTTCGATTGAACTGATTCGGCCTTATTTCTTTTCCCCATGCACTTGATATTAATACCATCAAGTTTGGTCCTGGTATGGTAATTAGTTTCCATGTTATAAAGGGTTAAATAAGGAAAGTTTAGTTATAACTAACCGGTATTACAAGAGGGCTATTCGAAAAGTAAGGTCCGATCAAACGCGAAATGGAAATCACAGTGAAAATCCAATGAAGTTTTTCACAGATGTGTTGGGCTGTGTCCTTAGTATGCCCGTCGATTGCGTCACGTCGCTCTTTTCAACTCTCAGCTCACAGTGAGCAGAGATGCCTAGATAAATAGTGTCTCCCGCCAAGTATGAAGGCCTTGTGAAAGATTTCGTCTGATGTCATGCAGCCCACATAACATAACTGTCATGCGTTTCCTTCGTCTCGAAAATTCTCGGCCGGACTCTGCAGGGGCAATGAAGATGCTCCTGCAGAGTTTTCGCTGGGAAGTGTTTGAACACCCACAATACAGCCCGTAATTCTCTCGTTCTGAGTTTCATTTCTGCTCACATGAACCGCTGGCTACGAAGACAACATTCTGTCTTAGACAAGGATCTCCAGATCAGCATAGAGAACTGGCGGAAAGCCATGTGATTGCTTCTATGGCGAGGGTGTTGGAAAGTTGGTATAACTATATGACAAATGTTTCAGTCGGAGTGGCGATTAATTAGAGAATTAGCTGGAAGGTGTAGCTAAGCCTTCCAGCTAAAGGTTTTGATATGCGTGATTTTTACTGTTGTTTTTCCTTTCACGACCGTTCGGACCTTCCTTTCCGAACCGTCCCCATACTCCAAGTTTCATCGAGATGTGATAGACATCCCTGGGGTTGTGAAGCAGCTGAATGGGTTGAAAATAAATAAATCGCCAGGTCCTGATGGATTCCAATTCGGTTTTACAGAGAGTACTCTACTGCATTGGCTAATTACTTAGCTTGGATTTATCGCGAATCTCTTACCCAACGTAAAGTCCCGAGCGACTGGAAAAAAGCGCAGGTGACGCCTGTATATCAGAAGGGTAGAAGGACGGATCCTCAAAATTACAGACTAATATCCTTAACATCGGTTTGTTGCGGGATTCTCGAACATATTCTCAGTTCGAATATAATGAATTTCCTTGAGACAAATAAGTTGCTGTCCAAGCATCAGCACGGCTTTAGAAAGCATCGCTCCTGCGAAACGCAACTCGCCCTTTTTTCACATGATATCTTGCGAACCATGGATGAAGGGTATCAGACGGATGCCATATTCCTTTACTTCCGTAAAGCCTTTGACTCGGTGCCTCACTGCAGACTCCTAACTAAGGTACGAGCATATGGGATTGGTTCCCAAGTATGTGACTGGCTCGAAGACTTCGTAAGTAATAGAACCCAGTACGTTGTCCTATATTGGTGAGTGTTTATCGGAGGTGAGGGTATCATCTGGAGTGCCCCAGGGAAGTTCGGTAGGTCCGCTGTTGTTTTCTATCTACATAAATGATCTTTTGGATAGGGCGGATAGCAATGTGCGGCTGTTTGCTGATGATGCTGTGGTGTACGGGCAGGTGTCGTCGTTGAGTGACTGTAGGAGGATACAAGATGACTTGGACAGGATTTGTGATTGGTGTATAGAATGGCAGCTAACTCTAAATATAGATAAATGTAAATTAATGCAGATGAATAGCAAAAAGAATCACGTAATGTTTGAATACTCCATTAGTAGCGTAGCGCTTGACACAGTCACGTCGATTAAATATTGGGTGTAACATTGCAAAGCGATATGAAGTGAGACAAACATGTAATGGCAGTTGTGGGGAAGGCGGATAGTCGTCTTCGGTTCATTGGTAGAATTTTGGGACGATGTGGTTCATCTGCAAAGGAGACCGCTTATAAAACACTAATACGACCTATTCTTGAGTACTGTTCGAGCGTTTGGGATCCCTATCAGGTCAGATTGAGGGAGGACGTAGAAGCAATTCAGAGGCGGGCTGCTAGATTTATTACTGGTAGGTTTGATCATCACGCGAATGTTACGGAAATGTTTCAGGAACTCAGGTGGGAGTCTCTAGAGGAAAGGAGGCGTTCTTTTCGTGAACCGCTACTGAGGAAATTTAGAGAACCAGCATTTGAGGCTGACTGCAGTACAATTTTACTTCCGCCAACTTATATTTCGTGGAAAGACCACAAAGATAAGATAAGAGAGAAAAGGCTCGTACAGAGGCATATAGGCAGCCATTTTTCCCTCGTTCTGTTTGGGAGTGGAACAGGGAGTGAAGATGCTAGTTGTGGTACGAGGTACCCTCCGCCACGCACCGTATGGTGGATTGCAGAGTATGTATGTAGATGTAGATGAATTTGACAGTGACACATATGCAAAAGTAACTTTTGTCCTTAGCTTCTGATCATCAGTGTATGCAGGTATGCCGTTCTTCGTTCTGTACTGTAAGATATAAGTGGTACGGGGTACGAGATGCAATTGTGTAGCATCGTATGAGGCAGCAGCTCCCTTGTCCGTGTGGGACACATTGCTCATTGCGCGGCGACCTTGGTGTTTAGTGGTGGGTGGGAGTGCCATTGCGTCTGTGGCGCCGGCGGCCACGGCCAGTGCTGCTGCAGACGGGCGGCGTGGGTGCGTGCAGGCGCAGCCGCCAGCTCGCCGGCTTCTATTATTTTCGGACAAGTGAGGCTGGCGTACTGCCAAGCAGGGGGACGCGCTGCTCCCTTCGCTCATCACCCCGGCCCGCGAGATTCAGGCGTCTGCAAACATATCGTTGCTGAACTCTTCACATTTTACTGCGCTCGCGTGGGGTACTCTTCACAGGCGCTCACTAGTGCGGTTTATCGAACAATAATGTCCCTGTCCAAACGCCAATTATGAATAGCAGTCATGTGTGGCGTTCTGTGAAAGAAAAATACACTACTGGCCATTAAAATTGCTACACCAAGAAGAAATGCAAATGATAAACGCGTATTCATTGGACAGATATATTATACTACAACTGGCATGTGATTACATATTCACGCAATTTGGGTGCATAGATCCTGAGAAATCAGTACCCAGAACAACCACCTCTGGCCGTAATAATGGCCTTGATACGCCTGGGCATTGAGTCAAACAGAGCTTGGATGGCATGTACAGGTACAGCTGCCCATGCAGGTGCAACACGATACCACAGTTCATTAAGAGTAGTGAATGGCGTATTGTGACGAGCTAGTTGCTCGACCACCATTGACCAGACGTTTTCAATTGGTGAGAGATCTCGGCAATGTACTGGCCAGCAGTCGAACATTTTCTGTATACAGAAAGGCCTGTTCAGGACCTGCAACATGCGGTCGTGCATTATCTTGCTGAAATGTAGATTTTCGCAGGGATCGAATAAAGGGTAGAGCCACGGGTCGTAACACATCTGAAATGTAACGTCCAGTGTTCAAAGTGCTGTCAATGCGAACAAGAGGTGATCGAGACGTGTAACCAATGGCACCCCATACCATCACGCCGGGTGATACGCCAGTATGGCGATGACGAGTACACACTTCCAATGTGCGTTCACTGCGATGTCGCCTAACACGGATGCGACCAAGCTGTAAACAGAACCTGGATTCATCCGAAAAAATGACATTTTGCCATTCGTGCACCCAGGTTCGTCGTTGAGTACACCATCGCAGGCGCTCCTGTGATGCAGCGTGAAGGGTAACCGCAGCCGTGGTCTCCGAGCTGATAGTCCATGCTGCTGCAAACGTCGTCGAACTGTTCGTGCAGATGATCGTTGTCTTGCAAACGTCCCCATCTGTTGATTCAGGAATCGAGAAGCGGCTGCACGATCCGTTACAGCCATGCGGATAAGATGCCTGTCAACTCGACTGCTAGCGATACGAGGCCGTTGGGATCCAGCACTGCGTTCCGTATTACCGTCCTGAACCCACCGATTCCATATTCTGCTAACAGTCATTGTATCTCGACAACGCGAGCAGCAATGTCGCGATACGATAAACGGCAATTGCGATAGGCTACAATCCGATCTTTATCAAAGTCGGAAACGTGAAGGTTTGCATTTCTGCTCCTTACACGAGGCATCACAACAACGTTTCACCAGGCAACGCCGGTAAACTGCTCTTTGTGTATGAGAAATCGGTTGGAAACTTTCCTCATGTCAGCACGCTGTAGGTGTCGCCACCGGCGCCAACCTTGTGTGAGTGCTCCGAAAAGCTAATCATTTGCATATCACAGCATCTTCTTCCTGTCGGTTAAATTTCGCGTCTGTAGCACGTCATTTTCGTGGTGTAGGAATTTTAGTGGCCAGGAGTGTATACTGATGGAGAGAAAATCGCAACATCGAAAAGTTATTAATGTAGAGTAATGAAATTTCGGAAATACATTTGTCTAGGTGACATATGTAAGTGATTAATATTGCACGATCAAAGGTTAATGTAAGCTAGATATAAGCCATTGCAGATGTGAAACGCTGGTACATTAATAACCGGTGTAGCCCCCATAATGTTGAATGCAAGCGTGAAAACCGGCATGCATTTTATTTCACAGGCGCCGGAGTCAGTTTGTGGGATCGAGTTCCATGTCTGATGCACTTGGTCGGTCAGTACAGGGTCGGTTAACGCTGTTTGTGTATGACGCTGGACTTGTCGTCGGATGATGCCCCATACGTGCTCGGTTCGAGACAGATCTGGTGATCGAACAGGCCAGGGCAAAATGTCGACACTCTGCAGAACACGTATGTTTAGGTTGGTTGGTTGTTTGGGGAAGGAGACCAGACAGCGTGGTCATCGGTCTCATAGGATTAGGGAAGGATGGGGAAGGAAGTCGGCCGTGCCCTTTCAGAGGAACCATCCCGGCATTTGCCTGGAGTGATTTAGGGAAATCACGGAAAACCTAAATCAGGATGGCCGGACGTGGGATTGAACCGTCGCCGTCCCGAATGCGAGTCCAGTGTCTAACCACTGCGCCACCTCGCTCGGTCACGTATGTTTACAACAGCGGTATGTCGGCAAGCGTTATCCTGTTGGAAAACATCCCCGGATTGCTGTTCATGAATGGCGGCACAACAGGTCTAATCAACAGACTGACGTACAAATTTTGCAGGTTGCGTCGGATAACCATGCTCCTTCTGTCACACGGATTCGCAACGCAGAGCATAGCTCCAGGTGTAGGTCTAGTGTGTGTAGCACTATGACAGGATGATTCCTGCTCTCAACTGCTTTCCTTCGAACCAGCACATGGCTATCGCCGGCACCAAGGCAGAAACAGCTTTCATCAGAAAAGACAACAGACCTCCATCCTGAGCCGGCCGTTGTGGCCGAGCGGTTCTAGGCGCTTCAGTCCGGACCCGGGTTGCTGCTACGGTCGCAGGTTCGAATCCTGCCTCGGGCGTGGATGTGTGTGGTGTCTTTAGGTTAGTTATGTTTAAGTAGTTCTAATTCTAGGGGACTGATGACCTCAGATGTTAAGTCCCACAGTGCTTAGAGCCATTTGAACCATTTGAACCTCCACCCTGCCCTCCGATGAGCTCTCGCTTGACACCATCGAATTCGCAAGTTGCAGTGGTTTGGGGTCAGTGGAAAGCACACTACAGGGCGTCTGGCGTTGACCTATCCTTGAAGTAACCGATTTTTTATAGTTCACTGTGTCACGGTGGTGCTAACTGCCATTCAGATTGCTGCTACAGATGCAGTACGATGCCCCAGAGCCATATGCCGAACATTGTGGCCTGCCTTGCCGGTAGTGCCACGTGGCCGTACGGAGCCCGGTTTTCTTGCGACCGCGCATTCTCGTAACCACCACTGCCAGCAGTCATGTACAGTTGCTACATTCCTGCCAAGTATTTCTGCAATATCGCAGAAGGAACATGTAGCTTATCATAGCCCTATTACATGACCTCGTGCAAACTCAGTGAGGTGTTGATAATGGCGTCTTTGTCGCCTTGAAGGTATTCTTCACCAACATCGCCTCCCCACGTGCAATCTACATCTGCATCTACATCCATATTCCGCAAGCTACTTGACGGTGTGTGGCGGAGGGTACTTTGAGTACCTTTATCGGTTCTCCCTTCTATTCCAGTCTCGTATTGTTCGTGGAAAGAAAGATCGTCGGTATGCCTCTGTGTGGGCTCTAATCTCTGTGATTTTATCCTCATGGTCTCTTGGCGAGATATAAGTAGGAGGGAGCCATATACTGTTTGACTCTTCGGTGAAGGTATGTTCTCGAAACTTCAACAAAAGCCCGTACCGAGCTACTGAGCGTCTCTCCTACAGAATATTCCACTGGTGTTTATCTATCATCTCCGTAACGCTTTCGCGATTACTAAATGATCCCGTAACGAAGCGCGCTGCTCTCTGTTGGATCTTCTCTATCTCTTCTTTCAACCCTATTTGGTACGGATCCCACACTGGTGAGCAGTATTCGAGCAGTGGGCGAACAAGTGTACTGTAACCTACTTTGTTTGTTTTCAGATTGCATTTCCTTAGGATTCTTCCAATGAATCTCAGTCTGGCATCTGCTTTACCGACGATCAACTTTATATGATCATTCCATTTTAAATAAACGTAACGGACGCTCACAACTGTTACAGCGTGTATTTAAAGCGAACCTGATTTACATCATCACAGTGGCGCTACTAGTGTCATCCTTAGGTGACTGGCGCGAAATCTGAACAGACTCTATCCTTCACATGTAGAAACATGCTTACCAATTTTTGTTTATCAATACGAGCGTGGCCAATTTACTTAAAATTTTTACACAGTGCTCTAACAAACATTCGCGACGACGTGCGCTATGTATTTTTTAACAATATTTTACAGGTTTTCTGTTGTAAAGAAATTCGAAAAAGAAATTGGCGTGCTGCGAAAGTCTACGATTTCTCTTTTTTACATTGCTCGCAATCGTTTTCAACTGGTATAGCAAGGCATTAAAACCATTAGACGAATATTTGTCCCATATATATTGTTTTTCTGTACATATATTTTTTACAGAACTAGTGTAGGCGACAGTGTGCTCTTTTTTTTCTTCCTTGCATTCCGTTTTAACTGAAAAACCGTATGGCAGAATAGTTGTATTTATGGCTTTTTGTCTTATAATTAGAATACTACTACACAATCTCAATCGTCTGAAACTTGACCGTCTGCAGACTGAAGCCACCTGAAATAATGTCACTGAAGCTGCTATCCTCACTGATCTCTAATTGGAGAGGTGTCTGCCGTACCCAGTACACCATTGATTACAACCGATTTACCCATTCAGTTGAAGCGAAGCACGGTTTCGTTTGTACTAATAAAAAATAAGGCTCAAGGCAGTGGTGGATACAGAAAAGCCTCAAGGAGGGGACGCTAAAGATATCTTCAACTACCTTTACTTTTACCGTAATAAAAAATAATCACTCTCACTCTTGACTAATCTTCACACTTGCTACAACTAATACTTTTTACTTATTCGTTCTTCAGTCTTAATATTTCTGCTTCTGAATGTAAACTTGCTTCCTATTCGGCAAATGGACCGTATTTCTAGCGCTACGTATCGAAGGCTCTCTGTAGAAGAAAACAGTAGAATATTCGCGACGTTTCTCGAACAAATGTCAGAAAGAGGTGACTGGGGTCTTGTCAGACTCTGCACTGGTCGTCTGATAGTCGAGCGCAGGATGAGCAAGAGAGCTATATCATCTCATTTCGTCACAGCAAGATCACACGTGACCGAAACATGGGAACTCCATCTTGAACGTAGAGCAGACACTGGAATTTCCGAGTGTCTAACAAGGCAACATTCCCAAGTATCAATCAACGATATTGATGAGACGTGGTTGGTGTGCGGAGGGGGGAAATAATGCAATGCGTAATTTTTTTACCTAATTTCACTTTTAACTGGTAAAACACACCCGAAAAGGTAGTCTGGCATATTAGATTCGGAGGTAATATCTTCTAAACGATGATGTATAAAAAATGTTGCTGATACAAAAGTTGATATGTACTTAATGTTCTTGAAAACTGTATAATCGAATATTGTAATAGACTGAAATTTTGCAAAATACACCACCACCATTAGTTAATTTTGAAAAATGTTATTTGAGAAACCAATTTTATTGCACATGGATGTATGTGCCTTGAAAGCTTCTTTAATTTATGTTGCAACAAAAATATTCGTTTTCCAAAATAAATTAATAATGGTGTGGTACTTTTCAAAGTTTAAAATTATTAAATAAGTTGCTTACACAGTTCTCAAGACCATTAATCATTTGACAACTTTTATATTAGGAGCATTTTTCGTATATCATCGTTTAGACGATCTTCCCTGCAAGTCTAATACACCAAATTACGTTTCGGGGCGTGTTTTACCCCTCAAAAATGAAGCTGGGCACAAACAAAAACATACGTATTGCATTATTTTGTCTTTTCTACACAGCCGCCAAGTTTCATTAAGATCGTTTATCGACACTTGGGAACGTTCCCTTGTCTCGACAGTCTACGAATGTCCATAAAGTCCTGCTATCACTTCAAAAAATCATCATTTGGATACTATTAGAGACAGAGCATCGCGGTTTGCTGTAAAACGTTTAGCACCTCTCAAAGTATTTTTCTGTTCTGCTAGAACTTCAGTGTGTGATCCACTTGTCGCTCGCGGAACCTCAAGGCGATATTCGAGTTCTGCCCCTATATAGGTCAGCATTGCGGTGCCAACTGCTCTCGTTGCTGCCTTTGTACATGGACGAAGGGTAGCAGTGTTATTCACTGATGTTATGCACACACAATCCTTAACGTAACTTCCAAAATAGAAGACTGATTGAGTGAAGTCATGAGAGAGCGAGGGCCATGAGTTGTGACGATCACGATACGTCCACCCCACGGGAACTCTGTCATTCAATTGTGGAAATGTAGATGTGCACCATCATGATTATGGACAGCTACAGGTCTTCTGTCTGTGATAGCTGGAACTACTCTGACATGTCCAGGTAAACATTTCCCGTTATGATTTTCTCTGCGAAGAAAAATGAGCCTACCTTGGATTAGGTCACATCAAACATTAAGCTTCACGCTGTCACAGATGTGTTCACGTGTATTATGTGGGCCTTTGGAGCCCCAAATCCTAATGGTGAGGTTATTCCAGGAATGTGGAACGTTGCTTCCTCTGAAGATAGGTACATTTTCGGGTAGTCATTGTCAGTGTGAGTCCGTATATCGATGATCGTTTTCCTGCAATACCTGGACCATTTATACTTTTTACGCAAAAAGGTTTAACAACTTATGTAACACTTCACTGACAGTTGATCTTGCTTCCTGTAATTCGCGTGATGTCCGAGAAATTGACCCCTGAAGGCTGTGTTGAAATGCAATATGCTCACTGTCAACACGTCCTTGAGACGCAGGGGGACGCCGACTTCGAAGAAGGCCTTTGACACTGCCTGTCTTTTTAAAGTTTTCGAACCACCCCATTGCATTTGTTTTTGCCAGTGGTTCCCTCCCATACTGACGTCAACTATTCCGCAGTACCTATTTCACGGATTTGGCTTCTGCTTGCCAGATAATGCGTTGCGCCTGCTACTGGACTCTCACCATTTTGATGCACCCCAAGTCAAATCTGCCAGAAACCAGATAGGAGAAAAAGTTGAGAGATGTTAAACGTTTTACAACAAACCACGTTTCCCTATCTCCAAGTTATTATTTCTGATGTGATAGAGGTACTTTATGGACAACCTTTGTTTTACTTCAACTTGGACAAAATCGGTGATCCCAGAGGATTGTGACGGGGGACGAAACGTGGGTCCACCATTACACGCCCGAATCGAAGGCCGCATCCATGGAGTGGAAACATACGTCATCAACTGTCCGAAAGAAGTTCAAAAGCACAAAGGAGTTTTTCTGGAGGATGCAACCATCAGTGCTTGCGCGGTACTGTGCCAGTCTGTCGGAATTGAAAGAGGTAATTCGGAAAAAGCGGCCTGGCCTTCTCAGATCTGGCGTTCTGGTGTTGGATGACAATGAAAGACCACACACGGCAACGGCTACGCAAAACCATATTGCAACTCTTGATTGCGAGCGCCTACACCATTCGCCTTACAGTCCGGATCTCGCACCAAGTGACTTCCATCTGTGTCCTGCTTTGAAGAAGACTCTCGGCGGAAGGCACTTTGACAGCAATGTTGACGTCAAACAAGCCGTTCAACGCTTCTTCCGTATGCAACGCCCTGATTTTTCCCTGGAAGGCTTTTTGAAGCTTATAAAGCGATTTGACAAACGTCTCAATGCACTTGGAAATCGTGTAGAAAAATAAAGATATGTCTTATCTTTAATGTCTCATTCTCTTTTATTTTTCCTCTTACACACAATTCTGACCACAGTCGATAGGGGCAACTTATTTTCCAACTCCCCCACGTACAATAATAAAGATTGCGTTATTTGATGGTTTTCCGATTTCAAGTGCCAAACGAGTAGTTTTCGTGTTTAGATCAATCCATGCATCCTTGGGAGGCACCTCGAAAGGGTCATTTGACTTTGAAATCAGTAACAGATCAATGTGACGTAAAGAAATATAATTGCGTGGAAAAAGATAATGTATAATAGATGGGTTGGATGCTCTAAGCATGGAAACTTCTTGCGTGGATTGACAAGCCGGCATAGAAGTTAGTACACGTGGATGCTACGTTGGAAGTGCGTCGAAAAGCACTTGTCAACAGAGCAGCATTCTAGCAGTGGAGGGAGTATTCTTATGTGGAATATGTTTACGTGGCGCAACATGATTTTTATCATCTTTCCTCACCGGCGAAAGGTAGAGGAATGTACTTCCCGATCATCCGTATCATCCGTTTGCTCGCCTACAGCACCTCATAGAACACATACATACACCGTCCGTCTAAAAAGTTCCGTGACTGATTTTATTCCTGGCGTACAAACGACGTCAGCGCAGTAACAATGCTGGCTGCTTGAAGTAGCAACTGTAAACAACAGATGTGCATTCGACCAGTCGGTTGTGAGGAGGCAGTTTTAACCCAATCGCATCAAACGACTAGCTGCAGTCGCTTGGTGTGCCAGTTAAATCGTACAACGATCTGACCTCGCACATCCACGCTCCACTATACGAATGCATGGAGTTCACTTTATGGCCAATAGGCGACTCTTCAGTGTATTCTAAAACGAAGCACAGGTCATCACGAGTGACGAGACAGTGTGTAATCAGTATGTTCCAACCACAAAACGACAAAGAAGTTCACACGAAGGTTCAACGATCCACTCGGTCTAAGGCGTTTAGCCTGACCGGGTTGCCTCCAAACACGTCTCCGACGATTGTCTGGTTCAAGGCATATGCGGCACTCATCGGTGAAGAGAACGTGAGGCCAGTCCTGAGTGGTTCATTGGGCATGTTGTTGGGCCCATCTGTACTGCACTGCATGGTGTCGTGGTTGCAAAGATGGACCTTTCCATGGACGTCGGGAGTGAAGTTGCGCATCATGCAGCCTGTTGCGCACAGTTTGAGTCGTAACACGTAAAGTCCTGTGGGTGCACGAAAAGCATTATTCAACATGATGGCGTTGCTGTCAGGGTTTCTCCGAGCCACAATCCGTAGGTAGTGGTCATCCACTGCCGTAGTAGCCCTTGGGAGGCCTGAGCGAGGCATGTTATCGACAGTTCCTGTCTCTTTGTATCTCCCCCATGTCCGAACAACATCGCTTTGGTTCAATCTGAGACGCCTGGACACTTCCTTGTTGGGAGCCCTTCCTGGCACAAAGTAACAATGCGGACGCGATCGAACCGCGGTATTGACCGTCTAGGCATGGTTGAACTACATACTACACGAGCCGTGTACCTCCTTCCTGGTGGAATGACTGGAACTGATCGGCTGTCGGACCCCCTGCGTCTAATGCATGGTTGATTACATCTCTGGACTGGTTTAGTGACATCTCTGAACAGTTAAAGAGACGTTGTCTATGACACAATATCCACAGCCAACGGCTATCTTCAGGAGTTGTGGGAACCGGGATGATGCAAAACTTTTTTTGATGTGTGTAATAGCAGTACATGGTACCCCCCGACATGCTTGTGCGGTATGTATGTAGATGAATCTCGTCATTACATTCGCCTCAGAACTGTTACAGAGATTCATGGGGCGGTAAAGTGCTCCAGTCGAAATGTCAGTGGCACTGCTGAGTGTGTCCTACGACTTCCACATCTCTGGCAGTGGGTTGCACACAATGTTTGTGTGTGTGTGTGTGTGTGTGTGTGTGTGTGTGTGTGTAGAGAGAGAGAGAGGCCAAGGCTCGATTACAGTTAGCAAGCTCAAATGGACGTAGGGTGCAGCAGTTACACAGAGATGAAGAGGCTTGCTCAAGTCAGACCACCATGGAGAGCTGCATCAAACCAGTCTTCGGACTGGAGACCACAAAAACAACAATAATGAAATGAATAGAAAATCACTTGTGAGGAACTAGGAGCATTGTCAACACACTTAGTTCTATCGAACTGATTAAAACAGCGCAGTGCGGTGAATGAGAAGGTGTAAGAATCAGTGAGTACACATTCTCTGCAGAAGGGGAACGCTTTGCATATGTTTGTGCAGCACGCATCGGAATCCGGGTTGTCCGCGGGAATTCGTGCTCTGGGCGATCTTGAACAGGTGTGCAGAAACGCACCCAGGCATACGAAATAGTGATTTACCAGTCATGTTTATTCATAAGTATGGTCACGATTACGTAATTCAGTGTAACATACACAGGACGCTTGTCTGTGGGGCCTAACTTTGCATAAATACGCAACTACGTAAATTCAACCTGTTGCCTCTGTCGATATTGTGGTATTTCCTCTCTAGTAGCTATTTCCACTCATGACGCTGTCTTCATTGCAACATATTCCTCCTTGTAACTACCCATGTTCATGCATTTTTCTGCTCATTGCTTGTCACTTTACATCTACAGTTTGTTTCAAAACAATGAACTGATTTTAACAATTTATATTCATTAATACTAACGTGTTATAAAACGGGACCAAACTGGAAAATGTTAACGAAACTCTAATATTTTTGCTATATCATTGTAAATGCTCTTTGAGTCCACTACTAGCTCTACGGGCAGTATCAAGACGAAAACAGAGTTCATCATACACTTTACATAAGACGAATAAACCCACCATCTGTTGTTTAATGAATAGATTTCAGTGTATAAAACGTCGTATCTACCGAATTATATGTCGTATGACTATATGATTTTCTGATACATTCAGTGATTATATGAGAAGTCTGTCTGCGAAATTTGTTGCGTATAGAGTTAGTGGCAAAAAAAATATTAAATTGAAACTTCATGTCCGATACTGAAGTTATATTGCATTAACTGCGAAAATGTAGTAAGAGATAAACTTTTTTTCTTCCATTATTTTGACCGGGTGTCAGCGAGAAAACATTTCAAGTAGGTTAGAAATTATGTGCAAAGCTTGTTTGAAGTGGCCAATCGCTCTCATTCTCAAAAACTGGATGAATATAATCTGGATAATTTGGACGCCAAGACACACGCACATTCTGCAACTTTAATACTCTCCTTATTGTGTTAAGCCTTTAAAATAAGAGAATACCTCTTAATGAGTAAAATATGGCAGCAATTTAAAATTTATAAATTTGGTAAATAATTATATGAAATATTGCAAATGAAATATTTCTTTTCTCTCTGATGGTCTCGCAGCGCGTTTTAGGTCGAAGAATGACATATTACATACACCCTTCCAAGCTTTTTTTGCAACTGATACATTATTAATTCGTTATACACCACGAAGAGTTCTTTCCCGCAGTTTTTGCCATTTTCAAGTGATCCTGGAATGGCAGTGCAATTTTTTGCAATATGATAAGATAAAAGTATAATGCTTACGTCTATGTTAGTAGTTCGTTGCTCTACAACATACGCCACAATATATTATGCTACAAGAGTTCATGGTTTATATCTGTGTTAATGGTAATTTAGTTTATGTATAATATAATGTAACACAGAAATATTTTGTTTACGGATATGTTAGTAGTAGCTTCTTTACATCTCAGATATTACAACATAATTACAATATTTCATCTTGGAGTGTCTTTTTGATTCTCTCTCAGTTTTTTTTGCTACTGATGTGATTTTATTTATAGTAGCACTTACATATGTTTGACAGATTTCTCCAGTGATGGTTATATGTTTACAATGAATTTTACTCTGCGGAAAATCAGTGATAATAAGTACATTACAAAGACAATATTGCTCTAATTTTTCGTTCCTCCTACAAAGATATTTCTTTTGAGTATTCTACTGTTTTCATCTCGTGAAATGATGAAAATTTATCCTTTTTCTTTCAGGATATCAATAATGTTTTCTAGATTTTGTATGTTTCAGCTACGTTTGTTCATTAAGAATGTCGTTTGGATATGCATTTGTAAAGGTGCAAATTTGCGATTCTTCCAGGATATTCAGTGTATGTCCTTTGGGTGTCCTAAGTAGAATTTTTATTGGATTTTCTATTTCTCCTTTGTCTTTTTGGTTTCGTAGTAGTATTTCAAATGTAGAGTGATGGACTTCACAGTCACGGGGGCGATCCTAGAACCTTATTCTGAAAATTCTACCTGTTTGTCCGATGTGGAATTTGATGTAATCCTCGCAACAAATTCGAGAAATTCCTGGATATGAGAAATTAGGTATTTCAGATTTTCATGATTGAAGTTTTGTTTTCAGATGATTATTGAGCCAACGGCCTTGACGCTGTGGTAACACTGATTCCCGTCAGATCACCGAAGTTAAGCACTGTCGGGTTTGGCTAGCAATTGTATGGGTGACCATGCGGTCTGCCGACCGCTGTTGGCAAGCGGGGTGCGCTCACTCCTTGTGAAGCAAACTGACGAGCTACTTGATTGAGAAGTAGCGGCAGCGGTCTCGTAAGCTGTGCTGACCACATTCCCTCCATCTCCGCTTCCAGTGACGCCTGTGGGCTGAGGATGACACGGCGGCCGGTCGGACCCGTTAGGCCTTCATCGCTTGTTCGTGTTGTTCAATATATTGCTCAGTTTACTTGAAATTTGGACAATGTATGGTTCTGTGACATAGGTAGAAAACTGAGCACTTTTTATTACACGCTTCCCAACCTAATCAGCGCACGCATCCACTCCGTAAGGGGTGTAAGGTCGTCCTGATATGTGGATTCATACAATTAAATTCTTTGTAAACTTGACTCGAATTGTAATCACTGCAATAACGTCACACACTGTCTGAATTCGTGAAGTTTCAATTTAATTCCACCTCCCCTCCCGAATGTTTAATTTTTTGTCAGACAGTGTATTTGAACGATTTTCCGACGGTTCTGGTGCAACCGTAAGTGCGTGCTATGCCACTTAACTTTACTGCTCATATTAACAAATTCTGCATTGAAAGGTAACGTTTGTACCGCCTTTCGTATCCTTTAAGAGAAGAGCTATAACTGCTTTTCGTCGGTATCGTTTGTAGGTTATACGATACCAGATACCTTTGTGAGGAACTGCAGGTTATCTGCTTGCTACAGTTGTCTCCGATCGAAACCTTGTTGAATGTTCTACACTTTGTCTTCAGGAGAGCAAGGTCCACCTGGGCTTCAGCTTTGCACAGGTATCTGTCTCCGAAATAGCGATACCAGTTACGAATGTCTTTATCAAAGTCGGACCAGTTCCCCTGTTGAGCGGACGCTTGAGAATGAGGTTACAAACACGATCAACGAAGAATGGATTGGCATCCTCAGACAAGAGGTGATATAAATTCCGCGTGACGTAATTATCTTGAACCCAATATCTCCATTAGCTGACTAGTGGCAGCATCCATTCTCAGATACTGTTCGGTTTATCTTTATCTTAAGTGTAGCATTTTCAATCAATTTTCTTTCATGACAATCGTGAAATCTTGTGCAGCGTTTGATTATACTGAAAGACATGAGAAAGCAAGTAATATTTGGTCCGCAGGTAGAGTTATTTTACGAAAACAAAAAATTTGCAAACACAGTTTTTCAGATTTAGTCTTCAGATCTGAAACACTATACTTACTTTACTTTCTCTTCAAAAAATGGTTCAAATGGCTCTGAGCACTATGGGACTTAACATCTGAGGTCATCAGTCTCCTAGAACTTAGAACTACTTAAACCTAACTAACCTAAGGACATCACACACATCCATGACCGAGGCAGGATTCGAACCTGCGACCGTAGCAGCAGCACGGTTCCGGACTGAAGCGACTAGAACCGCTCGGCCACACCGGCCGTCTTACTTTCCGTGTCCGATCGAGAACACAAGACTCTCTCCTTCTAAAACTGCGCAGCTTTAATGGCCTTGTCATTGCACAAAAAGACATCTTCCGCTGTGCAAAGAAACTCCATCCGTGGGGGACATGGTCGGTTTTGAAGACACTCATCATCTGGTAAGGATGGTGACAGTTATTTGCATGTCAATATAAGACTCTATGAGACGGCTTCGGATACATAGCTGTAGTAAGGTGGCAACGAATCGAACCAGCCGGCTGGAGTGGCCCAGCGGTTCTAGGCGCTAGGCGCTACAGTCTGGAATCGCGCGACCGCTACGGTCGCAGGTTCGACTCGTGCCTCGGGCATGGATGTGTGTGATGTCCTTAGGTTAGTTAGGTGTAAGTAGTTCTAAGTTCTAGGGGACTGATGAACTCAGAAGTTAAGATCCATAGTGCTCAGAGCCATTTGAACTTTTTTTTTGGGGGGGGGGGGGGGGGGGACATGAGCAAATGTTCAGTCGACTGTGTTTCCCCACATTTACACTGGTCATCTTCAGCGGAGCCCCACAGAACCATGTTTACTTCGCGTTATGCAGAAGAGGAAACTTAGTAAGAGGCGATGTCACTTTGGAACAAACATCAGTCCAGCTTCCAAAGTGACATCACATCTTACCAAGTTTCCTCTTCTTCCACAGGATAACCACAGCATTTATGAAAAGACTATGTAACATCAGCGTAATCTTATCATTAAATTGTTTTTGTAAGGCCACTTAGCCTGAAGATCAGGTATTCCCTCGAAAAATGTAGCAAAATAAATAAATAATGCAACAGTTAACAATGTTTGTGACTAGTAGCGGTAATTTAAAAAACCTTTACATATAATCATTGTTGTACATGAAATAAACGTGGGATGCAAATTCCGAAAAAGTCATAAAGTTTTAGTTATCACCTCGGAAACATCAATCTGCGACCATGAGACTTGTTTATGTTACCAGTAATTCTCCACATATACACACTACACGCCATAGATTTCCCAATGATCGGCGGAGACCTTGCTTGCAGAACTTTCGTTTAGGACATTCAGGAGACGTCCCACCTCGGAAACAATTCTAGAAATGCCTACCACGCAATGGTTCAGTCACCGGAGGAAAGAGGAAGAAGTCTCTGGGTTCCATATCAGCAGAGTAAATGGGTTCGGGGGGGGGGGGGGGGGGGGGAGGAGGGAGAAGAAAAATTTAGTATCTCAAAGAATCAGCATGTGCAGAATGACGCGAGAAAAGTCCCCCTTCGACGCTTCGTCGGCAGCCGACCGTAATCTCGTCAGGAGATTTCGGTAGTACGCTACACTGCGACGGTTTTCGTTTTATGAGCATGATCTGTTAGCATCACACCACAGCAATTCCAAAATACCCTCAGCATCACCTTACGTGATGATAGTTAGTTATTCCGCTTTTTTCGGCGTTGCTGAATCCACATGTTCACACAGCCCGTTTGGAGTCTTTGTTTCGGAATCAGAGTGATACGGCAAGCATTCAATCATGGTGATTAGGTGCCTAAAGAAGTCATCTGGAACGCTTCCGCTGCTTCTTCAGTTCGATGGGCTTTTTGAATGAGTGTGAGCAGTCGTTCAAGATGTTGAAAACTGGTCCATGATGGCGAATTGTTGGCGCACATTTCTGCCAACCTAGCATTGATTGCTGTAGCGTTGTTTCCCGTTAAGTACAGAAACCACGAGATACTCCCATTTTATCAGTAAACTGCACAATTATGTTTTGGCTACTCCAGTGATATGCTACGGTACTGTGGTGCGAAGATTTCATTGTGTGTCAGGTCTGCAGTCATGCAATAAACAAAAAACTAGTTACGTAACTTTATTTTTTCGAGGCGGTAATTAAAGCATTATAACTATCCCTCGTACAAAATTGAAGCTCACTTGATTTCTGTATGTAATTATCTCTATTATTTAAGCTTTTGTCATATCTGTCTACGAGTCTTAGAATTCCCGTGTATTAGTCACCTGCCACCAGTTCATTACACCAATTATTCACTGCATTTTCCAACTCTTGCATTACCTTCATATTGTTTCCCTCCCAGCTACTCTTACACCTTCGTGAAAATATGAAAATCGCTTAGAGAGGTCTGGAGTATGAGGTGGGCAATCGATATTTTCCCATCGAAACTGATCCAATAAGAATCCGGTTAATTACTTTTTTGTATTTTCTGCTACCAGTCACCTTTATTTCCTTTATGTTTAACATAACATACTGCAACGCTTTTCGGGCATGTTCTGCTCATCCTCAGGCATTTATACATACAGGATATTGTTACTTGAAAAATAAATGTCTTAAACTAAATTAACGTAGGACTTTTTGTTTATTATTCCCTGCTGGTGTGCCTGTTGGGGCATTTGGAGGGAGACGGGGGGGGGGGGGGGGGGGGAGGGGGTGCAGTGGTTGGCCAGAAATTGATGTTCAATGGTATCTTCAGTTGGTGTAGAGCTGTGTCTAGTTGTTTATTATGACTGACACTATAGCCTGTGTAGGATGCAGATAGTTTTACATCAGTTGTTATGCTGTGAAAATCGTGTTATCCACTTTTTTATTTGGCGGTCGTTCTCTTTCGATTTTGGTGCCAGGAAGCTTCGTTTGCGTCTTTGGCACATTGTCGGATCCGTTGTGAGATATTACACTATTTCATTATTTGTTTTTGCACTGTTATTCGACGTAATTCACTGCTCAATTTTTTTTACGTACATATAGACAATATACACTTAATACAATATGACGTCAGTAGGAATCGACTATCTCATTTTACATCGATATTCGCGATGCTGACAGTCTCGTAGTCGTCTGTTTCACATTGGCATCTCTTACATCTACTGCATTACACCTGGCTTAGGACTACTGGGAAATTTTTGAGTTCTTGAATTCGGTTACTTGATTAAGAATATTATCTCCATATTTTTTATAATGAATGAAAATTCATGTCGCTTCTACGATTCGTTTCGTTTTTTCGATTTTGTGCGAAATATCGAGATTATCTTTGATTTTAAAATAGTGGTCTGTGTCCCTAATGTGTGTTGCTGCTGATGATTAGTTACATTTATCCAGTGCGCAACTGACTAAATGTTCTTTAAATCGAATTCTGAAATTAAGTAATTTTGTAAATGCCAGATGCAACGAAGATCTGTATCTGGATGTTTTATATTGTGGATAAGCTTCCTACTTAGGTTGTTGTTGGTGCTGAATATGCAATTTTGTCAAGCAAGGGAAGATAAATATTTATGAAACAAAACTGTAAATCATCTAGGGTAACTCGTTTGTCTCGCACGATTTCTTTCTTCACTTGCCCCTTCGGATCATCTGTTTGGGTCGAGTTTCATGAACTACATTTATTCATTGGTTGTTAAACATTTATCACAGTTTTGTCCCATTGCTTTCGTTCATTCACGTATCACTGCACATTTCTTTTAGTCGACTTTGATTTGGTGTTTTTGCGTAAGTTAAATAAACACAATAGACACACATAACAAAGAGTTCGGGCACCAATAATATATTCTGCTTCACTATTTACAATAGTCTGCCGAAGCTGGGGTAACTTTTAGATTCCGCGACTGTAGTAATCAAATCGTTTTGAGGCCAAGAAATCGCCAAGCCATGTTCGGAGCGCATTTTCATCCTGAAAGAACGTTGCTTGAAGGTTGTGAATAAGGTGGGTGCGGGATGACTTCCCAACACAACTCCTGTATACTGCTTTTTATCGGTCTAGCAGAACGCAGGCGGCTGTTATCGTGGAGTGGCATCACTTCATGCAGCCTCCCTGGTCGTTGCTGTTGGACTGCGTCTGCCAGACGGCTCAGTTGTTGACAATAAACGTCACCAGTGATGGTTGCACCTCCGGGAAGTAATTTGTACTGCACCACAGCCTCGCTGTTCCACCATATTCGTAACATCTTTTGTGGACGCGAGCAGGTTTGTGTACGGGGAGTTGCTGCTTTGTTTGTGCTCAACCATTCCTTTATTTTCCTTATGTCTGCATGATGTCACCAGTAACGATACAGGACTGGAATGGTCGGGTTTGTTCACGAGACAATTGATGATGAGCAAGCAAGATGCGCAAATGGCCAACCGCTGATTTTTGTGATTTTGGCTTAGAGCATTGGCTCAAATGGCTCTGAGCACTATGGGACTCAACTGCTGTTGTCATCAGTCCCCTAGAACTTAGAACTACTTAAACCTAACTAACCTAAGGACATCACACACATCCATGCCCGAGGCAGGATTCGAACCTGCGACCGTAGCAGGCGCACGGTTCCGGACTGCGCGCCTAGAACCACGAGACCACCGCGGCCGGCTCTTATAGCATTCATACACCCGATTTTTCAACTTTGCCTATTGCATGCAAATGTCGCAAGGTGATGGAATGATCACATTTGCCATTTCTGAGCACACTGGCGTGGTGGATCAATACGTTTAAACAATCTTCATCGAACTCCGAAGTTGTTCCTGATTGTGGAGAGTCACTAATATCAAAACGATCCTATTTAAAACGAGAAAACCAATTTCTGCCATGCTCTGTCCAATAGCATTATCTCCATACACGACGCAACTGTTTCCGGCAGTCTCTGCTGCTGTCATTCCACTTATGAACTCAAACAGAAGAATAAGTCGGAAACTTTCCGATTTCTCTACTTGGCACTCTATCTTCTAGCTTCCACAGCTCCTCTCACTACCTCGAAATGACAAAATGACCACATGTAAACTCAAATACCAACAGAGAACTACAAGTAAAAATAAAAATCTATAAAGAAACCCTTAGCAATCGATATACAAGCATATAAAACAAAAACAAAACAAACTTATGCACCAACCTAAAACTTTAAGTCCCTGCATAGTTTTTAAGAACTCAGTAGCGCGTTTTACTTTCTTTAGTTGATTGTAATAAAGCAGTAATGCATTTTAGGGTTTCATGTTTTTCTTAACTCTGTTTATTCACAAGTTCGTACGCAGTAGGCAGTTTAAGTTCCGTCACCTGGAAGTAGCTATCGAAAACCGTAAGTACGTTCCAAGGTAATCCAAGCTAGCGACACTTAAAGTGACACTGGAGCGGACAGAGGTGAACGGAAGTGATCAATATTTTCTGTTCCTAAATCGATGAGAGCAGTATCTGTGTATGGAAGCTTTCTTTCACAAGTACTGTGTACTCAGGAAGGAAACTTACTAAATTGAAACAATGTCCAAGCGGCTCTATGTACCCTATGTGATCAAAAGTATCCGGACACCCACAAAAACATACGTTTTTCATATTAGGTGCATTTCGCTGCCACCTACTGCCAGGTACTCCATATCAGCGACCTCAGTAGTCATTAGACATCGTGAGAGACAGAACGGGGCGCTCCGCGGAACTCACGGACTTCGAACGTGGTCAGGTGATTGGGTGTCATTTGTGTCATACGTGTGTACGCGAAGTTTCCGCACTCCTACACATCCCTAGGTCCACAGTTTCCGATGTGATGAAGTGGAAACGTGAAGGGATACTTGCAGCACAAAAGCGTACAGGCCGACCTCGTCTGTTGACTGACAGAGACCACCGACAGTTGAACAGGATGGTAATGTGTAATAGGCTGACATCTATCTAGACCGTCACGCAGGAATTGCAAACTGCATCAGGATCCACTGCAAGTACTATGGCAGTTAGGTGGGAGGTGAAAAAACTTGGATTTCATGGTCGAGCGGCTGTTCATAAGCTACACAACACGCCGGTAAATGCCAAACGACGCCTCACTTTGTGTAAGGAGCGTAAACATTGGACAGCTGAACAGTGGAAAAACGTTGTGAGGAGTGACGAATCACGGTAAACGATGTGGCGATCCGATGGCAGGGTGTGGGTATGGCGAATGCCGGGTGAACGACGTCTGCTAGTGTGTGTACTGCCAACAGTAAAATTCGGAGGCGGCTGTGTTATGGTGTAGTCGTGTTTTTCATGGAGGGGGCTTACACCCCTTGTTTTGCGTGGCCTGTCACAGCACAGGCCTACATTGACATTTTGCCGCTTTATAAAGCCCATTGGCGGATGTATCTGCCGAAACTATTTGCGATCACGTGCCTGACTTATCAAAGTAGTTCCTGGGCTAGCTGCGGCCTCTGGTGAAGCTGTTCTGCATGCTCCGCGAACGGGGTAGCGGTCCCTGGCGGCCGTTGGTGGAGACCTGGTGGTGTGTTGTGTTGTGGCCGCCGGGAAGTCCTTGTTTTGACAACACAGACGACGTAGGTTTTCCTGGTAAATATACACCCTGATAAGCAGGCATCCCATGATCGTTTGATTTGAAGTGGGATGCCGATGCAGTAGGCGCTACGCTGTCCAAAGTGTGTGACCACAGCAATCAGCTTGTTCTTTAACATTAATTCCTGAGCGACCACGGACACAGTGCAGATTTGCCCTGTTGCTTTCCCCTTTTCTCCCAAGTACTTCATGACATTTCGCAACGGTCTTTCATCTCGTTCCAGAGGTTGACAGAGATTTCAGAGCTGCTTGTCTGTCTGATAAATGCAGGAGCTACGATTCTTTTAGCACCAACGCAAAAGGCAGTCCCTTGGGGCAACCTAATGAACGAGGACGGGGAAGGAAATCGGCCATGAGTTTCACAAAGGAACCGTCCCGTCATTTCCCTAAGCGATTTAGTAAAACTGTGAAAAACCGTAAATTTGAATTGTCAGGATCCCAAAAGTCTACGACCCAGATTCACGTAGTTTTGCGAAAACTTATAATACAGCGTTATAGCTGACCGCTACACTTTGTTTAAGGATACTTTCCTGGAACCCAGAAAACATGGAATTTGACGAATTTCTGTAGCTAATCAGTAAATTTAATAGAGAAATATCTCTCATAATGATTTCTTTGTATTGTCTCTATGGTGTTAACCTAATCCACGTTTTGTTATTTTCAGTTCTTTCCTGTATAAATTATAATAAAATATTAAAAGTTAATGATTTTCTTTCAGGAAACAGAAGAACGCACAACCACAATGATCAAAGTGGACGAGGAGGATCCCATAGGAGGTGAGTGACATGACTTGAAAAAGTTCTTGGTTGATCACAGAACGCAGCATTCAAAATTCTTCAGACGTTTTTAAAAGATAAAATAAAAATTTAGGGTGATTCAGCTGGCCCTACGTATCGGCTTATTTGCTTCCTTCAAAAAGTGTTCGTGAGATTTTCATAGTCTCTAGCTCGCTACGTACAAACTATTAGACTGAACATGACCTTTTTGTAGGATGCTTAATGAAGTTAAATTTTGTGCTGCAGGCCACAGTTTTCGATTCATTAAAAAAAAAAAACGAGTTTGAAGGTCACTATTATTCATTTTTCTTGAATTATTCTAAAACCACGGTCTTTAGCGAAAGCCTATCTCAGGACAAAATTTAACTACATTAAATTCCCCACAAAAAGGTTCTGTTTACATTTTCTGTAGGACGATTAATTTGCGCAGAACAAGCGAGACAATATGAAAATTTCGCGTGTGGTTTTTCAAGGCGTTGCAGGTTACCTAAAATAAATAGGTAGGGGCAGCTGAATCACCTTGCATATGCTACATGTGTGTCTTCATGTTTTCGCAGTTATATCTTAATAAACTATATATTTTATCAAGATAGTCGTCACGAGACCTTGAAACAGTACCATTACCTTTAACAGCTGGTAGAACCACCGTCTGAGCACCCTGACGAAGTTATATACTGCAGCCCTCTCTGCCATAGACATATTACTCTTTAGCGGGTGAGCTCTCATAACACAAGGGCACGTTTCATGTCTCATTTCATCTGCTGATTCCGTGGAAAGCGGCCGATCAGTTTCTTGAACAGTGCTGATGACGAATATTTTGAACAGAGTGATTGTGTCACCGAAGTTAGTTCCTTATTGCCTTCAGTGGTCAGTTTGTTTATGGAGGACTTTGAAGAAAAGACACTGCAATTTGTTTGAAACGCATAGTATTTTGGAAATATTATTGACGATTCGTTTATAGTGTGGCCACAATATTTTACAAAAATTGTAGTTTACAAAAATTTTTATAGCATTTAAATTCCATTCACGAAAAAATTCAGTTTACTATGGAAATTAAAAAGAGAGATGCCTTCTATTTTTTTGATGTTTCGGTTCGTTCCAATGATGATGTCACCTTAGTACTCGCTGTGTATCGGAAGTTGTCTCGTAGAGTCTTATATTGACATGCAGATAATTGTCACCATCCTTCCCAGGTGATGAGTGTCTTCTAAAACTTGGTTCACAGAATATAGCTGGCGTGAACAGAATGTAGCTGACGTGATCTACAGATGAGCTTCTACACTTAAAAGAGAATTTCCGAAGCAAGTGTGTGTGTCCCATAACAGATATACAAGCCGTTACGAATAAAAGATAAGGTGGACATAAAGAACGAAGAAGAAGGGATACAGAGATCTAAATCCATGGTTTTCTTGCCATGAGTGGGGAACCTATCGTTAAAAGTAGATCACACTCTCACCAGACACAGAGTTAGTCATTTTCCATCCTCCACTGAAGACAGCAGCACTTTTTGGTTCCGTCAAAGTTGTCATTTTCTCCATAAGGCCTAGGTTTACAAGATCCCACAGGAATGTGGCCTTTCGTACATCGGGTAGACGACTTGTACAAGCCCTGAAAGGTGCATGAAGCCCCATAGATACAGTTGGCTTTTACAGCCCATTAAATCGGCTACGGCAGAACATTTTATCAACACGAATCACTCTACGCAGTATTAAAATGTCGAAATTCTATCGTCGACTTCGTTTTTTCGGAACTCAGCGGTGAAAGAAGCAGTTGAAACTCGTCTGGCAAAGAATTTGATTGATAGAAATAGGGTTTCAACCTGGACAAAACATGGATTCCGGCGCTTTCTTTAGTAATCTCGCAAAGACGTCGCTACAATGAATAATACTACAGTCTAACACATTACAGTCGTAACACTCTCTGCTGCGAAATTTGTTACCTCTTGACATCTGGAAGGACACCAGCGCTCCCAGCGGTGAGAAATCAGACATTCACATGCATCGTAAGGATAATGTCTGTTTTTTAATAATTTTTCTACTCGTTTAACGAAATAGTTATTATACACTCACGTCCAGAAAAAACAAAACACCTTGAACGACTAAAACGTTCATATTCACAAGACGTGTACATTAGTATGTTCAGCTGAAATGATTAGCATTCCAATCACAATGGTTCAGCATGTGTCCTTTTGTCTGGTAGGCAGAGGGTCCGTCATTGGCCCTGACAACTTGTTCCATGCGTGATGGCATCAACGCGTCTAAGGCGCCAATGGCGTCCTGTGGTACAGCCATCCATGCTGCATTCACCTGATTTCAAAGTTCATATGTGGTGATTGGCGTTGCGTCAAAGCGCTGGCCCCGTCGTTTCACCATATCCTACATATTTTCGATTGGCGACAAGTCTGATGATCTGGCGAGGCAGGGCAAAAGGCTGACATCCTGTGACACCAAGAAGGCACGTGTTTGGGCAGCAATATGTGGTCGTGCATTGTCTTGCTGAAAAAATGGCGTCTGGTGTGGTGTGCAGAAAGGGTTTGGCTGCAGCTCTCAGGATGTCATTCACGTAGGTCACACTGGTTACAGTGCCCTGGACACACACACACCAACTGTGATTTGTGGTTGTACCCAATAGCATCCCACACCATTAGGCCCTGAGTTGGCGCTGTACGTTGTGAGGTAACGGGCGAGTTGTGGCGCCCTGAAAATACTTTAAGTTCGGAGTTGGCGTGGCCGCGCTGGGGCCTCTCGGTGGGCCGCGACTCGTCGGCGGCTGCATAGTGCCGAACGTTAGCCGGGGTCCAGGGACCGCGTGGCTGGGAATCCCATGCTCACGCTGTGTCAATGAAGGAGACATGCTGGCAGTGACAAAGATGGTGGACTTTCTGAAACCTTAATAGCACCCATTTCACAATTCGTATAGAAATTAATAGTAGCCAGATGAATCATGATACCTCAAAAAGAAACATGTACCTTACCATTATTTGCACGACGAATCTGATGCTGTAATCGGATTTTCGATACCTTTATTAGTTTAAAGTTTAGTATCTGACGATAAATTATACAAGTAATACCCAGCAACGAATTTCCAAAATCTAAAGAGTTCATGCGATTATGTCGATCGACATGTCTTTAGAAAGCTATTAGTGTGAACCTAAATTGGTATAAATTGCAGGCATGTAACTTAAATAGTACATGAGTTATTGGAGGTCAAAGTGGCCGACTACTATCGATCGCGTCAGGCCGTAAGTACTCCACAGTTAACACAAAGAAACGGTAGCAGCATGCTTATAAATATATTTACTCATCTATGTCTTTGTCTATATGCGATATATACTATTCATGAAGGAATTGGTTAAATATTTACTGTGTTTAGAAAGCACAGAGACATTAGGCTATTGGCCTACCTTTTGTTTCTATTCCTTTGATATATGTTTGTTTGATTTGTTAATGTATTTAATAATGTGTGTTAGAGCGTGTTTATGGTCCAGCTGTAGGAATATTTATTTAATTTCAAGTTATTTAGATGTAAATCCACTATTTCGAATGCGATTCATTATGTTTCTGAGTGTGCATTGGCTTGGAGACATGGCGGGAGCGCTCTAGCCAATCACAGCGATCGTTTCCAAAAACGACACGTGGAGAGATGTATGGAGGTTGGGGAGTTCTGAACAGTGCGGCGCGAGGGAGAGTCGCACAGGACATGGAGAGAGTGCTGGACAATATGGCGCGACGGACAGACGGTCGCGAGAAAGACTTGGAGAGTGGAGCAGTTTGCGCGTGGTCGCGAGAGACTTTTGCACCTGTGAAAATTCCGTGGCTTCTGCAGTGAAAAAAAAAATGGCTCAAATGGCTCTGAGCACTATGGGACTTAACATCTATGGTCATCAGTCCCCTAGAACTTAGAACTACTGAAACCTAACTAACCTAAGGTCATCACACAACACCCAGTCATCACGAAGCAGAGAAAATGCCTGACCCCGCCGGGAATCGAACCCGGGAACCCGGGCGCGGGAAGCGAGAACGCTACCGCATTCTGCAGTGAAGACGTAGTGTGCGTTTAGAAGTGAATATCTCGCGAGCTATGTCGTTGCTTATAACTAATTACGGGAAGTAGGAATCTATTGTATCCCTGTTATTCAACTTATATTTAATATAATTGCTGGACCATCGACACCAATAAGTGTTTTACAGTAATAAAGGGCATTCTTAAAGGTACTTCTGCTATCGTATTCATCATTTAAAGTCGTTAAAATAGTACCTCCAGATTTTATTTAATTGCAATCTTTCATGTATAAAAGTTTATGTTACGTCCAAAATTCGCAATTGCCGAGTGATAGGAATCTTCGACAATACGATTCTTGTGTATATTCATATCGTATACTGTAGACTCGGCAGTATTTCGCTTGTAATGCAGCAGCTACATATCCCAGCCCATGGACAACGAAACCAGCCAAAACTTCCAATATTTCGACACTGAGTCGGAGGGTACGTAGTTGAGGGCCACATCATTTCATTTATTATTTGAAAGCCCGCAATCTCTTGTGCGAATGTAGTCACTGTAATGCCCCTCCCCCCTGTCTGCGGCGAACCAAAGTGTGGTAATCAGTTTCAAACAAACAGAACCTGGTTTCGTCCGAAAACACTATCTGATGCCATTTCTTTTTTTAGTGACGTCGTTCCATGCACTATTGCCATCTAGAATATTTCTTCACATTCGTCAAAGGTAGGCGTAGAAATGCACGACGCACACGTAACCCATGCGTAATAAACAGCGACGGACTGTCACCCCTGATAGTGAACGGTGTGTTTCATTGTGGCCCAGAGTCGAGGACGCAGATCTGTCCTGCAACGCCATTCGGATGAGGTGTCGATCTTCTCGGGAGGTGCGCCCTGACCATCTCGTCGATTTTTACGGCCTTCCGTGAACCATCCTGCACACACCCGTTGCATTGCCGAAACATTTCGTCCCACACGAGCAGCGATTTCGTGGATGGATGCATCACAGTCTCTCATGCCAATAACGCGCCTCTTTCAACCCCACTGATTTGACGGTACTGTTCACACATACGTGTGCGAGGCATCCTGCACGTCTTCTCAAGTCACACTAATCCATTACCTTCGTTTTATAGCAGCAGACTCATTTTACCGGTAGGTGGTTTTGCGCCGCGATATCGATGTTGACCTTGATTCCGAGGGCCAATATGGCTCAAATGTTAATAATTTCTACAGAACATACTGATGTACATGTCCTGTGGACGTGAACGTCCTGTCTCTAGTTGTTCAAAGTGCTCTGTTTCTTCTGAACATGAGCGTCTTTGGGTTCCGTGCATTAGTAAATTACCAAGAGACATGAATTATCGTAAAATAAATGTAAATAAGGCTGTATCTCACTGTTTCATTCCCTAAGCTGCAATTTATTCATGAAGGAATACTTTTTACACTACTGGCCATTAAAATTGATACACCTAGAAGAAATGCAGATGATAAACGGGTATTCATTGGATATATGTATTATCCTAGAACTGACATGTGATTACATTTTCACGCAATTTGGGTGCATAGATCCTGAGAAAACAGTACCCAGAACAACTAATTCTGGCCGCAATAACGGCCTTGATACGCCTGGGCATTGAGTCAAACAGAGCTTGGAGGTCATGTACAGGTACAGCTGCCCATGCAACTTCAACACGATACCACAGTTCATCAAGAGTAGTGACTGGCGTATTGTGACGAGCCAGTTACTCGGCCGCCATTGACTAGACGTTTTCAATTGGTGAGAGATCTGGAGAATGTGCTGGCCTGGGCAGCAGTCGAACATTTTCTGTATCCAGAAAGGCCCGTACAGGACCTGCAACATGCGGTCGGGTATTATCCTGCTGAAATGTAGGGTTTCGCAGGGATCAAATGAAGGGTAGAGCCACGAGTCGTAACACATCTGAAATGTAACGTCCACTGTTAAAAGTGCTGTCAATGCGAACAAGAGGTGACCGAGACGTGTAACCAATGGCACCCCGTACCATCACTCTGCGTGGTACGCCAGTGTGGCGATGACGAATACACGCTTCCGATGTGCGTTCACCGCGATGTCGCCAAATACGGATGCGACCACCATGATGCTGTAAACAGAACCTGGATTCGTCCGAAAAAAATGACGTTTTGCCATTCGTGCACCCAGGTTCATCGTTGAGTACACCATCGCAGGCGCTCCTGTCTGTGATGCAGCGTCAAGGGTAACCGCAGCCATGGTCTCCGAGCTGATAGTCCATGCTGCTGCAAACGTCGTCGAAATGTTCGTGCAGATGGTTGTTTTCTTGCTAACGTCCCCATCTGTTGACTCAGGTATTGAGACGTGGCTGCACGATCCGTTATAGCCATGCGAATAAGATGCCTGTCATCTCGACTGCTAGTGATATGAGGCCGTTGGGATCCAGCACGGCGTTCCGTATTACCCTCCTGAACCCACCGATTCCATATTCTAACATTCATTGGACCTCGTCCAACGCGAGCAGCAATGTCGCGATACGCTAAACCGCAATCGCGATAGGCTACAATCCGACCGTTATCAAAGTCGGAAACGTGATGGTACGCATTTCTCCTCCTTACACGAGGCATCACAACTACGTTTCACCAGGCTACGCCGGTGAACTGCTGTTTGTGTATGAGAAATCGGTTGGAAACGTTCCTCGCGTCAACACGTTTTAGGTGTCGCCACCGGCGGCAACCTTGTGTGAATGCTCTTAAAAGTTAATCATTTGCATATCACAGCATCTTCTTTCCTGACGGTTAAATTTCGCGTCTGTAGCACATCATCTTCGTGGTGTAGCAATTTTAATGGCCAGTAGTGTAATATGTGCCTAACTGCAGCTTACTCCTCTGAAAGCAGGAGAGTACAAACACATAAATTATGCATGAGAATCGTGTATATCTGTCGTTGTTTGTTCTAATTAAGATAGGCACTTTCCTTGACACGTAAAAACTTTTGTATGTAATCTAATGATTCGTACATTCTTCCAGTGCACTCGACTTTCAAATATTCGAATATTTTTGTAAAAATGTGATTACTTTTGCTTAAAAGGCGACTGTGTCGAAGATCCTTACTGTTTGTGGTTCAGGTGTAGCAACGATTGTGGACTTGGTTTCTTCAGTGTTGGGAAACAGGTTTATTCCTTCCCATATTTCATTATCACGTCCGTGTGGTCTTCCCTTCCGCCACAGGTATGGTGGCTTATTTGGTACTTAAAATAGTGTAAGTATTACTTTTCATATAAGCTTCCTACGTTCCACGATCACTAATTTGACTGGCAGTGTAGCGAACAAAACTTTGCATTGTTGGGTAGGTAAACGACGTTTTTCCGCAAAATGTTGGGTCTTATGGTGTCTTCTATCAATTTTTTTCTTAGAAGAAAAGACATTCTTCAGTAAATTCCTTTATGTTACGAAAGGATCGTAAGTAATCTGTCCTGTTATGTATCGTTTCATACCTCCCACGACCTTAGGAAACAGATCAAATCGAACGAAACTATTCGCACTCATCGAATATCGCATTCAGAAGTGAAGGCTGCTGGCCGCTTGGCGCTCTGCTAACGCAGTGGGTAACAAAAACGAGGCGGAGTGTCGTGATTGTTATGTTTGACTGTGATGATACATTTATATCCCAGTATAAATCAACGCGTATCCACAGATTCAATTTATGCATACTCTTTGCTACCGATCAACATCTCTGGCGCTTGCGTATCTGTGGTTTACAACGACGGAACGAATACTGCAGATTAAGTCTGTCGATTCAGTCTGAAAAGATGGTCGAAAGACAAATGGCCGAAATATTAGAAAAAGAAAAAATAGAGTTTCATGCGGCTTCATTCCCGAAATTTAATGGATCATGCAAGCTGCAATCTTTGAGTGCTTCATGTAGGTTTTCATTGAAGAGACACTTTTCTGTACTGTTACTTCTAACATACAGATTTTTGAGTTTATTACCTTCAGTGTGAACCTTTTGTTCAAATGTGTGTGAAATCTTATGGGACTTAACTGCTAAGGTCATCAGTCCCTAAGCTTACACAATACTTCACCTAAATTATCCTAAGGACGAACACACACACCCATGCCCGAGGGAGGACTCGAACCTCCGCCGGTATCAGCCGCACAGTCCATGACTGCAGCGCCTCTGACCGCTCGGCTAATCCCGGGCGGCGTGAACCTTTTGTATCAGTCTTCGTACATCCATATTTAAATTGGACGATGGTGGGACATCAGCTGGTATTTTTTTTTAATGAAACTCCTCCAGCTGTATTTAAGATTTCTTATTTATTTGGCTACTAGTTTCGGCGTTGCCTCAACGTCATCTTCAGGCCTGCACACCTTGATGATATCAATTGCGTGTGGCTGAGTACTAGAAGTCCGCGGTGAGACCAACACGTGCTCCACGTGGAACACGTATTGATCTCAACGCGGACATCTACTGCTCAGCCACACACAATTGATATCGTCTTCTCAACCCGAGAAGTTTCACTTCCCTACTCTTTCTGGCTGTTTCATATTTTTTGCTAGGCAGTGAATTTGATTTGTTATATGACCTGTTTATTAGTAGACTGTATTACGTCTTGACCGATGGCTGCGTCACAATGTAGTAGGAGTGGGCATCTCCTTGAGCCTCCTACAAGAATACTCGCCAACTAGAATACGCGCCTATTGGAAGTCTCAGCCTGGATACGGTTTTTAGACGGTTTTGCACATGCGACTATGTAATTATCAGGTTGGTGAACACGTCCTGCCTCGGTTACATGATTCACAACATTTAGAAAATGTTCTCATACTTGCCTTTGGGATAACACTAGATACAGACGGATGAGGTACACAAACTCCATCAGAGAGCGGCGTATGGAAGGGCATCCGGCCACACTCTACCACTGTTGTTGTTGTGGTCTTCAGTCCTGAGACTGGTTTTATGCAGCTCTCCATGCTACTCTATCCTGTGCAAGCTTCTTCATCTCCCAGTACCTACTGCAACCTACAAACATTGCCAAATACCGATTTAGAGGCTTAACACGCCGACCCGGTGAAGAGAAGAGAGAAAACCAGAACAAAGGGGAAGGAGCCTTACCTGGTATAAGATGAAACACGTCTTGGCGTAAACGAAGTTCAAGAAAGTTCTTGGTTACTGACTTCCATCAAATGATTTAATGCAGAGCCACAGTGCACAAGTACTCTTATTATCACTATCTTGACGTAACACTGTATCCAAAAAGACTTTTATTTCTGTAACTGCTGAGTTTTGCATGAAATCGGACCAGATTCATGAACATTTTCGTTTAGCCACATATGTAATTGAATCTTATATCTTTTATATTTGATTGCGTGTATAATGAGTGTTAATCCGAGTAGACGTGGTAACGGGACTTCAGGGCGACTTTTCCGATTTCTTTGTTACATCAATTTAAAAGTTAGGGCCGGCCAGGGTGGCCGAGCGGTGTTAGGCGCTACAGTCTGGAACCGCGCGACCGCTACGATCGCAGGTTCGAATCGTTCCTCGGGCATGGAAGTGTGTGATGCCCTTAGGTTGGTTAGGTTTAAGTAGTTCTAAGTTCTAGGGGACTGATGACCTCAGAAGTTGAGTCCCATAGTGCTCAGAGCCATTTTAAAAGTTAGGTGCGGCTGAAATTTAATGACCTTTATTTGCAAAAAGTTATAAAAAATGCTCGAAATTTCGCCCTCCATCTTGAATACATGCCGTGTAACGTTACCTGAATGAATGAGGCACCCTTTCAAACACCCCTGGCAAAGAGTGAAATGAATTAGAAGCGGCCATAATTCGCGCTATCAGCTCTTCCTTCGTCTCGATAGGCGTTTCATAAACAACAGATTTCAAGTGTCCCCAGACGAAAAAATCAAAAGTTGTCGAGTTGGGGGAATGTGCAGGCCATGCCACCGGCCCACCACGCCCTATCCTGTTCTCATCAAAGGTCTCGTCTATTGACACACAGTCAACATGGATTTAGAACACACTGTTCTTGTGAAACACAACTAGCTCTTTACTTGCGTAAAGTGCTAAGTGCTATTGACAGGAGATTTCAGATTGATTCCGTATTTCTGGATATCTGGAAGGCTTTTGACGTTGTACCACACAAGCAGCTTGTAATGAAATTGCGTGCTTATGGAATATCGTCTCAGTTATGTGTCTGGATTCTTGATCTCCTGTCAGAGAGGCCACAGTTCCTAGTAACTGACGGAAAGTCTTCGATTAAAACAGAAGTGATTTCTGGCGTTGCCAAAGGTAGTGTTATAGGCCCTTTGCTGTTCCTTATATATATAAACGATTTGGGAGACAATCTGAGCAACCGTGTTAGGTTGTTTGCAGATAACGCTGTCGTTTATCAACTAGTGAAGTCATTAGAAGCTCAAAACAAATTGCAAAACGATCTTAGAAAAGATATCTGTATGGTACGAAAATTGGCAATTGACCCACAATAACGAAAAGTCTGAGGTCATCCACATGAGTGACAAAACAAATCCGTTAAACTTCGGTTTCACGACAAATCAGTCAATTATAAAGGCCATAAATTCAACTAAATACCCTAGGAATTACAATTACGAATAACTTAAATTAGAAGGAACACATAGAAACTGTTGTGGTGAAGGCTAACCAAAGACTGCGTTTTATTGGCAGGACACTTAGAAAATGTAATAGTTCTACTAAGGAGACTCCCTACACTATGCTTGTCTGTCCTCTTTTAGAATACTGCTGCACTGTGTGGGATCCTTATTAGATAGTATTGACCGAGAACATCGAAAAAGTACAAAGAAGGGCAGCACGTTTTGTATTATCGCGAAATAGAGGTGATAGTGTCACTGAAATGATACAGGATTTGGGGAGGACATCATTAAAACGAAGGCTTGTTTTCGTTGCGGCGGAATATTCTCACGAAATTCCAATCACCAATTTCTCCTACGAATGCGAAAATATTTTGCTGACACCGACCTACAAAGGGAGAAACGATCACCATGGTAAAATAAGTGAAATCAAAGCTCCTACGGTGAGACATAGGTGTTCGTTGTTTGCGCTCGCTAGACGAGATTGGAATAATAGAGAATTGTGAAGGTGGTTCGATAAACCCTCTGCCAGGCACTTAAATGTGATTTGCAGAGTGTAGATGTAGATGTAGATTTCGGATTGCATGAGCGAAGTGCGCAGATTCACCACCATGTTCCCTAACGTTGACGGCGATGCGCTCTTGTTGAACACGAACAAAGAAGGCTTGCGGATTTTCCCGCGCTCACTCGTGTTGATTGTTGCTATTGAACACGTCTTCTCTTGTAAAGGGTGTCTCACGCACAAACAGTACAAACGCTGAATATCACACTTCTGCAGAAACCACTGGTGGAAGTCAGTGCAACGTGGAAAATCTTCTGAGTTAATAGCTTGAACTTTCTGAAGGCGGTAACGGTGCAAATCATTTTTATTCCACAAATGCCAGACCGTGTAATGGCTTACACCCATTTCTCGAGCAACGCTCCGCGAGATTGTTGAGGGCGTGTTTTGCAGCGGTGTTAACGCCTCCTCTTCAAACTCTGGTGTAGGCACTGTGCGGTGACGACCGCGTCTTTCCGGCAGTGGCACCTGTATTACAAAATGAATATATCGGATTTCAATGTAGGCCTTAAATGCTCCAAGACCATTATGATATCCTGTCAGAAGACAACTCACCTGTCTCTCTTAGGGACCTGTGGATGGCAGTGGACGCTCATCTGCCAGTCGACGATTCTGAAAACTCTGAGCTTACAATCGTTGAGCAACGAGAGCATTTCCGTCGCATGTCTGCCCTTATCTCTAAAGAAAAACGCTCCATTTCCTGGCCGGTGTGCACAGGCCCAAACACAAGTGTGTCCCCGTTTGTTGAAACACCGACGACGCAGGATTAACCGACTATTCATCGTGCACAGATGCTACCCTCTGTGCGATACTGTTTCAAACAGGCATTTGCACTGAAAAACGCAACACACCCATGTCGCACCAAATGCCGGAAGAAACTCCTTGGCGTTGTTCCTCCCGGAATAACTGCTACCATTTCAACTCGGACGGCGGGCTGTATGTCTACCTTCCCGGCGGTGCGCGACGCTGATAAATAACGATTAGTGCCGAACGCTAACGAATGCGGAAATTTTTTGCTACGTGAAAGTTGCTGTTATGACCCAGTATACCAGCCCTCTCATTTTTTATATTAATTTTAAGAACATCATGTATCAGAATTAAGAGTACGTCTACGTTTGTGCTTCGTAAGCCACCTTACGCTCTGTAGCGGAGATACTTTGTGTACACAGTCGCCGGCCGCGGTGGTCTCGCGGTTCTAGGCGCGCAGTCCGGAACCGTGCGACTGCTACGGTCGCAGGTTCGAATCCTGCCTCGGGCATGGATGTGTGTGATGTCCTTAGGTTAGTTAGGTTTAAGTAGTTCTAAGTTCTAGGGGACTGATGACCACAGCTGTTAAGTCCCATAGTGCTCAGAGCCATTTGAACCATTTTTTTGTACACAGTCACTTCCCTTTTTCTATTCCAGTCGCGAATGGTTCGCAGAAAGAACGACAGCTGGTAAGCCTAAGGATGAGGTCTCTAATTTTTACCGTCACGAACTTTTCGTGAGATATGCCTGAGAAGAAGAATTACAGGGTGTATCAATAAGAATCATCCGAATTGGCACATCTGTATTTCTGAAACTATTAAACACATACAATGAGTTTTGTTTTTTGATGAGCGGGAAACTCAATAAGTTTTTTTCGTACCTTTTCATAGGTGTTCAATTGCCGCCCTTGAGATGCATGGCATATGTCAACTCGTTATTCAAATTGTTCTCACACTGCAGCGTGCATGTCTTGAGTTACGGCTTCCACAGCTGTTGTTATGCGGTGACTCAGTTCATTCACTGTTGTTGGTAACGGAGGCACATAAACAGAGTCTTTTATGAACCCCCACAAGAAATAATCACTTACAGCCAGGTCCGGTGACGTTTAAGGCGTGTAATGTAAGGCTGAATCATTTGGTACAGTCCGACCGATCCATCGTTCAGTAACCCTTTGATTTAAAAATCCCCCCACTTCCAGATGCAAGTGTGGCTACCTAGGGGGAACCATGTAAAACTCCAGAGTTTTCTCTTTCCAGCAGTACCTTGTTCACGCACATATCCCAAATAAACTAATAGTTTTGATTTTTTACATCGGATGACTCTTTTTGGTACACTCTGTGTATTGGTTGACTCGTCTAAGAATGTATAGTCTCGAAATTTTAACGGTACACATAACGTGGTGCAAAACGCCTCTCTTTCCGCGTCTGCCACTTTAGTCGGCTGAGCAGCTGCCTGACGTTTTCGTGCTTACTAACATAACCGGTAACCAAACGCACTGCTTATCTTTGTCCCTTCTCTATTTACCCTAGCAGTCCTATCTGCTATGGATCCTGCACTGGCGTGCAGTATTCAAGTACTGTGGAGCGAGGGTTTTGTAAGCTAAAGGGTACCTCCATTCTGAGTGGACTACATTTCCAGAGCATTCTTCCAATGAATCTCAATCTTGAATCTGACTTAACAGCAGTTTTATGTCGTCGATCCACTTTGAATCTTTCCGTACTCATATTCATAGATATTTTACAGAAGCAGCTACTTCCAGTTATTTTTCTGGGATCGTGTAATCATACAACAATGGGTCTTTCTGCCTATTTATGCGCAGTACGTTATGTTTGTTTATGTTGAGGGTTAACTGTCAGTCCCTGCACGAAGCATCAATCCTCTGCAGGTCTTCCTGCATCACGCTACAATTTTTTAGCGTCGCGACTTCTCAACATATGATAGTATCATCCGCGAAAAGCCTTATGGAACCTCCAACGTTATCCTATATAGTGAAAAGTAATGGTCCTCTAACACTCTCCTGGGGTACACACGAAGTTAATTTTACGTCTGTAGACATCACTCAGTGAAGAATGACGTGCTGTAGAGTGTTTTCCAGTAACGTTTCAATCCAATCTTTACGCTCGTATTTTGTTCATAAGGCGGCAGTGCAAAGCTGTATCGGAAGTCAAGTATAAGGTTGGTGCATAAGTTCTTAGCGTTTCTGTTTTGTTTGTTGTTATTCCGTTTGTTGTGGGTTTATTTACCGATTGTCATTATTTATTGCTAAGAACTTATACACCAACCTAATAGTTGACTTCCGATACAGCTTTGCACACTGCCGCCTTATGAACAAAATACGAGCGTAAAGAATAGATCAGCTGTGTGATTGGATTGAAGACTTACTGGAAAATACATTACAGCACGTCATTCTCCACGGAGAGATGTCTTCAGACGTAAAATTAACTTCGCGTGTACCCCAAGGGAGTGTTAGAGGATCATTACTTTTCGCTATGTAGGATAACGTTGGAAGGTCCATAAGGCTGTTCGCGGATGATGCTATTATATGTTGAAAAGTCACGATGGTAAAAAATTGTAGCGTGATGCAGGAAGACATGCAGAGGATCGATGTTTCGTGCAGGGACTGGCAGTTAACATAAACAAATATAACGTTGCTGTTTGAGTTTGGATATTGTCCTTTTGTCATTTGGAGATTGTTGGTGGAGTTTGGACGCTAGAAGATGGAGTGCCAAGGGGAAAAAAATGGTTCAAATGGCTCTGAGCACTATGGGACTTAACTACTGTGGTCATCAGTCCCCTAGAACTTAGAACTACTTAAACCTAACTAACCTAAGGACATCACACACATCCATGCCCGAGGCAGGATTCGAACCTGCGACCGTAGCAGTCGCGCGGTTCCGGACTGCGCGCCTAGAACCGCTAGACCACCGCGGCCAGCCCAAGTGGAAAAATCGTATTCTTCTGTTTGAGTACAATAGAGGGATGACAGCAACAAGGGCAGCCAGAAACGTTTGCGCCCTGTTTGGGGGTAATGCCGTTGGACAGAGCACGGCAAGAAAATGGTTTTCTCGTTTTAGGGAGGACCTTTTAAACGTTAGTGACTCTTCAAGTTCAGGTAGAAATGGTTCAAATGGCTCTGACCACTACGGGACTTAACATCTGAGGTCATCAGTCCCCTACCTTACAAGGGGAGGCCGCCAATTGTGAAATTCAGATTCGATTCATACTGCGCATAATAAAAGCTCATGGCCAGAGGTGTAATGTCGCAAAGCACCAAGATGCACTTCTCAGCCGTTTTCGAGAAAATCGACAGTTAAAAGAAACCGTTCCCGTGCAATACTCTCTACGATTAATGATTTTCTACAGCGTTGTTGCGCAGCGGTAAGCCCTCGGGTTCGTAATCCGAAGGTCGCCGGATCGAATCTCACGCCATGCAACCTTCTTTTAGTATTTGTTTTTTGTAATTCAAATGAATTCAAATGTGTGTATACACACACACATTATATAATTCCTGGCAATCAGTTGCAACAGTTATGCATATAATAAGTTGTTGAAAGTCGTTTGTCGTGGAAAAACTGGCGGCATCGAACATCATTATGTTTTCTGCAAACAAAGTTGTATTTCACAAATGTTATTAATTGTCTTCATAATGTTAACCACGTACAGTTAACGGAAGACGTAGAAACGATATTCCGAAACGAATACGTATAGCGTAAGTCAAACGTTCGAATTAGAATAGAAACCCCACGAGCTCAAATTTGCTGTGGCAGGTATGAAATATTAACTCCGTTACTCGCTCGTTACACTTGAAGGACAGATGTTGAATGGGCCGAAACAAGCCGCCGCATAACAGCGTAGTTGCCTGCTAACTTCGAAAGAAGGTAGATGCGGCCCCTAGCGCAACTTATAACATCGTCGAAAATTAGTGCCGGCGTGAGAGCTTTGGTACACCCTGTTAAACAAACGGAAAAATGGAGGCGGTACAATTGGAGAGCGATCCGCCTTCACCAACACGCATAAACAATTCATTAATATATATACATTTGAATTACAAAAAACTAATAATAAAAAAGTTGCAGGGCGCGAGATTCGATCCGGCGACCTTCGGATTATGAACCCGAGCGCTTACCGCTGCGCCACGACACTGTAGACATTTATTAATCGTAGAGAGTATTTCACCGCAACGGTTTATTTTAAGTGTCGATTTTCTCGACAACGGCTGAGAAGTGCATCTTGGTGCTTCGCCACATTACACCTCTGGCCATGAGCTTCTATTATGCGCAGTATGAATCGAATCTGAATTTCACAATTGGCGGCCTCCCCTTGTTAGAACTACTTAAACCTAACTAACGTAAGGACATCACACACATCCATGCCCGAGGCAGTATTCGAACCTGCGACCGTAGCAGTCGCGCGGTTCCGGACTGAAGCGCCTAGAGCTGCTCGGCCACCGCGGCCGGCAGTTCAGGAAGACATTCGAGGTTAGATGAAGATCGTTTAAAGGCATTACTTCACAATGATCCACGTCACTGCATTCTAGAAGTGGACCATTTGATGAACTGTCATCATTCCACCATCGTGCGCATTTGTATGCAATAGGCAAGGGTCAAAGAGTCGGGTGTATGAGTACGGCATGCTCTAAACCAAAATCAGCGGCTAGCCGTATGTTGCTCGTCATTAATTGACTCGTGAATAACACCGACCATTCCTATCCTGTTTCGTTACTGGTAATGAGAAATGACGTCTTCATGATAACATAAGGAAGAGAAAGGAAAGGTTGAGCCCACACACAGGAGCAACTCGCCATACAAAGACCTGAGTGCCCTCACGGAAGATAGTGTTCGGCATCTGGTGGAACAACAACGGTGTGGTGTGCTAAAAATTGCATCCCTGAGATGTAACCACGACTGCTGACTTTTATTGTCGACATACGAGATGTCTGACAGACGCAATCCAAGAACAACCGCCAAGAAGATTGCCTGAAGCGATGCTATTCACTACAACTCCTGCTCGTATTCCGCTAGTCTGACAGAAAACACTGCAGGAGCTGGGTTGGGAAGTCATTCCGCACCAACCTTATTCGCCTGATCTTGCCCCCTCAGAGTTTTACCTTTCCGCTCTCTATCGAGCAACCTTCAGTGAACTTCCTTTCCGGATAAAAATGCGCTCCGAACATGACTCGAAGAGCTCTTCGCCTCAAAACCAGGTGATTTCTACAGTCGCTGAACCAGAAAATTATCCCAGCGTTGGGAAATTGTTGTAAGTATTGAAGGAGAATATATTATTGATGACTAAATTCTCTGTTATGTTTATTTAACTTGTGAGAAAACGCTACGAACTCATGTACCTACCTAATAACATTGCAACAAACTGGGCCACGGTATCTACCGCTATATGGGTCTTGTAGGTAGCGTAAGAAAAATATTTTCTGCATCAACCTGGGCGCCGGTATCTACTGCTTCCTAGGTCTTGTAGCTAGCGTAAATAATACACTACTGGCCACTAAAATTGCTACACCACGAAGATGACGTGCTAAAGACGCGAAATTTAACCGACAGGAATACGATGCTGTGATATGCAAATGATTAGCTTTTCAGAGCATTGACACAAGGTTGGCGCCGGTGGCGACACCTACAACGTGCTGACATGAGGAAAGTTTCCAACCGATTTCTCAAACACAAACAGCAGTTGACCGGCCTTGCCTGGTGAAACGTTGTTGTGATGCCTCGTGTAAGGAGGAAAAATGCGTACTATCACGTTTCCGACTTTGATAAAGGTCGGATTGTAGTCTATCGCGATTGCGGTTTATCGTATCGGACATTGCTGCTCGCGTTGGTCGAGATCCAATGACTGTTAGCAGAATACGGAATCGGTGGGTTCAGGAGGGTAATACGGAACGCCGTGCTGAATCCCAACGGCCTCGTATCACTAGCAGTCGAGATGACAGGCATCTTATCCGCATTGGTGTAACGGATCGTGCAGCCACATCTCGATCCCTGAGTCAGCAGATGGGGACGTTTACAAGACAACAACCATCTGCACGAACAGTTCGACGACGTTTGCAGCAGCATGGACTATCAGTCCGGAGACCATGGCTGTAGTTACCCTTGACGCTGCATCACAGACATGAGCGCCTGCGATGGTGTACCCAACGACGAATCTGGGTGCTCGAATGGCAAAACGTCATTTTTTCGAATGAATCCAGGTTCTGTTTACAGCATCATGAGGGTCGCATCCGTGCTTGGCGACATCGCTGTGAACGCACATTGGAAGCGTGTATTCGTCGTCGCCATACTGGCGTATCACCCGACGTGATGGTATGGGGTGCCATTGGTTACACGTCTCGGTCACCTCTTGTTCGCATCGACGGCACTTTGAACAGTGGACGTTACATTTCAGATGTGTTACGACCCGTGGCTCTACCCTTCATTCGATCCCTGCGAAACCCTACATTTCAGCAGGATAATGCACGACTGCATGTTGCAGGTCCTGTACGGGCCTTCCTCGATACAGAAAATGTTTGACTGCTGCCCTGGCCAGCACATTCTCCAGATCTCTCGCCAATCGGAATCGTCTGGTCAATGGTGTCCGAGCAACTGGCTCTTCACAATACGCCAGTCACTACTCTTGCTGAATTGTGGTATCGTGTTGAAGCTACATGGGCAGCTGTACCTGTACACGCCATCCAAGCTCCGTTTGACTCAATGCCCAGGCGTATCAAGGCCGTTATTACGGCCAGAGGTGGTTGTTCTGGGTACTGATTTCTCAGGATCTATGCATCCAAATCGCGTGAAAATGCAACACATGTCAGTTCTAGTATAATATATTTGTCCAATGAATACTCGTTTATCATCAGCATTTCATCTTGGTGTAGCAATTTTAATGGCCAGTAGTGTATATTTTCTGTTATTTCCTTTGAAATTTCAGTATAGTCGTATCTGAGGAACATGCTGTTATTCTGTTTACATCTAAATCTGCATCTGCACGCCAAAAACCATCTTACTGAGTGTGGTGAAGGGTGCTTCGTGAATCACTGTCGCTCGAAGCTAAAGCTTGTTTTCCAAACAGCAAATCACAATGTCTCTCCGGGCGCCTCTTAATCGACAGTATGAGTAAACGTTGTTGAAGAGGGCCTTATTACCTGCTCCAGTGGCTTTACAACTTTAGAGTGTAGATGAGAACCGGAAATGCAGAACCCATTCCTCGGGAGTGACGCGGGGGCGGCGCGGCGCCCGTGTGACATGTAGGAGAAAGGCACCCGCCAACGCCCGATGCCAAGCCTCTTATTAGTACTGGCGTCCCGTTGCAAAAGCCCTCCAGACAAGAATATCCCACTTCTCAGGAACCACTGTGTATTACGACACGTGGTCGCCTCGAACTCGCTCCTGCATCTTCTCGAATTAGGTCAGCCCCGTAGGTGCTCGCGCACGTATGCAATGTGTCATCGTGCTCTCGAATGTTCATCCCAAGTTGAACACCTTACTTTCTTCTCTCGAAGAAAAAAAAAACCCGAAGGAATACTGCAAGACAATACATAATTTCGCAGATGTATTTAAATGTAGAGGGTGACCATAAAATCTTCCCACATTACAAAAATTTATTTCTAAGCAACTATGCTAGATACGGCGATACGGTTTCTTGCAAATAGTGGCTTAACTGATAAAGATTTTTTTAATACACTTCAACATGTGTTTCGTTTGTTGCCCGCGGATTACCTTGGCGATACTCAATTTCTCCCCACAACTTTTATTTTGCGGTTTCTACCCCTACCTAACAATGAATTAATTATAATGGGATTAGAAGTGTGACTACCGTGACACATTATTAAGTCGGGCATACTAACGACTCAAACTTGCTCGTTAATTACAATTATTATTGCATGTGGAGGGCTACGTTGACCAAGTCGTAACGAGAAGATCCAGGTAATCGGCAACTTCTCTAACTCGCCATCTGCGGATGTGCTTACCTCGTATCTTGTAAAGTTGTCTGGACGTCCCTATTGGTCTTCTTCTCTACTGGTGGCTCCACACGAGCATGCAATCAGCCGTGAATATTGGAATGGCATGCGGGAAAATCTCTACGCCACTCTAATGATGTTCTCGAAATAATGAGATGCCACCTTGTTTTTTAATAGAAAAATCAAGGAAAAGTCAGTCTTTACAGACAGTTTAATCGTAATACGTGAATGCAAGTTCGCGAATTCTAGTCATCAATATGAAACACGATTTCCAGTTCATAAAATTATATCCACACGAATTTAACGACAGTTTGAAGTTGCTCACTCGTGAATTCGCGCATAAACATTTTCCGAGGCGCTTTTAACTCACTAAATCACTTTTACGCGAAAACGTGTTGAGCCCACAGCGCATACGTGGTACCTCTACAGAAACTAGACCGAGATTGTCCACTAAACGTTTCCCGAACGAGGCTAATGTTTTTACTTAAATTAAACAATATAAAAATTGTGTGTACTTATTGTTAGCCTGAATGGTAGTCAGTCGACTGTCTGTGCGAAGCTTGAAAGGTGGCTATAAAGTGCTCCGTGAGCTAGCTTCAGCGTTTTGGGTCTGCCTGCACAGGGCGCGTTTCTGATTGGTCAGTTTAATCTTCCAATGACTGACAATGTTACACAAAATCTTGATTAAAAGATGAGCTTGATTTTGAAGTTACTGAAATCATGGTTAGGAAGCTGTCAGTGTGGACAATACCGGAAGTCCAGTTTTAGTCGTGAATAAACATATAAATACTTAATACTCATAAACAAAGTTTCCCGCCGAGCCTCACATTCTGAATCACGGTATTCTCTGTCTGTTCCAATACGACACGGCTCTTACTATCGCTTCCGTACTCACGTTTCGTGACCATCTGCCGCTTTATGGGATCTGGATTGCTACCGATCCTGCTTGCTGGCGTATAGGAGCGTAGCCTTTCTACAGTGTGTGAGGCAATCAAGTAAAATACAGGTCGAGGCGGGGCATAAATGCCACACTTTGCCAACAGCTTTTCTGTCACAACCTCTACAGCATTTCGTAATCGTGCCGTAAAGCGTTTGTACAATCAGGAACTGATGAAATGATCACTTTGTCTTTAACGTAATTCCACAAAAAAACCTAGAGAAACTGTGTCTAGTGAACGGGGCGGTCACGGTGTTGGACTATCTCCTCCGATCCATCCATCTTTCTGGCAATATTTTATCCTAGAACTGGCGAACAAATAACCCTATTTTGGCCGTGCACCGTCGTGCTGAAACGTCACCCATGGTTGATATTCAGAAATCAAATGCTGTCAGAGCACATGTAGAAGTGTAGCCGTAAATAAAGAATAAGTTAAACTAGCATTTGCAAAAAACCCACATAGACATATGGGAATATATCCATAGAAGACTTTACGAGTTAAGTTACCGTTTGCAATAAACCACATAGCTGTATCTAGCATACTTCGTTAGAAATAAATTTTTGTAATCATGGAAAGACTGTTTTTATAACATGTAGGCTATAGCTCCAGTTACACATCTGTTTTCAGCTGCGTATTCACAGAGTAAATGTTTCCCTCCTTAACCCATTCGATGTATGACTGTCTTTTAATCTCGCTTGACATTATTCCTAGTTCGATAAAGAGTATCACTGAATCTATAGTTCAAAGAGAGAATTAGAATTTTTTTTTCTTTTAGCAGATTATTTATTACAATCAGGATCACAATAAAATGTTCTAATGTGTGTGAAATCCTAAGGGACGAAACTGCTGAGGTCATCTGTCCCTAGACTTACACACTACTTAAACTAACTTATGCTAAGAACAACACACACACCCCTGCCCGAGGGAGGACTCGAACGTCCGGCGGGAGGGGCCATGCAGTCCGTGGCATGACGCCTCAAACCGCGAGGCCACTCCGCGCGGCAGGGTAACGATACAGCTTTTGGTGATTACTGGTTTCCATTATACAGGGTGATTTTTTCCCAGGGTGTACAAACTTTAGGGACTGAACAGTGAGAAGATGCGGAACAAAAAAAAAATAAAATAAATAAACGTCTACTGAACTTACGCTAGAAACCATTTATTCAGTCATACTTTCTTACAGAGACTGCGGTCTAATACGCACAGTACCATAGAGTCACAGTTACAGAATGTGCTGAAAATGCTTTTCAGGTGTCTCAATGCATGCGTGTAGGCGCCGTAGCATGTCTCACAGTTCTCATCGGTCGCGCTGCATCCAAGCAGTGTAAATGGCAGCGTGAATACGCTGCTCCAATGCCTCCACGTCTGGAACGAGCTCTGCATACACGATACTTTTGAGATGGCTCCATAACCAGAAATCGCACGGGTTGAGATCCGGTGAACGAGCAGGCCATGCAACTGGACCCTCTCGGCCAATCCATGACCGGGGAAGACACGACTGAGAGGCGTCCCGACATTAACGGTGAAGTGGGCTGCAGCATCATCATGTAGCAGCCACATAACCGTTCGAATCATCAAGCAGGGGAGGCAAAGTCGGCCGTAAGTAACGCCGATAGTTCCGGCCTGTTAGGCACCATGGAAGGAATACTGGTCCCCGACCCACACATTCAGACTGCACCGATGCTGATGATTCGCTGTCACCATACCATGGGGGTTTTATATACTGTCCCACAGATGACTGTTATCAAAGTTGAAGACAACACTCCACGTAAAAGTGGTTTCATCTGTGAATACGATGGATGATACAAATACCGGAATCGTGATTGCCTGGTGAAGAAACCAGTGACAAAACTGCTCCCAATGTGGAAAGTCTGTCGCTAGTAAGCCCTGCACACGCTGTTAATAAGGGTAGTAATAACTGTCATGCAGAATGTTCCACATGGTGGTCTGGCTTACCCTGTACTGGTGGGCCAACTACCTGGTACTGACACGGCGGTCGCCTTCCACCGTGAATCACATTTCCCTCCAGGTCTGGTATCCGAACATTGCGGGTACGTCCTTCATGATTTCCTGCTTCCTGAAACGACTGTCTCAGGCAAACAGCAAAACACTGTCGCAGACACTGAATGCTGTGATTGTTGTCAGCGGGGATAGGTCTCCTGATACAACCTTGCTGCCAGCCATCCGTTGCCATTTGCCTTTCCGTAAGTAAACATCATATCGGCAAGCTCTGGATTCGAATACGGACCTATTGTGTGCAACGCTGTATCACATCCACTACAAGGTGAGTCAGGCAGGAGAGGGCATGACGTATGAGGAACAGCACCACCCTCTAGCAGGAAACCATGCATACTGTAACTGTGGTTGAATTGTACAGCGCGTATTAGACCGCGGTCTCTGTAACAAAGTATGATTGAGTAAAAGGTCCCTAGCATGGAAACCATGCCTTTCCGGACATAAGTTCATCAGTACTTTTTTGATCCGTGTCCTCTTATCGTTCGATCCCTAGAGTTTGTACACGGTGGAAAAAATTTACGTATATAGTGATCACTCTTCAGATGGGGTGCTGTGAGTTTGACTTGCACATCGAATAGCCGTATTACTGCTGCAATCATAGAAGAAATACTCTGTTTTGAAGGGAGTTTGTTAAACAAACAAAGCCGGTAATAGCAAAAAAAAATGTATTGTGACCCTGACTGTGCCGGCCGGTGTGGCCGTGCGGTTAGGGCGCTTCAGTCCGGAACCGCGTGACTGCTACGGTCGCAGGTTCGAATCCTGCCTCGGGCATGGATGTGTGTGATGTCCTTAGGTTAGTTAGGTTTAAGTAGTTCTAAGTTCTAGGGGACTGATGACCTCAGATGTTAAGTCCCATAGTGCTCAGAGCCATTTGAACCATTTTTGAACCCTGACTGTGAATCAATATCCTGTTTAACATAAAGAGTGAACTGGGGTTTTTCGAGACGCTCTGTCCGAGACGATTATTTTTCACTAACAATGAGTAACAGCGGACTTCTATGTAACATGTTCATTATGGCAAACATACGAGAAGAAGCATAAGGAGGTATTATTGAAAATTAACATGTACATTGTATATTTTGGCAATATATCCATTTGTAAAAGTTAAGGGCCCTAAGATCAAGAGCTTGCCACGTAAGTAAAACCAATCACATAAAATGCCAGAGCTACTACATGCACTAGTCGGCATGTAGCTCTTAACAAGATCTAGCATTTTATGTGATTGATTTTACTGATGTGACAAGCCCTTGATTTTAGGGGCCTTAACTTTTATAGATCGTAGCCGACACATGTCATGTGAAGATGTTAGATCGCTTTACTTATTATTACCTGACGTGAAGTTTGTTCTTTGTCCTTCTGAAGAAGACGGAATTAAATTCGTTGAAACCATGGTTAAGGTTAAATGAAAAGTACCGTTTATTGTAACTGATTGCCTATCTTATTCGCTTGCTACTTTGTAGCCGTTCCTGAAGTGCAGCCATGTTCAAAATATTGGCGTTCCATTCAGTACTTGCCACATTCCTCAATAATACGGAAGATAAGATTGGCCATGCGTGAAATTTGAGACCACTAAGATAGCAACTTAGTTGAAAAGTTTACATTTCAAATGCTTTAGTGCTGACTAAAACAATACTTCCTCACTCAAGACAGCGGTGGCTTGAAACCATACTTTCGCAGTTGCTTCGTAAACAGCTTGTTTGCGGACCCATGTTTAAGGAACGTTTTCCTTCTGTCCTCTTAAGGCTACACCGTGTCAGATTTCGCTCCTAATTGTTATCCACTTGGTGCACGGGGTCTGTTCAAATAATTCCAGAACATTCGTAATTTCGCGCCAATAATTTGTTGGAGTGAAATGCTGTTGGCATCCCTGCACACCTTTGTGTTTAATGTATAACTACTGGATGTTTCATTTTTGTATGCCTTTTAGTTATTGCTTAATACTATATTGAGTAGAACGTTGTATCGCACAGCTTGTGAATTTCGAGATGGCAACGTTAGAGGAACAACGCGTCTGCATTTAATGTTGCGAGAAGCTCAAGGAAACCTTTACAGAGACATACCAGACGATGCAGGAAGCCTACGATGATGAGTACTTAAGCCATACTCGGTGTTGCAAATGGTTCACACCGTTTAAAAGTGGTGCTCGTTCAGGACGCCGTTCGACGTCTACTGACGACTCTCATGTCAGAGAGGTGAACGAAATTGTGCTTGCCAATCGAAGACTGACTTTCCGAGACATTGCAGAAGAATGTTGCATTTCAGTTGGATGATGTCATGAAATCCTGACACAGCATCTTGGAATGTATCGTGTTGCTGCCTTGTTCATCTCACGCTCGTGAGTCAAGACCAGAGAGACCTTCGCCTCGCACTCTGTTAAAGGGGGTAGGACGTCAAACGGGCCGACTTGGAGCAGGAGAGGCACCACAGGACATTTTAATTTCCACTGTCTACACTTTTACAAGTAAATTCATAAAACTTTGTCAGCATGATCAGGAAGGATTCAGAATTCACACTCGTAACAGCGGAAGTTCAAAAACAACAAAATAAAATTTTTACATGTGAAATTTCATCATCTTTTCACTTACTATTGGCTGCATTTGTTGCTATAGGTACACTTTTCTTCATAAGTAAGAGAGACTGTTCGATGAATTTTGCACAGCATACAAATCATACTTACAGGTGTCTGAAACTCTAGAATCTATTTAATTTATGAAAAAATGAATGAGCTGTTACGTTTTAAACTTTATGTTTAGAAAAAAATCAAATTTTGTAGTTAATTATCTCAATTTTTACCACAGTTTTTAATAGATTTGGAAAATTCTAGAGTTTTATACACCTGTAAGTATGGTTTGTATGCTGTGCAAAATTCATCAAATAATCTCTCTTACTTGCGAAGAAAAATGTACCTATAGCAACAAATGCAGCCAATAGTAAGCAAAAACATGATGAAATTTCACAAGTAAAAAATTTATTTTGTTATGTTTTTGAACTTCCACTGCTATGAGTGTGAATCCTGAATCCTTCCTGGTCATGCTGACAAAGTTTTATGAATTTATTTGTAAAAGTATAGACAGTAGAAAATAAAATGTTCTGTGGTGCCTCTCTTGTTCCAAGTCGGCCCGTTTGACGTCCTACCCCCCCCCCCCCCCCCCCCCCCCCTAAGAGCTTTTGGATCGCGCGAATGAGATTTTCCGTAAGAGAATCAAAACTGGTGATGAGATGTTGGCCTACGGTTATGATGTTGAGTCCAATGTTCAAGCTTCACAATGAGTCGGGAAGGGTTCTCCAAGACCCAAAAAAAAAGCTCATCGGGTCAGGTCAAATGTCAAAGCCATGCTGATAGTTTTCTTTGGAGTCGAAGGATTACTTCATCATGAATAAGGGCCACACGGACAAACTGGTAATCAGTGTTACTATCGGGACGTGCTGCAACGCCTAAGAGAAAATGTGAGAAGGAGATGGCCTGAAATGTAGCGAGACAATTCATAATCCTTTCATCACACTAACGCACCCGCACATTCATCCGTTGTTGGGTGACTGTTGCAGAAAAAAGGCAATCATTGTGCTACCTGGGCCCTGTGGACTTTTTTTTATTTCCAAAGTCGAAATTTCCGTTGAGTTGAGGAAGATTTGCAACGATAGACGACATAAAAGAAAATTCGCAGATGGCGCTTCGCACGATCCAGCAAGAGGCGTACCAAGACTGCTTCTGGAAGTGGAAACGGCGTTGTGAGCAGTGTATCAATCGTGGAGGGGAGTATTTCGAAGGAGACCATGCACAACAAGTAAAAGGTAACAGTAGAAAAATTAACAGGCCTCGTATATAATAACTAATAAACTTTTCACTCGAAGCTTTCAAAGCTCTCAGAAATTGCCTTGAATAGAAAAAGTAAAGGGGTTACACGAAAGAATGGAAACACCACAAGAGATGCGTGCTTGAATATAAATACAGGTACTGGGTAAGCTTGCAGGTTGCGATATTGTATATGACCACGAACGGCACCTCTGCATGCTCTCAATAGTTTGCAACTGTCATCCGTGATCAGAACAGTGTCCCATTCTATAGGAGCTGAGAGAATTCGAAAGTTGGCAAATTGTTGGTGCTCATGTGATTGGTACTTCCGTAACCAAAGAAGCCGAAGTGTTTATTTTACATTTTTAAATCTCGTCAATAATTATATGAAATACTGAAAATCATATTTTAGCTGCCCCTGGAAGCCGTTAGGTAGACAAGCTACAACTGATGTTTGGTTACCGTTTTAGACTTTTAGTCGTTTAGTTGTGTAAATTACACATATCACGTGACAGAAAGAATCATAGTCATAGCGACTGTTCAATGAGATGACTGCTAGTCTCAATTTAAGAATTACAATGGTGCACAAAATTTTCCCACTCTCTCTAAAACATCTTTGTTGACTTTGGACAACGAGACAGTCAACTAGAATGTTACGAATCGGTTCGTCTTCAGTTTCTGCTTGTAGCTTCGTAAGAGTTAAATACTGCGATCGTGCTGGTAATGGAACAGGACCTATCCTTCCAATCCAATGATGAGTGTATCTGTTGTTTTGGTGCCCATGGACATTGGCATCGAAACGACATAGTACATCATGGTAATGACGTGACATTTTCTCGCGGTCAGCATGTACCATCGCCAACTACTGTGGGAGCACATTTCAAATGAACATACACAGAGTGAAGTGGTGCAGTGGCTAGCACGCTGCACTCTCATTTGGGAGGACGATAGTTCAAATCCGCGTCCGGCTGTCCAGATTGTGGTGAAGCATTTCTCATAAGATTATACAGAAATTATGCGATAAAAATTCAGTTTTGCGATACTTATCGCTTTATGTGTCAGCTTCATGATGATAAGCCCATTATCTCGTTAATTGTCATAGTTTTTAGTTTTTGTGATACTTGCAATTAAGTGACGCAATGCGCGAAATTCGAAAACTTTTGAAGTGAAATCTGGGGGGGGGGGGGGGGGGGGGGTAGCTATGATTTTCCATTTGGTGCATATTACATAACATGTTGCAGTGTATTATGTTTCGCTAACATACTGAATTTTTCTTTATGCTTGGGTGTAGGTCTCTATCTGCCACTAACCTAGAGAAAACTGACCTTACGTAGCACATTAATTTGTAATCGTACAAGCCTCTGAAAAAGCCTCACATTCCACGAATGGTTTGAAATATCGAAACGAAATTTTATAAAATGACAGCAAACAAAGAGGAGAGTATTTTGCCACATGGTTATCATGCGAAACTTCATTATCTAGCGTATTAATCCTCTAACTATGGACATTTACGAAGAAAGAATGTAATTCAAAAAATGGCTCTGAGCACTATGGGACTCAACTGCTGAGGTCATTAGTCCCCTAGAACTTAGAACTACTTAAACCTAACTAACCTAAGGACAACACACACATCCATGCCCGAGGCAGGATTCGAACCTGCGACCGTAGCGGTCCCGCGGTTCCAGACTGCAGCGCCTAGAAACGCACGGCCACTTCGGCCGGCAGAATGTAATTTGTAAGGGCCATTGATAGCTGGTGAAATGCTGTGGGTTTAGGAACAACATAAATGAAGACATTACACGTTTATTTTTGTACCAAGGAGTTGCTTTTTCATAAGCTATTGACGTTACTTGCCCTCAGTTCCTCATTTACTAAACCACTGTTTCAGAATTCTCTCGCAACTGCATCTGCACAACATGTGTGTTTTCGCAAAAAAAGCCAATTTCAACATAGCAACATGAGAAATATAGATTTTAATCAAAATTCACCGCTCATGATGCATTTCTGAAAGTTACTAACTGTTAACAAGTAAGGCGAAAATAAATTGCTGTCATAGTTAGATTTTCAGTGGAAATCTTTTTAGACACACTATGTGATCAAAAGTATCCAGAAACCCCCCAAAACACGATTTTCATATTAGGTTCATTGTGCTGCCACCTACTGCCAAGCACTCCATATCAGAGAACTCACTAGTGATTAGACATCGCGAGAGAGCAGAATGGGGCGCTCCACGGAACTTACGGACTTCGAACGTGGTCAGGTGATTGGATGTCACTTGCTTCATACGTCTGTACTTGAGATTTCCACACTCCTAAACATCCCTGGGTCCATTGTTTCCGATGTGGTAGTGAAGTGGAAACGTGAAGGGACACATAGAGCACAAAAGCGTGCAGGCTGGCCTTGTCTGTTGACTGACAGAGACCGCCGACAGTTGAAGAGGGGTCGTAATGCGTAATAGGCAGATATCTATCCAGACCACCACACAGGAATTCCAAACTGCATCAGGATCCACTGCAGGTTCCATGGATTTCATGGTCGAGGGGCTGCTCATGAGCCACACATTACGCCGGTAAATGCCAAACGATTCCTCGCTTGGTGTAAGGACCGTAAACATTGGACGATTGAACAGTGCAAAAACGGTGGTGTGTGGAGTGACGAATCACGGTACGCAATGTGGCAATCCGATGGCAGGGTGTGGGTATGGCGAATGCCTGGTGAACATCATCTGCCAGCATGTGTAGTGCCAACAGTAAAATTCGGAGGCGGTGGCGTTATAGTGTGGTCGTGCTTTTCATGGAGGGGGCTTGCACCCCTTGTTGTTTTGCATGGCACTATCACAGCACAGGACTACATTGATGTTGTAAGCACCTTCTTGCTTCCCACTGTTGAAAAGCAATTCGGGGATGGCGATTGCGTATTTCAACACGATCGAGCATCTGTTCGTAATGCGTGGCCTGTGTCGGAGTGGTTACACGACACTAACATCCCTGTAATTGACTAGCCTGCACAGGGTACTTACCTGAATCCTACAGAACATCTTTGGGATGTTTTGGAACGCCGACTTCGTGCCAGACCTCACCGACCGACATCGGTACATCTCCTCAGTGCAGCACTCTGTGCAGAATGGATTGCCAGCACCTAATTGAACGTATGCCTGCGAGAGTGGAAGCTGTCATCAAGGATAAGGGTGTGCCAGCGCCATAGTGAATTCCAGCAGTACCGATGGAGGGCTCCACGAACTAACTTGTAAGTCATTTTCAGCCATCTGTCCGGTTACTTTTGATCACATAGTGTACTAACCAAATTGGAGGTGATCTTTTAGTGTGGTCACTATTGAAGTGTGGATATGGAGAAGCTCCACTTAATATTTATAAAAAATGAGAATGTACATCAGTTTGTAATGGTACTTGTCCTCCAGTGTTCGGAATTTCCCTTATAGCACGCTGACGGACTTCCCACGACCCCCACCAATACCGCTCTCTCCATGGTTGCCCTACCAACCGCACATCTACCAGTCACGTTATTCAGCACACATTCCAATAACATTCATGAATTTGAACTTTAAGAAGTTCAGTTCTGTAGACACTGGATAATCACTGACGGAATTGAACTCTAGTATTGTGGCAGGCCACAGCATTCAGACAGGGGTGTATGCAGTTTTGCAGTTGGGAACTTTAGTAATACTGGTGTAGCATTTTGCAATGTATCGCTCTACCATAGCAGTGGTCTGGTTTGCTACATGCTGCAGCTTAAAGCATCACTTCACAGACATCTACGTGATGGGGACCAAGTTCTTGTCACAACACTTCTGACCAAGGAAAGTATAAATGCCCCCATTCCACTGGTACCATGCATTTGTCCTGTGCATTCTCTACGGCAGTCGTCAGTCGGATATGCAACCAGACAGCTACAGCTTCTTCAGGCTTCGCTACCAGGTAGGAGACACCAGTGGTCTACAAGCCATCAGATGGCCTTGATGGTTCCACACTTCAAACAGGTAGCACTAAGACGAGGAACCTCCGTAGGTGCCATTGCCTGATACTCCAGCCAGCCTTTGGGAGTACTGATTTTGACTTAGGGCGTGCTCACGGCCCTGTCAGCTGCCTTGGGCCACAGCAGAAGCCGCCAATCCAGCCGCAGGCACACTACACTGTGGAGTGGACACGTGTCCTGCATCAGCAAGGTAACTGTCACAGCCAGGCACTGTTAGGCTGACTCAGCATTCCGCTGTCTCAACAGACTCAGTGCTGTTAGCCACGGTTAGCACGTGAACCACAACCGTCGACCTACTGAGAAACGTCGAATAGTATGTACTTTTCATTGTGCCAGCATTCTTGACCCTGTGCTCGCTACACTCTCAAAGATCCCATCGCCACCGCCTCCCGATAGACGCCATTCTGGGGCAGAAGTGGCCAACCTGCAACAGTGGTGTCACTGTAGCGGCCAAAACAAACACGACACCATTACTATAGGATCAAAACTACACCACTGATCATTAAAATTGCTACACCAATAAGAAATGCAGATGACAAATGGGTATTCATTGGACAAAATATACAGGGCTATTACAAATGATTGAAGCGATTTCATAAATTCACTGTAGCTCCTTTCATTGACATATGGTCACGACACACTACAGATACTTAGAAAAACTCATAAAGTTTTGTTCGGCTGAAGCCGCACTTCAGGTTTCTGCCGCCAGAGCGCTCGAGAGCGCAGTGAGACAAAATGGCAACAGGAGCCGAGAAAGCGTATGTCGTGCTTGAAATGCACTCACATCAGTCAGTCATAACAGTGCAACGACACTTCAGGACGAAGTTCAACAAAGATCCACCAACTGCTAACTCCATTCGGCGATGGTATGCGCAGTTTAAAGCTTCTGGATGCCTCTGTAAGGGGAAATCAACGGGTCGGCCTGCAGTGAGCGAAGAAACGGTTGAACGCGTGCGGGCAAGTTTCACGCGTAGCCCGCGGAAGTCGGCGAATAAAGCAAGCAGGGAGCTAAACGTACCACAGCCGACGGTTTGGAAAATCTTACGGAAAAGGCTAAAGCAGAAGCCTTACCGTTTACAATTGCTACAAGCCCTGACACCCGATGAGAAAGTCAAACGCTTTGAATTTTCGGCGCGGTTGCAACAGCTGATGGAAGAGGATGCGTTCAGTGCGAAACTTGTCTTCAGTGATGAAGCAACATTTTTTCTTAATGGTGAAGTGAACAGACACAATGTGCGAATCTGGGCGGTAGAGAATCCTCACGCATTCGTGCAGCAAATTCGCAATTCACCAAAAGTTAACGTGTTTTGTGCAATCTCACGGTTTAAAGTTTACGGCCCCTTTTTCTTCTGCAAAAAAAACGTTACAGGACACGTGTATCTGGACATGCTGGAAAATTGGCTCATGCCACAACTGGAGACCGACAGCGCCGACTTCATCTTCCAACAGGATAGTGCTCCACCGCACTTCCATCATGATGTTCGGCATTTCTTAAACAGGAGATTGGAAAACCGATGGATCGGTCGTGGTGGAGATCATGATCAGCAATTCATGTCATGGCCTCCACGCTCTCCCGACTTAACCCCATGCGATTTCTTTCTGTGGAGTTTTGTGAAAGATTCAGTGTTTAAACCTCCTCTACCAAGAAATGTGCCAGAACTGCGACCTCGCATCAACGATGCTTTCGAACTCATTGATGGGGACATGCTGCGCCGAGTGTGGGAGGAACTTGATTATCGGCTTGATGTCTGCCGAATCACTAAAGGGGCACATATCGAACATTTGTGAATGCCTAAAAAAACTTTTTGAGTTTTTGTATGTGTGTGCAAAGCATTGTGAAAATATCTCAAATAATAAAGTTATTGTAGAGCTGTGAAATCGCTTCAATCATTTGTAATAACCCTGTATTATACTAGAACTCACATGTGATCACATTTTCACGTAATGTGGGGGCATAGATCCTGAGAAATCAGTACCCAGAACAACCACCTCTGGCCGTAATAACGGCCTTGATGCGCCTGGGCATTGAGTCAAACAGAGCTTGGATGGCGTGTACAGGTGCAGCTCCCCATGCAGCTTCAACACGATACCACAGTTAATCAAGAGTAGTGACTGGCGTACTGTGACGAGCCAGTTGCTCGGCACCATTGATCAGACGTTTCCAGTTGGTGAGAGATCTGGAGAATGTGCTGTCCAGGGCAGCAGTCGAACATTTTCTGTGCCCAGAAAGGCCCATACAGGACCTGCAACATGCTGTCGTGCATTATCCTGCTGAAATGTAGCGTTTAGTAGGGATTGAATGAAGGGTAGAGCAACGGGTCGTAACACATCTGAAATGTAACGCCCACTGTTCAAAGTGCCGTCAATGCGAACAAGAGGTGACCGAGACGTGTAACCAATGGCACCCCATACCATCACGCCGGGTGATACGCCAGTATGGCGACGACGAATACACGCTTCCAATGTGCGTTCACTGCGATGTCACCAAACACGGATGCGACCATCATGATGCTGTAAACAGAACCTGGATTCATCCGAAAAAAATTACGTTTTACCATTCGTGCACCCACGTTCGTCGTTGAGTACACCATCGCAGGCGCTCCTGTCTGCGATGCAGCGTCAAGGGTAACTGCAGCCATGGTCTCCGAGCTGATCATCCATGCTGCTGCAAACGTCGTCGAACTGTTCGTGTAGATGGTTGTTGTCCTGCAAACTTCCCATCTGTTGACTCAGGGATGGAGACGTGGCTGCACGATCCGTTACAGCCATGCGGATAAGATGCCTGTCATCTCGACTGCTAGTGATACGAGGCCGTTGGGATCCAGCAAGGCGTTCCGTATTACCCTCCTGAACCCACCGATTCCGTATTCTGCTAACAGTCATTGGATCTCGACCAACGCGAGCAGCCTACCGCAATCGCGATAGGCTACAATCCGACCTTTATCAAAGTCGGAAACGTGAGGGTACGCATTTCTCCTCTTTAAACGAGGAATCACAACAACGTTTGAACTGCTCTTTGTGTATGAGAAATCGGTTGGACACTTTCGTCATGTCATCACGTTGTAGGTGTCGCCACCGGCGCCAACCTTATGTGAATGCTCTGAAAAGCTAATCATTTGCATATGACAGCATCTTATTCCTGTCTGTTAAATTTCGCGTCTGTAGCACGTCATCTTCGTGGTGTAGCACTTTTAATGGCCAGTAGTGTACACAATGGATGTACGAGTGCTGGTCGTAGACACATGGTTGACGATGAAGGGAAGGTTGGGTCTAGCCGTGAAGCGTGCTGGAATAGTATAATGGTAAGATTACCCGTCACGATAAGCTGGAAATCCGGGTTGAATCCCTGCTCCACTACAAATTTCACTGTTCTCATTCCATTCCACTGCTGATGGTTGTCCATATTCACAACAGCGAAACATTTCTTGTATTTCACGACGGCTGTAGTCACCACTGTGCCTGTTCCTTCGGACATGCATGCATGTCCTATGGAACTTTGCACCGTACTTCTGAGCAACACAGGCACTGCAACATCGTATTTTCTCTCATTGTTTATGACAGCAGAGTAACTGCCGTTCCAGCAGTTCTCTTAAATTTGAATTCTTTTAAATGTGTGTTTCTACATTTACATCAACGTGACTACCCTATAATTCTCGTTTATGTACTGAGTGGCAGTACAGCTAAAGTTTAGCTACATTCGCAAATGCGTATATGATTCTCGTGAGTCTCTTAAAAGTGCCTGGCAGACTGTTTCTTTACTGTTCCACTCCCTAACACCGTATGACAATTACGTACACCTAAATCTTTCTGTGCGGGATCTGATTTCTCTTATTTTATTGCAACGATCTTTTCTTTGTATATAGGTTGGCGTCGTTAAAATATTTACGCATCCAGATGAGAAGCTTTGGGACTGAAACTTCCTGAAAAGTCCTCACCGCAACGAAAAAAGCCTTTGTTTTAATGATCGCCACCCAAACTCGCTTATCATATTTGCGACACTCTGTCCTAGACTTCGCGATAATACAAAACGAACTGCACTTCTTTGCATTTTTATACGTCTTCCATCAATTCTGTCTGGTAAGGGTCCAATACCACACAACAGCTCTCTAGCAGAGGACAGACAAGCACTGTGTAGGTAATCTCTTTAGTAGACCTGTTACATTTTCGAAGTGTTTTCCCGATAAAAGACAGTTTTGGTTTGCCTTCAACAATATCTATGTGATCATCACAATTTGAGTTATTAGTCACTTTAGTTCCTGGTTATGTAGTTGAATTGACAGTCTTTAGATTTGTGTGATTTATCCTATACCGGTAACTGCAATTTAATACTCATGTCGATGGTTTCAACCTTTTCATTATTTAGAGTCCATTGGCACTTTTCGCACTGTACAGATAACTTGTCTAAACCATCTTTCAGTTGGTTTCGAGCTTCTGATGACTTTACTAGATGGTACGTGAAAGCACCATCTGCAAACAATCTAGGATGGCTGCTCAGTTTGCCTCGTTTATGTTGATGAGGAACAACAGAGGAACGCCCGACATTTCTTCTGCGTGACTCGATACCTTTCCGTCAGTTACTACGAGCTGTGACGTCTCTGATAGAAAATTAAGAATTTAGGTGCACAACTGAGACGAATCCGGCGACCTTTTTGACCAAGGTAGGGACTGGCGAGCACGAAGATAAGCAGTATAAACTCTAGCCTCGTGCGGATGGTTATTATCTTGAAACTTCCTGGCAGATTAAAACTGTGTGCCGGACCGTGACTCGAACTCTGGACCTTTGCCTTTAGCGGGCAAGTGCTCTACCAACTGAGCTACCCAAGCACAACTCACGCCCCGTCCTCGCAGCTTTACTTCCGCCAGTACCTCGTCTCCTACTTTCCAAACTTTACAGAGGCGCTCCTGCGAACCTACTGTACTGGCGGAAGTGCTGCGAGGACGGGGCTTGAGTTGTGCTTGGGTAGCTCAGTTGGTAGAGCACTTGCCCGCGAAAGGCAAAGGTCCGGAGATCGAGTCTCGGTCCGGCACACAGTTTTAATCTGCCAGGAAGTTTCATATCAGCGCACACTCCGCTGCAGAGTGAAAATCTCATTGCTGGAATGTAAGCTCAAGGTGGATTGTCATAAAGGACAACAAAGCAGGACGTAAAATATCGTTGTTATGCTGTAAGAGTGCCGTGGGTGACAACTAAATGGGTCCTGCAATGAAAAGAAATGGCACCTCACACCATCACTACTCGTTCTCGGCCGGCCGAAGTGGCCGTGCGGTTAAAGGCGCTGCAGTCTGGAACCGCAAGACCGCTACGGTCGCAGGTTCGAATCCTGCCTCGGGCATGGATGTTTGTGATGTCCTTAGGTTAGTTAGGTTTAACTAGTTCTAAGTTCTAGGGGACTAATGACCTCAGCAGTTGAGTCCCATAGTGCTTAGAGCCATCATCTACTCGTTCTCGGGCCAAAGGCAAGTGGAAGTCACGTTGATATACCACCACTATCCGAGGCGGCACAGACAATCCTTCGACCTGGAATCTCACTGACTGGAATAAATTGTCTTCATTGTTGAGTCCCGCTTCGAAATGACCCTGACGAGCAGCGAAGATGTGTCTAGAGATGCCCTGGACATCGGTGGGATACCAAACTGACTGTCACCCTCCATGCGGCCCGACAACCAGGAGTGGTGGTCTGGGCTCCCATTTCTTTTCATAGCAGGACCCCTTTGATTGTTATCCGTGGCACTGTTACAGCACAGCGGGACGTCGATGCCCTCGCACGATGAGTTCTTGCTATTATGTCCTGTCTACAGACGCTATTGCGGAAGCACTCGTCTTTGTTTTCGTTTTTTGCGCTTATTTAAAACGTCTCAGTTAATCGAAAGTCTTGTAGAGTGAGCGGTACGCTCTGTGATTACCCATGTTTAAAAGACGTGAAAGCAATCGATATACCTCACAAGGATAATAAAGTTTATGGACAACACACTACGAACAGTTTGACAGTAAGAAAATGGTTTAGAGCCAAGAGCATACATCTACATCTACATCCATACTCCGCAAGCCACCTGACGGTGTGTGGCGGAGAGTACCTTGAGTACCTCTATCGGTTCTCCCTTCTATTCCAGTCTGGTATTGTTCGTGGAAAGGAGGATTGTCGGTATGCCTCTGTGTGGGCTCTAATCTCTCTGATTTTATCCTCATGGTCTCTTCGCGAGATATACGTAGGAGGGAGCAATATACTGCTTGACTCTTCGGTGAAGGTATCTTCTCGAAACTTCAACAAAATCCCGTACCGAGCTACTGAGCGTCTCTCCTGCAGAGTCTTCCACTGGTGTTTATCTATCATCTCCGTAACGCTTTCGCGATTACTAAATGATCCTGTAACGAAGCGCGCTGCTCTCCGTTGGATCTTCTCTATCTCTTCTATCAACCCTATCTGGTACGGATCACACACTGCTGAGCAGTATTCAAGCAGTGGGCGAACAAGCATACTGTAACCTACTTCCTTTGTTTTCGGATTGCATTTCCTTAGGATTCTTCCAATGAATCTCAGTCTGGCATCTGCTTTACCGACGATCAACTTTATATGATCATTCCATTTTAAATCACTCCTAATGCGTACTCCCATATAATTTATGGAATTAACTGATTCCAGCTGCTGACCTGCTATATTGTAGCTAAATGATAAGGGACCTTTCTTTCTATAGCATACATAGCGAGGTGCAGAGCAAATCAACTGGCTTTTCCCGGCCTCCTCCCCACCCCCTCCCCCGCCATGGATTCCCACTGCCCTTTAAAAAATTTTGTGATCTTCGCAAACCAGACTCGCATTCCGACCTGCCCCTGCCCCACAGATTCATGTATTAATTCAGTGGGTCTATTCGTCTGCAGAAAGGCAAACCTAGGTTTATAACGTTTAGATTTAGAGAGAGCTTTCGACAATGTTGACTCGATTACATTCTTTGAAATTTTGAAGATACCGTGGATAAAATACAGGGAGCGATAGCTTATTTACAATCTTTACAGAAACCAGATTTAGGGGGGGGGGGGGGTGTTAAAGATAAACAGTAATGCCGGCCGTTGTGGCCGAGCGGTTCTAGGCGCTTCAGTCCGTAATCACGCTGTTGCTGCTGCTGCGGTCGCAGGTTCTAATCCTGCCTCGGGCATGGTTGTGTGTGATGTCCTTTGGTTAAGTTAGGTTTAAGTAGTTCTAAGTCTAGGGGACTGATGACATCAGATGTTAAGTCCCATAGTGCTTAGAGCCATTTGAACCATGTTTTAGAAACAGTAGTTGAGACAGAGCTTAGCCTACCTTCCATGTTATTCAATCTGTACATTGAACAAGCAGTAAAAGAAACAAAGGAGAAATTTCTAAAGGAAATTAAAGTTAATGGAGAAGAAAAAAAACATTAAGGTTTGCCGATGACACTGAAATTGTGTCAGAAACTGCAAAAGATTTGGAAGAACAACTGAGAGAAGAGATTAAGAGATGAACATCAGTAAAAGTAAAACATAGATAATGGGAGTGTAGTGGAATTAAATCAGGCAGTGCTGAGGGAGTTAGATTGGAAAATAAAAAAGATTTAAGACTGAAATGACCTACTCATCATATTTTGTTTTCCTATAAATGCGATCTAGGCACTAGAAGATTTTTAATATTTTTTTTAAAAAAATTGCAAATTACGGTGGCCGAGTGGTTCTAGGCGCTTCAGTCCAGAACCGCGCTGCTACTACGGTTGCCGGTTCGATTCCTGCTTCGGGCATGGAAGTGTGTAATGTCCTTAGGTTAGTTAGGTTAAGTAGTTCTAAGTCTATGGGAGTGATGACCTCAGATGTAAAGTCTCATAGTGCTTAGAGCGATTTGAGCCATTTTTTAACAAATTACGGAAGGTTGCTTTCTCCATTCCTGATGTCAGGCATTACTGAATTAGAAGTTGTAGATGTGTTTTGGTATTTGGGAAGAAAAACGACAGATAGTGGTCGAAGTAGAGAGGACAGTGTGTAACACGGAAAGCAATTGTGAGAAATAGGACCGTGTTAACATCTGACTTAAATTTAAGTGCTAGGAACGATTTTCTGTAGGAATTTGTATCGACCGTATCTTCGTACGGAACTGAAGCGTGGACAATAAGCAGTTAAGACACGGAGATAACAGAAGTTTTTGAAATGTGGTACTATAGAAGAATGTTGGAGATTACACGGGTAGATCGAGAAGCAAATGGGAAGGTACTGAATCGAACTGGAGAAAAAAGAAATTTGTGGCCCAACTTGACTAAAAGAAGGACTTCGTTGATAGAACACATCCTGAGGCATGAAGGAAATATCAATTTGGTAATGGATGGACGTCTGGGATTACAAATTTTTAAAATTATAGAGGGATACCAACTCTCGAATTCAGTAAAAAGTTTCAAATGGATGTAGGTTGCCGGTACTTACGCAGTGGTGAAGAGGCTTGCAGAGGAAAGATTAGCATGGAGAGCTGCATCGAACCAGTCTTCGGACGGAAAACAAGAATAACACCAACATTAGTTTGACTTGAATTTATACATGTTATATGAAAATGTTTGAGGGCTATGACTACTGTAAATTTATGAAACACTTTTACTGCGTCAGTCACTTTTTACTAATATTTAACTATCATGACACAGTAACAAACACATCACAAGAAAACAATTAGTTAAGCGTCTCTGGAATAATCTAAACATCTCAATCAGCAAGTACTAAACTGAGATGTGTTCCTTACTATGCTATGTGTGCCAAACATCTAAACTCCCAGCAAAATGGTTAATTTTCGATACATAACTTCACCAGTATATCCCGTAAATGAATCTCATCACAATTCAGGTTAATGTAATGTACATATAACTGTAATACATCTGATGATAGTACCATGCAGTCGAAGTGCGTCGTGCTAATTAAATCTTATTAAAAGGTGTCCAAGCAGTAAAATTATTTCATAAACGTTAATTTGAAGTCAGTGAGATCGTGTAACACTGAACTGACAAGTCTACCTGTGTGGTAGGCACTATTCGACTTCCGTTTGCAAAGATCGTCTGTTTTTCTTTCCAGAGCGGTAGGCAGGCGTTGGGGATGGGGAGGGGCTTTGAGGGACGCACCGGCCCCCTGTGTCCAAGCCTTGATGCACTCATAAATACCAGGATGGTTCCCTGAATAGGTTAATGCTATGGTGGTGGTGGTGTGTGTTTATGTGTGTATGTTTGTGTGGAGGGGGGTGGCGGGGGCGGCGAGGGGACGACTCGATTGCATAACAAATGCGTTTCACCCTTTAGATAGCTACTTTTTAAGTTCTGAGACAATGAAAGTCTTGAGCAGTGGTTCCATGATTGTCCAAAGGCAAAAAACTGAGTAACATTCTAACGTACTTCTGCAAACACAGTGCTTATAGTAAGAGTAGCAGACTTCTCAGTCTGCCTAAAATATGCATGTTGCAGTCTTCTCTTCAGTCGTAAGGTTGGTGGTCAGTATGATTGTGACGTGATCACCTTCCTTACGGCATACATAAGCTGATATTTGGACTGCTCCTTGCTCTTTTTCCTTCAACTTTCACCTGAATAGTATTGATGCACCATGTGTATGGCGCAGAAGATGGTCAGTGACACTACTTTCTTTTCTTTCTTTCTTCACAGAGTTCCCTTTCACCTTCATCCTTTCCACCACTGCTTTATTCACCACTCTGTCGGTCTACGGTATTCGTAGATCTCGCCACCAGCTCCACAAATCAAAAGTCTCGAATTTAGTCTTTTTATTTTTTCAGTTTGCCCGTGCCACTGACCTGTAACGTATATAAGAGGACAGTTTATTTACGATTATCTTGTAGGCTACAGATATTTGCTGAAGAATGTCGATTTCTTTCAAAGAGAAAGAAAAAAGCTAAAAAAAAACAGAAGAAGACCTGACTTTTGCAGAAAGACGTATATCTTCTTAGCAACTTGAAGTTTTCTTCACTACACTTCCAGTAAAATCAGTCAATGTGGAAGCTAGGAATCTTGTATAGAATGTAATATCTACATTATTTAACCTACCAAATGAGCTACCATAACTACAGCTGGACGGATAATCAAGCAGACGTCGTAATAAATGTCAGCATAGTACGGTGCGTGACGGAGCGTACGTCTTACAAATATTATTGTTTTTCTTCCTATTCTGTTCGCGTACTGAGCGAAGGAAAAATGTCTATCTTAATGCTTCTGTACGTGTGCTGATCTCTCTAATTCTATTCTCATCATCCGTAAGCGAGGCATACGTTGGCAGCAACATAATGATCGCACAGTCGTAGTCAAATACAGATTTTCTAGTTTTACTCAACAGTGTTTCGCGAAAATTACGTCGTCTTTCTTCCAAAGATTCCCACTTAAGTACCATGAGACTTTCTACCACAGTTTCGAAGGGCTGTAAACATCTGTTTCGATCCTTCGATACGTGTTTGCGTGGCTGCTCGATAAGGACTGTTAGCACTGAGATAATACTCTATATGTGGCTTTACGCCATTTCATTTAAAGAAGCATTGCATTTTTCCAGAAACCTTCCAACAAATTATATGGTTTCCATTTGCCTTCCCAAACACTGATTTCACGTAATCGTCCCATTTCATATCCCTCTTAGTATTACACCCAAATATTTATGCGATTTGACGTGATAAAGATGGTTACCACTAATCTTGAACTAATCAGACACAGAGTATATCTGTTTCTCTGCTTTCTACACCATTCAGTTCCAGTGGCTGTTAACTTATCCGAGTTATTCAGCGGTGCAGAATACGTTCCCAAAGTTTTTGGCTCTTAGCAGTAATCATTCTCGCGACCTGGTTGACATACTGAACAGCATAAATAAGATAGAAATTGCACTTTACACTTTAAAGGTAACAGAGGAGATAAATACGAACAAATCGTTTTAGAACACTTTTACGTCACCCCTTCTCATGCACACCCCACCTTTAGTGGTAGTGGGAACTCTTACTCCCACAGTATTTTTATAGAAGTAAAAAGTCCTGTACCTAGCAAATTTAGTTGAAATTGCACCTGGTGTTCTTGAGTTATGCTTCAGTGTTAGCCCCTTTCCATTTCAACTCTTATGGGACGCGGGTGGATCTTAACCTCAAAGTCTTTCTTTCCAGATACTAACTGACTACTGAAAAATCGATTCTTTAAAGAATCCAACCCCCTGTATAAAAAAACTTCAAACTTTTGAATGTTTTACAGATGAGTGCATGTGTGAAATACTCGACGTTAAACACGTAGCGAGGAAAAGTGTTGAAAGTATGTTTAACATTTGCTGGAAGTACACTCATTATAACACTGGACAAGTATAGTCTGGATAATTTGCGCTCTAGTCTAAGCAAAAGTTAGTTTTTCACGCATTTCAATGTTTATTACGTCTTATCTCCTCAACTACGTATCATACAATGACATAATTTTGCAGCTACATCCCTTCATATGTGTGTATATCGTCTGCGACATGCATTGTGAATAGAGTTAGTAGCAAAGAAGCAATGAATTAAGATATCGTGCCTGATGCCGAAGTTTTACTGCATGATTACCGAAAATATAGTAAGTTATAAACTTCTTTCTTTTCATTATTTCGTGGTGGTGTCAGCGAGAAAAATTTCTAACAGGTATAAACTACTGTGTAATGTTTGTTGAAAGTTACTAAGTGCACTGATTCCCAAATACTGGACGTACTACACATTCACTTCCTCCCCCATATCTGATCACCTCCTCCTCCATCTCTCTCTGACTGTCTGCTGCTCCCCCTCTCTATCCATGCCCTCCACCCCTTCTCTCTCAGCATCCTCCCCTCCCTCCACTCTCTCTGTCCATCTCTGTGTGTCCATTTCCTCCTCCATCTCTCTTTCTACCTATCTGCTCCTCACCCTGTCTGTCTTTCTGTCTGTCCATATCCTACTTTCTCTATCTGTCCATCTCCTCCCTCCTCCCTTTCTCTGCCCATCTCATACTCCCCCTTCTCACTGTCCTTCTCCTCCTCATTTTTATGTTCAGCCATGCCCGTTTCCTTGTATACCCCCTACAATGTATTCTGATACTATCTGCACCGCATGCCATTTGCACTGGGAAGCCCAGATGTCAGGTTTTACTATATATTTTCCACACTCCCACCTATAAGGGAGCTAGATGGTACTTACCTCCACAGTACTGCTTTCTGGACAATAGTACTAAATTTTGTTGAAATCTATCCAGTGGTTTAGGAAGAGATGTGGGACATATATACAGGGTGGTCCATTGATCATGACTGGACCAAATATCTCACGAAATAAGCATCAAAAGAAAAAACTATAAAGAACGAAACTCGTCTAGCAGCCGGCCGGAGTAGCCGAGCGGTTCTAGGCGCCTCAGTCTGGAACCGCGCGACCGCTACGGTCGCAGGTTCGAATCCTGCCTCGGGCATGGATGTGTGTGATGTCCTTCGGTTAGTTAGGTTTAAGTAGTTCTAAGTTCTAGTCGACTGATAACCTCAGAAGTTAAGTCCCATAGTGCTCAGAGCCATTTTAACCACATCGTCTAGCTTGAAGGGGGAAACCACATGGCGCTATGGTTGGCCTGCTAGATGGCGGTGCCATAGGTCAAACGGATATCAACTGCGTTTTTTAAAATAGGAACCCCCATTTTTTATTACATATTCGTGTAGTACGTAAAGAAATATGAATGTTTTAGTTGGACCACTTTTTTCGCTTTGTGATAGATGGCGCTGTAATACACTCCTGGAAATTGAAATAAGAACACCGTGAATTCATTGTCCCAGGAAGGGGAAACTTTATTGACACATTCCTGGGGTCAGATACATCACATGATCACACTGACAGAACCACAGGCACGTAGACACAGGCAACAGAGAATGCACAATGTCGGCACTAGTACACTGTATATCCACCTTTCGCAGCAATGCAGGCTGCTATTCTCCCATGGAGACGATCGTTGAGATGCTGGATGTAGTCCTATGGGACGGCTTGCCATGCCATTTCCACCTGGCGCCTCAGTTGGACCAGCGTTCGTGCTGGACGTGCAGACCGCGTGAGACGACGCTTCATCCAGTCCCAAACATGCTCAATGGGGCCGGCCGAAGTGGCCGTGCGGTTAAAGGCGCTGCAGTCTGGAACCGCAAGACCGCTACGGTCGCAGGTTCGAATCCTGCCTCGGGCATGGATGTTTGTGATGTCCTTAGGTTAGTTAGGTTTAACTAGTTCTAAGTTCTAGGGGACTAATGACCTCAGCAGTTGAGTCCCATAGTGCTCAGAGCCATTTGAACCATTTTTTTGCTCAATGGGGGACAGATCCGGAGATCTTGCTGGCCAGGGTAGTTGACTTACACCTTCTAGAGCACGTTGGGTGGCACGGGATACATGCGGACGTGCATTGTCCTGTTGGAACAGCAAGTTCCCTTGCCGGTCTAGGAATGGTAGAACGATGGGTTCGATGACGGTTTGGATGTACCGTGCACTATTCAGTGTCCCCTCGACGATCACCAGTGGTGTACGGCCAGTGTAGGAGATCGCTCCCCACACCATGATGCCGGGTGTTGGCCTTGTGTGCCTCGGTCGTATGCAGTCCTGATTGTGGCGCTCACCTGCACGGCGCCAAACACGCATACGACCATCATTGGCACCAAGGCAGAAGCGACTCTCATCGCTGAAGACGACACGTCTCCATTCGTCCCTCCATTCACGCCTGTCGCGACACCACTGGAGGCGGGCTGCACGATGTTGGGGCGTGAGCGGAAGACGGCCTAACGGTGTGCGGGACCGTAGCCCAGCTTCATGGAGACGGTTGCGAATGGTCCTCGCCGATACCCCAGGAGCAACAGTGTCCCTAATTTGCTGGGAAGTGGCGGTGCGGTCCCCTACGGCACTGCGTAGGATCCTACGGTCTTGGCGTGCATCCGTGCGTCGCTGCGGTCCGGTCCCAGGTCGACGGGCACGTGCACCTTCCGCCGACCACTGGCGACAACATCGATGTACTGTGGAGACCTCATGCCCCACGTGTTGAGCAATTCGGCGGTACGTCCACCCGGCCTGCCCCATGCCCACTATACGCCCTCGCTCAAAGTCCGTCAACTGCACATACGGTTCACGTCCACGCTGTCGCGGCATGCTACCAGTGTTAAAGACTGCGACGGAGCTCCGTATGCCACGGCAAACTGGCTGACACTGACGGCGGCGGTGCACAAATGCTGCGCAGCTAGCGCCATTCGACGGCCAACACCGCGGTTCCTGGTGTGTCCGCTGTGCCGTGCGTGTGATCATTGCTTGTACAGCCCTCTCGCAGTATCCGGAGCAAGTATGGTGGATCTGACACACCGGTGTCAATGTGTTCTTTTTTCCATTTCCAGGAGTGTAGTCACAAACGTATAAGTACGTGGTATCACTTAACATTCCGCCAGTGCGGACGGTATTTGCTTCGTGATACATTACCCGTGTTAAAATGGACCGTTTACCAATTGCGGAAAAGGTCGATATCGTGTTGATTGCTATTGCAATCAAAACGCCCAACGGGCGTGTGCTATGTATGCTGCTCGGCATCCTGGATGACATCATCCAAGTGTCCGGACCGTTCGCCGGATAGTTACGTTATTTAAGGAAACAGGAAGTGTTCAGCCACATGTGAAACGTCAGCCACGACCTGCAACAAATGATGATGCCCATGTAGCTGTTTTAGCTGCTGTCGCGGCTAATCCGCACATCAGTAGCAGACAAATTGCGAGAGAATCGGGAATCTCAAAAACGTCGGTGTTGAGAATGCTACAACAACATCGATTGGACCCGTACCGTATTTCTATGCACCAAGAATTACATGGCGACGACTTTGAAAGTCATGTACAGTTCTGCCGCGGGGCACCAGAGAAAAAATTACGGGACGTTGACAGATCTTTTGCACGCGTTCTATTTAGCGACGAAGCGTCATTCACCAACAGCGGTATCGTAAACCGGCATAATATGCACTATTGGGCAACGAAATATCCACAATGGCTGCGACAAGTGGAACATCAGCGACCTTGGCGGGGTAATGTATGGTGCGGCATTATGGGAGGAAGGATAATTTGCCCCCATTTTATCGATGGCAATCTAAATGGTGCAATGTATGCTGATTTCCTACGTAATGTTCTACCGATGTTACTACAAGATGTTTCACTGCATGACAGAATGGCGATGTACTTCCAACATGATGGATGTCCGGCACATAGCTCGCGTGCGGTTGAAGCGGTATTGAATAACATATTTCATGACATGTGGATTGGTCGTCGAAGCACCATACCATAGCCCGCACGTTCAACGGATCTGATGTCCCCGGATTTCTTTCTGTGGGGAAAGTGTATTTACAAAAATGTTCAAATGGCTCTGAGCACTATGGGACTTAACTACTGAGGTCATCAGTCCCCTAGAACTTAGAACCACTTAAACCTAACTAACCTAAGGACATCACACACATCCATGCCCGAGGCAGGATTCGAACCTGCGACCGTAGCGGTCACGCGGTTCCAAACTGACGCGCTTAGAACCGCACGGCCACACCGGCCGGCAAGTGTATTTACAGGTAATCACGCTGTAACAGCATGCGTTCTCAGAAATGGTAAGTTCACATTATAACAACCGATATAAAATGTTCAAACGTACCTACGTTCTGTATTTTAATTTAAAAAACCTATCTGTTACCAACTGTTCGTCCAAAATTGTTAGCCATATGTTTGTGGCTATTACAGCGCCATCTATCACAAAGCGGAAAAAGTGGTCCAACTAAAACATTCATATTTCTTTACGTACTACACGAATATGTAATAAAAAATGGGGGTTCCTATTTGAAAAAACGCAGTTGATATCCGTTTGACCTATGGCAGTGCCATCTAACAGGCCAACCATAGCGCCATCTGGTTTCCCCCTTCAAGCTAGACAAGTTTCGTTCTTTGTAGTTTTTTCGTTTGACGCTTATTTCATCAGATATTTGGCCCGGTCACTATCAATGGAGCACCCTATATATATATATATATATATATATATATATATATATATATATGTGTGTGTGTGTGTGTGTGTGTGTGTGTGTGTGTGTGTTAACATTTATGCCTCTTCATGAGTAATTATGACAACATTGTAACCTTTAAAGGAGCTGAATAATTAACTATAGACAGATAGACAACGTGTAACTGGGATTCTGCACAGAGCTCGATTTTAGCCGTTAAGCAGTATAGATTCCTCTAGCCAGCCATATATTTGTGAAAATAGTTCATCAGTTTTAGAAAAATTCTTGACGTTATCTTTCGCTTGTGTCTTCCATAAGACGATTAAAAGCTGCTCAAGTACCTGCATTCTCTTACCTGGGTGATTTTTATAACTGACATGTTGAAGTGCATATTGTAGTAACATTACAGCAGAAAAGATTAAAGTCCGCTAGTGGCTGCCTCTGGATCACGGGATCCTGGGTTCGTTTCCCGGCCGGGTTGGGGATTTTCTCTGCCCAGGGACTGGGTGTTTGTGTTGTCCTCATCATTTTATCATCATCATCATCATCATCATCATCATTTGTGACAGTGGCTAGATTGTGTTAAAATTGGACTGTGCACAAATTGAGTCATTGTATGGGCACTGATGACCGCGCAATTGAGCGCACCACAAACCAAACATCATCATCATCATCATCATCTGCCCAGTTTTTGATATACCTGTTTGCTTTTGAGTGTTTGACGCCGTTGCATATGGCACTCTGATGTCTATAGTTGGGCCAGCGATTGCGCCATCCTGCCGACCCCGACCTGAACAACGGAAAACCACGGACGCCTCGCCGGCTAGAAACTGGCCGGCCACACAAAAATACCTGGAGGCCTCGCCTCTGGCAGGTGATCAAAGCGCGTGGCCGACCCTGCCAAACGATACCAAATAGTTCCAGTCGCGCCTCTAGCGCCTCCTTGTTCCCCAGCTTAAACACTGTCACTCAACCAACGAGCCCGTAAAACATTGCTCTCAATCACTTTAAGGGTCGTAACGCACTTGCTCGAAGCCATTCATATGCCATGGCCTCCCCTGCCTTAACATTGTAAATAATTCATCATTCTCTCCATTAGATTGAAAACAATTACTCAGAGAGGCGGTGTGTAATGACGAATATTTATAGACTGGGAATTCAATAACAAGGTGAATCCGAAACCCGCCGAAAAAAATTTAGATGTTCTTCTGGGATATTTTCTGAGTATCTTGATACAAGAGACACATCGTCAACCAATACCAAAGAAAGTAAATAGGAATGACCTGCTGAATTAAAGAACCCATATCGCTAAAGTCGATTTTCAGTAGGAATTTGAAACATATACTGTCTCTGTATATTATCAGTTATCTGGAAGAAATGATTGTTTGAGAAACAGTCAACACGGATTCAGAAACTATCGTTCCTGTGAAACGCAACTCGTCCCTTATCCTCGCGAAGAAATGAGTGCTATTGACAGGAGATGTCAAATTGATTCCATGTTTTTATATTTCCAGAAGGCTTTTGAAGCTGTACAAGCGACTTCTGATCAAATTGCGTCGCTATGTACTATCGTCTCAGTTGTGCAACTAGATTTAGGATTTCCTTTCAGAAAAGATAACCAACGGAAAGTCATCAGAAAAACAGAAATAATATCTGGTATTGCCCAAGAAAGTGTTATAAGTCCTCTTCTGTTGCTGGCCTACATAAACGATTTAGAAGACAATCTGAGTCGCACTTTCAGATTGTTTGCAGACGATGCTGTCATTTACCGTCTTATCAAGCCATCAGATGATCAAAACAAACTGCAAAACCATTTAGACAAGATATCTGTATGGTGATAAAGAAGAGTGTGAAGTCATTCACATGAGTACCAATAGAAATCCACTAAATTTCGGCTATACCATAAATCACACAGATCGAAAGACTGTAAATTCAACTAAATACTTAAGGATTACGGTTACGAATAACTTAAGTTGGAATGATCACACAGATAATGCTGTGGGAAAACCAAACCAAAGAGCACGATTTATTGGCAGAACACAGAGAAAATGCATGGGTCTACTAAAGAGATTGCCTGCACTACGTTTTACGTCCCCTTCTGAAATATTGCCGTGCGGTGTGGGATCCGCATCAGATAGGATCGGCAGAGGACATCGAAAAAGATCAAAGAAGAGCAACTCGTTACGTACTATCGCGAAATAGGGCAGAGAGTGCCACTGGTATGAATCACAAATTGGGTGGCAGTCATGAAAAAAAAGCGTTTTTCGCTGCGGCAGGACCTTCTCATGAAATTTCAGTCACCAGCTTTCTCCTCAGAGTGTGAAAATATCCACCTACATAGGGAGAAATGATCATCAACATAAAATAAGAGAAATCAGAGATCGCACGAAAAGATTTAAGTGCTCGTTTTTCCCGTGTGCTCTTCGAGAGTCTAAGGCGGTCCAGTCATAGACTGTGCGGCTGGTCCCGGCGGAGGTTCGAGTCCTCCCTCGGGCATGGGTATGTGTAATTTAGGTTAAGTAGTATGTAAGCTTAGGGACTGATGACCTTAGCAGGTAAGTCACATACATTTGAAAATTTTTTTTTGTTCGAGAGTGGAACGATAGAGAAATAGCTTGAAGGTAGTTCGATAAACCCTCTGCCAGGCACTTACTTGTGAATTACAGAGCATTCATATAGATGTAGATGGTCTCGGGCAGCTCGTTATTCCACAGTGAAAATGATAAAGCCTGTGACGCAACACCGCAACATGACTATTGAACTACCTGCAGGTAGAATACAGGCTTTCTTGGCCGCGGCACGAGGAAGAGGAGGGCGGCGGTCATATTGTCCCGCCGCATGGGGAAGATCCCAGTCATACTCTATAGCACACTGAGTGGACTTTTGGCCTTCCTGGAGGGACTGGAACGAAGAAAAATCCTCGCCCATATCTGAAATTGAATCCAAGACCTCCAATATCGGCGATTAGTACTCTACCTGCTAGGCCCGCGTTCCTCAGCCTTTTTTTTTTTCCTCTTGGAGCTCACTAAAGAACGTTTCAAACTTTTGCGACACGCCTACACGTGATTTCTTCCTAGATGCAAAAAAGCAAACACACAAAGAACAAATAATATATTTTTTATTATTATTATACGTATCGTCTATCTTCTTTCTACACACATCAAAATACGTTTTGCATCACCCAGTTTCCCAGAACTCCTGAAGATAGACGTTGACTGTGGATATTGTATCACAGACACAGTCCCTTTGACTGTTCAGAGATGTCACTAAACTCGCCCAAAGATGCAAACAACCATGCATGAGCAGCGCCTATTAGACGGAGAGGGTCCGACAGCCGATCAGTTACTGTCATTCCACCAGGAAGAAGGTACACGACTCGTATTGTCTGTAGTTCAACTATACCTAGACGGTCAATACTGCTGTTCGATCGCGCCCGCATTGTTACTTTGTGCCAAAAAGGGCTCTCACCAAGGGAAGTGTCTAGGCGTCTCGGAGCCGAACCAAAGCGATGTTGTTTGGACATGGAGTACAGAGAGACAGGAACTGTCGATGACGCCTCGCTCAGGCCGCCCAGGGGCCTTAACTACATGTTATGTAGCACCCGATGATGGAGCAGAGCAATACCGTCTGAAACCAGTCATATTGTTAAAATATCATTTGCATCTGAACCGGATTTCTCAATCTGATCAGTTCTGTTTACAGCTCAATAGCAAACTCTTGATTCTATGATCGGTGTCGATGTTTAAGTCATTTTCAAGTAACCGTGTACCGAGAGCGATCATCGCTATTATCTGCTAAAAGATTTAAAAACCTAAAAATATAAACAAAATTACAACGTACTCAATCACTAACATTTAAGTATACCTTTTTTTTTAAATTTACGACGCGTTTTGGAAGCTTTGCTCCACCATGAGTTGGCAGTTCCGATGTGAAGCGATGTACCTTAGCTAAACACTGTAACTGCCGCCTGATGCATCATAAATATAAAACATAAAATTCAGTAACTTGTTACCGTCGTACTTTTATTTACATTTCAAATATACAGTCACGGATATAGCCTAGCAACCATGTGCATGTGTAAAAAAAATAAAAGAGAATAGTGATAAAACAGGTACATATATTAATGAAGAAATCTGTCTATCATTTTATTCACCTACTGTGGCACTTGATGCGTCTGTGGACGTTGGGTTATCTAATTTTTCGAATCTGAACATGCAGCTGCTGCTGCTGACCAAATTCTGCTGAGGTGAAGTTCGGTGCACTCTTGAACAGCACTCTGCAGGCAAGACAAACGGGTAAGAGGAACCTGCGATACTAGTAGTAGATTTTGACTAGTGAGCATGAGGCAAACAATGTAAACGACATGGCGACTATAACGTCATATCATTGGCTATGTTCTGGAACGTAAGCAATAGAGACAGTTTTGATTACGAAAATTTACTACATCGGGAAAAAAGTTATTCGAATTTACGACTAGGATGGTTCAAAATGGTTCTGAGCACTATGGGACTTAACTTCTGAGGTCATCAGTCCCCTTGAACTTAGAACTACCTAAACCTAACTAACTTCAGGACATCACACACATCCATGCCCGAGGCAGGATTCGAACCTGCGACCGTAGCGGTCACGCGGTTCCAGACTGTAGCGCCTAGAACCGCTCGGCCACTTCGGCCGGCCGACTAGGATGGATCACGTATAAATAAGGAAAATATTTCTTGAAAGAAAAAGAATGGAGTATCGTAACAACACGACTAGGATGGATCACGTATAAATAAGGTTAACATTTCTTGAAAGAAAAAGAATCGGGTGTCGTAACAACAAGTTCCACAGATCTAATGGATATCACTACACACCGTACTTATTTTTTGTTCTAACTAAATCTTGGTTAGTATCGGGTAATACACTTTAACCCTACCAGGATACTTAGGACACTAAAGAAAGCAAATTTGGTATAATTTCACAAATGTTCAAATGTGTGTGAAATCTTATGGGACTTAACTGCTAAGGTCATCAGTCCCTAAGCTTACACACTACGTAACCTAAATTATCCTAAGGACAAACACACACACCCATGCCCGAGGGAGGACTCGAAACTCCGCCGGGACAGCCGCATAATTTTACAGTTACCGGAGATTTCCATGACACTACATAAACTGCCTATGGTAAAACTATGTTGCAGTTCAATATAAATGATACTATTCGCAGCCATCCGATAAGATATTCAGAAGTGTAGCTTAAATTCCGCTTGGAGCGCTTCTCTCGCATTGTACAACAGATGTGAGCAGAAATGTCCTGACTGCATATCTTAGACTATGGTACTGTCTCTTCTGATGATTTATCAGTATTTTTCCCTTTACGATAAATATTTTTTTATTCGTACAGTTTATTATTCTCCTCACTACAGCTGAAGGGCATTTTCTACGGTTTTCGATTCGTCTCCTTTCCGATAAATAATTCTTGTGTGATAACTTCATTTATTGTTAATACGCACATATACAGGGTGTTTCAAAAATGACCGGTATATTTGAAACGGCAATAAAAACTAAACGAGCAGCGATAGAAATATACCGTTTGTTGCAATATGCTTGGGACAACAGTACATTTTCAGGCAGACAAACTTTCGAAATTACAGTAGCTACAATTTTCAACAACAGATGGCGCTGCGGTCTGGGAAACTCTATAGTATGATATTTTCCACATATCCACCATGCGTAGCAATAATATGGCGTAGTCTCTGAATGAAATTACCCGAAACCTTTGACAACGTGTCTGGCGGAATGGCTTCACATGCAGATGAGATGTACTGCTTCAGCTGTTCAATTGTTTCTGGATTCTGTAGGTACACCTGGTCTTTCAAGTGTCCCCACAGAAAGAAGTCACAGGGGTTCATGTCTGGCGAATAGGGAGGCCAATCCACGCCGCCTCCTGTATGTTTCGGATAGCCCAAAGCAATCACACGATCATCGAAATATTCGTTCAGGAAATTAAAGACGTCGGCCGTGCGATGTGGCCGGGCACCATCTTGCATAAACCACGAGGTGTTCGCAGTGTCGTCTAAGGCAGTTTGTACCGCCACAAATTCACGAAGAATGTCCAGATAGCGTGATGCAGTAATCGTTTCGGATCTGAAAAATGGGTCAATGATTCCTTTGGAAGAAATGGCGGCCCAGACCAGTACTTTTTGAGGATGCAGGGACGATGGGACTGCAACATGGGGCTTTTCGGTTCCCCATACGCGCCAGTTCTGTTTATTGACGAAGCCGTCCAGGTAAAAATAAGATTCGTCAGTAAACCAAATGCTGCCTACATGCATATCGCCGTCATCAATCCTGTGCACTATATCGTTAGCGAATGTCTCTCGTGCAGCAATGGTAGCGGCGCTGAGGGGTTGCCGCGTTTGAATTTTGTATGGATAGAGGTGTAAACTCTGGCGCATGAGACGATACGTGGGCGTTGGCGTCATTTGGACCGCAGCTGCAACACGGCGAACGGAAACCCGAGGCCGCTGTTGGATCACCTGCTGCACTAGCTGCGTGTTGCCCTCTGTGGTTGCCGTACGCGGTCGCCCTACCTTTCCAGCACGTTGATCCGTCACGTTAACAGTCCGTTGAAATTTTTCAAACAGATCCTTTATTGTATCGCTTTTCGGTCCTTTGGATACATTTAACCTCCGTTGAAAACTTCGTCTTGTTGCAACAACACTGTGTTCTAGGCGGTGGAATTCCAACACCAGAAAAATCCTCTGTTCTAAGGAATAAACCATGTTGTCTACAGCACACTTGCACATTGTGAACAGCACACGCTTACAGCAGAAAGACGACGTACAGAATGGCGCACCCACAGACTGCGTTGTCTTCTATATCTTTCACATCACATGCAGCGCCATCTGTTGTTGAAAATTGTAACTACTGTAATTTCGAAAGTTTGTCCGCTTGAAAATGTACTGTTGCCCCAAGCATATTGCAACAAACGATGTATTTCTATCGCTGCTCGTTTAGTTTTTATTGCCGTTTCAAATATACCGGTCATTTTTGAAACACCCTGTATAAGTAACTGTGTATCGCAGTCTACTTTGGCTATATAGCTGAAGAATATTTGAAAGGTGGCTACACTGAGCCACAGCGCCAGAGATTGCGCCAAAGAGTATTATTCAGCCGCCTCCACTGGCAGTTCTTGTCGAGAAGTCATGGTGGAGAGTGCTTATTGTGAAGTAGCAGTAGGCAGTGTTTGTTGAGATGTAGTAGTGGAGAGTTCTTATCGAGAAGTCGTGGTGGAGAGTTCTTATCGAGAAGTCGTGGTGGAGTGACGAAAAGTACTCTGATCATTACAATATCTCCATTCGAACAGCATCTGGTGTCTAGCCCATCAAAACATCTGCACACAACATGGCCTCAAATAGTACAGGTATCAACGTCCTCTCTCCAAAGCACTAACTACCACCACATCTCAACAACGACTGACTACTGCTACATCTCAACAAGCACTGCCACCACGACTTCTCGATAAGCACTCTCCACTACTACATCTCAACAAACACTGCCTACTGCTACTTCACAATAAGCACTCTCCACCACGACTTCTCGACAAGAACTGCCAGTGGAGGCGGCTGAATAATACTCTTTGGCGCAATCTCTGGCGCTGTGGCTCAGTGTAGCCACCTTTCATATTTTCCGATATTAGCTTGGATGTATCCAAGTTAAATATATTTTTTGGTTCGAACTGTGTATCGCTGTCTCCGCTATAGCCGTAGAGCTGTTTTTACGATACTCGATTCGGTTCCTTTCCGACAAACAGTTGAAATTGTTCGTGCCAAACTCTGCGATTTACTACGGAAAATTACATTATTTGAAGCTGCGTATCGCTGTCTCTAACATAGTTTTTACCGTAGGCAGTGTATGTAGTATCATAGAAATCGGCGGTAACTCTAAAAATTATACCAAATTTGCTTTCTTTAGTTCCGTAAGGACCCTGGGAGGTATGAAACGGTACGTTAAAAGACAAATTATTTGCTACTCTCTTGTAACCTGTAGATACTTACTGAAGAATGACGTTTTCTTTTGAGAGCAAAAAATGGCTGATAACAGCAGTGACCTGACCTTCTGCAGAAATTTTCTTTATCACACTTCCAGTCAAGTCGGTGAATGTAAAACGTAGGAAACGTGTATGGAATGCAATACCTACGTTATTTAACGTACCAAATAAACCACCAAACTGTAGCTGATGAGGAAACCACACAAACGTGATGATAAAACGCAATAACATTGGTCCCCTACACGGAAGAAATTAATTTCACAATTACATCCGTCAGTTCACCTGATGATGGCGACATGTATGATCGCCGAAATATTGTGCCCGTTGGACACTGTAGACCGGCAGTACACCCGTGGATATTTTGACTATCAAATACGCCGGTAGAAACTCAAGAATCACAACAATTTCACAATTGTTGCCACATCTGAATCACAAATGGCAAAACTATTTAACATATTCGCATTAGAAGGAAAATTAATTGTCCTTACTAAATAATTTGTGTGTTAGAAAGTCGAGTGTTATGTGAGAATGTATGAACCGTTAGGCCCCATACAAAACTGTCGCGCGTCAAAGAAAGCTGTTATCATAATAAGAATAGACAACAACACATGCATGAAATATGTGTTTATATTCTTTTGCATTCAGCGTCGTAAGCTGTAATTACACACATATTTCTTCACGAACAGTTTGTAGGTTAAGTTGCGGAATCAGTGAGATTCGGCTGTTTTTACATTTATTTCACTATCATTGACGTCTCTTAATAATTTACATAATAACTATTTAGTTAATCAAATAGATAAATCACGAAAAACAAACATTAATCTTATGACTGACTTTCTAGCCGCAAGTGTTGTTCCAAATGACAGACAGTAACAATTTTCACAGCAGTTGAATGTCGCGACTGTACTTGATACACTGTGGTGGTAATTTGTTTCTCACACATAGAAGAGATTAAAAATACAATTTCTCTCGAAATCAACGAAACTATGACCACAAATGGCGCTATAAAGAAATACAATTCAAAATGTGCACCAAGAAGAGACGTAAAGCAGCCATCACAGTTACGTCAACGTCCAAAGTCAACCTTTAGCATAGCAAATTCCTCTTGACCGAGTCAAATTATTTCATCTGTAGCGATATAATCCTTTACATGTTACTATTTTTAGAAAGTAGATATAAACTGAAACTTTGTATAAATAAACTAATGTTAAAAGTGCAGCTATTCTGTTTAGAGTTTAAAAAAACGAATGTATTTTCAAATACCAACTTCATTCCCTGAAACGCGCACGCTCTCTGAATGGTCGACGGTCAGCGATGTGCTCGCAGTGTCGCGATGCTAAGCGACTACAGCTCTATACTGAAATATCCACTCAAATAAAGCAGCTACTAATAGTTAACACAGAGAATATTTTCTATGGATTGAGCATAGCGTACAGCGAACGTTGACCGTATCAGATTGAAATACTCACGTGGCGTTAGTACGGGAGAGTTGTTTACATTTTATGTTAAGGCCGTAAATTTAATTTTCCACTTATTTACCCTATTCTAATGTCTGATTCCATTCGTCGGCTTTGAGCAATGGCGTCATATCAGAGGCAAGGACGCTACATAGAGGTAATCTTTGAAAGCAGCGGATGATATTCATGAACAAAGAAATGTAGCAGACAATAAAATTACAGTCGCAATTCACGCTATTATGTACTTAGCCACGAATTATATAGAAACGAATTGAAGATAATGGTAATAAACAAGAACAAAACAAAAGAAAAAATATGTATGTGAAATAAATTATTGTCGTACGTTTGACGAGTAAGAAAAGCACAGAAAACCTTTAAAACTGATTACAGTATAGCGAGTGAAGTCGTAATATGTAAAACAGTGTTAATTTATAATAATAATTATTGAAAGAGATACTGGAATCGATAACTAGAATTCGTCTTTGTAGGAGGTCAATTCTAGTTACCGATTCCAACGGTTCGATGGTTCATAAATTTGGACGTGTTTGGAGTAAGTGTGTGAACTTGGTTTTTTTTAACATTTCTAGAGTTGTTATAGATCTCTGTACTAATGCGAAAAAGAAACAAATGCAGGTACCGATTCCAAGTTAAAAAAAAAAAAAATGGTTCAAATGGCTCTGAGCACTATGGGACTCAACTTCTGAGGTCATCAGTCCCCTAGAACTTAGAACTACCTAAACCTAACTAACCTAAGGACATCACAGACATCCATGCCCGAGGCAGGATTCGAACCTGCGACCGTAGCGGTCTCGCGGTTCCAGACTGTAGCGCCTAGAACCGCACGGCCACTCCGGCCGGCTATTTTTTTTTTTTTTTTTCTTTTTCATAATAGCGAAGAGAGTAATACCAAATGTAGAAATGCTATAATACTTTAATGCACACATTTGCTGTAAAAACGAACCGTGAAATTGCTGCAATCGGTAACTAGAACTAACTTACGGAGATCAGTTCTAGTTACCGATTTTCAATATTTGTTACTTTTTCGCTGTAGTTCAGAGAGCAATTACAAACGCAGAAATTCAGTGCACACACCTGCTGGACAAACGATATAAAGAATGAACCTAGTAATCGTTGGAATCGCTAACTAGAAATGACCTATATAGCTTAGTTCTAGTTACCGATTTCAATATTTATTGCTTTTTTGAATTTTCGTTTCTTGTGTACTGGGTTTTCTTTTAGGATTTCTTTATTTCTTTCTCCACATTTCATGCTATTGTTCTTTTTATGTTTTATATATGTCATTATTTATTTCGTTTTCCCGTTATTATGCTACATTTTAGTTGCTACACGCTCAAAACCCCCACTTTCCCGCGGTAGTCCAGTTACATTCAGTAATTATTATTAAAAATTAAAGCTTTTTACAATATTACATCACCATGCGCTGTACAGTAATGTATCCAACCGTTTTCTATGGTTTTCTTACTGCCATAAGATAGGATAATAATTTATTTCAGACTTGTATATTTCTCTTTTTCTGTTCCTATTTATTTTAGATGCCTTCAGTTCTTTTCGATATATTTCGTGTCTAAGTAATGCATAATGTGAACTGTGACTGTAATTTTATCGTATGCTACATTCGTTTGTTTATAGATATGATAAGCTGCTTTCAAAGAATGCCTCTATGCAGTGTCTTTGGGTTAGTATGATCTCATTGCTCAAAGTTAACGGTTGGAATCGGACACTCCAAGACTCGCAGACATCTGGAACACATTCACACTATTTCACTAGACACAGACAGCTGGGGTCCACTAATTCCGTCCCGGGGTGGCGGGGGGGGGGGGGGGGGGGGGGGGGGGGGGGAGTATGGGGTGGCTGCAGGAAGGGCATCCGGCCACCCCTTAGACTTAACCATGCCAAATCCGTACTTAACCCTGCCGACTCTGTGCACAATGCGGGATAAAGGCGGTAGCAAAAGAAAGAAGAAAGAAAAGAAAGCTCTTATAGGAGAATTTATGAAATGAGTGATGTATTAATTCGGTAGTGTGGGCATGTGCTGCCAGTTAATCCATTGAATGAATACATTTGAAGCAAATTTCACCCTCAGATAAATAACATTTGTAGAGTGGAAACTGTAAAGGTCCAAAGGTCCTAAGTGTCAAATTTCACATTTGTCATTTCTGCATGAGGTATTTGTACCAAAACATTGAGAAGGTATTCTAATAACACATAATTATGCTGCCCACCTCATCAGTGCAAAAAATAATGAGACAAATTAGAAAATAAATAACTTATTATAAAAGTTATAGGAGCCCTACTACGAAACTGACTCATTCTAAGTGCGGATACGACAGTTTATGTTTCAAGGTACATTGATACAGAGGCACAAGGTTTTATTTGTGATAATACACGTACAGAAATACAACAGCAATCTTTTAATTAGTGTAACTGTAGTCAATAAAAATATTTCTTGTACCTTTTAAATGTATTAAATACAGGATAAAATCTCCTAGTATTGACCTATTTCGTACAAAACACCATGCTTGGGACCAGATATTGCGAAGTTTACTCTAAAGTACCCTGTGATTTCGGAGAAGAAGTGGCAACATCGCCAACAGGCCTTTCTGTTTTGCTAATGGTAAACATGTTTCGTCTTTTAGATGAAGAACGGCACGGCATACTTCAGACATGGTCTTTCCTCTTTTTAATACATAAACAGGTTTCCAGTCTTCTGTTTCTTTATTAGCTGTTCGAAATGAGTGAGTATGAGACAAATTGATCACACTGCATTTGAAGATTTTACACACCTGTTTCGACAACAATGTTACAGCAGCATCTTTAAAAGCAAAGACGTAAGTTGTATGCCTCGCAATTACAGGGAATGAGCTCGTGGCTTTAGCTGATTCAACAATATTGTGTAAATCTTACGGAACAGGGGCTTTAGTTATCTCTCTTCGTTTCTCTATAACTACAAAATCGCTGTAGCTGCTCAAAAAGCTGTGCCCACTCACAGAGTGCTTGTGTGTAATCTCCTCAAATCATCCGAACCTAAATGGAGGAGACATTGGCACCTGGCGCTTGGAACTCCATAGGGGTATACCGCTTGGAACATAGACCATGTGCCATGTGCTAACTCACGTTTGAAGTACCTTCACCCCGATTTGGTACGTGGACCAAGTCTAAGGACATGCAGCAGAGTCCCGAGAACACATCAGATCTCAAAACGCACTTGGTGAAAACATGGCACTTAAACAGTTTCAACAGTCAATTACTTAAAAGTTCAGAGAAGGGAATAAGCATCTACCTCACTTGTCTTGCATGCTTATAGACATTTTCTTTATTGACCAGAGAGCGTGAATTCGATTTCCTCTTGTTCTGTAACTTGGTTTTCCGTCGTTCCATGATACTGCAGCTAATGAATTTTAAGACAGGGGTTACACCTTCCAGTGTGATTAATATTTTTGTTTCCCTAAGGACGACAAATATTAAAAGTATTGTGTCAGAAAGAAAAAAAAAGAAAGAAATTAGTCCCTAAAAATATTTCAAATAGCTGATTTGCCTCATGTCATACCTCCTGGTTCGATATTTTGCGGAACACTTTCACTTTTGCGTTACAGAGCTAGGTCGTAATGCCACGTCAACATGCAAAACACAGTTGTTTATTCTCTTTCCCAGACTAGTTTCAGCGAAATAGCTCCATCATCCGTGGGGTTTTTATTCTACAACATGCAAAAATTAGTACCGCTACAGAACATTACGAAAAACGTTATTACATATGTACTGTTAGGTTCCAGATACTGTATTCTGCGTAATAGTTTCGTAATACCTTGTTACGTTAGAATTTTTTCATAACCTCTATATTTGCTGCCGTTTTTTCGGCATACGGCATGTCATTGCAAGACAGAAGCGGTTGTTAACAACAAATATCGAAATGTGAAACGTCAGTGTTATTACTAATGGAATTTGCGATACTGTTGTGATTACAGCTTTGATGGGAACTAGGTTGTAACGTAATCATGTCACATACTCGCGTATTTGATCCGCTTTTTGTAGCCGTACAAACACGGAAAATCGTAACTAATCGCCTTGGCAGTATTTCAAAACATTACATCATCTTGCTGTTGACATGTTCGCGAGATGTATCGCATACCGCGAGAAAATTTTGCAATGGGGGAGCAGTTTTGTGTGTGTGTGTGTGTGTGTGTGTGTGTGTGTGTGTGTGTGCGTGCGTGACTGCGCGTGTTTGTGCTCGCATCTTACTTCTGTTCTGCGTCCTATGTAAGTTCTCTTAAATCAGTAAAGGGTGTGTTCTTGAAAGGTGTTGTGTGTTCATTCACTACATTTTTGCTGTGAGACATGAATATATAAATTTCACATGACACATCTGAAGGTGAGCTTGGAAAGACGCAAAAAACAGTTAAGGGAAATAAACAAATACTTTATAAGTGAACTATCACAATTATCTGCATTTATATTCAAATTGTATACGACTTGTTTCTTTTTTCTGCCACAGACTTGGACTTTATTACAGTAATTTTTTTCTTATGTTGGTACTTATTGCTTATCACATAAACCGAGTGTCAACTTGATCTGTCTAATAGTTCTATTTACAAGACCATTAAAAGTTAAGTGGAGGAACTGAAGCACCACACAGCAAAAGAACTCATTCAACTGCCTGACGGAATTTCTTTTTCTTTCTACTTAGTACACGTTGGAATTTTTACTTTTCGAAATGTAAGTGTTGCGTCTTAAGTGAATTCTGATTATACACTAGCTGATCAAAACCGTCTGCAAACTTTTTAGTGGACATTTATGTGCAGTGCGTCAACCGTTCACCTTTTTGACGGCTTGAACCCTGCTGGGGGCACTTCCAGTGAGGTATCTAAATTTCTGTTGAGAAATGGCAGTCCATTCTCCCTCAGGAGCTGAAACCAGCAAGGTAGTCATTTTAGATGCTGGAGCCTGGAGCGACTTATAACGTCATCTCAGAGGTTTTCCGTTGGATACGGGTAGGGCCGCCGGGCAGTTCAGCCCATTTCAGGAATTTTACTGTCAGTAAAGCATTGCCTCTCTGATGCTGCTTTATGGTAGGATGCAGTGTCATGCTGACAGAAACAGTCACCATGTCGGAACTGGTACTTCTCTGTACACAATAAACAATGCTTTAAAATGTATTCATATCCTTCCGCATTTAATGATTTCCCAAGCACAATACAAGAACCACATTTTAACCACATAAAACACCCCTATACAATAACAGAGCCTCTTCCTTGGTTCATTGTTGGCACCACCCGTGGTGGTAGGTAACGTTCTCCAGGTATTCGCAAGCCAAATGTATTGTCCTGTGCCGGCCACGGTGGCCGAGGGGTTCTAGGCGCTTCAGTCTGAAACCACACGCCTGGTACAGTCGCAGGTTCGAATCCTGCCTCGGGCATGGATGTGTGTGATGTCCTTAGGTTAGTTAGGTTTAAGTAGTTCTAAGTTCTAGGGGACTGATGACCTCAGATGTTAAGTCCCATAGTACTCAGAGCCATTTTTTTATCCTCCTGTGGTGCCGCTCGTTGCACCACCTCAAGCGACGCCGATTACAGAAATGTGTAGCTTATGAGAAGCAGCTCGACCATTGCCCCACTGCTCCACTGCTGGACTACTAGCGGCAGTCTGAGACTCACGAATGGTTCCTTCCGCTGATTTCATGTGATTTTTTAGAACCGCGCTCCAGAATGTTCGACGCTCCTTGTCTATCCGTACATGAGGTCTACCTGGAAGGCCGGAAGGGGTAGCCGAGCGCTCAGAGTCGTCTTGCTACTGTTCGCGCGGCTGCCCCCATCGGAGTTTCGAGTCCGCATTGGTGTGTGTGTTGTCCTTAGCGTAAATTGGTTTAAGTCAGATTAAGTAGTGCGTAAGCCTAGGAAGCGATGACCTCAGCACATTGGTCCCATAGGAACTTACTACAAGTTTCCAAATTTTTCTACTTGGAAATGGTTTAGCAGTGGTTGTTCCTTCACGTTTCTAGTTCACAGTAACATCACCAACAGTCGAGCTGAGCCGCGTTACAAGGGTTGCAATGTCTCTGCTGTATCTGTTACTTCGGTGACATCCAACGAGTACACCACTTTCGAAGTCACTGCGCTTCTTGACCGATCCATCATGCTGTTCCTGCTCTCTACTGACAACACAATACGCCTCGTCTCCTCTTGTACTGGGGGGTCCGTCTCTGAAGACATCAAGTGGTCAATTCCACATTACACAGGGATGTTCGGATGATTTTGGTCATACAGTATAGGTAACTGCTGCGCTCGTGCGTCTTGTAGTGTCGTGTTTGTGTTGTTGATTACCATGAGTGCGAAAGAACTTTGTCACAGCACACAGTCAACTCTGGAATAGCTGTATGGAACAAATAAGACACTTGACTGGCATTCTGAAGGATAACGGTACAAATATCTGGACTACAAACTAGATTTAGGTATTATTTAGCTTCCCTTAGCCGTTGAAGGTAAATGCATGAATAATTCCTTGTAAAAAGTATACTGTCGATATATTTTCCCACTCTTTTCTAGTACGAGTTTGCTCTCCATTTTGCTAATGTCCACGAAGTCGACGGAACGTTAGGTAGCAATTTTCCTTCTATTCGAATAATACACTCTGGCCATTGAAATTGCTACACCACGAAGATGACGTGCTACAGACGCTAAATTTAACCGACAGGAAGAAGATGCTGTGATATGCAAGTGATTAGCTTTTCAGAGCATTCACACAAGGTTGGCGCCGGTGGTGACACATACAACGTGCTGACATGAGGAAAGTTTCTCATACACAAACAGCAGTTGACCAGCGTTGCCTGGTGAAACGTTGTTGTGATGCCTCGTGTAAGGATGAGAAATGCATACCTTCACGTTTCTGACTTTGATAAAGATCGGATTGTAGCCTATCGCAATTGCCGTTTATCGTATCGCGACATTGCTGCTCGCGTTTTCGAGATACAATGTTAGCAGAATATGGAATCGGTGGGTTCAGGAGGGTAATACGGAACGCCGTGCTGGATTCCAACGGCCTCGTATCGCTAGCAGTCGAGTTGACAGGCATCTTATCCGCATGGCTGTAACGGATCGTGCAGCCGCTTCTCGATCCCTGAGTCAACAGATGGGGACGTTTGCAAGACAACGATCATCTGCACGAACAGTTCGACGACGTTTGCAGCAGCATTGACTATTAGCTTGGAGACCATGGCTGCGGTTACCCTTGACGCTGCAACACAGACAGGATCGCCTGTGATGGTGTACTCAATGACGAAGCTGGGTGCACGAATGGCAAAACGTCATTTTTTCGGATGAATCCAGGTTCTGTTCATAGCATCGTGATGGTCGCATCCGCGTTTGGCGACATCGCAGTGAGCGCACATTGGAAGCATGTATTCGTCATCGTCATACTGGCGTATCATCCGGCGTGATGTTATGGCGTGCCATTGGTTACACGCCTCGGTCACCTGTTGTTCGCATTGACGGCACTTTGAACAGTGGACGTTACATTTCAGATGTGTTACAACCCGCTGCTCTACCCTTCATTCGATCCCTGCGAAACCCTACATTTCGGCAGGAGAATGCATGACCACATGTTGCAGGTCCTATACGGGCCTTTCTGGATAGAGAAAATGTTCGGCTGCTACCCTGGCCAGCACATTCTCCAGATCTCTCAGCAATTGAAAACGTGTGGTAAATGGTGGCAGAGCAACTGGCTCGTCACAATACGTCAGTCACTACTGTTGATGAACTGTGGTATCGTGTTGAAGCTGCATGGGCAGCTATACCTGTACACGCCATTCAAGCGCTGTTTGACTCAGTGCCCAGGCGTATCAAGGCCGTTATTACGGCGAGAGGTGGTTGTTCTGGGTACTGATTTCTCAGTATCTACGCACCCAAAATGCGTGAAAATGTAATGTCAGTTCTAGTATAATATATTTGTCCAATGAATACCCGTTTATCATCTGCATTTCTTCTTGGTGTAACAATTTTAATGGCCAGTAGTGTAACAACGTAGCCGTCGATTTTAACGTGCCCATCCGACACACGCATCGCCATCAACAGTGTCATATTCCTTCACTCCATGGGACACTGCAAGAGGATGTACAACGGTAAGCACGGTAATGATCAGAAACCATCGTCACCTCCTAATCTTTCCTTGCTTACACAACTCGAAATGGGAGACAACGAGGAGATTGACATACACTGAAGTAACAAAAGTCACGGCGTAGCTCCTAATATCGTGTCGGACGTCCTTTTGCCCGGCGCTGTGCACCATCTCTACATGGCATGGACTCAACGAGTCGTTGGAAGTCCCCTGCAGAAATATTGAGACATTCTGCCTTTATAGCCGTCCATAATTGCGAAAGAGTTGCCGGTGAATGATTTTCGGCGCGAGCTGACCTCTCGATTATCTCGCATAAATAGTCGATGGGACTCATTTCGGGAGATCTGCATGGTCAAATCGTTCACTCAAATTCTCCACCCAATCGCGAACAGTTGTGGTCTAGTGACATGGTATTTTATCACCCACAAAAATTCCATGTTTGTTTGGTAATATGAAGTCGATGAAAAACTGCAAATGGTTACAAAGAAATAAAGCTTGATGTGCGCTTCATGTTCTAACGTACTCTACGTTATTACTGTCAAACCAACCAATAACCTGTCCAGTCAATGATCGGTTCAGTTGGACCAGAGGACCCAGTCCATTCCATGTAAACACAGCCCACACCATTGTGGAGTCACCACCAGCTTGCACAGTGCCTTTTGACAACTTGGGTCCGAGGCTTCGTGAGGTCTGCGCCACACTCGAACCCTACAATCAGCTCTTACCAATTGAAATTGAGATTCATTCAACCAGGTCACGGTTTTGCTGTCGTCTAGGGTCCAACCGATAAGGTCAATAGCCCAGAAGAGGCACTATTAGCAAAGGCACTCGCGTCGTTCGTTTGCCGCCATAGTCCATTAACGCCAAATTTCGCCGCCCTCTCCTAACGGATACGTTCGTCGTACGTCTCACATTGATTTCTCTGGTTATTCCACGCAAGGTTGCTTCCCTGTTATCAGTGACAACTCTACGCTAACACCGTTGCTGTCGGTCGTTAAGCGAAAGCCTTCGGCCACTGCGATGCCCATAGTGAGAGGTAATGCCTGAAATTTTATATTCTCGGCATATTCTTGACACTGTGGATCTCGGCATGTTGAATTCCCAAACGATTTCCGTAATGGAATGTCCCAAGCGTCTAGCTCCAACTGCCATTCCGCGTTCAAAGTCTGTTAATTCCCGTTTTGCGACCATAATCACGCCGGAAATCTTTTCATACGAATCACCTGAGTACAAATGACAGCTCCGCTAATGAACTGCCATTTTATACTTTGTGTACACGATACTACCCTCATCTTTATATGTGCATATCGCTATCCCATGACTTGTTAACTCTGTGTACACACGATACTTGTAAAGAAGTAAAGAAGGGCCAGTCGGCTATGACAGTAGGTTGTTTGCTTTTAAACTTGGGATTCCTTAATATAGCTGCCAAAATAGGTTGTGATGGACACGAGCACGGAAAGTTCTGCTAAGGTACTGCCATTTCGATTTCAGACGAGAGAATCTTTGCTAAATTCGCAGTGTTCAAGCTATGATCATTACTCTCGAAACCCTTTTTTCGCGATACAAGTATTGTGACCGATGTGAGCTACGTGCCACGTTATTGGTTTGACAGTAATAACGTAGATTGCGTTAGAAAATGAACTGCGTATCAAACTTTATTTCTTCGTAAGTGTCGTACTAACTTATCTCGAAGATACCTGACAACATACATGTCAATATCTCCGTTATCTTCCATACCATCCGAATATTAGAAATAGAGAAATAAATATTTCCGCGAATTAGCACATTTACTTTCATCTGTGCCGCACAGGCTACTTTTACAGATAGTCTGTACGAGATATGGAAGAGACCATTGCCACTAAACGCTCACTTTCATCGAGAATGATTAAATAACGCTGCCTGTTGTGTGTCTTTACTGTTCACCACATTGAATGCTCTAGCCTAACACTACATAATTAACAGTAAATTTCTGAAACATAAGGCAAACTTTAAAAAACTACGAGGCATTGAATACTTCCAATCGATATAAAACAGGATGCGTAAAATACAAGAATGTTATAGTCCTATTCTAGAGAACAGGTTGCGGCAACCACCAAAGAGTGAAACTTCCCCTTAGAAAAATTATGAATGACTGTGCTGGAAAACCTCTTACGTTATTTGATACAAAGACAGCTGAGTAAAACTCAACGTACTCAAACAGTTTTCTCTTTACTTATTCCGATCATCACTAAACTGACACACAATATTTTTAGCGCAACGCAATCTGACTTTCAATAATCCCTACAAAAGACTGGCCCTAACTAACAATAACCTATACCTTTCATGAATCACTTGCCTCACAAAATCTTCATTATTCGGACTACTGCAATACAGCGAGTGCCAATACTGCCATCTAAATAAAAGATTCTAACTACTGATAGGCATAGTTAGCAAATGAAAGATTTTGATAGAACAAACAATGTATTTATCTTAATAATGGTTCAAAATGGTTCAAATGGCTCTGAGTACTATGGGACTTAACATCCAAGGTCATCAGTCACCTAGAACTTAGAACTACTTAAACCTAACTAACCTAAGGACATCACACACATCCAAGCCCGAGGCAGGATTCGAACCTGCGATCGTAGCGGTCGCGCGGTTCCAGACTGAAGAGCCCAGAACCGCTCGGCCACACCGGCCGGCCCCTTAATAATATTCAAAAGTCATCATGTATCAATTCACGACATCCATCTTTACAAATTTCCTTTTTCTGGTGGACACACGTCCAGATCGTCCGCTTATAGCAACCTCTCAAAACTCTGCCATCTCTCTCTCCACATCCATCACTGCTGGCGGCTCACCTCCAACTACGCAACGCTACGCGCTGTTCACAATCCACCTGCCCAACACTACAATAGTGAATATTTCAACAATGCCAACCAGCCACAGATTGCCCACAGCAGAGTCAGTGATTTTCATACAGAGAGTTACGTGGCGTTACCAACATAAAAACCTAAACAGCCTATAGCGCTCGCTGTATTGCAGTAGTTCGAATAAAGAAGATTTTTGTGAGGTAAGTGATTCATGAAAGGTATAGGTTATTGTTAGTCAGGGCCATTCTTTTGTAGGGATTATTGAAAGTCAGACTGCGTTGCGCTAAAAATATTGTGCGTCAGTTTAGTGTTGATCAGAATAAGTAAAGAGAAAACTGTTTGAGTACGTTGAGCTGTGCTCAGCTGTCTTTGCATCAAATAACGTAAGAGGTTTTCCAGCACAGTCATTCATAATTTTTCTAAGGGGAAGTTTCAAGAGGCGTGAAGGAAGACATGTTAAATTCAGCGACCCACTGGTCAGATCGTACGAGCTCAATAAAGTACGAAATAAAAAAATATTGTTTCGCATTCCTGTGACAATCACACATCAATCTCACATATTATTCAGTTAATTCTGTTGTTTATAGCAGGCTATATTTTCTAAAATTTTCATCCCGCGGCCACACTCTTTCCTAGAAGCATACACTACCTAATCAAAAGCATCCAGCCACGTATTAGTGAACACTGACGTCTGGTAAGTCCACCCTTCGCCTTTATGACGGCTTCAACTCGGCTGGGAACACTTGCAATGAGATCTACATCTACGTGATTGCTCTGCTATTCACAATAAAGTGCCTAGCAGAGGTTCAATGAACCACCTTCAAGCTATCTCTCTACCGTTCCACTCTCGAAAGGATCGCGGGAAAAACGAGCACTTAAATTTTTCTGTACGAGCCCTGATTTCTCTTATTTTATCGTGATGATCATTTTTCCCTATGTAGGTGGGTGCCAATAGAATGTTTTCGCAATCGGAGGAGAAAACTGGTGATTGAAATTTAATGAGAAGATCCCGTCGCAACGAAAAACGCCTTTGTTTCAATGACTGCCACTCCAATCACGTATCATGTTGTGGCACTATCTTCCCTACTTCGCGATAGTACAAAACGAGCTGCCCTTCTTTGTACTTCTTCGATGTCATCCGTCAGTCCCCCTGATGCGGATCCCACACCACACAGAAATACTCCAGAATAGGGCGAACAAGCGTGGTGTAAGCCGTCTCTTTAGTAGACCTGTTGCACCTTGTAAGTGTTCTGCCAATGAATCGCAGTCTTTGGTTGGCTCTAACCACAACATTATCTATGTGATCGCTCCAATTTAGGGTATTTGTAATTGTAATCTCTAATTATTAAGTTGAATTAACAGCATTCATATTTGTGTGTCTTATCGCGTAATCGAAGTTTAGCTGATTTCTTTTAGTACTCATGTGAATAACTTCACCCTTTTCTTTATTCAGGGTCAATTGCCACTTTTCGCACCATACAGATATCTTGTCTAAATCATTTTGGAAGTTGTTTTGATCATCTGATGACTTTACAAGACGGTAAATGACAGCATCATCTGCAAACAAACCAAGCCGGCTTCTCAGATTGTCTCCTATGTCGTTAATATAGATCAGGAACATTAGAGGACCTATAACACTTCCTTGGGGAACGCCGGATATTACTTCTGTTCTACTCGATGACTTTCCGTCTATTACTACGAACTGTGACCTTTCTGACAGGAAATCACGAATACAGTCGCACAACTGAGGCGATACTCCGTAGGTACGCAGTTTGATTAGAAGACGCTTGTGAGGAACGGTGTCGAAAGCCTTCTGGAAATCTAAAAATATGGAATCAATTTGACATCCCTGTCGATAGCACATATTAGTACATGAGTATAAAGAGCGAATTACTTCTACTTCCCTTTTTGGGTATTGGTGTGACTTGAGCAATTTTCCAGTCTTTAGGTACGGATCTTTCCGTGAGCGAGTGGTTGTATATAATTGCTAAATATGGAGCTATTTCGTCAGCATACTCTGAGAGGAACCTGACTCGTATAAAGATGTACGAGTATGAATATCTGTAGAGGAATGACAACCCTTTCTTTTTCGAGAGCTGAAAGTAGAAAAGGCAGTGATGTTGGACGCTTGGTCTGAAGCGAAGTCGACCTTCTAACTCATCCCAAAAGTGTTCCATTGAGTTTAAGTCGGGATTCTCAGTAATGTTACTGTCGACAATTACCTCAAAAATGGCTCTAAGCACTATGGGGCTTAACATCTGAGGTCATCAGTCCCCTAGACTTAGAACTACTTAAACCTAACCAACGTAAGGACATCGCACACATCCATGCCCGAGGCAGGATTCGAACCTGCGACCGTAGCAGCAGTGCGGTTCCAGACTGAAGCGCCTACAACCGCTCGGCCACAGCGGCCGGCAATTACCTCACAAATGCTGGCTTACGACATGGTGCACTATCATGCTGTTACAAACAATCACTGCCTCCGAACATTTTCCCTATTGTACGAAGTATACAGTGCTGTAAAATTCCTCCACGGCTTTCTCACATTTATCGTTTTCTTAAGCGAAATAAGAGGACTAGATCCTAACCACGAAAAACATCCCCATACCGTATCACTACCCCCACTTCACTTCACTAATGGCGCTACCCGTGACGGCAAGCAACTTTCTCCAGGCATTCGCCGAACCCAAACCCTTCCATCGGATTGCCACAGGCTACAGCGTGATTCGTCACTTCGAATCACTTGTTTCCAGTAATTCATTGCCCTCTGGCATCATTTCAACACAACCTCAAGCGTAGCTTAGCATCGAATACAGAGAAATGTCTCTTATGAGTAGCTGTTCGACAATTGTACCCCATTCTTTTTAGCTCCATATGCACAGTCATTGCGCTAGGTAAACTGCTGGTAGCGCTTTGAAACTCACAAGCGAGTCCTTCCTCTGATTTCATGCGATATTTTTACAAGCACCCTCTGCAATAGTCGACGTTCCCTGTCTGTCACTACATGAAGTGTCCGCCCCATTAGCTCAACGGTCAGCGCGTTGGAATGCTGGAATGCCACGTACGGGTTCAAATGGTTCAAATGGCTCTGAGCACTATGGGACTTAACATCTATGGTCATCAGTCCCCTAGAACTTAGAACTACTTAAACCTAACTAACCTAAGGACAACACACAACACCCAGTCATCACGAGGCAGAGAAAATCCCCGACCCCGCCGGGAATCGAACCCGGGAACCCGGGCGTGGGAAGCGAGAACGCTACCGCACGACCACGAGCTGCGGACGCCACGTACGGGTGCCCGGGTTAGATTCCCGGCTGGGGCAGGAGATTTTCTCCCCTCAGCGACTGGGTATTGTGCTTTCCTCATCATCATTTCATCCCCATTGTCCACGCGCTAGTCGCCCAATGCGGCGTCGCACTCAATAAGACTTGCACTTGGCGGCCGAACTTCCCGACTGGGAACTCACGGCCACTGACGCCATACGATATTTCCATTTCCAGTACATAAAGTCTGGTTAGTCTCCGTTTAGTTGCGGTTATTCCTTCGCGTTTTTACTTCACAGTCACATCGCCGCAGTCGACTTTGGCTGCTTTAGAAATGTTGAAACGTCCCTGACGGGTTCGTTTTTTAATTGACATCCAGTTGGCTAGTCACGTTAGTAGTCACTAAGCTCTCCCGTCCGACCTACTCTGCCGTTATTGCTTCCCTCCTGACAACACAGTACTCCCTGCCTTCTTTTATACTGGCAGTTCCGCCTCTCGTAACACCTTGCAGTCATTCCGCATTACATAGGGACGGCCAAATACTTTTGGTCAGATACCCTACCCTCACACTCATCCTCTCTTCTTATTATTATAGTTCTTATGTACCAGTAATCTCATAGGTTTCCTTATTTTGAGGTGTAATATTTCTGGCTTAGTCAGCCAGAAATCGTTTCTGAAAGTATTTGTATGGAGTGTAGCCACGTATGGCAGTGAAACATGGCCGATAAATTGTTTAGACAAGAAGAGAATAGAAGCTTTCGAAATGTGTTGCTACAGAAGAATGATGAAGATTAGCTGGGTAGATCACATAACTAATGAGGAGGTATTGAATAGAATTGGGGAGAAGAAGAGTTTGTGGCACAACTTGACTAGAAGAAGGGATCGGTTGGTAGGACATGTTCTGAGGCATCAAGGGATCACCAATTTAGTATTAGAGGGCACCGTGGAGGGTAAAAATCATAGAGGGAGAGCAAGAGATGAATACACTAAGCAGATTCAGAAGGATGTAGGCTGCAGTAGTTACTGGGAGATGAAGAAGCTTGTACAGGATAGAGTAGCATGGAGAGCTGCATCAAACCAGTCTCAGGACTGAAGACCACAACAACAACAACAGTCAGCCATCATATTACGCTCCAAGGAGCTGTTCCCAGAGCAGTGGAGATGCAATAAGTATATAGATGACGAAATGTGGTGTGAGGTACCTATGACAGATGTTAGATTCGGTACCATTCCCGTGAGAAAGACAGCCTGCATAATGCTACTGGTCTGTGATTGACTGCTGTGTTCGGTGCAAGGGCGCCAAAACGTTAAAGTACAGTTATTATTATTAGTTAAACTACTCATTGGAATGACTTCACTTTTTAATATAAATATCTCTCAACAGCTGACTATCAGTCAGGTATTTTAGATTTATTAAAAACAATTTAAATCAAAAACAAAAAGCTGACTAAATTGCAGACGAAGCACTTCGGAAGCGTTCGGGTCACGCCTTTTCTGGTATGGCACGCGAAGTGGTTCGGGCTGTTCGTCACTCTGGATTAGGCAGTCGAGAAGAACAGACATGTTGTTTGCCGTAGGATGTGCTTCCAATTTTTATTGAAATTTCTGTTCGCCACTCTGGATTAGGCAGTCGAGATGTACAGACATGTTGTCTGTCGTAGGATGTGTTTGCCAGTATTCAGTATTAAAAGATTTACTCCGGTAGCCATGAGGCACAGACGCGTGCCACAAATAGTGTAAAGATACATTTTCGTAAACATTGTGTTTGATCATGTACTTTGCTGTATCTCAAGGTGTTGTATTAAGGTCATGTAGTCTTCTCGTGTGGCTATATTAAAATACGCGAGTGGCATCACAATGAAGTGATACATTATTTCAGAATAGAACCTCGCTAAAAGTCAGTTTCAGTCTCAAGATACAGAACCTACGACCTGCGTGCTGTTTTCTGCGCTGGTGACATCAACTTGAAGACAGCAGGTTAGTGAACTACAACAGAACCTTCGTATTCCACACAGTGCAGTGGAAACAACTAGGCGCCTCACGTGTACTGCATGCACAGAACAATTGTGCTCAGTGACACGTCATCTGCAGTGATGCAGAGGAGGTAAAGGAGGATGGTCGTTATTAACACCAACAATCAATTCATTCTTCCTTTCTTGCCGTAAAGGTCGGTGATATTCAGAAGAGTTTGAATGCTGTCGTGTCCCCTGTATCCCAACTTCAACTATTGACGATGTAGGATGTCCGTTGCATGTCTGCGTCGCTGGCAGGTGCTAAGGGGCACGTACTTTGGTGTGTGGCAAAGAGTAGATATGATTTTTAAAAATGGAACGATATAGTTTTTACGGTATCCGAAAGCAATAGAAAAGACGAGTACCGTGATATAATGCTTGTTAACTTTGAGATTCAAACTTTTCGAAAAATAATCCGACAAATAGTCTGAAATTGAAAGGTGTGGTGGGAGTAGGCTGTTGCTATAAAAACACTCTCATGAAAGGCTACGTTGTTGTACCAAACTTTTCTACTGTTAACTTGTCTGCACTGCAGAAAAAACTTTGTGTTCTGCCTCACGGCAGGTCTTGTCATGGGGAAACCTCATCAGAGAGGTCCACCGCACGAGTGTCTAGGGAAGTGATTCCAGTGGTGGTTTCCCGTTGACTTCCACTGATGAGGATGAAATGATGATGACGACAACACAACACCCAGTCCCTGAGCGGATAGAATCTCCGACTCAGCCGGGAATCGAACCCGGGCCCCTTGGCGTGACAGAACGCTGCGCTGACCACTTTTTTTTCCTTTTTTTCATTTTGTTCGCTATACTGGATGATCAAAAAGTCAGTATAAATTTGAAAACTGAATAAATCACGGAATAATGTAGATAGAGAGGTACAAATTGACACACGTGCTTGGAATGACATGGGGTTTTATTAGAACCAAAAAAATACAAACGTTCAAAAAATGTCCGACAGATGGCGCTTCATCTGATCAGAATAGCAATAATTAGCATAACAAAGTAAGACAAAGCAAAGATGATGTTCTTTACAGGAATAGCTGTAGTCGAGGAATAGTGTTGTGAACAGCACTGTAAAGCATGTCCGGAGTTATGGTGAGGCATTGGCGTCGGATGTTGTCTTTCAGCATCCCTAGAGATGTCGGTCGATCACGATACACTTGCGACTTCAGGTAACCCCAAAGCCAATAATCGCACGGACTGACGTCTGGGAACCTCGGAGGCCAAGCATGACGAAAGTGGCGGCTGAGCACACGACCATCACCAAACGATGCGCGTAAGAGATCTTTCATGCGTCTAGCAATATGGGGTGGAGCGCCATCCTGCATAAACATCGTACGTTCCAGCAGGTGTTTATCAGCCAGGTTGGGGATGACGCGATTCTGTAACATATCGGCGTACCTCTCACCCGTCACGGTAGCAGTTACAAAACCAGAATCACGCATTTTCTGGAAGAAAAAAGGCCCGATAGCGGTAGATGTGGTAAGTCCAACCCATACCGTGACTTTCTCGTCGTGCAATGGAGTTTCCACGACAGTTCTAGGATTTCCAGTAGCCCAAATTCTGCAGTTGTGGGCGTTGACAGACCCTCGGAGCGTGATATGAACTTCGTCGGTTCACAACAGATTACTCAACCACTCGTCATCTTCCGCTATCTTTTGAAACGCCCACTCCGCAAATGCCCTCCGCTTCATTAAATCGCCAGGTAACAGTTCATGATGCCGATGGATTTTCTACAGATACCATCGGAGGGTACGCCTCAGTGCCAGCCAAACAGTAGTTTATGGAATGCCGGTGCGACGTGCGACTGAACGAGCGCTGACTTCCCCGTGTATAGACGAACCCGCTACAGTCTCTATTTCTTCCTGAACTGTCTCAGCAGCATTACGCCTTGTGCTCGGCCGGCCACTACAGGGTCTATCGTCTAAACAACCGATGGCTTCGAATTTCGAAATCATTCTCGCCACAGCTGCATTTATCAACGGACCTTTACCCGTTCGAATCCCCTTCCAATGGCGATAGGATCGTAATGCTGAACTAGCACATTCCCCATTCTGATAATACAGCTTCACTAAAAGCGCCTTTTCAGGTAACGTCAACCTGCTGCGGTGCTGGCGCATCTGATTCTCTCTCTTTTTTTTCCGTTATTGTGATTTCATTCCCCTGCCCCATATGGGCAGGGGAGGGCTGGCAGCAGCACAATCCGCCGCTCTTCAGCCGAGTGACATGACAACTAAAACAAGAATAAAATAATACGTACATAAGAAGGTAAAAAAGGGGAACATAAAACAGAGTAAGGGGAGAAAATGGAGGTAAAAATACACTGACATGTAGACGTTCATGGGGGACAGTTAAAAAAGTCACCAGAAAGTTAAAATACACAGTTGGCGTTTCTTAAAACACAGAGAAGACACTGGATGCACATGCACAGGTTAAAAGTTGCCCACAGTATTAAAAACACTCCGAAACAACACACTTAAAACCCACGGAGCACACACGACGAAGAATAAAACTACCAGGTGGGACCTGCCGAGGGAAAGGTCAGAGAGGATGGAGAAGGAGGGGAGAGCATGGGGCAGCTGGGGAAGCGGCGGGATGAAGAGAGGAGGGGCAACCGTGGGTTCACGAAGAGGCAGGAGACACATGGGGCGGGAGAGGAAAAGGGAGGACAGGGCAGGAGGGAGTGCAGAGACACTGAAAGAAGGCACAAGAGATGGAGGGGGAGTAAGAGAGGAAATCCGCTCAGAAGGAGGGAGGGGGAGGAGAGGGAGCCCTGAGGAGGAGGCAGGAAGAGGGGGTTAGAGTTGGTAGGAAGGGTAGATGTCAGGGCGAAGCTCATCATCCGGAAGTGGTAGATGGTGGAAGTTGTGTTGGGAAAGGAGATGGAGGGTGTGGAGATGGAGAGAGGGAGGGACACAACGGTAAAGGCGCGGCAACTGGTTGGGAGTGGAGAGGAAGGGAGACACCAGGGGGTGAGGGGGATCAAGGCGGCGGACAATATATAGTGTGCGGATGTGTTCAAGGAAAAGGAGAAGGTGGGGGAAGGGGATGAGGTCATAGAGGATGCACGTGGGGGACAGAAGGCGGATGCGGAAGGCGAGGCGGAGTGCATGGAGTTCGAGGATTTGGAGGGCGTTATAGAACCGGGGAGGGGCGGAAATCCAAGAGATGCTGGCATAACTGATTCTCTCTCGCATTACAGCTCCTTTTATACACGTTTGTCATGCGCATTCACTGACGTTTTGCTGTCCAGCGCCATCTGTCGGACATTTTGTGAACTTTGTTTTTTTTTTTTGTTCTAATAAAACCCCGTGTCATTCCAAGCATGTGTGTCAATTTTTACCTCTCTATCTGCATTATTCCGTGGTTTATTAAGTTTTCAAATTTATACTGACTTTTTGATGACCCGGTAGTTCGTTGTGTTTGGTCTGGGCGGACGTCACAAGACATCCGTTCAAGTTGATCGTTGATGCCATGACTCAGTTTTTTTTATTACCGAGAGCACGCAGCCCTCTGACCGAACACGCTGAGCTACCGTGCCAGCACCACTCAGCTATCGGGGCGGACATACTGCAGAACTTGCAGAAACAATGTCGTCTACCAGCAGGACACTTCTGCTTCAAAATTCATTGCATGCAGACATGTACACCAAAGAGGACAAGCTAGACACGCTACTTTTATATGACGAATGTCAAAGAAATGCTGTCGAAACTGTATGGAATTATAGGAATGTCTGTCCTGGTCGTTGCTGTGCGTTGCACCAGGTAATTGCCCGATTTATGAGGTCGCTAGTGCGAACAGGCAAGTAAAATGTCAGAGAGAGGACGTGGACGAAGACTGCGACTGACAGAGCACGTGAAGAATCTGTTCTGAGTATGACACTTATCAATCCGTACGGTGGCACCAAACGTCTTGCCAAGGAATGAGGGATCAGCCAGACGTGCATCATTCGCATCTTTTATCGACATAAATTCCATCCTTATCACCTATCACTACATCAGACACTCGGAGAACTTGATTTCGAACGTCATATAGAATTATGTCGATTTGTTCTGCGGCGCCTGGAAGACGACACAATTTTTTTTCGAACGTGTGCTCTTTACCGACGAAGCAACGTTTACGAAACACGGTAGTGTAAATTAACGTAACGTACACGCTTGCTTCGTCAGGTACAACGCCAAAGACCGTGGAGCGTAAATATATGGTGCGGCTTCATAGAAAATTCCGTTGTGGGACCTTATTTCAGCCCAGAGGCGTACTTACGCACACTTTCTTACGAACATACTGTTCTTTTAGAAGAGACCCCATAGCATAAGCGACAGTGTACGTGGTTCCAACAAGATGGCAGCCAAGCTCACTGTTTCCGTAATGGAATGCAAATACTGAATGAAAAGTTTCCTGACCGCAGAGCTTCAGTACAATGGCCGGCCAGGTCCCCTGTTTTCATTCCTCATAATTTCTGTCTATGGGAAGCAATAAAAGACGTAGTCGATAACGAAGCCCTAACTACGCCATGCGATATGCGAGGTCGAAACGTCATAGCATGCAATGGCATATCAGCCAGTGTTCTTTCAAGTGTCCATCTATCTCTCGAACGGCGATTTCGAATGTACCTTACAGTCGATGGTAAACAATTTGAGCACATGCTTAAGTAAAGTGTAAAACTACGTTTCGTAAAGAAAATAATTTACTTTGTGGGTGACGTGTTGTCAGTCATTCTAAATAAAATTTTTATTTAAAGTGTATTCCGACTAATTACAATTTAGAGTAGTATCTAGAGACACATTTGTCTGATAGCAGGTGTTTTAAGACTCATTCAGGCGTCTCTAGGCAAAGAGAGGTCATGTATTATTATTTTTTAATCAAATGAATTAGCTAGTTTATCTTCTTCCGTGACTAGGACTGTTTATCGGTCTGAAGTATGAACGACCGATGTTTCTGTTTCGACTTTGACAAGTAAGCAGCAACCGGGAGGGTTAAAATGGAAAACTGCCTGACGAAACTGCAGTTGTTTCTTCAAAAACATGGAAATGTACACACAGTTTTAAATAGTGTTCCTAAGCTTTATCTGATGCGTCAGAAGCTGGCGTATGCCATAGATCTCTATACAAAAATCATAGCTGAAACCTTATTTATGTCGTATAGCAAAAAAAAAAAAAAAAAAAAAAAATGGTTCAAATGGCTCTGAGCACTATGGGACTTAACTGCTGAGGTCATCAGTCCCCTAGAACTACTTAAACCTAACTAACCTAAGGACATCACACACATCCACACCCGAGGCAGGATTCGAACCTGCGACCGTAGCGGTTGTGCGGTTCCAGACTGTAGCGCCCAGAACCGCTCGGCCACAACGGCCGGCAATTCCAACCTTAATCATTTATACAGTACACCCATATGATCGTGTCTTCTAGATGCTTCAACTTGTTTTGTCAGGCTGTTTAAACGTAGGTTATTGAATTCGAGCTTGAGGATCGTGTAGGTTGTTTTGAGATGTTGGACGTGAGCAAGGAGAGGTTGAGAATTTGATGAGAGGGTAAAGAATCCGTATGGTGGGGGGGGGGGGGGGGGGAGTTAAATGGATGCAGACCGTGAGGCAGAGTGCATGGCCCTTAAGGATTTGAAGGGACTGATAACACCGTACAGTAGCGTCACGAGGTACATGGAAAGCGGTATAGCAAGGATGAGGGAAAAGTGGTAGAGGTAGCGAAAGAGGCGTGTAGGATGGACTTGTAAGATGGCGCCTCCTTACGAAACGATGGCAGCCGTAAGAGCGTGGCGCCACCGGGGATATCAACAAAGCGTTTCCGGCGGTGAGTCAGTGGAGCGCGCTCAAAGTGGGTCGTGACCCCTGGCCGCGTCCTGGCAAAATTTCCCCTCCGGGCGTTGCGGGAGGCGAGAGCGGCGCGTGCGGTAGGCCCCGCGACAGCCAAAATAGCTCTGCCCGCCTCCTGCCGCGGGGCGCACGTAGCCCTGGCGCTCGGGAGCTGTCTGGAACAACAGCCCCACCCATGCATACTGTGCTAGCACATTCCACGGTCAGGTACGGCTCGTAGTTGAAGGCTCGGAAGGGCACAGACGAAGACTAAAATACACTGGTATGCAAAACTTAAGAACGAAAGTAAGTTTCGCACGATCTGTCACCGCCAAGTAACAGAATCCCATAAAACACGGACCATACAAAGAAAGAACTGCTACAGTATATAAAGACTCCTTTCTTACTAGGCTAATTACTGTTTAGCTCTACAGGGCCTTTATACTGAAATGTTTCCCCACACCACCTACTATTGTCTTTCTATGTGTGTGAGTAACTGAATGTTCACTGTTGTGGGTAAATACATACAGCGTACACAGGGCGGTGTGTGAAACTGATAGCGATTACACGCTTCCGCTGTTGTAGAAATCTGCTCCAGATGCTGCAGATACCGTGTTGAGCTGAAAGTGGTAACCAAAGTACGGAGAAATATTCTTCGGGGCTCTGTTGCATAACAATCAGATTGCTTTCAGTTCTGAGAAATGTCCAGTTACTATTGTGGATTTGAATGATCCATGAAGTGACTTCTTTTCTTCTTGAAATGAACAATATTTTATTGTTCTATTAACTGATTTCCTTCCATATACACTTATATTTTACAATGTGAATCAAAAACTCGCAATGGCGTCGATTTTTTACATCACAAGAATGGCTCTCCTCTCCTAAAATTACTCTTAACCAGAACAAGAAAACTCTATATCCTAAGAATAATTATGTGAGCGCTGACCGCCACAGAGTAATAAACAATATCTTTGTCTCTCTCTCGCACTGTCACAGCAAGTTACGCTGCATGATACATCATATATGCCCCTCTTGTGGACGAACGTTTTTGGGCAAAAACAAATGCGAGCGTTCACGCAACACTATATCGGTGATTGTTTATGACGCTGTATTAATGTCCACTAGAGTATTAATGTCCACTGTATTTCTTATGATATTTTGGTATTAGTGAATGACTATCTGATTGTCAATTATAGATTTGGGTGCTTATACTGCTGACAAAGCCTGTGCTGAATTCCTGATGCAGCATATATGCATAGCTTACATGCTTGCTTTTATTCATTTGTCGAGGATGGCATGAGATGTGATCAGAAACCTTTTTCATCATCACTCAAAACTTCTGTCACTCGCCTTGGGATGTCTCAAACGGATAATCTAGCCATTCGGCCAAGCCCCACAAAGGAAAGCCAAGGAAAACCTCGGGGTAGATTTACCATCCTCGTATTTCTCATTTGCAAAGAAAATTAATTGAATTACAATGGAAAATAAAAAAAAATATTTACAATATGGATTTTTCTTGAATGAATTTAAACACTGTTCACAAAAGAAACACAACACTGTTAATCTTCTGTGTCTTGAGGTGAACCGTCGACGCGTTGGTTTACGTCCATCTACGATTCCCTTCTATCTGTCATCTCCGGGTAACTGATTGAATTCTATTCCCATTTCACCGTCTCCTCGTGGGTATTATGGTTTTCCGCATATGGTTAACATGAAAATAAGAGTCAGTGTAAGTTCCGTGGAAAAGGTGTTTGATCTATGCTGAGCTGAAATAGAATCTAATCTAAAGTTCTTTCTAATTCTCTGTCCTGAATTCGAAATATTCGGAAGTCGTAAGGTGTTCTTCATTTCTATCAACAACCCTAGAATGCACTTTACACAAATCCAACTGGTGCTGCCGTGTCAACTTATGCTCATCATCTTTCAGATGGACTTTAACACTTGTTGATGTGCTTATAACTGAAAGGCATTCGCTCAGTTGGTAACTTCACGAGCAACAATTGACATAACATAATTTACATACACAGGTATGTTACAACAATAGTACAATTATAAAGACAATGTTCATCACAAAAGATTGAAACAGAGTAATAGGCGTCCTTTTAAAACTGAGAACGGTTTACCCCTTCCGAACAGCATGCCTTCAGCTCAGCGAGTATAAAAGCAAATACAAACATACACTGACATTGTTAAATTGACATAAGAAAAAATATCTTGCCATAGACCAGATTCATTTGAGTCACTAACCCATGGTCATTATGCATTGTGAAACCTGATTGAAGTTACTATCTACTAAATAAAAAAAATTTTAAAAGAAATCATTCATACTATTGCTAAATTCTCTCCATAGTGAAAAGAAAACTTATCTTTACAGTGGAAAGCAAATACATAATGTCTGCATATCTCTCGTACATTATGCCTGAAAAGGAAAACTAACTACTAAATTGCAAAAAGAAAGAAACTATCCTAAGTATGATTCATAGGTTTAATGAAAATTCTCTAATCAATATTATTTGATAAGGATAGTATTTTCAATCTTCAGAATCTTCAGTCATCATGAAATTGCTTTAACAAGTGATGAGGATACATTCCTTTCGCCTTTCCAATCTTCACATCCTTCAAAACATATGTTCCTGGATGGGGTATTTTGGTAATCACAAATGGTCCTTGATACAATAATTTCCATTTTGTGTTCTTCCTCTGTACAAGTGAAGCCTTAGGATGAGTTTTTACTAAAACTTGGTCTTTCACTTTATATATTTTTGTTTTTCCTGGTCGATTGTCAAAATATATTTTCTTTTTTCTTGCCTTGTCCATTATATTGAGTAAGGATTGTCATACTTTATTTTGTAGGTCTATTTTGTTAGTAGCTACTTTAGGAATTGGTCGAATCCAGTCATTCTGTTCCTGTTTTCCAAACATCAGTTCGTATGGGATGTATTCTGTCGTAGTATGTGACATATTGTTTACAATTTCCTGAAAATCGTGAAGATAATCGATCCATTTGGGTTGCTGGTTGTGGCAATATGTTCTCATGAACCGGTTTAATTCACGAAAAATTCGTTCCACGGGATTCGCCGAGGGGTGGTACACTGATGTTAGAATTTGTTTTATATCACAACTGGCTAATGTTTGCCTCCAACGAAATCCAGTGAACATTGACCCATTGTCAGAAAGAATAGCCTCTGGTTTGCCTACCTTGACTATATAATCCTTGACCAGCTTCTTGGCTATGGATGCAGCAGTAGCTGATTTTAATGGATAAAGTTTGACATACTTAGTGAATATATCAAGAAAAGCTACAGTATATTTGCATCCTCCCCTTGATGATGGTAGAGGACCACAGACGTCGACCGAAATGATTGACAGCGGTTTAGTGGGTATAATAGGATGTAGGAAATCTTTCACACAAAAATTTCCTGGTTTGGCTAGCTGACAAATTTTACATTTCCTTAACTGTCTGTGCACTTTCCTGCGAATGTTTGGGAAGTAGCAATATGTGAATGTATGCTTTCCCGGCGTATACAGCTGGCGAAGAGTTCTCGGGCTTCCAGCCGGGTGGCGGTGTCTTCAAACAGCGACGTTTCGACGAGTGACATACTCATCATCTTCTGGCGAAGTGCCGAGACTTTGCGGATGCCGGTCCCTTTATACCTGCGGTGTGCCCCCCACCACCTGGCCGCGGGAGGCTGGGTCCAGAGGAGCCGGCGGGCGAGGTGGAGGGGGAAGCGGGTGCGCCGTTCGTGTCTCCGTCAGAGCATTCTGATTGCGTCTCGTGAGCTGGACGGTTCTTGTTGCGTTCCTGGCGTATTGCGGCTAATGCTGGATTCCAGGCCGCGCTCAGTTGATAGCCTTCGTCCCTGTTCACAAGGTTCTCGTGGCAATATGCTTGAATCTTCCGAGCACACTTTAATACTCCAAAATGTCCCCAAGTGATGTGCGTGTGCAAAATTAAGTCATTCTCATTCTTCTCGGGAATACACACCTTCCAGTTATCTGAATCAAGATGCCCTTTGAAAAATAAGACGTCGTGCTCAACTTTGTACAGTCTCTTCAGATCATCATTTCCAGGCTTTGCTAAAGTTTCCTTTATTGAATGCCAACGAGGATCTTCATTCTGTAGTTTTTCCATGTTCTTACACATGTCAAGAAAATGTTTCCTGTATATTCTATCAGTCATTATAAGAACATTAAATTCAGACGGATTGTCCGTGATGTTGATAGTTGACAAATCTCCATCTGGCATTCTAGACAGTGCATCAGCGATGAAATTTTCCTGTCCGCTTATGTATTTAATTTCAAATCGAAACTCTTGGAGTGAGAGCGTCCATCTTGCTAATCTTGGATGTAATAATTTACATATTTGCAAAAAACTTAACGCTTTGTGGTCACAGTATACTGTTGTCTTCGCTCCATATAAGTAATAGTAAAATTTCTTAAATGACCAGACTACGGCCAATGCTTCCCTTTCGGTAGTCGTATATGTTCTTTCACAAGCAGTTAAGAGTCGGCTAGCAAAAGCTATTGGACAGAAAGTTGATTTTCTATCTATCATCTTTGCTTGGAAGAGGCATGAACCTATTCCAATTTCCGAAGCATCTGCCATTAAACCGAATTCTTGGCTCATATCTGGATGATATAATATTTGTGAATTGACTAAGGCATGTTTTATTGTTTCAAATGCATTCTGACATTGTTGCGTCCACACCCACGGAGTATTTTTGCGCAACAAGCTGTACAACGGTTCTGCATTAATAGAGTGGTCGTGAATGAAACGCCTGAAAAAAGAGACAACTCCGAGGAAGCCCTTTAACTGCCTTTTTGTTGTTGGAACTGCAAAGTTTTTGATTGCCTTTAGTTTCTCGGAGTCCGGTAAGATGCCTTTTCCATTTATAAGATGACCCAAAAATTTGATTTTATCTCGAGCAAAATGGGATTTTTGCAGATTTGCGGTTTGCCTGCTTCCTTGAAACGTTCTAACACTCTTCTCAATAAATCAACGTGCTCCTTCCATGTGGTCGTAGCTATGAGCATGTCGTCCACAAACAAAGTTAAATTGCTTCGAAGTGCAGGTCCCAATGCAGAATCTAGAGCATTTATAAAAATTCCTGAGCTCACGTTTAGCCCGAAAGGTAAAACCTTAAATTGATAGCTTCTACCTGCATGTACAAATGCGGTGTACTTTTTTGATGGTTCGTCTAGAGCCACCTGCCAAAATGAACTTCTCAAATCAATATTTGTTAAGTATTTCATCCCCTCGAACTTTTGAATTAGCTCATCGATATTTTCCGGATGAGTTCGCACGGGCACGATAATCTTATTTATCTGCCGTGCGTCTAGCACGAGACGAACTTTTCCTCCCTTTTTCGAGACAACATGAAGCGGACTACAGTATGGACTCGTCGAAGGTTCGATCAGATCCCATTCAAGCATCTGGTGGATTTTCGCATCAACTGCCTTTCGTTGGTGCCACGGTACTGGATAAAAAATACGGCAGAAAACTTGGTGTGGTATCACATCTAAATGGCATGTGTATCCCTTGATTACACCAGGTCTTTCTTGAAAGACTTCGTGATATTCCCGTAGAAGATCATATAATTGCTTTCTTTGGTGTTGTTGCAAATATTCAGGTTCTTGCACCTTTTCATATACCATATCTTCAGGGTTTAAAACTGGTTGCAAGTAATTAATTTGGTAATACCGTACAGGTTTGCTATGTATCCACTTTATTTGCAGCTTTCGTCCCTGACAATACTTTCCATGGGTACTATATTCCCTGAGAAGATTCAGTTGATGTTTCTGATCCATTATTGTAAAACTGGCACGGCCTAGAGAAAAATCGATATGCCAATTTCTCTCTCTAAATTCATCTATACCCAGGATATAGTCCTCAACCAATTTTTGTATTACAAGGAACGTGCAATTTATAGCTACATTTCCTAGATCTAACTGGAGTTGAGTCTGCACTTTAACCTGAGAAGACTTATGACCAGTAGGACCTACAATTCTACAACATTGAACAGGAAAAATCGGTGGATTTGCCTTCTGAAGTATTCTTTAAAATAACTTCTCAGAAACGACATTTACTGCTGCTCCTGTATTTAAAGTAACTTGCACAGTAATGCCTTCAATTGCCGCCTGAATTTTCGCAACAGGTACAGTGATATGTTCCTCTTGACAAGGCATCATATCCTGCTGAAGTTCTTCTATTAATAATCTGCCATCATTGTACCGAAAAAAATTGACGCTTGAATTTTCGCCCCTGAAAACTTCCTCGACTGCACCGTCGGGGCTTCTGACAGTCGAGTTTAGTTTGACGATTTTCCATTATTAGTAGATGTCTGCTCCGTTACGTTGGTTATTATTGGTGGTTGATTTCTCCATTCATTTGCATTATCATTTGGCACCCAACCTGAAGTTTGTGGTTGGTTGTGATATTCTTGGGTTGGTTGCTAATATCGGCGTTTTTGCTGATAATTCCCTTCTTGATAGTATCCTTTCCTCTTCTTATTATTCGTCCTCCATTTCCGTTTATATGTTTGTTCACATTGTTGGTCATGATTACACTGGTCGGGATTTTCGTTACCAAATTTCACGTTTTTCTGGAAATAATTCACCTGTGGGTTTGGCGAATTGTGTGCAAAAGGTTTGTTTCCATACTGTTTGTTGTCACTATTGTATTTGTTAGGTTGGTAACTTGGTTGGTTATAGCGCACACGTGATTCTTCGAACAGAATGTCTATTGAATCCAATGTGGCTAGAAAATCTTCCACATGTTGTTCAGGCACATGTAGAAGTTTTTCCTTAACTTCAAGTGGAAGTTTGCCCTTTAATATTCAAATGATATCCTGCGTCGGGATTGGTTCATTCCAGTATTTGCTTTTATTTATATACTTCTCGAAATACTTTCATAAAGATCCATTTTTGAAAGAAAAAGGTTGTGCGTCAAGAACTTCCTTACGTAGTCTTTCTTGTACTTCCTTATTCCAGTATTTGTGCAGGAAAGCGCGTTCAAATTGGTCATAATATTGACACCAATCGGATGCTTCTGACGCCCACAACGATCCATCTCCATGTATGAATCCTGCAACGTACATAATTTTTTGTTGCTCAGTCCACATTCGCGGCAATATCCCTTTAAATTGCTTGATAAATACCACGGGATTCATCGACTTCCTTTCGGGAATAAATATCTGGAATTGACGATATTTAAGCATTTTTTCTTCATTCATAGTCACAGGTGTATTCTGGTGGCTACTTCGCGGTGAATGATAATCTCGATAATTTGTTTCTGGTTGATTACGTAAATATGCACCAATACATGGATATTGTTGCATGGATTCGGTTTCACTGGTTTCATCATGAATAATGTCTGCTTTTGATGCCCCTCTAGCATTAACTAGACCCTTCTGGCATGCTTTTAATGTATTTTCTATCTTTGCTTTCCAAGCAGGAAATTCATCTCCTATATTCCCCTTAATCTCTTTAACTTCTGCTTTGAGTTGTTCTTGTGCAGCTTCGTTGTTAACTTGCACGTTAGAAACCGTTTCTTTCAAAGTTTTGTCAACATAATTTCGCACTGTCTCGGTTTGCTATTTCGCCCAATCTTCAATGTCCTTAGAGAATGCGATCTTATGTTTATTGAAAAGTTTCTCTATGTGTTTCTCGCCTTCGAGACTGAGAGTGTCTATCCTCCGAGTAAGCTCAATGACAGCTTGCTCGTTATCGTGCTTAATTGTATTCACGTCTTGCGCAATATTGTTCTGTACATTAATAACCTCTTGCACTTGATGATTTAGTGTATCTTGACGACATAAAATGCCTTTGTATTTGTTTGTTAATTCCTGATACTGTTGTTCTTGTGTAACTATGAGTTGTGTCTGACTGGCAATCAAGTGACTCTGCTTTGTTTCCAACCTCTGGAATTTTTCAGTAATCTTATCATTTATTTCTTTTAGTTTATTAGATTGCTCCTGAGCCAAATTAAATTGCGCACTCTCCAATACTTGGAATCTACGATTCATGTCATTTGCAAAAGTGGATTGCGTAGTTTCCAATGCCTGGAATCTACGATTCATGTCATTTGCAAACGTGGATTGTGCCGTTGCAAGATTAGATTGCGTGGTTTCCAATGCCTGGAATCTACGATTCATGTCATTTGCAAACGTGGATTGCGTGGTTTCCAATACTTTAATCCCTTGTGTTATGACAGTCAAACTTGACATCAGCTGGGATAACAAATCGGTATTCTCAGAAATTGGCGATTGCACTGGGCTTAATGAGGATTGTAACGACACAATTTTCGGTACAGTCATTTCGTTTTCGCACGCGTCTGTGTCAGAGATGAAATTCATGTTGTTTGTTGGTTGCTGCATATTTCTCTGGACTTCTTTCGACATATGAATGTCGGAACTAGCAACCGTTTGTGTCGACGGCGTGAGCGTATTAATTATTGCTGGTTGCTCAGCCGTAATCGACATATCGCTAACTACGGCGGTATTAAATTCTGTGGCACTAGTTGACGATGCATTCACACTATTTAATTCATTTTGTGGCATTGTGATGCCTGCTTGCTTATTGGCTTTGAACATAGATCTAGTTATCACCATGTAAATGAGCAATTGACAGTTTCTCCTCTAAATAAGTCCTACAAAAAGTGACTATTAAACTTCTACACACGCAAAAAACGTTAATGTCCTAATGCTGTTAATGTACACTTTACAATGTGACACAAAAACAGTACATAGATAACACATAAAATATTGTCTTACTATATCTATTGAAATACTGGAATTCTAGTAAAAGTAATATAGCAACACTATTTATACTTAGAAAATTAATTCATGAAAGGTCACTACAATGCATAAATGCTCAAGAAAGCTAGTAATTCAAATGTTCTGGCCTTTTTGAAGTTTCTGCTCGGCTGCTGGGACGGCGCACTCGTTCTCTTCACAAGATACTCCCGCACGTTCAGTTAGTATGAAACATACAAAGGACCATAATGTAGTTACTCTATAAAACTAGACATATATACACACAATGAAACATTAATTACTAAATTACTAACATATTTATATTGCAGGTTCACTACGAGTGTTGTATCAGGATCGTGTCCTGTCTAACGGTAGACATATTTAAAGACTCCATTCTTACTAGGCTAATTACTGTTTAGCTCTACAGGGCCTTTATACTGAAATGTTTCCCCACACCACCTACTATTGTCTTTCTATGTGTGTGAGTAACTGTATGTTCACTGTTGTGGGTAAATACATACAGCGTACACAGGGCGGCGTGTGAAACTGATAGCGATTACACTCTTCCGCTGTTGTAGAAATCTGCTCCAGATGCTGCAGATACCGTGTTGAGCTGAAAGTGGTAACCAAAGTACGGAGAAATATTCTTCGGGGCTCTGTTGCATAACAATCAGATTGCTTTCAGTTCTGAGAAATGTCCAGTTACTATTGTGGATTTGAATGATCCATGAAGTGACTTCTTTTCTTCTTGAAATGAACAATATTTTATTGTTCTATTAACTGATTTCCTTCCATATACATTTATATTTTACAATGTGAATCAAAAACTCGCAATGGCGTCGATTTTTTACATCACAAGAATGGCTCTCCTCTCCTAAAATTACTCTTAACCAGAACAAAAAAACTCTGTATCCTAAGAATAATTATGTGAGCGCTGACCGCCACAGAGTAATAAACAATATCTTTGTCTCTCTCTCGCACTGTCACAGCAAGTTACGCTGCATGATACATCATAAGTATAGCACAAAAGGTAACTGAAAGAAAGACGCTATGAGAGGAACAGGAATGACAGTTTCATCCAAAGACAATAATTACACTTTCGAAATGTGATGTTGGAGAACAGTGCTGAAGATTAGATGGGTAGATCATATAAATAATGAGGAGATACTGAATAGAATTAGGGAGCGAATATATAGAAAGAAGGATCCTTTATTGTATGATTATATGATAGCGGAACAAACACTGGTTGCAGTTGCTTCTGTAAAATATCTGGGTGTATGCGTACGGAGCGAAGTGGAATGATAATATAAAATTAATTGTTGGTAAGGCGGGTGCCAGGTTGAGATTCATTGGGAGAGTCCTTAGAAAATGTAGTCCATCAACAAAGGAGGTGGCTTACAAAACACTCGTTCGACCTATACTTGAGTATTGCTCATGAGTGTGGGATCCGTACCAGGTCGGGTTGACAGAAGAGATACAGAAGATCCAAAGAAGAGCGGCGCGTTTCGTCACAGAGTTATTTGGTAAGCGTGATAGCGCTACGGAGATGTTTAGCAAACTCAAGTGGCAGACACTGCAAGAGAGGCGCTCTGCATCGCGGTGTAGCTTGCTGCTCAAGTTTCGAGAGGGTCCGTTTTGTGAATGAGGTATCGAATATATTGCTTCCCCCTACTTATACCTCCCGAGGAGATCACGAATGGGGTCTTAAAGGGGTGTCCAGCTCTTAATTAACTTTTTTGATCAGGGTAAACATTTTTACATGCAAGGAGTTTTTCATCTTTACCTCCTGATACCAAATGGTTCAAATGGCTCTGAGCACTATGGGACTCAACTGCTGAGGTCATTAGTCCCCTAGAACTTAGAACTAGTTAAACCTAACTAACCTAAGGACATCACAAACATCCATGCCCGAGGCAGGATTCGAACCTGCGACCATAGCGGTCTTGCGGTTCCAGACTGCAGCGCCTTTAACCGCACGGCCACTTTGGCCGGCTCCTGATACCAGTTGTACCCCATCTATAGGACTCCAAAATGACTAGAGTTTTAATAGTGTGAATTACATTTGCTCCAATGATCAATGATCTTATCTATGAGTGTACGATGTCAGCACATAGTCTTAAATAGTTTTTTTTTCCCGCAGCCTACTGTTGAGCGTTGGCAACGGCATATACTGAAGTAGGAAGTGAGACGATTCGTTGGATAAGATGCAAAATATTTGTTAGAAAGTGTTTGTCTATTGTGGTTTAATTATATGCCGTAAATGATTCTCCCTGAGCAAGTATTGTGTTGTAGCTCCTTCACTGATGTCTCAGTTCGCATTTCAGAATGGGAGCACTAACCTTGGAACAGGGGTACTGTGAACCCACACGTTCAAGCTGATGCTCCACTTCATCCACAAGAAGTCGCCGTTCGGTGCGCAATGTGTGCACAATACATTATTGGATCCATTTTTATTGAGGGACCTTTCACAGAAGTCAGATACGGTCAGGTACTGGAACATGAATTTATACCGGCAGCACGACGACGCGAAATGCTCTGAAACTACTGGTTCATGCAGGATGGAACACGACCGCTCCGTAACGCAGACATATTCTTCAGAAAGTCATCACGGAATTCAGTTCCAAGCTCTAAACGCTCATTGCTGCGTAAGGAAACCACTTTGGAAGCCTTATGTATTAAATTTCATGTTGTATGCTATAACATAAATTTCATAACAAGAACATATCAACCATTATTACGTCGTAGTAGACAAAAATTTGCTAACGCCTATTTTGCCGAATTTGGGAGGAATACGGTTGGAAGATTGAAATACCAGTCTGAGGCAGATTTTCTATGATTTCAAAAAATGGCTCTGAGCACTATGGGACTTAACATCTATGGTCATCAGTCCCCTAGAACTTAGAACTACTTAAACCTAACTAACCTAAGGACAGCACACAACACCCAGCCATCACGAGGCAGAGAAAATCCCTGACCCCGCCGGGAATCGAACCCGAGAACCCGGGTGTGGGAAGCGAGAACGCTACCGCACGACCATGAGATGCGGGCTTCTACGATTTCGCTGAATTATTTTGGAATAATGCCTGGGTGGTATTCAACAAGTCTAAGGCTTATTTCGGTTCACATCATTGCTCATTAGATATAGCACTGCATCTCTAGTGACTACAACAGCAAAAAGGTTCCATGTAAAATACGGAATTTGCCAATATGGATATACGTAGACAGTACAGCAATGTCACAGACATACAAGAAAACTAAACCACAACAAAAAAGTTTGATTGAAGAATTATGTCTCATGCCGTCACCTGGTTATAAAGGAGGACAATATTGAATTTACTAATCTGCATACTGCCCACGGACTCAGTAAGAAAATAACTGTTGTTACATCGAGCGACCGATACATTGGACGATTGCTAAACGTGACAGACAGCATCTTATTTGGATATTCTTGGCGTTATGTCAATAAATTTTCGCTAAACAGAAGGCATCCTCTTCTCTTGTAAATACCGCGATGATAACACAAAACCTGTAAAAATGTTCAAGCAAGACTTCAGCAGAAAAAGAAAGTTTATTTTGACTGTGGAAATTAAGACCACGGATCGTAATAGCCTTCAGATATCAACATAGCTGCCACCTGAGTTTTACACAAAGTACCTGAATCAGAGTGTTACCAGAATCAGTCGAAGAACTAGAATGTGGTACGGGAGAAAGTGCCGGTCAATTTAATCTCTTCAGCATGTAGGAACCTGCGCACGATGGAAAAAATTACATTGTACTACTACCAACTAAGCCTTCATCTTTTCTAAATGGAAATAAATGGAAAGTGGTCACCAACTCTCTGTCCTTCAGACAAGAATCTCGACAGGGCTGATCAAAGGGTTCTATCGAGATGGCCCACATAAGACCTTCTGCTGAATGGTTAAAATTAAAATAAATGACTCACGAACAAACAGTAGTGTCATGAATCCAATACCATCGAACAATAGACCAATAAATGGGGGACAATTCAGTTTCTTAAAAACTTTGAGATTTGCTTTGTCACCAGTCATGTGGCTGGCTGGCTGGTGCGGCTCGTCACAAATCCATCTCCTGTACCAACCTCTTCATCTCAGAGTACCACCTGCACCCAACACCCTCTATTATTTGTTGAATGTATTCCAAACTCTGTCTTCCCCTACAGCATTTACCCTGTAAAGAGCACCCAGATAATATGAAAGTTATTTCTTAATATTTTCGCAGTGTCCTGTCATTCTGTCCCTTCTTCTTCTTCTTCTCAGTGTTTTTCACATGTTTCTCTCTTCGTCAATTCTGTGGAGAATTTCATCCCTTTTCTTATCAGTCCACCTAATTTTCAGCATCATTGTGTGGCAACACATCTCAAATGCTTCGATTTTTCTTTTTTCTGGTTTTCCCCTGTTCTTACGGGGCAGCCGCAATTGTACAAGTAGTACATTTTGAAAAATGAAGAAACGCAAGGCAGTTGCTTCATAACCAAATGTCCTGCGGTTTTTTCATTTTTCAAATTTCACAATCTTAGAGCTTTTTCAAATTATGACATGTTTGGTAACAGTAGACTTGTTTCCTGCATGAATTACCTCTTTACTTGTGCTGGTCTACTTTTTATGTTCTCTTTGCTTCGTCCGTTACGTGTTATTTTGCTTCCAAGATAGCAGAATTCCTTTACTTCATCTACTTTGTGTTCCCCAATTTTGATTTTAAATTCATCGCTGTTCTTATTTCTGCTACTCCTCACTCTCAACCCATAGTGTGTGCACCTTAGACAGTTCGTTCCATTCAACAGATCCTGTACTTCTTCCGCAGTTTCTCTGAGGATAGCAATGTCATCAGAGAATCATATCATTGATATCTTTTCACACTGATTTCTAATCCAATTTAATAACTGATCTTATTCAGACATAACTTTGAGGTTCGCCGATGACATTGTAAATCTGTCAGAGACAGCAAAGGACTTCGAAGCACTGTTGAACAGAGTGAACAGTGTCTTGAAAGGAGGATATAAGATAAACATCAACAGAAGCAAAACGAGGATAATGGAATGTAGTCGAATTAAGTCGGGTGATGCTGCGGGAATTAGATTAGGAAATGAGACACTTAAAGTAGTAAAGGAGTTTTGCTATTTGGGGCGCAAAATAACTGATGATGGTCGAAGTAGAGAGGATATAAAATGTGGACTGGCAATGGCAAGGAAAGCGTTTCTGAAGAAGAGAAATTTGTTAACATCAAGTATAGATTTAAGTGTCAGGAAGTCGTTTCTGAAAGTATTTGTATGGAGTGAAGCCATGTATGGTAGTGAAACATGGACGATAAATAGTTTAGACATGAAGAGAATAGAAGCTTTCGAAATGTGGTGCTACAGAAGAATGCTGAAGATTAGATGGGTAGATCACATAACTAATGAGGAGGCATTGAATAGAATTGGGGAGAAGAGGAGTTTGTGGCACAACTTGACTAGAAGAAGGGATCGGTTGGTAGTACATGTTCTGAGGCATCAAGGGATCACCAATTTAGTATTAGAGGGCACCGTGGAGGGTAAAAATCATAGAGGGAGACCAAGAGATGAATACACTAAGCAGATTCAGAAGGATGTAGGCTGCAGTACGTACTGGGAGATGAAGCAGCTTGCACAGGATAGAGTGGTATGGAGAGCTGCATCAAACCAGTCTCAGGACTGAAGACCACAACAACAACAACATTCAGACATAATTCAAACCATAAAGCAGCTGAATTTAATAAGCAGATAAACTCTCATAATAATTTATCTTTTGTTAGCCCTTGCGGCTATCTGGGGTATCGTTTTTCAGAGTTTATCACCTCCTGTACGAGGGAGAGTGTTGCAGTAAACGTTTCAACACGATGGTTCAGTTGAATTAATCAGTTTTCATCGAGGAAAATGTGTGTAAATGTGGTTTATGGAAGTATATTTGTATACTCATCATGTGACAAATGGTTCAAATGGCTCTGAGCACTATAGGACTTAACATATGAGGTCATCAGTCCCCTAGAACTTAGAACTACTTTAACCTAACTAACCTAAGGACATCACACACATCCATGCCCGAGGCAGGATTCGAACCTGCGACCGTAACGGTCACGTGGTTCCAAACTGAAGCGCCTAGAACAGCTCGGCCACAACAGCCGGCCATCTTGTGACACCAGCATTATCTTTGCTGCCCCTTCCGTCCCAACTAACACACTGATGTGCAAAAGTTTAGGATGAAAGTAACTTTAGCATGATATCTCACTCACTAGTAATATAGCTCGATGAAACTTGGACCATACATAGAAAGAACTGCAACCGTGTAGTAAAATGGGTAACTGAAAGAAATACGCAATTAGGCGAACAGGAACGACACTTTTATTCAAATACAAGATTTACACTGTAGGAACTGCGATTTATGATGGTCACCTGGACATGGCCAAAAAGCTCGACGTGGTTCTTAATCGCATGTGTGATCTCCGCGAACGGAAATGAGTTCTTTTCAAGGTACTCCCGAGTTGGCCATAAGGTTGGTAAGGAGTTCTTGAAGTAGAGCGTTTCATTCCTCCACCAGCGCGATTGTCGACTGTTGGCTGGCCGTTCGTGCCTGTGGACGTGGTGCACAACGACTCGCCAACGCATCCCACACATGTTCGATGGGATTTAAGACGGGGGAACGGGGAGGCTAGTTCGTGCGCCGAATATTCTCTTGTTCCAAGAGCTCCTCTACCTGCTCTGTGATCAGGCATTATCATCCATAAAGATGAAGTCAGGACCGAGTGTTCCCCTGAAAAGACGCATACTAGGTAGAAGTACAGTGTACAATAACGTTGACCGGTGACTCTATCGTGTGCATGTATTTGGAGGTCAGTAGGTCCATGCAGCCTTGTGGCTCACTACACCATAGAAACGATCATGTTCAACAGTTATGTTCAACAAACACTACTCAGACTGCATCTGCTCTCATCCGAGAAGAGCACGCGATCCCACTCTTCGTTGATCCACTACTTCTAATCTTGGCACCAGAGAAAACCGTGTGGTCGACGTGTAGTTGTCAGCAGAACGCAACGTACTGGTCGTCAAGCAAAGTGACTATCCGTATGTAGCAGCTGTGCCACTGTGAAGCATGAGATTGAGTGCCTTGCAGTCCTGTTAGATGTGCTTACAAATGCACCCGCTGTTTAGCATCGGCTCCTTCTTGCCTGCTGCACAGTATAGCTGTCATCTGCTGCTTTAGTTGACCGTGATCAACCAACTGCTCTCCTTATACATTTGGAACAATGCTGTAAGCAATACCAAACTGGCCGGCCGGTGTGGCCGAGCCGTTATAGGCGCTTCAGTCTGGAACCGCGCTACCACTACGGTCGCATGCTCGATTCCTGCCTCAAAATGGTTCAAATGGCTCTGAGCACTATGGGACTCAACTGCTGAGGTCATTAGTCCCCTAGAACTTAGAACTAGTTAAACCTAACTAACTTAAGGACATCACAAACATTCATGCCCGAGGCAGGATTCGAACCTGCGACCGTAGCGGTCTTGCGGTTCCAGACTGCAGCGCCTTTAACCGCACGGCCACTTCGGCCGGCATTCCTGCCTCGGGTATGGATGTGTGTGATGTCCTTAGGTTAGTTAGGTTTAAGCAGTTCTAAGCTCTAGGGGACTGATCACTTCAGATGTTAAGTCCCATAGTGCTCAGAGCCATTTGAACCAATGCCAAACTCCTGGGCGGCACTTGCCACACTTCGTCATTCTTCAAGTTTTCCAATGACTCTTTCTCGTGTGAAGTCAACCAGTCGTTAGGTCCGAGCCATGTTGTAACTAAGAACGCCACCACAGTGCACTATAACTGCTCGCTGGTTGACGTACACTACCTTTTTCAGTTTCTTCAACTGCCTCGCGCTGCCGGGCCAGCCCCACTTGACGCTACAATCACACTGATCTTACAAAATGTCACAGCCAGCTTTCTGTGGCACGATTGGGACACCTCTGGCAACTTGCTCCCGCAGTTTGATTCATTTCCTCCGAGTGTTAGCATGTTATGTTACTTTACCTGTTTCGTCCTTAAGTTTTGCAGAGTAGTGTGGGACAGACAAGCGAAGACCTATCTCATAAATGAGTTTCCGATCGTGTCTTTAACAGCAGGTTGCTTACATGGACGGTAGCAATGGCGATATTTGACCAGTACTCGTAATTTATCGCCGTTTGAAGAGGCAAGTAAACTAAGAATATATTTATTGAATGTCTTCTCAAGTATTTGCTATACGTGGACACTCACTGTTTAGCATTCCAGCTGTTTACCTTGAGATGCTTAAATAGCGCACCTGACCCTCAAGGGTAGATGAGGTGAGGTGAGGTGAGCTCATTAAGTTGTTGGCGTCTTCACAGGGAGGTGCGCCAGACCAACACAGATCCGCCTTCAGCGCTCAGGGGTTAGCGACCGACGTTGGTATCCGCTTAATTGGTCTCTGCCATTTAGGAATTTACTCTTTTCCGTTTTATTAAGAGCAAGCACCTTGACCGATTCTTTTGTAAAAAGTGCTAAGAGTCTGAAGAAGGATTACACGAAATTACGAACTCGAAAAATAATCTTTAACATCCAGTGTGTAAGTTGCACCATTTCTATCGTGACTCATACACTCCTGGAAATTGAAATAAGAACACCGTGAATTCATTGTCCCAGGAAGAGGAAACTTTATTGACACATTCCTGGGGTCAGATACATCACATGATCACACTGACAGAACCACAGGCTCATAGACACAGGCAACAGAGCATGCACAATGTCGGCACTAGTACAGTGTATATCCACCTTTCGCAGCAATGCAGGCTGCTATTCTCCCATGGAGACGATCGTAGAGATGCTGGATGTAGTCCTGTGGAACGGCTTGCCATGCCATTTCCACCTGGCGCCTCAGTTGGACCAGCGTTCGTGCTGGACGTGCAGACAGCGTGAGACGACGCTTCATCCAGTCCCAAACATGCTCAATGGGGGACAGATCCGGAGATCTTGCTGGCCAGGGTAGTTGACTTACACCTTCTAGAGCACGTTGGGTGGCACGGGATACATGCGGACGTGCATTGTCCTGTTGGAACAGCAAGTTCCCTTGCCGGTCTAGGAATGGTAGAACGATGGGTTCGATGACGGTTTGGATGTACCGTGCACTATTCAGTGTCCCCTCGACGATCACCAGTGGTGTACGGCCAGTGTAGGAGATCGCTCCCCACACCATGATGCCGGGTGTTGGCCCTGTGTGCCTCGGTCGTATGCAGTCCTGATTGTGGCGCTCACCGGCACGGCGCCAAACACGCATACGACCATCATTGGCACCAAGACAGAAGCGACTCTCATCGTTGAAGGCGACACGTCTCCATTCGTCCCTCCATTCACGCCTGTCGCGACACCACTGGAGGCGGGCTGCACGATGTTGAGGCGTGAGCGGAAGACGGCCTAACGGTGTGCGGGACCGTAGCCCAGCTTCATGGAGACGGTTGCGAATGGTCCTCGCCGATACCCCAGGAGCAACAGTGTCCCTAATTTGCTGGGAAGTGGCGGTGCGGTCCCCTACGGCACTGCGTAGGATCCTACGGTCTTGGCGTGCATCCGTGCGTCGCTGCGGTCCGGTCCCAGGTCGACGGGCACGTGCACCTTCCGCCGACCACTGGCGACAACATCGATGTACTGTGGAGACCTCACGCCCCACGTGTTGAGCAATTCGGCGGTACGTCCACCCGGCCTCCCGCATGCCCACTATACGCCCTCGCTCAAAGTCCGTCAACTGCACATACGGTTCACGTCCACGCTGTCGCGGCATGCTACCAGTGTTAAAGACTGCGATGGAGCTGCGTATGCCACGGCAAACTGGCTGACACTGACGGCGGCGGTGCACAAATGCTGCGCAGCTAGCGCCATTCGACGGCCAACACCGCGGTTCCTGGTGTGTCCGCTGTGCCGTGCGTGTGATCATTGCTTGTACAGCCCTCTCGCAGTGTCAGGAGCAAGTATGGTGGGTCTGACACACCGGTGTCAATGTGTTCTTTTTTCCATTTCCAGGAGTGTAGATAGTAAACTAGTGATGTGGTAACCGACTGCTTTTAACAACTTATTAGCTACTCGATTGTTTTCTCATTCAGTCGGTTTTTTTTTCCAGTCGAATCAAAAAACCGAATGAAACTGGTCTCTGCGGGCACGTCAACTATATGAATGTTTTTCAGTTACTCCCCAGGTTAGAGTGATTTCATTTCTACATCTACATCTACATCTACATCTACATGCATACTCTGCAAATCACATTTAAGTGCATAGCACAGGGTTCATCGAACCACCTCCACAATTCTCTATTCTTCCAATCACGTATAGCGCGCGGAAAGAATGAACACCTATATCTTTCCGTACGAGCTCTAATTTCCCTTATTTTATCGTGGTGATCGTTTCTCCCTATGTAGATCGGTGTCAACAAAATACTTTCGCATTCGAAGAAGAAAGTTGATGATTGGAATTTCGTGAGAAAATTCCGTCGCAATGAAAAACGCCTTTCTTTTAACGATTTCCAGTCCAAATCCTGTATCATTTCTGTGACATTCTCTCCCATATTTCGCGATAATACAAAACGTTCTGCCCCTCTTTGAACTTTTTCGATGTACTTTGTCAGTCCTATCTGGTAAGGATCCCACACCGCGCAGCAGTATTCTAAAAGAGGACGGACAAGCGTAGTGTAGGCAGTCTCCTTAGTAGATCTGTTACATTTTCTCAGCGTCCTGCCAATAAAACGCAGTCTTCGGTTAGCCTTCCCCACAACATTTTCTGTATGTTCCTTCCATTTTAAGTTGTTGGTAATTGTAATACCTAGGTATTTAGTTGAATTTACGGCTTTTAGATTAGACTGATTTATCGTGTAACCGAAGTTTAACGAGTTCCATTTAGCACTCATGTGGATGACCTTACACTTTCTGTTATTTGGGGTCAACTGCCACTTTTCGCTCCATTCAGATATTTTTCTAAATCGTTTTGCAGTTTGTTTTGATCTATTGATGACTTTATTAGTCGATAAACGACAGCGTCATCTGCAAACAACCTAAGACGGCTGCTCAGATTGTCTCCCAAATCGTTTATATAGATAATGAACAGCAAAGAGCCTATAACACTACCTTGGGGAACGCCAGATATCATTTCTGTTTTTCTCGATCACCTTCCGTCAGTTACTGCGAACTGTGACCTCTCTGACAGGAAATTGCAAATCCAGTCACATAACTGAGACGATATTCCATAAGCACGCAATTTCACTACGAGCCGCTTGTGTGGTACAGTGTCAAAAGCCTTCCGGGAATCCATAAATACGGAATCGATCTGGAATGTCCATATCGTGACTCATAGGGAATAAACTAGTGATGGGGTAACCGACTGCTTATAACAACTTATTAGCTAGTCGATTGTTTTCTTGTTCAGTCGGTTTTTTTAATTGAATCAAAAAACCGAATGAAACTAGTATATATATATATATATATATATATATATATATATATATATATATATATATATATATATATATATATATATCGACTAAAAATTCCCAACAGAATGATACAGGTAGGATTATTGCTTCTGATATATATATTGTACGCGATGCTAAACACAGGTCAAGCAAACCCATTGTTGAGGCCAGAGAATGATGTAATTTTATTTATTCTCATCACTTACCGAAGCTATTGCCCAGTAGGCTAATACAGACATCGATATTCAAACGAGCTGTGAAAACAGCAACCTTACACGCTACAGAGCGAAATCTCGTTATGTACAACCGAATTTGCCACACACAAGGACAACATTTAATTAAAAATATGCCTCGTAGTTGATTATTACGAGTGGCTGATTTGAGAATTACGTACCTAGTCCAGGAATGAGTTTATATTTGCCTGCTAAATTTCCGACTACTTAGTTTGCTCGATCGCTGCAAAATATATGCTGAGAGTTATTGTCAAAGGAAGGAAGGAAGCTTGGAGCTTAACGTTCTGTTGACAACGAGGTTATTAGAGACGGAGCACTAGCTCTGATTAGACGAAGTGGAGAAGGATATCGGTCATGTCCTTTCACAGGAAACTTCTCGCCCTTTGGATTAACCCTTTATTTAGTGGCGGGGCTTAGGAGTCCCGGCAAATTCTGCATGTTATTGTGTAACTCAACAGGAAATTAGAAATGTAGGGGCAGAAAAGTCCCATTTCATACCGTTTGTGCTCCCCAAGCAGCACGCCAGCACAGCCAGCACGCCATTCCGAAGCCTATACATCAGCGTGGAATGTAAACAGCTGTGTTGCAAATGGCTGTTTGGTCTTTGAAACAACGCCTCAAAGTTACGAAAATAAAAGTAAGGTTTACATGTGAAATGAGTTGGGTGATAATTTGGAAATTTGTGGTAAGGTCTTTTGGGATCAAACTGCTGAGGTCATCGGTCCCTAATCTTATAGACTATTTAATCTAACTTAAACTAACTTACACTAAGGACAACACACACACTCATGCCCGAGGGAGGACTCGAACCTCCGACGATGGGAGCCGCGCGGACCGTGACAAGACGCCCTAGACCGCTCGTCTACCCGCGCGACAGTTAGGTGATAATATTGATGTAGTTACCCCTATACATATTAACGTTAAATGGGCAAAGTATCAATACGGTGCCCTTGCAATATTCAATTATAGCGTAGAATATGATATAAGAACAGTGACTTCACTGCCTTTCAAAGCGTGCAGTATATCCAGAAGCGAAAAATACGGAACAAAGATTGAAGTGGGAGCAGTGACAGTTGTACAAGACAGTAATGAGCACATGGGTGCCGTAGATAAAGCTGACGTGGGTAGGTCTCTTTATGAAATGGACAGAAAGTCAAAAAAGGTATTGGTACAGGCTGTTTTATGCCGTCGTGGAAATGATCCTTGAATTTCATACTGTGACGTAAAAGGGACACTTCTACTGATAGATATCAAACTTAGAATTGTGCTTGGTCTACACACTCTTTGAAAGGAAACGTCCAAAAAATCGGGGAAGGCCCAAAAAGGATCAAAATTCTCTTCTTTCAACTCCAAAGAGAAGGAAGACAGCATTTTGGTACCAAACGACGTGTGCTTTCAGAACACAGGCCTTCACTGGCCGACATTTATCAGTTCAGGGGGAAACTGGAACTTTGATAATCTACAAAGATGGGCTGTACACCCAATTCAAAACCGAGCGAGGCGGTGCAGTGGCTAGCACACTGGACTCATATTTGGGAGGATGACGGTTCAATCCCGCGTCCGGCCATCCTGATTTAGGTTTTCCGTGATTTCCCTCAAGCGCTCCAGGCAAATGCCGGGATGGTTCCTTCGAAAGGGCACGGCCGACTTCCTTCCTCATCCTTCCCTAATCCGATGAGACCGATGACCTCGCAGTTTGGTCTCCTCCCCCCAAATAACCCGAACCCGAACCCCCAATTCAAAACCTTGTGTGTTAATGCAAAAATAACTGTTTTTACAACTATCATCAGAAGCAATAATCCTACCTGTATCATTCTGTTGGGAATTTTTAGTCCCTCATGTACTTCACCTGTATAATCATGTCGGGACTTAAAAATCCTATGAAAACTGTACGCATTTTAATGACTTTGTATCAGATTTGAAATAAAATAATTTGATATTAGCCTAATTCAGTAACAGTTCATCAAGTAATAAAGTAAACATTTTGATTCCTGATTTTATATTTTTTATAATTGCAGTAAATAAAGGGTTAAGCTATTTAGAGAAATCTGGGTGGCAGGACGGCGATTTGGACCGTCGTTCTCACATATGTGAGTCCAGTGTGCTAACCACCAAGCCACTTAGCTCTGTTTGAATTGTTGTAGTGGTTGCTTTGGGTTTTCTGGCAGTCTTCAGAGGAAATCTGAAGTTCTTGGATTGGTTCCAGATTTTGCGGCTTCGTGTTCTATGAAATATATTTTATGGGGAATATACTGCATAGGAGCCAAAGTGGTCCATGTCAAGAATCCACCGCCACGTCATGCCGGAAGACTGCTCACTCAGAAGCCTGCAGCACGTGTTTCGCACGTGAGCCTAGTCTCGTCTGTCGCTTCCTTCCTTTTACGCGTCTATTCCTGAGCAGGGCGTCCTAACGCAGCTAGCGACGTCATCGGCGCACAGTGAAACTTCGCAGCAACGCAGTTACGCACTTTTATCCGCATCATTGTTTGGGAAAAGCCATGTGGTACTCGTTACTTGTGCAACAGGCGGTCCTATATGTTTCCTTAGAACCCTTTGAATTAAAATAGGACTGCGTGCAGCGGTATATAGCTTCGATTATTGCCGGAATCGACAAATACACTATGTCATCAAAAGTATCCGGACACCCCCCAAAACATACGTTTCTCTTATTAGGCGCATTGTGCTGTCACCTATTGCCAGGTACTCCATATCAGCGACCTCAGCAGTCATTAGACATTGCGAGAGAGCAGAATGGGGCGCTCCGCGGAAGTTATGGACTTCGAACGTGGTCAGGTGATTCGGTGTCACTTGTGTCATACGTCTGTACGCGAGATTTCCACACTCCTAAACATCCCTGGGTCCACTGTTTCCGATATGATAATGAAGTGGAAACGTGAAGGGACACGTACAGCACAAAAGCGTACAGGCCGACCTCGTCTGTTCACTGACAAGAGACCGCCGACAGTTGAAGAGGGTCGTAATGTGTAATAGGCAGACATCTATCCAGACCATCACACAGGAATTCCAAACTACATCAGGATTCACTGCAAGTACTATGACAGTTAGGTGGGAGGTAAGAAAACTTTGATTTCGTGGTCGAGCGGCTGCTCATAAGCCATACATCACGTAGGTAAATGCCAAACGATGCCTCGCTTGGTGTAAGGAGCGTAAACATTGGACCATTGAACAGTGGAAAAAAGTTGTGTGGACTGACGAATCGCGGTACACAATGAGGCGATCCGATGGCAGGGTGTGAGTATGGAGAATGCTCGGTGAACGTCATCTGCCAGTGGGTGTAGTGCCAACAGTAAAATTCTGAGGCGGTGGTGTTATGGTGTGGTCGTTTTTCTCATGGAGGGGGCTTGCGCCCGTTGTTGTTTTGCGTGGCGCTATCACAGCACAGGCCTACATTGATGTTTTAGGCACCTTCTTGCTTCCCACTGTTGAAGAGCAATTCGGGGTTGGCGATTTCATCTTTCAACACGATCGAGCACTTGTTCATAATGCACGGTCTGTGGTGGAGAGGTTACACGACAATAACATCCCTGTAACGGACTGGACTGCACAGAGTCCTAACCTAAATCCTATAGAACACCTCTGGGATGTTTTGGAGCGCCGACTTCGTGCCAGACCTCACCGACCAACATTGATACCTCTCCTCAATGCAGCACTCCGTGAAGAATGAGCTGCCATTCCCGAAGAAACCTTCCGACCTGATTGAACGTGGGCCTGCGAGAGTGGAAGCTGTCATCAAGGCTAAGGGTGGGCCAACACCATATCGAATTCCAGTATTACCGATGGTGGGCGCCACGAACGTGTAAGTCATTTTCAGCCAGATGTCGGATACTTTTGACCACATAGTGTACTATTAAATTCTAACAAATGTCTTAATATGCTTTAATATACTACCTGACAAAAAAGTGAAGCATCCAGAAGACGTGGCTGGACCATAATGTATCTTCGTGCACCCCATCGGTTGGTATATATTTATTATGTAAATTGAAGTTGGAGAGGGGGGAGGAGGGAGGGGGGAAGGAAAAGAAAGGGAAGGAATTAATGATAGCAGTTGCGTCAATACATCATGCGGAATCAGCGACGAAGTGTTGACGTATGTGCCAGTCAAGGACTAGAACCCAGGACCTCCTGCTTACTAGGACACCCGGACACAGTGTTTATTGCAAACGGGCAGACTTCCTCGACACGCTCCCCCGATGACCCAGACTCACACCTAGCGCCACCGGTCCACAGTCCCCGTCCCTGTCGTCCATGCTCACTAATTTTAAAATCTCTCTGGAGGTCGAACGTAAATGTGCATCGACACAGAAAGTTGTGCATTAATTGCCCATCGAGGCAAATCAATTACGTGAATGCGTGGTGTCTGTTTCTGACTTCGGAGGCCGGAGAGGCCGAGCGGTTCTAGGCGCTACAGTCTGGGACTGCGCGACCGCTATGATCGCAGGTTCTGATCCTGCCTCGGGCATGGATGTGTGTGATGTCGTTACGTTAGAAGGTTTAAGTAGTTCTAAGTTCTAGGGGACTGATGACTTCAGATGTTAAGTCCCATAGTGCTCAGAGCCATTTGAACCATTTTTTTGTTCCTGACCTCCATATATGAATAAGGGTAAATTATAATACGTAGTTTTGTATGGCGCTAATATGGATAATACCTTTGCTTCAGATGCTTTTACTCTGTAATTGACGTACTTCATAGTATATATAGTATGCATAGCGTGTATAGTATGTGCAGTAAGTGTATGCGAAAGTGTTCTTTGAATGGGATTTGATTAGCAGTAATAGTAAAGTTGTGTTATAGTAGTAATGAGTGGTTATATAGTGGAACTGTGTGTGCACTGCTGGGACAGCGCTATCTAGTGGCCGGCTGTGAACCACTGGAATCGCAGCAGGCAAACCGGCGTGGAATAGGGCAGTGTGATGCCGACCGTTGTTAGTCGAGCAGCAGGCATATACCAAGTAGCTTTATCTTGTGACTTCGGTTTTACATATCTGATGGAAAAGAATGACTACGAGAGCAGTTGTTTTTTATTTTTGTTACAATGATTTTGTATCAGCTGGTCTGCCTCATGTATCGTTATATCCAAATGGTTTATAAATGTTAAGCTACATTCAGATATGTGTCACTGTACTGATAGTAATGTATATAGTGTAACTCATGTAAGCCATCCCTCAAACCTGTCATGTTATATCTTCACAGATCCCATGATGGCACCTTTAGTATGTTGAAACCGGTCATCGCCGGCCGAAGTGGCCGTGCGGTTCTAGGCGGTGCAGTCTGGAACCGCGAGACCGCTCCGGTCGCAGGTTCGAATCCTGCCTCGGGCATGGATGTGTGTGATGTCCTTAGGTTAGTTAGATTTAACCAGTTCTGAGTTTTAGGGGACTAATGACCTCAGAAGTTGAGCCCCATAGTGCTCAGAGAAATTTGAACCATTTGAAACCGGTCATCCAGTAAACAGTATTTAAGCGATCTTGGCTTTTGAATTATTTCTACAACAGAGTGATCGCTCCACCACACTACGTGTTCACTGCTTCTTCTTTCTGTTTGACTTTGCAACTAACCTTGGCTTCCCAACTGCTGAGCATTGCTGTATGTTCCCTACATATAAAGCTACAAGAGGTTCCTCTCCACTCAACTCTGACAGTTGGTCGTATCTATTGCATGTATGCAAAGTAAAACTGTCTGAATACCTCCTCCTCCTAGCTGTCTTCTTGCCAACTGCCAGTTCCCATTCCACAGCACCCTTTGCTCTCCTCAACCTATCTAGTTCCTCCTCTGCGTATTGTAACCGCACCTGAAGGGCACAGATCTTACGCTCCTGCTCCCCCATCCACTTATTTCTACTACAGATTCTGCATTCACAGGAGAGGATGTCGCTAGAATGCCCACAGTCTTCCCCACTGCAATTCCCCCAATGAAAATACTTTGAACAAATCCCACACCGTAACCCACTACTCACAAACCTACGCCAGAGCCCACACTTCTCACTCATGGTGAAATTTTACAGATACCGAAAAAAACTAATCGTCTACGTTACCTAAGTTCACTTACACCAGTAGAACTATTTATAGAACTAACAATAGCGGTCTCGAAATTCTCTCTCTACTAAGAAAGAAACTACTTTTAGTTCTACTACTAAATCACAACTAATACCAACAAAACTTCACAAAATTATTAGCTGAAACCAAAAATTCAAGTGGCCACTGGAACACTCAACGAAGTTAAAACAGTGAATGAAAATTTTACTCTAGTATTTCACTAGAAACAATAGCAAACGTCAACTGAAAACTAAAGCGCGAAATTTACTAAACGACTTCAGGGCACAGAAAACTCAAAAAACACAGCGAGCGAACTTTTCCGAAAGTAAATTAAATCGTTATTACGCCACAAGCAGCACGAAACACCGTTGAAACCTATTAAATTTAATAACTGTATAACAGTGCACAAATAACTTTGTCAGTAGTTAGCTTTATAACCGCTACAGCTGCAACCCCTTGCCGCGAAATATAAACACACTACTGAGGTGTGAGGCTCGGATGAACGGCGTAAGTACACTCCAATCCAGAAACATATCAAACAATTCTGGCCTGGCACAGACATGTATTCGTTATAAAGTCTGTAATCATACATCATAGATGTTTTATACTTGAAAAGGTCTCTGGAACCATATTATTTTATTTGATTAAATCATATTTCGTTCTTCAGCGAGCGTAATCGGGCGCTCCTTGGCGGTCGTCCCATTGTCGCATTGCAGTCGAGGAATTCGCTGCCAACGACCGACTACTGCATGTCCTCTGGTGGCATCAAGGGCAGCGTAGCTCGAGCAACTGATAATGTTCTGAAACATTTTCACACATGTAACCATACATGAAAGCCTCCATACCAGTAGCCCGCTGACCTCTCAGCAGTAATATCATACAAGAGCCCTTTTAATTAGACCGCTGTACGTGATCCGTCACAACCTGTATAGCTTATCATTCTCAATGTTGTTCAACTTATACGTGAAGAATTAGTGTAGGACGAGAAGAAAATTTCGGAAGAGGAGTATACACATATCAATAAAAGTGTGCATCAGCGTGATACGTCGAGCATATGTGTTGTCGTTGTGACTGTTTCTGTTCCGGTCGAAAAGTTGTTTGCAAACATACACACAGTTGCTATGGGCGCTAACTACGGTTGGAACGCCGCATTCGAATGGTTTGCAACATGAAATCTGCTTTCGCAGGACAGAGCGGATCAGGTTATGGTTGTGGAAAGGGGCCAAAATCAGTTACTGTCAGTTGCACAAAACACACAAACATTATTTTCCTAAAAACACTTACTCGCACATGCCCTTAAAAGGACTCAAAACAATATGACTGAAAGCCCGAACACAAGTTATTAAAATTGCTTTAAGGAATACACGCGGCTGAAGGCCTTACTTAAAAATATTGGACCTAAAAGCTCGGCTAAAGGCCACATACTGAACATAGAACAACTCAGGGCAAGGCCTCTCCAATAGAGCAAAATTCCTCTTTCTTTTTTTAAACAAAGTTAGTTTAAACAAGAATCTTCAAAGTTTTAATTTAAGACGGCTGAAAGCCTTATCTTAAAAACATTTCACGTAAAAGCTCGGCTTATGGCTACATACTGAACATTGAACAACTCAAGGCTTAAGGCCTGGATAACAAAGATTTCAAATGGAGCCAAATCTCTTTTTTAAAGTAGTTTTAAACAAATCAATCTTGACGGCCTTATTTTACAATTAAAATAAAGTAAACTAAAAGACAGCTGAAGGCCTTGCACAGTACTTCATACTAAAAGAAAACCACAATCTAAAACCAACAGAACAATGGTGCTCAGAAGTGTTCCAAGGGTCGGCCTGAGGAGGTAACTCTAACGTAAAGTTAGGTGAGACAGGCAGCCAAAGTAAGATTAAATAATCGGATGGCAACCCGATCCAAGGACGGCTGAAGGACCGACCAACCACCTAATCAATTCCCTTCCGCCCGACCAACGGCACGAAAACGGAAAATTTCAGCGAGGACGAAGATACCAGCAACACTACGTCTTCAAATATTGGCGTCTAAATGCAGTCAAGGCGCAATAACCACTCAAAAATACGAACAACACCAAATGCTGCCGAACTATACGATGTGCCCGACTCTGTCCCAACCAGCCGACAGACAACTCCAGTGCGCAGACAGCATTAACATAGAATGAAATTTTCACTCTACAGCGGAGTGTGCGCTGATATGAAACTTCCTGGCAGATTAAAACTGTGCGCCGGACCGAGACTCTAACTCGGGACCTTTGCCTTTCGCGGGCAAGTGCTCTACCAACTGAGCTACCCAAGGAGGAGACGAGGTACTGGCGGAATTAAAGGTGTGAGAACGGGGCGTGAGTCGTGCTTGGGTAGCTCAGTTTGTAGAGCACTTGCCCGCGAAAGGCAATGGTCCCGAGTTCGAGTGTCGGTCCGGCGCACAGTTTTAATCTGCCAGGAAGTTTCAGCATTAACATAACTGCTCAGTCGAAATCACACAAGCTAGACACAGTTGCACGAAAACACTTCCACAAGAACTCGAACGATCCTAAAAGCAATCACTGTGGAACAACAAGGACGAATCACAAGTCGGGACACACAGAGAACCCATAAGCGGTCAGCGACCAAATACACGTCGTCCAAGGTCGGGACTCAAGTCATGTGTGTCGGCAACGGTCGGGCGAGTCCTGGCTGGCCGGACCTCATTGCAGCTCCCTCCTGACTCCTTGATGTCCGTTCGGAACTCGGAGACAGGACGACCTGGACACACTGGCTGAGAACCAACCAAGCAGAGGGAACACTTGCCCATTGGCCACCCGCCACCTCTACACAAGGAAGGAACCGATCCACGTCCGGCAAGATGACCTACTGACGAGGCCCAGAAACGGTCAAAAGACCAAATACACGTCGCGCGATGAGACGACCGACCGAACGACTAACCAACGCTCGTCCCCGCTCCACTCTCCTTCCGTCGGACAGTACATGCGTGTCGCCAGCGGTCGGTGAGTACTGGTTGTCCAGACTTCACTGGCGCTTACCCTGGCGCAGAACCGCCAAGTACCTTGGCGTAACCTGAACACAATCAGCTCCCTTCCCTGCCCAGTAGCAGTAAATGTATACCAGGCCCTGATCCGGCCAGTAATGGAGTATGCGTGCCCTGTCTGGGGATACGCGGCAAAGCAGCACCTGGACAAACTCCAGAGGCTGCAGAACCGCGCCCTCAGAAGGGCACTACATCTACCTCTCGGATTCCCCACAGACGACCTGCACGCCGCAGCCGAAATCCCACTCCTGAGAGAGCGTTTCCAGGATCTGGCAAGGGCCTTCTATGAAGGTACTTCCAGATCCGGAAATGCACTCATCCACTCCCTAGGTCGGTATGAGATGTCCCGCGATAAACACAAGCGCCCTATGACGATCTTCGACGATTAAGTCGAAGAGAAAATCCCAATACCCAATCCCTCATCCAGTTCTTTCCCATACATCACCAATCATCTCGCCTACCTCAGGCAAGTCCCAGACACACTCACAACAATTCATCACATATCACAGACACCAAAAATATATAGAAAAATCACACACACATGTACACAGGGGAGTAAAAGCCAAACGGCTACAAACTCCCCCCTCACACTTCCCCAAAGAGGGGAAAGTATTAGATGAAAGCAGCAGCAGCTCACTGGCGCTCCATCCCAACTGAACTACCGACACACGACGAGCCGGAAATACTAGCGTTCGCTTCAAAGATAATACGACAGTGCTCTTATCGATAGGCACTGCTGCTGCCACTCACGGGCAGGGAAGCCAGCAACTTAGTGACGCCAGTAAATCGAATAAGAAACGAGGCGACAGTTCCGTAAAGAGAAGCTATAAAGCAAGAAACGGCATGAACACGAGCCGCGCACGCCTCACATTTCCTTGGAAATAAAGCACTGTTAGGGTCACATTAGAGAGGTCTATGGAACGGCAGAGTGTGCACCCATCTTGCCACGAAGGACAATAGCGATCAATAATTAAGCCCGCATTATCACGTTACGCGCATAGGATTTTTCAACCAGCGAAGTTGCACGATATGTGCACCGGAATCAAATCGATATGGTGCGGACATGAAATCCGTTCCAGTTGACAGGTAGCGTTGAGGACGTTAACCACAGAGGTTGTCCACGTTCGACGCGTGCACGGGACGATCGATACCTACGACTTTTGAGTCAAAAGAATCCTGGACAGAGTGCTCCAGAACCGAATACTGCGTTCGAAGACGCTACAGGATAACGTGTATCGCGTCAAACTCTTAGGAGACGATTGCATGATGCGAGTCTTCATTGCCAACAACCATGACGAGCACCACGTTGTAGCCCACAACACCGCGGACTCCGTTAGAAATGGGCAAGAAATGCTGCAGAATGCATTTCCCAAGATTGGTGTCTGTTATTGTTTATGGACAAAAGTCAGATCTTTGTGGATCCTGGTAATCGCAGAGAACGTGTTTGGAGACAATATGGCTATATCGAACGCCTACAACTCTGTGTTCCGCTTGTGGTGGAGTAATGTTCTGGGGTTCCGTTACATGGGCCACCGTACACCTCTCGTCGCTGTTGAGGGTAACCTTACGACTGTACGGCACAGGAACGAGGTTCTGTAAACAATAGTGGGACCGTACCGCCTCTATTTTGGTGAGAATTTCATCTTGATGAGTGATAACAAGTATGTCCAACATGCTGTTCTCTTGAACAGCATGTTAGGACCGCCATAATGAAGTAATCTGCCGGTACCACGAACATGAACCCAATCGAACATGTGTGGGATAGAGTTAAACGACCTATTTTTGGACGTCGACAACGACCACGTTCTCTGCACGCCTTCCCCAGAATCGCCATTGAAAAGTAGGACTATTTGGACCAGGGCTGGCGTGATGATCTCATCAGTGATGTGCCACAACGGATTCAAGCATCCATCCGAGCAAGGGGACGTTCCACCACCTACTGACGTTGCTCGGAAGTTCTGTGAAAAATACCGCAATAGACAGACGATTTTGTCCATTATCTTGTGATCTGGACACATTCTAAATGAGTATATACGTATTCCTAGAGCCAAATATTATCTTCTATGCTATGAATTACGAAATAAAGGGGCGATGGAAAACTTTTGTTGATGTATGTTATTAAAAAGGAGACATTTATTCTGTAGATGAGGTTTCTCGGGTCTCCAGCCGGGTGGTAGCGTTGATACCTCGCGACGTTTCGTGAAGTGTCATACCACCCATCTTCGCCAGAAGATGGGTAGTATGACACTTCCAGAAACGTCGTGAGATATCAACGCTACCACCCGGCTGGAGACCCGAGAAACCTTCATCAATAGTTTACGCCGGGAAAGCCTACAGTCACATTTATTCTGTAGTCGATAGTAGCTCAAACCACATATCGCACTTTTGCAAGAAAATCGGCCGAAGTCAAAAACCGGTTAGTTCATGTCACTGAAAAATACGCGCGAAGTACCCCAACATCCACGAAAAATGTCACTTCTGTATGGTGAAATTTGTACGCTTGAGGGCAGTTGTCAGTTTTGTTGTAGGCTTCATGATTCACCACGACAAGAACAGTGTCACTTCTGTGTTGCTACTGGTAGGTGTGCATGGGTCATTCAAGAAGAGCGGCACATTGAGTTATGAAACATTTGAGCATACAGCTGAATGTAACTATTAACGTCACTGATTATTAGAATGTCTGTGTTTATATAGGGCCTATATCTTATATTACAATATGACACTATTCTGAAGATTACAGATGTTGTAAACGTTACGCAGTTTCGGGCATTGCAGCGTACAAAATAAATAAATAATAAAAATTACTGCTATAAAGAAAGTTCACACTGAATCCATTTTTGTAAACTGTGTTCCTTAATTGTACCTAACTGATGTTCCTTATTAAATTAGATTCTTTCTTTCTTTTGCTTGTGCCAGTTTTCCCGCAGATACGCAGGGTCGGCATGGTTAATCGGATGTGGCAATGTTAGTGTAAGGGGTGGCCGGATGCCCTTCCTGCCGCCACCCCTAACTAACCTAAGGACATCACACACATCCATGCCCGAGGCAGGATTCGAACCTGCGACCGTAGCGGTCTCGCTGTTCCAGAGAAGTAATTAATAGTTACCTTTTTTCACTTCAGGCAACCGCCTTGCCGCAGTGGATACACCCGTTCCCGTGAGATCACCGAAGTTAAGCGCTCTCGGGCGTGGCCGGCACTTGGATGGGTAACCATCCAGCCGCCATGAGCTGTTGCCATTTTTCGGGGTGCACTCAGCCTCGTAATGCCAATTGAGGAGCTAGTCGACCGAATAGTAGCGGCTCCGGTCATAGAAAACCATCATAACGACCGGGAGAGCGGTGTGCTGACCACATGCCCCTCCTATCCGCATCCTCAACTGAGGATGAAACGGCGGTCGGATGGTTCCGATGGGCCACTTGTGGCCTGAAGACGGAGAGCTTTTTTTTTCACTTCACATTCTACGAGAAGTGTACATGTTCATATTACTATTGTAAAGAATATTGTGGAATTGACTGCCAAAAATACTTACTTGAAATTAAAAGAATGTTTATACTATTTCAGTATAAGTTTTATAGATGCTGTATTTATAATAATCACGCAAACGGCTTGTTTGTAGATCCATGTTACTGGAACGTTTTTGTTTGTACGGTTTTCGCTATGAATTACGATACGCCCCATGTAAGGAGCAAGAACAAACAAGGAGGTTTAAGCTGGTGCTGTGTATCGGGCGCCGCCCTCGGTCCTGCACGGGCAGAGACGAGGTCACGGCGTGTCTCGCGCGCCTTCGGCTGCGGAATGCCTGCTGCAGCGGCGTCGCGCTATTCCTGTGCCCCGTGACGTCACAGCGTGGCGTGGCGTAGCGAGGAGGGGCGTGACGCATGTCGCCAGCCAGCGCCATTCACGGGACGGACATCCGCTGCACATGCCGCCAGAATAAAACCTACAAAATTCTCTCTGCAGTCGCTCGGAGCTCACAGGCGCAGAGCTGCGCAAAAATTCAGTGCCTTATGACTGATTTGATTGCCGTGAAGAGCAACAAAACGGGGCGCTGTGATGTAAAGGTATCACTGATGGCAACCAAAGGTGTCCTGGTATGAAGTGAAATGACATCACAGATCATCACTCCTGGTTGTGTCCGAGCGAGTAGTCCGCCTCCTCCATGCCTCAGCACACATTTCATTGGTGGCAGTATTTGCTTAGTTGTGACACACACGCCTGTGAACGCCGTTTGCTACTGGTGCTTGGTTTTTTATCCGCAGTTTGCATTTCTGATACAACCATTCTTTTCATGATTTTAATATGGACTAAGGTGACTGCTACCATGGTTTTTAATTTTGTCTAATGCGACTTCTGCTGCCTTTTTAAGTTAATCTGATGACGTGCTAACATCTCTAAATGCGTTATTAATCAACAAACATTGCAGTAGAGATCGTCTTGTACTTGGAGCATCAAATCCCAGTGGTGGGATCGACTTTTTGAAACCGTCTATACAGTTATGTAAGTTAAGATCCCAGGTATCACACCCTCAGCCATTCACCCTAGAGCGCCCTCGTTTGCGAGCAACTGACAAAAAAAATTCGGAATTTTGCGTGATGCCCAATAATGTTAAAAGAGTCGTATTACATAGACGGGTTGCGTGGTACAGTAGATAGGATAATAGCTTCGGAAGTAGGAGTTCTGGGTTCGGATCTTGTTAGATGCGATAAATTGATTGTTTTTATTTTTAATTCTTTGTCGAAATCAATTCGATCATCATTTTTATTCATTTAATTGATTTAAATGTAATTTATTTCCATTCCTTTGTCACATAATTTTAAACATAATATAAACGTCTTCATTTGCTCTCATTTTTCTTTCTATCATTCAGTTTTCACTTGAAATCTTTGTTCGCGTGTTTTTAATTAATTTTGTTTATTCATTTCGATTTAATTTCTTTTATCACAGAATTTTTTCGTCCACATTATTGCGTTCATTGTACACATATTTCTCACTTAGCTTGAATTTCGTCTTATTTGTAAACATTCCTTTCATTTAAAGCTTCATTTGCGTTTAAATAATTGGACATCTCGTAACGAAAAATACATTGTTCACATCATTGCACAGTCAATACAAATAGATTATTTCGTCTTTTGGTTTTTAACTGATATATCAGAATTTTCAAATAATTGAATATTATAATAGATGAATGTAATTAAATTCATATTCACAAAAATTTCGATTGCAGAAAAGTGATATAAAGAAAAAAATGAAATAAATAAAAAAGTTAAGATGATGATTAAAATTATGTGATAGAGGAATGTAAAAAAATACAGTTAAATCATTTAATTGAATAAAAATGATGATAGAAATCATTTCGATAATGATTTAAAACTAAAAAATATTTACTGCAACTGACAATATTTGAGCCCACCAGCTTCAACACGTGGAGTTGACTTTTCTAATGTTATTGGGTATCATGCAAAATTCCGATTTTTTATTTCGTCAATTACTCGCGAACAAGGGTCCACTAGGGTGAATGGCTGCAGGGTGTGGTTCCTAGGGTCTTATTCTACATCGCCGTAAATTTGGTTTCAAAAAGTCGATCCCACCGCTAGGGACCTCTCCTTGTAAGATGGAATGTAGTCAGCGAAAAACTTTTAAGAGAACATTTAAAAATTGCTCTTATCTTTAAGTAAAAACCGTTTCTTGCAAGGAATAAGCAATAGAAAATACTTAATAATTCAGTCCACCCTGCTACGGAGCAGAGATAGAGTAGAATATTCGGCGTCTGCTATCTTCAATCAAAGCTCCAGTATTAACGTCCTCCTTGTGTGTTTATGTTGCAGAGGTGGAGCCGAGCTTCCCGTACCGCGACGTGCAGATCCGTCGCGGCGTCGACATCCGGGATCTCTACGACCTTCAGGAAGAAATTGGCAGGTAAAGTGCTCCACTCACTTCTACAGGAAGCAGCAGTTTGTCCTCCTGTGGCGGTCTGGCACACACATTTACTCGCATACGTTCCTGTTGACTGAGTGCCAACAATGGTCTCATAATCAGCAGTTAAACTGTCGTCAGTAACGGTCACAGTAATTCCAGTCTAGCTACTATCCCAGTAGATGGCATGATATCGTTCATCGTAAGACTTTTGGATTTATCACACTTATATAGTATGTCAACGCACAACATATGCAAATACACACACACACGCACACACACACACACACACACACACACACACACCACCCCTCCCAACATAAACGATTAATCATGCAATTTCTTATCATGGAACCGGGTATGTCCTTCACCACGAAAAATCAACAACGAAAACGAACGTTTAGAGAGTGCCATTACTGTTGCAGCTAGTGTGTATAATTCAAAAGTAATTGAAGAAAAAGCATTGTTCGATGCAGTAGATGGGATCTAGCCTAGCATAAAAGCTTAAAATGCACAATGAATGAAATTCTTGCACCTGTTAACTTTACAGTAGCCGTTAATACGTAACATATATAACGTTCTTCAAAGTCACTTTAAAAATGACTAAAAACGTCAGCGCTTCATGAACACTATAAAAACATTGCTGCTCACTGTGAGAATTCAGAGACAGATATTAGGTCTACATCTCTGCTTCTGTCATTTTTTCTCGAAGTTCAAGGCATTATTGTGTAAACCTACACAAAATTCACTATTCAAAGTACGTCTCTGGCCACTGTTTTCTCTCTTCTTTCGGACAGCGTACGAATCCCGTCACGAAATAGCTGCGCGTCTTTTGAGGAAATCCATCAGTCGATCCAGTTTTTCACTTCTTCATACGACAGAAGATGTTGGTCAGATAGACCACGTGCCGTTGGTCTAAAAAGATGGTAGTCAGAGGGAGCAATGTCCGGAGAATACGACGGCCGGAGGGATCGAGTATTGTCATCGTGCAAAATCACCTTTTAATGTCTGTTGTTATATTGTGGTCGTTTGTCCTTCAGTGCTCAGCTCAAACGCTTCAGTTGCTTTTGATAACGATCTCCTGATTGTTGCCGTCGATTTCAGTTGTTTCGAAAACCTTCTCTCTTCCGCCGCCATGCCGGCCTTGACATCAAAATCACCATTCCTGAAGCGTTGAAGACACTCTCTGCACTTTATTTCACTAATAGATGCCCCATCAAAGGTCTTATCCAGAATTTTCTGAGCCTCAGCCGCAGATTTCTTCAAGTTAAAGGAGACAATTAAAACTTCCCATAAATTATGAGAACTGGGCTCGTAGACTGACATATTCAGTCGAGAATAACTTAACGATACAGTCACAAATCAGGCAGTATGTTGATGGGATTGTGTTAACAAATGTCTAATGTATGACACTTACGACTTACTACCTGCAATACCATTTGCCACTACTGCCATCTATTGCAAAATGGCGGAAGCAATGTTGTAGTCCTAATGATAAACAAAATAACTACTTTGTGATGGATTTGTGTTACCCGTCCATTGTTTCGAGACCTTTGTTGGAGACGCTTATGAATCAGAATGAATCGAAGTAACGAAAAGTTATTTTGTTAAAAGTCCTGTTTTATAATATGGCCGCTGCAGTGGTGTAGTCAGTGATGTTTGGATGCGCACCTGTACCTGTGTCTATTGGCCACCAACAGAAGCCACAGCGGAAGCATTCGGCGTTGTAATTTGTGTTTATGGCAGAAATGCAATAGCAACATTAGCCCTAATTTCATTTTTAACCGTCGGGTTGCATACATGCAGATGCAAATTCATGACGTCATCATGCCCCTCGCCTCTTCTAAGCCACATTACCCTCGCCTCATTTACCCTCCCCTCTAAACCCCTCTCCTTCCACCCCCTAAGCCATAACCTTTTCTCTTTCCTTCCCTTTCCTAAGCCTCTCTCGGAAATAGGTTTATCAGAGAGCCTACATTACACATACTTAGCTTTCTCAAAAATAGCTCGAAATTTTACAGACATATAAGCCCGTCCAATTACATTTCACAACTTCTTCTTAAGGCCACAATGTCTTTCTTGGAAAATGGTCAATCAGAGAGCTTTCAAGACAATTGCGTTACACGTATTCAGCTTCCCTAGTCACACCTCAGTACTTTACTGTCATAGCAGATCATCCAATCACATTTCTCAGCTTCTTCATAACCCAAGCCACCTTTTTTTTAAAACATGCCAATTAAAAGCTCCCTGCAGCAAATATGGGCGGGGCATAACATTATTCCCGTCTAGTGGTGTTGACAGTTGCACAATGTCTGCATGTCATAGGAAATATTGGCGCCATTGCCAATGTTATTTCGTATTGTATGCCCAGGGGCCTAAAACGGTGAAACATTATGCTCTTGAAACGCGTTGTTAACATATATGTATAAGAATCGCGTTTGAATTCTAACAGTGATAACCAGTATAACGACAACTGCTACCTCGACTCCATAATGGATTATATTAAGTGAAACATTATACTGTGGGTAATTTATTGTTTTATTTTTGTAGATTTTTTTTGTTCTATATAGCTTTCGCGTACAGTGTGTGCCTAAAACACGTGTGCTAACCTTATAGGCATCGCAGACACCTGCTAGCATAATGCCCCATTTGGCTTTAGTTCGTATTTTGACGTGTTTTGAGGAAAAAGATTTTATGGTACGGTCTCCTTCACAGCTAAATTAATAATATATTTTTGTATGCTATATTTTTAAAATACTTGTGGGTATGGGAATGTCAGATCCCTTAATCGGGCAGGTAGGTTAGAAAATTTAAAACTGTAAATGGATAGGTTAAAGTTAGATATAGTGGGAATTAGTGAAGTTCGGTGGCAGGAGGAACAAGCCTTCTGGTCAGGTGACTACAGGGTTATAAACACAAAATCAAATAGGGGTAATGCAGGAGTAGGTTTAATAATGAATAGGAAAATAGGAATGCGGGTAAGCTACTACAAACAGCATAGTGAACGCATTATTGTGGCCAAGATAGATACGAAGCCCACACCTACTACAGTAGTACAAGTTTATATGCCAACTAGCTCTGCAGATGACGAAGAAATTGAAGAAATGTATGATGAAATAAAAGAAATTATTCAGATAGTGAAGGGAGATGAAAATTTAATAGTCATGGGTGACTGGAATTCGACAGTAGGAAAAGGGAGAGAAGGAAACGTAGTAGGTGGATATGGAGTGGGGCTAAGAAATGAAAGAGGAAGCCGCCTGGTAGAATTTTGCACAGAGCACAACTTAATCATAGCTAACACTTGGTTTAAGAATCATGGAAGAAAGTTGTATACATGGAAGAACCCTGGAGATACTAAAAGGTATCAGATAGATTATATAATGGTAAGACAGAGATTTAGGAACCAGGTTTTAAATTGTAAGACATTTCCAGGGGCAGATGTGGACTCTGACCACAATCTATTGGTTATGACATGTAGATTAAAACTGAAGAAACTGCAAAAAGGTGGGAATTTAAGGAGATGGGACCTGGATAAACTGAAAGAACCAGAGGTTGTACAGAGTTTCAGGGAGAGCATAAGGGAACAATTGACAGGAATGGGGGAAAGAAATACAGTAGAAGAAGAATGGGTAGCTTTGAGGGATGAAGTAGTGAAGGCAGCAGAGGATCAAGTAGGTAAAAAGGCGAGGGCTAGTAGAAATCCTTGGGTAACACAAGAAATATTGAATTTAATTGATGAAAGGAGAAAATATAAAAATGCAATAAATGAAGAAGGCAAAAAGGAATACAAACGTCTCTAAAATGAGATCGACAGGAAGTGCAAAATGGCTAAGCAGGGATGGCTAGAGGACAAATGTAAGGATGTAGAGGCTTATCTCACTAGGGGTAAGATAGATACTGCCTACAGGAAAATTAAAGAGACCTTAGGAGACAAGAGAACCACTTGTATGAACATCAAGAGCTCAGATGGAAACACAGTTCTAAGCAAAGAAGGGAAAGCAGAAAGGTGGAAGTAGTATATAGAGGATCTGTACAAGGGCGATGTACTTGAGGACAATATTATGGAAATGGAAGAGGATGTAGATGAAGATGAAATGGGAGATACGATACTGCGTGAAGAGTTTGACAGAGCGCTGAAAGACCTGAGTCGAAACAAGGCCCCATTGGAACTACTAACGGCCTTGGGAGAGCCAGTCCTGACAAAACTCTACCATCTGGTGAGCAAGATGTATGAAACAGGCGAAATACCCTCAGACTTCAAGAAGAATATAATAATTCCAATCCCAAAGAAAGCAGGTGTTGACAGATGTTAAAATTACCGTACTATCAGTTTAATAAGCCACAGCTGCAAAATACTAACACGAATTCTTTACAGACGAATGGAAAAACTAGTAGAAGCCGACCTCGGGGAAGATCAGTTTGGATTTCGTAGAAATACTGGAACACGTGAGGCAATACTGACCTTACGACTTATCTTAGAAGAAAGATTAAGGAAAGGCAAACCTACGATTCTAGCATTTGTAGACTTAGAGAAAGCTTTTGACAATGTTGACTGGAATTCTCTCTTTCAGATTCTAAAGGTGGCAGGGGTAAAATACAGGGAGCGAAAGGCTATTTACAATTTCTACAGAAACCAGATGGCAGTTATAAGAGTCGATGGGCATGAAAGGGAAGCAGTGGTTGGGAAGGGAGTAAGACAGGGTTGTAGCCTCTCCCCGATGTTATTCAATCTGTATATTGAGCAAGCAGTAAAGGAAACAAAAGAAAAATTCGGAGTAGGTATTAAAATCCATGGAGAAGAAATAAAAACTTTGAGGTTCGCCGATGACATTGTAATTCTGTCAGAGACAGCAAAGGACTTGGAAGTGCAGTTGAATGGAATGGACAGTGTCTTGAGAGGCGTATATAAGATGAACATCAACAAAAGCAAAACGAGGATAATGGAATGTAGTCGAATTAAGTCGGGTGATGCTGAGAGAATTAGATTAGGAAATGAGACACTTAAAGTAGTAAAGGAGTTTTGCTATTTGGGGAGCAAAATAACTGATGATGGTCGAAGTAGAGAGGATATAAAATGTAGACTGGCAATGGCAAAAAAAGCGTTTCTGAAGAAGAGAAATTTGTTAACATCGAGTATAGATTTAAGTGTCAGGAAGTCTTTTCTGAAAGTATTTGTATGGAGTGTAGCCATGTATGGAAGTGAAGCATGGACGATAAATAGTTTGGACAAGAAGAGAATAGAAGCTTTCGAAATGTGGTGCTACAGAAGAATGCTGAAGATTAGATGGGTAGATCACATAACTAATGAGGAAGTATTGAATAGGATTGGGGAGAAGTTTGTGGCACAACTTGACCAGAAGAAGGGAACGGTTGGTAGGACATGTTCTGAGGCATCAAGGGATCGCCAACTTAGTATTGGAGGGCAGCGTGGAGGGTAAAAATCGTAGAGGGAGACCAAGAGATGAATACACTAAGCAGATTCAGAAGGATGTAGGTTGCAGTAGGTACTGGGAGATGAAGCAGCTTGCACAGGATAGAGTAACATGGAGAGCTGCATCAAACCAGTCTCAGGACTGAAGACCACAACAACAACAACGTGAGTAAAATGTTAAACGTTTTGTTTACTTACTATGTACTACAGTTTTGAGCTATTAAGTCACTATATTCCAAGTGAAACACGTTGAACAGTGATCGTAGTATAGCCTGCGATGTGTAGCAGCCTCTACTACTCCAAAAAATGTTCAAGGAATAATGGTTACAGAAACCGAACTATCACCACATAACTTTTTAGAAGCTTTACGGGAATAATGGACTCGATGACGCTATTTTCCACTGGAGCGAAAAACATTTGTTCTTATCGACATGAGAAACGTGACTGAAGCAGCAAATGAAAATGAATGGCTGCAAGTATTCACTATGTTATTCCTGCCTGTCAAATATTTCCATCGCAGACCTAGAACACATACAAGAAGACTCTCATCCGATTCCACAGGAAAAGACACAATATGAAATTCAACAAAAAATGTAATTAGCAGCATATTAAATTTGTGTAAAGTTGAGTAGTGACTGTCAAGTTAGAGGCACGTAGATCTTGTTTACATAAAGAAAATAGGTAACGATGTGCAAAAAAAAAATTTGAGCTAAACAAAGAAACAATACAGTTTGCATATGCAGATAGCAACGTACCTGAACAATCATGCCGTCGCGAGACACGTGATAGACAAAGCAGAGAAGACGGTAAGGAAAATATCAACAGAGCAATAAAAAAGACGAAAAGGAAATTAAATGTGTCGATGAGAGAAAAACTACAAGAGAACGCTATATCTTGATCTCTTACTCTCTGTCTCTCTCTCTCTCTCTCTCTCTCTCTGTCTCTCTCTCTCCCTCACTCACACACACACACACACACACACACACACACACACACACACTCAACCACATAGTCAATGAGTCTCAGTGGATTTCACTAAACCTCATCATATGTGGTTGAAGATGAAGTTGTCGTTTGGACATAAGAATAAAAAAAAAGGAATAAAAATGTTTACGTTCTGCTGCGAAAAGTGTAGCACCTAATCTCCCATAACTTTCATCGCAATGGAGGATGCACGAAGAATTAAGAAAATGGGCCAGAGTGTTTAATGACGACAGTATTAATGTTGATGACGAAGTCTCTACGTATTTTGTCCCAGCGGCACCCAGTTGAGTCGCCGTTAGTGCTGTGTTTGTGTGCAAGCAAGTGGCCGTGCGGCATGGCAGGTGACACATACGGTTGTACTGGTTGCCTAGTGGTAGGCTCTCAGCCGAGTGGAACATCCAGTGTCCTACACAGTACAGGCGCCTCGAGAGCTGTTTGTTTCGACAGTGGGCCGCTGCACAACTTTAATTAGTACCAAGGCAACCCGATAGTAGTTAGGGAGGGTCGTAAACAATATTGTGGGATGGGGAAGCGGTTCCTTTGCACTGACACGTCCAGAAAATACGCCAGTATTTACTGCAGCGTGCAACAAGTAAATCAATCCTCTACCCTCCAGTGCTCAGAATGTCCACAAGAGATTCGTTTCAGTTGATGTTATGAAACATCTGTAGGCGAGACGAAGGTAGTTACTGTATAAACTGCAAGATGTAGATCTTTACAGGCAGTTGTGTTCCTTAAAGGGTATATCAGATGGAGAAAGAACGGAATATAAGGATAAAGAGAACAAAGATGAAGGTGAGGAAGAGTATTACAATAGGAAGTAACAAAGTGACCATCATCAAAATTGGTAACCACACAATGGTGGAGGCAGAGAAATTTCTCTCCTATGTATGGAGTATGATTACAGACAATGACCAAAGCAAGGGACTACAAGATTGGCACAAGAGAAATAAGTAGTTGCTTAGAGATTAGTGTATCTGATATCAGATATTCACACGCACTTGAGGACGAAGTTTCTGCAAGTGTAGGTATAAAGGACAGTACTCGATGGAAATGAAACGACGGTCATCCTAAGTCCGATGAAAAAGTGGCTGGAAGCATCTAAAATGTGGTGCTATCGAAAGATGTTAGAAATTAAAAGGGCAGATGAAATGCGAAATGCATTATTGGGTGAGGAAAGAAGTGTATGGGAGACCGTCCCCAGCAGAATGGTCAGGTTAACGGAATATCATCTATGACATCTAGAAATACACTGCCTGACAAACAAACTGAAGCATACACAAAGGAAGGAGGAAAAGAGAAGAAACTTCACAGGTTGTGGAGTACACTGATCAACCAGAACATTGTGACCACTGAACTACTAAATTCGTCCAAGGGATAGCAGCGTCATCTGGCGAGCAATGACTGCTAGTCAGACGCACGGGCGGTGCATGTAGTATCAGTGAGCGTGCTGTCCACATGTAGAATGGGGAACGTGTGCGATCTGTATGCATTTGACCGAGGGCAGATGGCGACGGCCAGGAGGCTTTGTCGGGTGTTCGAGTAGTGCTGTGGTGAGTGTCTTCAGCACATCATGAAAACAAGGTGAGACCCCGTCCAGATGTCGTGAGGTTGGGTGCCACCCCTCATCACAGATGTTGGACGGCTTAAGGTGGGCCGACTGGTAAAACAGAACAGGTGGCGAACTGTGGCGAAACTAACATCAGACTTTAATGCTGGGCAGCGTACAAGTGTGTCCGAACACACAGTGCAGCGAACACGCCTTACAATGAGCCTCTGCAGCCGACGATCCGTGCATATGCCAATGTTAACACCACGACATCGGCAACTACGACTGAAATGGGTTCTTGACCATCGGCACTGGACGGTGGCGCAGTGGCAGGGCATTGCTTCGTCTGATGAACCTCCATACCTTCTTCATCATGCCGACAGGAAGCCGCGAATCCGTCGTCCTCCAAGGGAAGAGCTCTTTGACACATGTAATTCGGGACGAAGACAAGATGGTGGCGGCTTCATTACGCTCTGCAGAACATTCACGTCGGCGTCCACGGGTCCAGTGGAGCTCGTGCAAGGCACCATGACGGGTAAGGAGTATCGTTGCAGATATAAATAAATAAATAAACCACGTACACCCCTTCGTGACAATCATGTGTCCCGACGGCAGTGGCGTTTTTCATCAAGATAATGCGCTATGTCACAATTCCTGGTGTGTGATGAAGTGGTTCGGGGTACACAGTGACAAGATCGAATTTATGTGCTGGCCTCAGAAATCGCCTGATCTGAACCCAGTCGAATACATCTGGAATGTGATTGAACGTGGTATCATAGCTCATGATTCCCCTCCCTGGAATTAAAGGGAATTAGGTGTCTTGTGTGGTAGATGTGGTGCCAACTGCCTCCAGCGACCTAGCAAGACTGGCTATTAGTATGTAGGGACATACTGGCTATTAGTAGGTAGTCATGATGTTTTGGCTGGTGTATGTAATGTCATTTCAATGATTACAAACTCGAGTCAAATGTACAAAGAACTTGGCTGTATGACCCCACTTATCATTACGACATTGCACCCCCTCTGACCTGTAATCATTCGGTTGGGAATGTTGGAGTGTTATCATGAAGCCATTATAAACTCTCCTCAGGAATTACTGTTACAAAAGGCCCTTGGTATTCTGGATACTGCCACTGGAACGGAGTTGACATCCGAGTTTGTCCCACACATATTCTATCAGGGACGGATACCAGGATCTTGTTAGGCACGGGGGCACTCAACATCAAGCAGACAGTTCAGAGAGAGACGTGTCATGTATGAACGAGCAATGTCCTGTTGAGAAAGGCATCACGATATTGTCGCATGAGAGGTAACACACAGGACGTGGGATGTTCGTGACGTAGCGCTGTGCCGCCAGAGTTTCCCCAGTCGCTACCAGCCGTTATTTAAAGTCACTGCCGGTTACTCCCCACATAATGACTCCAGGAGTAACCGCTGTGCTTCTCCAAAACATTGGAAAAATGGAACCCCTCCCCAGATCTGCGCCAAATACGTTCATCCGGTGTAGTGGAGAACCGCTATTCATCGCTGAACACAATGCGACGTCTTCCATCAGTAGTCCATGCTTCCAGAACACGACACCACTGTAACACAGCTGTTCGTGTTGTGGTGTTCACAGCAGCCTGCGCAAGGGGGTAATTCGTTAGTCCAGCTGCTGCTAGTCTCCGATCAATGATTCTCGATTACAAAGAGTGTTGCAGGGCGTCTATTTCTTGTTCTAGGATGGCTGGCTCAGATGCGAATGAGTTACGACGTGCATGGTACACAATACGGCGATCTTTCCTTCTAGGGGTCAGACGACCAGTGCGCCTTACCTCACGTTCTCGTACTGTTGGACCATTGTAAGATCAGAATATTATATCCTTCTGTAGTGGTTGCCAGACAATCTGTCCTGTCACGGTCGCCAGTTGTAGTGGTTAATAAAAAAAAAAAAAAGAGAAGAAAAGAAAAGGTTGAAAATGTGGGAAGAAATGGTGAATAAAAAGTGAGTTTTAAAATCGTTAATGACCGTGAAAAAGGGAAAGAATGAAATGCAAATCGGACTTCGTATTAGAGAAAAGCTATCGGACTTCGTGATTCGGAAAAGCTGTTGTTGGGGTGGTCCTTGTGGCGTTTCTGAGCAAAAGTCAAACCAATTTCTACTACAAACATTATTTGAAAGAGAACAGAGAGTAACAAAATGTGATTAACAGGGGGAAATGGCGTAGATAAGAGTTCATTCATTAGCAAGTTAATATGTCTTCTCTCGTGTGGCGTCCAGGTCTTGTTCTCCAACAATCCCCTGCTTCATTTCTGCATGAAAAAGTCGTAGCCGCTCCAAAATCTGGCAGTAAATTTCATCGTCCAGGAATTACTAATGTCTTCCAATTAAAACCATCTTGATATTGAATGCAATGTGTTTTACGGCTGCTTCCATCCTCCAAATTTCATACAAGCTTCCACAATACAATATGTCTGCACATCAATAAGTTTTTACGTCTTAATCAGACCAAGACGAACAATAAGTTTTTACGGCTGAATCAAACCAAGACTAGCGAATAAGTGAAGTTAAGCTTCCACTCTCAAGGGACAAGAGCGGGTAGAAAACAAAAAGAGTTACAATTTTTGTATCTTCATTTTCTTATAAATATTTTCTCTGCCGTCGAGCACTCATAAGCTACGACGGTATAATTTATATCTGAGGGAACGAGTGTAGCGCGGCGAAATTCAGAGTCCCGCTACACTTCGACTGGCCAGTCGGGGATTCACAAGGAGGCCTCTTTTAACTGTCTCAGGTGCTGATAACGTTGTCTCACAGGAGTACACGACATGTCCCTATTCTTCACGTTGATCGTTCAGCATCTGACGCTCTTCACGCACTTTACGTACGTTACCACGCAAGATAGCATTACTAAACATGATGTAAATGTATACAGGGTTTGGGAAAGGGGGGAGGCGGTTGTTACAAATGCCTCGTGACGACAGGGTGCTGGAGGTCGAGCGGTCAGGATAAGAGAGTGGGCATCCACGGCTGCCGTTAAATGATAAAACAGGAAATTAGGTACAATAACGAGAATATATTTCCGGGTACGGTATACAAGGGGCGCGCCAAGGGTCGAAAGTTACCTGATTTAGGCCAGTCTAGGAAGTCGGACAATTACCTGAAATGGACAACGGAAGGGGAAGCGGTTCATGTTAGCTTACGTTGGTGGCCGGTTGTGAAAAGCAGAGCCAGAGGCTCTGCCTTCCGAAAAGACGTCTGTTCTGCTCGAGTTGTGGATTACAAGACAGAGAAGCAAGTGTGTTCTGCTCCGCAGAACACTCCAGTGTCCACTCACGTGATCGGTATCGCGCGCACGCTACTGACTAAAACCAATGGCGTGAATTTGCTAGCAGTTTCAGCAGAGGGCTCAAGATGACTCTTGTCAGCAGCTTTAATTGGACAGAACTGCCTCGGTTTTGAAAGACAATCGACTTGTGTCACGTAGGCACGGCGTAAGTTACTCGAGGAGAAAACTTGTACAGATTTGACTGGGCCCATGAAATAAATTTTTTAAACCAAAATTCCCTAAAATATTCCTTTACTGGCTGCCACCATGTACAACGAACAACGTTAATCCACATTGTTAGCCATTCGACCAATTGCAGAGACTCCCAACTCTAATTATTGACATATCTTCTGATGGTGTGTACGTGTACAAAGTTATACTGACATTTGACCAATACAACAAGAACTCCTTACCAACTTTGTGGCCAGCATGGGAGCACGTTGGAGATCACGCATTGTCGCCCGTGGAGATCTGTCCCTATTAAGAACGATTCCCCGGTTTTTTTTTTTTTTTTTAATGTCCAGAGGACCATCATAAATTGCTGTGACTTTGTTGTAATTTCTGCCTTTGAGTAAAATTCTCATGTCTGTTCGTCTCATTGCGTACTTCTTTCATTTACCTTCTTTATTTCACTGTAGCAGTTCTTTCTATCTGTGTTCCAAGATGTTTCATCGAGCTGTGTTATCTGGCAGTGACACACCAGTGTGTTTGTCCAACAGTGATGCAGATCGCAACAAACACTGACACATCTACTATCCGCAGGAGGAATGGGATCAACATCAAGCTCAACCATCGCATACAGTTTCCGTGCTGCAGTTAGTACAAGTAGGTGCGGAAACTGATACACCCCGCCTTCGCGAACCCAGTTCGCTGTTGCTAGACGAATACTAGCGATTTAATGTCATAACAGTCATGTTACGTAAGGGTGGGATTAGATACACGCAGCTGAAAGCGACACGTAGCTAAATTTGTCGTACACGCGAATGATATCTGGTCAAGCCCCTAGAGCCGTGAAATTGTGATTACTACCACGGCGTCTTGGTTAATTTTAGACGGTCCCTCGAGGATAGTGGCGCAGACGCGTGTGCCAACTGCGATCACAGTAAATCACTTTTACTATTGCTACAACTTCATTCTTCAAGATCGTTAGATATTACATAAGATGGGTTCTTTTGTTTCCTGTTTCTTCCTGAATCGGTTATGATGATGTAGCGGTTCCCTAAATCCATATCGCTGGCGTATACAGTCTTGATGCTGTAACCTCCCCCTCACTTATCGACCTCAATGACAGTGAAAAATTAAACCGCGTGTACCTAATGGAAATTTGGGAAAAGCAATCGTCACCGAAGTTGATCTGTCGGTAAAGAGGGAGGAAAGGGTTACATCTAAATGAAAGGAAAAAAGCAAATGAAATTGGTGGAAATTAATTTTGAAAAGGGGTAAAGTTAATGAAGAAAGTAAATGTGCGGCCGTTACGTTAACAATTAACTAGCGGTAATTAGATATTTGAGATTTGGGGGAAATTACGGTCGCCAGTCCTAAGGACAGTTACTATAGTAACTGAAAAAGAAAGGTAATTACACTTATAATTAGCACTAGAAGCGTGGCAACTGAAGGTTGACACGTGTAGTGTGAAAACTGAAAGTTTGTCAGAAGTAATAACTTTCGCTGCACTCTGACTTAATTTAGCAAAAGAATTAATAAAACCGGAAAACTGAAAGTTAATTTAGTGACTGAAGTTAATAGTGAACTTTCTTTCTGAAGCACATCGAAATTCAGTAAAATACGGTTAGTCTTGGACTACCTCAACAATCATTTCAAAAGCTACTTGAATCTACGCAATTTAGAAATAAGAGATTTAACTTTGAACTTGAATTAAATGATTCTGAACAATTAACAATAGTAAAATTTAGTACGTACCAAGCTGAGCTTCAGTCACAGGTAAGCTAAAATATGGTAACAAAACTAGCACTCTTAATTTGTGCTTGTGTAATCTAAGTATTGTAGCCAGGTATGAATACTTCAACTGAACTTTGAAATTAAAGCATTGAAATGGAATGATTGTACTTTAATGCTGGCGTCTGAATTTCAACGACACTCGGGTTCATTTCGGAAAAGGAAGGGACCCTGCTTGGTAATGCAATTGGGACAATGAGCAACAAAGGTTCATGCTAAGTTGCTGTAATTTTGCGAGGCAAATGGAACAATTTGCAAAGCTGAGGTCTGCCATACAGTTCTGAAACTTTACGTGCTTTTAGTCTTCCTTGTTGGTTGATTGAAGGTTTGAAGCCGTCGATCGAGGAGGTGGCGACAGTCACTCATTGTCGGCCGTCGCTGTTGCAGAAGCTGTATGTTGGCGCGCCTTCTTCTCGACACGGTCACCAGACGAAACGGGCTCTTGATGTGCGCCAGCTAATGCTTCCCGTCCGCGACACCATGTCAGAAACTATTATCGCAAGTCGAGCGCAATTACATGCTGCCAAACCCCAAAAGCGCGGCAACTCGCGGGAGCTACACACAACACACCTGCTCCACTCGCTACTCCAGCCAGACTCCCCCTGCCCGCGCTCCACGCGGCAGAGTTAACACTACCAAAGATCCTACACACTTTGATTCTTCACACGACCCATCGATGTAATCGTTCGATAGCAGTTTTCCCTAGGAAAGACCCAGCGTAAAAATACAAATAATATTTACGAAACAAACCAATTATACATCGACATAAGTGCATAAATATATATATACAAAAAGTAAAACAATTACAATATATAAAGAGACAGAAATGTCATATCTTGAGGTAACAAAACAAGGGAAAAAAATAATAGTACAATAGATGGAAATAGGAGGATATGCATTTCCGGCGTTACACGGAAATGTACTAATGTTCGAAATAAAATATGAATCTATCTGTATACAAGGAATGTTCAATAACTAATGCAACACCTTTTTACCTCATAGCAGTGTGTTTTTTTCAGACTTAAATACACCTTACTATCCCCTAATTCTGTGGCTATTTTTCAACCTAACCTCTGTTCAGTTCTATGGTCCTACACCACCTTAATATGAGAGCTTGTATACCAGCATGGAACCACTTTACTGGTCCGCCACATCATTGCTGTAGTTCGTCTCGTGGAGTCCATCATTGAGAGGCCAAGGAGGTGGGAGTCAGAATGTGCGAGATCCGGAATGTAGGGCAGATGAAGAAGAACAGTCCACCGTAGGTTTGGTGATTTCCTCTTCGGTGTGAAAACTTACGTGTGGCCTTATGTTATCGTTGAGGAGGAGAAGAGCGTTCGCATTTTTGGGGCCTTAAACACGCTGAAACTTGTTCATCATATTCCTGAGAGTCTCACAGTAGACTTCGGAGTTGACTATTTTATCACGGGAAAGGACACCAAACAGAATAAGCCCATCAGTGTCCCAGAAGACTGTAACCATCATATTACCAGCTGACGGTACTGTTTTGAACGTCTTCTTCGAAGGAAACGCTATGTGGTGCCACTCCATGAATTGAAATTCTGTTTCAGGCTCAAAGTAATGAAACTATGTTTCATCGCCTGTGCAATGTTTGACAAGAAATCGTTTCCATCAGTCTTCATAAAGAGCTAGCAATTCGACACATTACAGAGCCTCCACCGGCTTGAACAGTCCCCTGCTGACATGCTGGTCCATGGATTCATGAGGTTGTCTCCATACCCGTACACGTCCATCCGCTCGCTACAATTTGAAACGAGACTCGTCCGACCAGGCAATAAGTTTCCAATCATCAACAGTCCAATGTTGATGTTGACGGGCCCAGGTGAGGCGTAAAGCTTTGTGTCGGGCAGTCATCGAGGGTACACGAGTGGGCCTTCGGCTCCGAAAGCCCATATCGATGATGTTTCGTTGAATGGTTCACACGCTGACACTTGTTGATGGCTCAGTACTGAAATCCGGAGCAATTTGCGGAAGGGTTGCACTTTTCTCTTCAGTCATCGTTGGTCCCGTTCTTGCAGGATCTTTCTCCGGCCACAGCGATGTCGGAGATGTAATTTTTTACCGGATTCCTGATATTCATGGTACATTCGTGAAGTGGTTGTATGGGAAAATCGCCGCTTCATCGCTACCTCGGGGATGCTGTGTCCCATTGCTCGCGCGGCGACTACAACACCACACTCAAACTCGCTTAAATCTTGATAACCTGCCATTGTAGCAGCAGTAACCGATCTAACAACTGCGCCAGACTCTTGTTGTCTTAATAAGGAGTTGCCGACCTCATAGCCCTACTCTGCCTGTTTATATATCCCTGTATTTGAATACGCATGTCTATACCAGTTTCTCTGGCGCTTCAGTGTAGTTCATTTGAAACAACTTAAATGAATACTCACCCCGCTCATACTGTTAGCGACTGTTTTCCTTTTCACAATCACAATCGAGGCGACTGTAAACTTGCCACTACCGAGATAGAAGGAGGAAGAGAGACTAGAGTTTAATGTCCCGTCGACATCGCGGTCATTAGAGACGGGGCATAAGCCCGAATTACGAAAGTATGGGGAAGGAAACCGGCCGTGCCCTTTTCTACGAAACCATCCCGCCATTTGCCTGACGCGATTTCGGGAAATCACGGAAAACCTAAATCTGGATGGTCGTACGGGAAATGGAACTGTCGTTCACCCAAATACGACTCCAGTGTGATGACCACTGAATACGTAGATAGAGGTGAGGCGAATAAGCAACTCGTACTACAGCGGAGAGGACGTCACGCCTCCCCTAGCGGAAAATTTAAATTCTGGCAACAAATTCGAAGAAGCCACTTGTTCTTTATAAAGTCCATTACCCGTTGGGGGGTGATTCAAAGCACTGTCTTGTGCAATAAAAAAAGAAATAGAAAGAGAGAGAGAGAGACGCTGGTAAATTCAAATTTGGGTGGTGAAGAGAATTCGAAACTACCTTAATTGTCAGAAGTTAATATTCTGGTTAGTTCTTTCACACGGTGAGTTGCGCCTCAGTGGTCCTCGGCCAACATCTGGTTTGGAAATTCTTGACAGTTTGATATCTTCAGTGTTTATTGTTACAATGGTTATTTTTCAGTACTGTACACGCATCTTATTACGTCTACATATTAGGATTTCCTCCTACGACGCGGGTTAGATTCCGAGTGGTGGCAGTTATTTTGCGACTGTCGCTATTTTTGTCAGTTGTCAGCCTTTTTGTAATCAGCTGCGCAAGTATCTCATTACATCTACCCAATAGCATATGACCCCATGTCGCAAGTCTGGCTCTCCAACAGTGCCCATTTTAAAGTTCCGGACCGAGACCCGAACTCGGGACCTTTGCCTTTCGCGGGCAAGTCCTCTGCCATCCTAGCTACCCAAGCACGATTAACGACCCGTCCTCACAGCTTTAAATTCTGCCAGTACCTCGTCTCCTACTTTCGAAACCTCACAGAAGCTGTCCTGCAAACCTTGCAAAACTAGCAATCCTGGAAGAATGGATATTGCAGAACATGACTTAGCCACACCCTGGGGGTTGTTTCCAGAGTGAAATTTCACTCTGCAGTAGAGTGTGTGCTGATATGAAACTTCCTCCATCACAAGTTGCCTATTCGTTTCGCCACTGTGTCAGTATCCACCAACGGCAAAAGTCGAATTAAGGACCCATATCTTATATTTAAAACAGATAAACTCTTGCATATAACAAGAAGAGTATTGGCTGACACTAACCTACACAGTCCATTTTAAATTCCAACTGTGTCGTGCAGCACTGATTTACATCGATGAGGTTCGCTCTATTGTCCCAGTCCAAGCCTTAGAAGTAATTTTTCATGCCTAGAGCAACTACGGGGGTAATCCCAAAATTAAGGTCTCCTATTTTTTATAAGTACATGGACCTGTTTATTTCAACAATGGTTTACATCAGTTTACAGCTTCAACATTCAGCTATTTTTCGACATAATCACTATTTCTGTCGATGCATTTTTGTAGACGCTGTGGCAGTTTTTGTATGCCCATGTCATACCAGCTCGCCGCCATGCTATTCAGAAAGTTATGAACCTCTTCTTTCACCTCGCCGTCGGAGCTGAATCACCTTCCGGCCAAATGTTTTTTTTGACCTAGGGGGCAGGTGATAGTCACTGGGCGCAAAGTCAGGACTATAGGGTGGGTGGGTGATTATGTTCCACTGAAACTGTTGCAGGAGAGCAATGGTTTGCCGAGCGATGTGTGGGCGAGCGTTGTCATGGAGAATGTGTACGCCCTTGCTCAACATTCCTCTTCTCCTGTTCTGAATTTCCCGTTTGAGTTTTTTCAGAGTCTCAAAGTACCTGTCAACGTTAATTGTGGTCTCAGCGATTTAGCTCCGACGACGAGGTGAAAGAAGAGGTTCGTAACTTTCTGAGCAGCATGGCGGCGAGCTGGTATGACATGGGCATACAATAATAGCTACAGCGTCTACAAAAATGCATCGACAGAAATAGTGATTATGCCGAAAAATAGCTAAATGTTGAAGCTGTAAACTGATGTAAACCATTGTAGAAACAATCAGGTCTATGCACTTATAAAAAAAATAGGAGACCTTACTTTTGGGGTTACCCTCGTATTTTGCAGGTATCATATCCCCCTGGTGAATTACATTGGCTATATTTGGTTATGTGGTCTTCATCTGCTATGACCTTCATCATGGTTCATCCGTAAATAAACTTTCGAGTGTCACACATCTCCGCTGAATCAAAAACTGCACAAAAGTCAACGAATTCCAGACGAATTCTGATGTTGTATTATGTGGTCTCTTCGAGGAGAAGTCGAATGTCTAATGTTGTCAACAGCTGAGAAGTCTTTTTGAAGTCATGCTTCTTCAACTAGTTGATAGAAGACTGGCTGTTCACTGAATTAGTTGCTTAGGACTTTTCCCGTAAGTTTGTAAAAATGTGCTACTAGACACACAACACAAAAATTCTCAATATTTTCTCCGTTCTCTACCACTTCGAATTTTTCCAGATGTTTAGTATCCTCCCCCTCCCCCAGACTCAAAACACTAGGCTCTTTTTTTGTTTCTAACAGCTCTTTTGCTTCTAGTATCAGCATTACATTTGATATTTTTTCTCATCTACTGCATTCTTGTTTTTCATATCACAGAGCGCATTCTCTAGTTCCAAATATCATTTCTTATTTGTGTCGTGAGAATCTCTTACAGAGGTAGAGATTTGCAAGGTACATATAAGAAATTATGATCAATCCGATAACATTTAGACAGGCCAAAGAAAAATTAAAAAAAAACCTTTTTTTTACTTTGATAGCTGATCTTTATATATTTTTATGAGCTGAATCCAAATCTAGCTTTAGTTTTTTTGTATCACCCATAGTTTTCGAGCAATATGTGTTTTATTATATAGTATAAAAATCCTATGCTATACGGTAAACGAGGAATTTAATGAAACGCTTTGTTACAACATAAGCATGCTTTGTATTTACAGTAAGCTACTTAAAACAATAATATATGTTAATAGAGGTCTCACTTCTCCGCTGGAATTGGTTTGTAATTTCTTTCTCTGTTTTCATTTAAGCTACTTGTTTAGCTTTTTCTACGATGAGTCGCTTGCTGAACTTCTCGGTGAAGTGACCAACAGTAGTTCCCCACCATGTCGGTGTTCCAGAGGCCTTGGTAGCGTTTTTCCATCACTTTAATGCCCTGGTGAAAACTCTCTCCTTGCTCCTCAGTAACATTTACCATATTGTCCGGAAAGTAATCAGGGTGACTGTTCAAAAAGTGAATTTTTAGGCTCATTAAACATCCTACAGTTTTAGACTTCTTTAACTTTGTAGCTATAATAGAAACATATTTTGAGTCTTTTTCATGTCCTAAGAACTTTGTAACGATTTACGTGAGTGAATGATACCCATACCTCTTTCTCATTTAAGGTCATTATGGCTTAAAAGTTAACATCAAAAATCAATTTTCTAATGTCAGGTCCGACAAAGATGCTTTCTTTTAGTTCATCTTCTGAAATGTGTAGAAACTTTTGGCTGAGATACTTAAATCATGGTCCATCTTTAGGTATAGCCTTTACAAACTGTTTCATTATGTCGTACAATGTTTCATTAGGCCTAACTTTATATGTAGAGGTGGTAGGAATACGTTTTTTGGATCTACAAGGTTTTTGCGTAGAATGTTCTTCTCACCAGGTTTTAAAGACTCCCTCACAGGCCAGTTCTTTCTGCACCAATGTTGATCCCTAGCCCTACTGTCCCATTCACACAAGAAACATGGATATTTGGTATAGCCACCTCGATGACCAAGGAGCATGCATGTTACTTTTAGATCGCCACATATTATCCAACCATGAGCAGAATAGCCTATTTTATTTAGCGCGATTTCTAGGTTTTCATAGCTTTCTTTCATATGTCCAGAATGTCCAACAGGTATAGATGCATACAAGTTACCACTGTGTGATAAAACAGCCTTTGAGTCAATAAACAGCCTACAGTCTTCCTTTTTGTATTCACTACCAAACTCATCCATCAGACCAGGAATTTCTGAGGAGTACACTAAATCACCTTCTTGTTGAAAAAACTTGGAAAATGGCCACTCTCTCTTTCTATACATGTATATGCTGGTTTCAAGTGTCAATAAGTTCTTTTGATTTAATCTAGAGCCCAACGATTCAGCTTTTTCTTTCGTTAAGCCCAGATTCCTAACCAAATCGTTAAGCTCAGTCTGAGTAAACAATTTGGGCTCTAGACTTTCTATAGTACAGTGGAATTAATCATCACCTGATACATCTAAATTAAATTGTACATCAGAAAATACGTCTGTTTGAACAGAATTTAAATCATCTGGTGGTTCAGGAACTGCCAAACCTACACCACACCCTACTGGTCGGACGGCGGACCGAAGGTTAGGGTAGATAATTACCTTCTTGTTTTTCGAATTATGACAGTAATATGAACACGGAAAAAGTAGCAATCATCGGAGTGATTCCTTGGCTTCCTCCATATCATAGAAACAGCAAATCTAAAGGCTTTTTTTTTTCTTTTTGGACCATTTTCTCAGATCTTCAGCACACGTATAACATACCTTATGCAGCGCCCAAGATTTATCTTGATCACCAAGTCTAGATCCAAAGAATGACAGATAAACCTTTTTCACAAAGTCTGTAATGTTTCTTAGGTATTTTTTAATCACAAATTCATCACAAATATAACAAAAACTGTCAGCAGAGTTTTTACAACCACGATTAGACATTGTACTGAGCACATGTGCAGGAAACGGGGAAGTGAGGTTAGGTTGACAGTAAATAAAACACCATCTGTTAACACAAAAATAGAATCGACCTTTTTTGCCAGTAAATGTTTTTCAGCAGTGCTACCAACGTCATCTACATTCATTACACCTCCTCCTTAAATTATTTTAACTATATAGAAGCTGCTGAATTCTTTAAAAATCGCTTAATTTAATAAATTTAACTGTAAAATGTGAAGAAATGGTGGGTGATAAAGTTTTTTAAGTATCATATTTGGATTTCCCACCCTAAAAAACATAATAATAAGGTGTATTCAGCAAAAAAATTTCCACCGTTGGCCTGTTTTATTTGCCACAACAAATAGATACAGTAGCCTTTATTAAGCCGTCTATATTCAATGGCTAAACACGCGACTGAGATAATAAATTCACGGAAGTAACGAAACGAGTCAGACAGTATTGAAATGAATACGAAACCTACCGAGTCAGTCCGAACAGGGCACGAATTTCGTGAGAAAAAGAAAACACCCTGGCAATGAATTGGGCGAAAGTATGCTGATTCGGTACTCTAAACCTCCTGGAATATTGGTTACTCAGTAACAAATATACACAATTTGTAACAGCCGTAATCATGAATTTACTTAGTGTCAATACCATTAGAAAAATGTTTGCCATATGTTTAATAAACACTGTCCATTTAATTTGGGTTTCCCACATCCATTAAATTTCTCAGTTACTACCAAAATTTGCTTTACTGAAACGCAATGTATACCGCATCCAACAACATGATGCTGCCTGAGAATGTAATCGTACTGAAATCGTAGAGTCATACAGTTATTAGTATTAATTACCCTAGACATGATCTCTCAGTGAATGTGTAACGAAGACCATTGTACCAAATTGCTTCTAAGCATTCAAGCAATATAAGTTAATTCTAAGTAACTACATTCCAACTTTGTTTTCTTCTTATTCCACTTTCACGCTTTGTTTTATCTGATATTCGTAGCAACATTTCGCATCAATAATGTACACTTATTATTATTAGCGTTCAAAAGTCGGCACGCCCACTGTAGGCTGTCTGTAAAACAATGCTGTGATCTTCGTCCGGAACTGGCTATAGTGGACCTCTGGCGACAGCCAAGTCGTTATCCATTTGTTTCTGCCGACAGGCAATTCATCTGGCAGCAAGACAGAGGTGGGTTGTCCAAAGGAACATTTTAGCACCCTCACCAAAGGGAATGGCAGGTGTAAGTAGCTTGTGTAAATCTGTTCTCTGCTGAATCGTTACATTTGGTACTAACTGGAGAGATTGTCTGCCTCCGTAGCTAAGTGGACAGCACGGCTGACTTCCATGTGAAGGACACTGGTTCGATTCCCGGGTGGAGAACAGGAGCGCGGTGCACGCAGCCTCGTGATACCAACTGAGGATCTACTTGACCGAGTAGCAGCGACTCCAGGTCACAAAACTGACAACGGCCGGGAGAACAGTGTGGTGACCTCACGCCCCTTCATACCGCACCCAGTCTGCGAGTACATTTACATTTTCCGCAAGCCAGTACACGGTGCGTGGCAGTCGTTATCCATTTGTTTCTGCCGACAGGCAATTCATCTGGCAGCAAGACAGAGGTGGCTTCTCCAAAGGAACATTTTAGCACCCTCACCAAAGGGAATGGCAGGTGTAAGTAGCTTGTGTAAATCTATTCCCTTTACCACTAACAGTCGTTTCGTTTCCTGTCCCACTTGCAGACACATCGAGAGAGAAACGACTGTCTATATGCCTCCGTTTTAACCCTAAAATCCGCATCTTATCATCGTAGTCCTTACGCGAACTGTGCGTTGGCGATAGTAGAATCGTTCTGTAATCGGCTTCAAACGCCAGTTCTCTAAACATTCTCCGTAATTTCCAGGGAAAGAACTTAGCCTTTCCTCCAGGGATTCCCATTTGAGTTCCCGAAGTATGTCCGTAGCACTTGCGTATTCCTGCCGGTAACAAATCTAGCAGCCCGCCTTTGAATTGCTTCGGTATCTTCCTTTAATCCGAATCCCAAACACTCGAGCAGTACCCAAGAGCAGGTCACACTAGCGTCCTGCATGCGGTCTCCTTTGCAAATGGCCCACACTTTCCTAAAATTCTCCCAATAAACCGAAGTCGACAATGAGCCTTCTCTACCACAGTTCTCACATGCTCGTTTTACGAGGGTATTTCGGAAAGTAAGGATACACCGTACGCCAGAGGAACAGAAGAGTTTTGGCAAGCAAGTTGGCAACACTGGTGTTAACCTTGAACCGTTAGCTTTCTCCTCGCCGTCGTTCGGCATTTGAACGTTGCTTCTAGTTGGAGCAGGTCGTGTTTAAAATGGCTGGCCGATTCAGAATCCCGCCAAATGCAAAAGGTCAGCGACCAGCGGATATTCACAAAGAAATTGTTTCTGTTTATGGGAACATTATGAATCGACAAAATGTAACGAAATGGTGTCGTCATTTCTCTGAAGGTAGGACCGATGTTCATGACGAACAAAGAACAGGTCGGCCATCTGTGATCTCTTATGCCCTTCTTCGGAGAACGGAGGAAGTAGTTTGTGCGAATAGACGTCTCACATTGAAAGAATTGCTTCAGATCATACCGGACGTGTCAATGACAACTCTTTATGACGTTGTGACTGTCAAGTTAGGGTACAGGAAATTGTGTGCGCGCTAGGCTCCAAAACTGTTAACGAAAGAACACAAAAAGAAAAGGATGGGCTTTGCACTAGACTTCCTCACAAGCTATGCTGAGGCAGGTGATGTGTTCCTTGATCACATTGTGACAGGTGACAAGATGTGATTTTATCACCATACACCTGAATCCAAGCAACAATCAAGAAAATCATGGCTTCTGTTTTTTGGGACAGACAAGGCATTCTTCTGTTGGAATTTATGCCTCCTGGAACAACAATTAATGCTGCTGCATGTTGCCAGACTTTGAAACGTCTTCGAAGTGCAATTCAAAACAAACGCAGGGGAATGCTGACAAGTGGAGTCCGCTTGCTTCATGACAACGCTCGGCCTCACACAGCGCTCGTAACCAAAGCACTACTCAAACAATTCAAATGGGACGTATTGGACCATCCGCCATACAGCCCGTACCTTGCGCCCACCAACTTCCATGTCTTCCAATACCTGAAGTCACACCTTGGTGGAAAATCATTCCACGACGATGAAGAGGTCAAAGATGAAGTTGAAATGTGGTTCCGACAACAGGCGGCAACCTTCTATTACTGTGGGATACAAAAGCTTGTGCACCGACTTAACAAATGTTTGGATAACGGGGGTGATTATGTCGAAAAATAACAAATAATCCAGTTAATAAGATGTAACTGATGTTTTCTAAATAAATGTTCTATTTTTAAGGACTGCGAGCCATTGTATCTTTACTTTTCGAAATGCCCTCGTATTTCGTATCGCTTTGCAACGTTACGCGCAGATATTTGAACGACATGATTGTGTCAAGCAGGACACTACTAAGGATATATCCTAACATTACTGGTTTGTTTTTCCTATTCATCCGCATTAACTTTCAGCCGGCCGTTGTGGCCGAGCGGTTCTAGGCGCTTCAGTCCGGAACTGCTCTGCTTCTACGGTCGCAGTTTCGAATCCTACCTCGGGTATGGATGTGTGTGATGTACTTAGGTCAGTTAGGTTTAAGTGGTTCTAAGTCTAGGGGACTTATGACCTAAGATGTCCCATAGTGCTTAGAGCCATTTGAACCATTTGAACCATTAATTTTCATTAGAACCAGTTGCCATTTATCACAGCAACTACAAATTTTGTCCAAGTCTTCTCCTATCCTCCTACAGTCATTCAGTTTCGACACCTTCCAGATCACCACAGTGCCATCAATTAACAGCCGTAGATTACTGCTCACCCGATCCGTCAAATCATTTTACGGAAATTGGAAATTTGTGGTAAGGTCTTATGGGACCAAACTGCTGAGGTCATCGATCCCTATGCTTACACACTATTTAACCTAACGTAAACTAACTTATGTTAAGGACAACACACACACCCATGCGCGAGAGAGGACTCGAACCTCCGACGGGGGAGAGTAGCGCGAACCGTGGCAAGGCGCCATTAGACCGCGCGGCTACCCCGCGTTGCATCATTTTACGTATCTAGAGAGTAAGAGCGATATTATCACACTTCCCTGAAGCACGCCTGACGATACCCTTGTCTCTGATGACACTCACCGTCGAGGACGACATATTGGGTTCCATTAGTTAAGAAGTCTTCAAGCCACTTACATGTCTGGGAACATATGCCGTATGCTCGCACCTTCATTAACAGTCTGTAGTGGGGTGCCGTGTCAAATGCTTTTCGGAAATCTAGGAATGTGAAATCTATCTGTTGCCCTTCATCCATAGTTCGCAGTATACAGGGTGTTTATAAATGAATTTCGGGGTTTTAACGCTTTATAATATTTATTACATTAAACTTACAGTTATAAATAAAATGTTAAATGAAAGAGCAACTCAAACAGTTGTGTTTGGCACCAGTGCGCAAGCGCAGCGCGCAGTGTTTCCTCCCGCAATCCGCTAGACACTGTGCCCAAGCGCTGGATATGCCGCAAGGGGCCCCAATGACAGGGCTTTCTTCGCGTGTCCTCCACGTTCACCGGACCTAACGACATACGATTTTTTCCTTTGGGGCTTCATCAAGGATCGTGAGTACGTGCCTCCGCTACCAGCAGACCTCCCTGAACTAAGAAACCGGATTGAGACAGCTGTTGCTACAACCACTGAAGACACACTTGTCAACGTTCGGGAAGAACTTGGCTATAGATTTGATGTGTGCCGTGTGACAAATGGTGCTCACATTGAACATTTATAAGATTCTTGGTAAAACTGTTTGACTTGCTCTTTCATTTGACATATCATTTACAGCTGTAAGTTTAATGTAATAAATATTATAAAGCGTTAAAACCGCGATATTCATTTACAAACACCCTGTATTATCTGAGAAAAGGGCAAGCTGAGTTTCACACGAGCGATGCTTTCCAAAAACGTGCGGATTTGTTTACATCCTTTTCGGTCTCTAGGAAATTTATTATATTGGAACTGAAAATATTTTCTAGTATTCTGAACTAAATCGATGTTAAAGATATTGGCATGTAATTCTGTGTATCCGTTCTTTTACCCTTCTTATATATACAGATGTCAGCTCCGCATTTTTCCAGTCACTTGGGACTTTCCGCTGGACACGAGATACGCGATAAATGCAAGATAGGTAAGAGGCCAATGCCGTAGAGCTCTCTCTGTAAAATTGAAATGGGACTTCATTCTGACCTGTCAACTTATTTGTTTTCAACTCTTTCAGTTGTTTCTCTACGCCAGGAATGCTTATTACTGTATCATACATAATGGACTTCTTGCAATGGTCAAACGGTGCTATGTTTGTGCGATTTTCTTAAGTGAACGATTTCTTAAATGCGGAATTTAAAACTTCGGCTCTCATTTTGCTGTTTTCAACTGCCACACCTGACTGGTCAAGGACTGACTGGATGGAAACGTTAGTCCCAGTTAGCGATTTTACATAGGGTCAGAGTTTTTTCGAGTTCTCGGCCAGATCTGCTGCTAAGGTATGACGCTGATAGCTGTTGCATGTTCGCGCATAGATCTTTTCACAGATGCATGAACCTCAACCAACTTTGCCTGTCTCCATTTGCATGTTCTCTTTTGAAAAATGATTCAAATGACTCTGAGCACTATGGGACTTTAACATCTGTGGTCATCAGTCCCCTAGAACTTAGAACTACTTAAACCTAACTAACCTAAGGACATCACACACATCCATGTCCGAGGTAGGATTCGAACCTTCGACCGTAGCGGTCGCGCGGTTCCAGACTGAAGCGCCTAGAACTGCTCGGCCACAGCGGCTGGCTTTCTCTTTTGAACTGAGAGTGCAATAGACATTGGTGGAGGGTGACAAGGTCGGTACCTAAGGGCTAGTCAGGGCCTGTAGACGAAGTTTTTTTAGTTGGAGAGATTTGTGTTTTCCGATTCATCCTGCAGTGAACAAAAGCTGAATACGGATTCGTGACGTCAGTAGCGATGACACTGGTAGCGGTGGTCTAATAGCGTCTTTGATTACTAACACAAGGCATTAGGGTCACCCATAACCACTATTAACGTCAGTGTAACTAAAGTGATACAAAAATTTTGCTCATGGAACTATAGCGTAATAACAGTGAAAGGTGAAACAGAAGTTAGGATTTGAATTTCATAGATAGAATGATTTTCTAGTAGCGGTATAGAAACAGAATTTATGCTCAGGACTGAAAAGGATCCTTTCTCAACTACCATACAGCAGATTTCTGCACATGCTTCTGAAGCTGATGAGTTAGAATATGTAAGGGTACTGAGGAATAAATAAAATGCAACAGGGGATGAAAATCTGATAGTCTTGGATGATGAGAGAGTAAGTTCGTTTCACTGTATCGGCAACCCGTTTCGCCAACGAGTCCTCATTTGTATTTCTTATTTAAATCTGCAAGCCACGTCACGGTGTGCTGTGGAGTGTGCTCCTGGTACCAGGGTCACGTTTGTTTTCCATCGCACATATCGTTTTTATTAGGTCTACAACTTTGATTCCGCCGTTTTGCAATAGACGGCGGTAGCGGCAAGTGGGGTCCAGGTGGTTGGTCATAGGTGTAATACGATAAGTTTAGGCATCTGTAAACATAATGTCATAAAAGTATTAGTCAATTTGTGATTGCATCATAAGATTATTCTCGATTCAGTACGTCAACTTATGTACCCGTTTCTCGCCATTTGCGGGAAGTTTTAATTTTCTGCTTTAACACGTAGAAATCTGCGGCTGTGGCTCTTCAAATGCTGAGTAAGACGAATGGTGAGGGAAATATTAGTGGAAGAACGTGCAGAGAATGTTTTCAACCCCTTAAGAACGGTGATTTTGATGTCGAAGACCGGCGTGGCGGTGGAAGACAGAACGTTTTCGTAGCAACTGAAACAGACGAAGACAGTCACGGGAGATCATTATCGAAAGCAATTGATGCGTTCGACCCCAGCACTGAAACACAAACGGCCAAAACACAACGATAGACACGTAAAGCTAATTTTGCAGCAGGTCAGTGCTCGACCCATGTCGCAAAACCCGTCAAAATATACATGGAATCGTTGAAATGAGAAATCCTATCCCTCCCGCCGTATTCTCCATACGTTGCTCTCTCTGACTACCACCTTTTTCGATCAATGGCATGCAGTCTGGCTGATCAGCACTTCCGCTCATATGAACAAGTGCAAAATTGAATCGATTTAGGGATCTCCTCCACGGGATGCGTATGCTATCCGAAAGATGGGAGAATGTAGTGGCCAGCGATGGCCAATACCATGAATCATTATGTTTTCGTAAGTTTTTCACAATAAAACACCGAACATCGAGAAAAAACTGCGGAAGCAAAGTTGTAGACCTAGTACAATGGATATTTGGTTGTAACTCCAGAAGTAATAGAGGAGGATCGCGGATTCACACTCCGTCGATGACAGTATGATTAGAGACGGAGAACGAGCTCGGAACAGATTACGATGATGAAGAAAATCGTCCCAGTCCTTCCCAATGGAACCACTCTAGCAGCTGTCCGAAGAGACTGAGAGAAGCAAAGCAAAACTTAAAATATTAATTTTGGACAAGAGTCTCATGAAGACTTGGACCTCTTTCTTAACAGCTTGTTGGTTAACACTATACAGCAGTGATTCTGGGTGGAATGGATTCTATAGTCCTTGGTAGGTTTCCGGAGGTATGTAGCACCAAATGGCTACGCATAGGTTACGTAATTTTCTTAAATTGTGTGGCGGTGATTTCTGGGCGCAGAACTGGAGCCCGATAGCGTACCAGGTGTGTCCCATCGAGTCCAGGCGAATTTAGTAGCCAACGATCAACATGTATTTACTGCCAAGTTGGTCAGTCCGCTGTACCGCGATTTTGGCCTTGTAACATCGATAGATATCCTACCGGAAGATGCTTTAGAAGTCGGGGAAAACTTCAAGTGTGAAGGCATTCAGGTGGTCCGCGGTAATGTTTACGTAATCTACAGCTATCATGGTGTCTTCGATTTATAAGACAGGTTCCGCGGAATCCCTGGTGAGTGTCTCCCATAAGATAATACTGCACACACCAGCCTGAGTCCATAGCGCAGTGCATGTTTCGAGCAGTTATTCGCCTGGATGATGGCGTGTCTGGACATGACCATCGACCGGGTGCAACAAGAAATGTGGCTAATTCGATCAGGGGACACGTTTCCACTGAGGCTCGATCCAATTTCGATGGACCCTATGCCCACCGTAATCGTAACTGACGATGTAGTGGGGTCAACATGGGTACGCATAAGGGTCACTTGCTCCATATTCAATTATGTACAGTGAAACGTTTTTGAATGTCCGGTATTGTACTCTGTCACACATCGCTGCCTGCACTCTTGACAGAGTGTGACCGCCCAAAAACTTGTCGCCTACTCGTGCTTTCGCCGTCTTTCAATATTCTCCATGGATGCTCACGACAGTAGCATGTGAACGGCCGACCAGCTCCACCTTTCACTTCCTGGATGCTCGTTCCTTTGTGCTGGGCCTTACTTATCTGCCCTATGTAAATGTCGCTTCTGCCGGTGTAGTTTCCTGTTTCTGGGTCTTATCGTTTTTATAAATGATTCCCCATTGATCCCTGCTCCGCATATTATTTTCCTTACCGCGCCTCCGGGAGCATCCAGTCTCACTGTGGGAGGTGGTCAGAATGTTTTGGCCATCAGTATAGTACATAGGGTGCTTCACAAGAGTTATTAGAGGCATCTAGGCATTGTAGAGAGGACCTGTTGTTAGCTGATAAAGATTTGATAAAGAACCCGCACCGTAAATGTGTACTAGTAGTTTAGATGTAAAATAAGTTGAAGATCGCACACTGCGGAGACAGGGGGCTCTCACCAATGCGCTGTACATGATCCCTTGACACGGGAAATGTCCCGACTACTCGACGTCGGGTTCTCGTCTACATGACGAAGGACGTACTCTTCAACGTCGAAAGTGCGGCGCGTCTGTGGAGCACCAGTCAGCCCTCCTAGATGTGAAAGCACTAATTTCGTGCAACCTTTGTTTTGCTCGAAATAAAACGGAACATGATGTCAAAATTACCACAGGGAGTATTGATGTCGCCCTCTGCTCAGTTTGTATGGGTACTGTGGAACTGGAAATTTTATTTCCAGAGGTTTTTTTTGCATGGGTTCCTTATCAAAAGGGTATCAAAATCGAGCAGCGGATTCCAAGACGGCTATGCACAGCAAATGGTTAAAATGTTTACAATACATTTCTAGGATCCCGATATCGAACAACTTTGAACTTTTCCTTGATATCCTTATCCTTTCCCGAGATACAGAATTTCATGGTTACTGTAGTTGTGCACGTAAAATAAGTACATAAAATCCGATGTGAGGCGAAAAAGTAGTTTGTAATGTGACGTAGCAGGGAGAAATACACTGTAAGGTGGCTCCGTTATAAATCAGAACGGTTCTGGAAACAGCACGTTGTAGTACTGTAGTACACGCAAAATTTTTGTGCACCTAAAATCTTGTCTTAGGTGTAAAATTATATAGTACTACGTTATTTCAATTTCGTATAAGTACAGTACGAAAATTTTACTGGCCCATAAAGTTATTTTTATGAGGATTGCCATAAAGTAAGTTTCGATCAGTCGCGAAATGAAAACTACAGTGAAAACCGGAAACGTTTTATTTGCAACAGTTAGGTACACCTTCCACCTACTTCTCTACATAGTCGCCGCTCCAACTTCGAGTTTTGTCGTAGTATTGTAGCAACTTTCCAATATCCTCGTCATAGAAAGTAGCCGCCTGTTGGCCTGTTGGCCTGTTGGCCAGTTATCTGCACTGGTCTGCAGCTCTTTTTCTGTGGAAAAATTTTGTCTTCATAGCTAGCGGTTCTTGTGAGCAGAGACGAGACTCATGGGAAGCCAACTGCGGACTGTATTGTGGGTGATCAAACACTTCTCATCGGAAACGCTGCAGGAGCGTCTTCATTGCCTCTGTAGTGTGCGGCCGAGAATTGGCATGAAGAAGGAATTGCTTGACAGTTGTGTTACGTGGACTACGTGACACAGGTGAAATATCAAACCAAGCCCTCATACTTGGCGGTAGACGCTATTCCCTACGCATCTTTACAGGCTCAATGTTCGCTCAAAACTGAAAAGAGCGACGCGAAACGATCGTCGGGCATACTAGAGACACTGCCCAACACATCTGTGCAAAGCTTTACCGGATTTTCCCAGTGGTTTCCATTTCGCTACCGATCGGAACTTACTTTCTGGACAACCCTCGTATATAAGTGATATGCCCTGCTGTAGCAAAAAGAAAAGAAAAAAAACAGGGAAAAATGCTTGCATCGAAGGACAAAAAAGGCGAATATGCTCCTGTTTATTAAAAGACTCTGAGGAAAAAGTGGGGTACCAGCTGACTCATTCTACTTCCCTCAGCACCTTTAAAAAAATCCCCCAGAAATTTTGGCATGCGAACGTATTCACGCTTTTTTTATGCTGAGAAGGAGACAATGGCAGTGGGAAAGAGACGGAAAAGTAATAAATTCTGGTAGATATTAGACAGTGGTTGTAGCATAGAAAGAGAGAAGGAGACAGTGGTAGTGTGAAGAAAAAGAGGGACACATTGGCAATGGAACGTAGTTGACAGTGACAGAACAGAGCTAGGAAGAGAGAGACAGTCCCAGTGGGAGTGGATAAAGAGAAGCAGAAAGTGGAAGCGGAAGAGAGCCAGCGACAGTGAAGAAAAGAGTCTGTGACAATGAGAACGAGAAATAGAAAGGTAGTGACAGTGAGAAGATATAGCAGCAGTGGGAAGGAATAAATAGAATAGTAGAAGCAGGAGAGAGCAAGAGGGAAGCAGTGACAGTGAGAGAGTATGGCAGAACGAAGGAGAGTGACGCAGAGACGCAAAGGGATAACGATAATGAGTTGGGCTGAATGAGTGAGTGAGAATGGGCAAGTAGGAGTGGATGGGAATGAGCGAGTTACAGCGATGGACCAGTGAGTGTGAGCGAGCTACAGTTAGGGAAGTTTGTGGGAGTGAGAGATGAGTTGCATGTTAAAAAGAGCACGAATATGTTCGCACGCCAAAATTTTTGAGATAATTTTGAAAGATGCTGTGGTAGGCGCAATAAGGCAGCTGGTACCCCACATTAAAGTGAGAATCTTTAAATAAACAGGAGCACAGTCGCCTTTTTCGTGCTCCGATAAGAGAATTGTTCCGCTGGTCAGAATTATGGCACAAATTTTCACGCGGGATCAATTGTTCAGGCTGATAACTTGTGAGTGTTTCTTTCTCATTAAAATATGAGGTGTAGTTGACGATGTTCCCTAGTAAGAGCCTTGCTGTGAATTTATCTCGTGTGCTGTGCAACTTGTTCTCTCAGTCTTTACATGAAGTGCCCTTATTGTACTTCGGCGTGCACGCCCAATTACCAGAGCACGCACTGCGCAATCGCCTTGGCACGGGACCCCACGTTTCAACACGCGAACCTCGTACTGTTGGCCCCTAACTGTCGGCGGAGCCACTCCTCAGTAAAACCGACGGTGTCAAGCAGCGACGATCGTTGAAAATGAGAAGTCAACTCTGACTCTTGCTCGCAGCCTAGATCTGAATGTTGTAATTTTTTACGAGGAGTAGTCATCCAGTTTTAACTGTCACCTCAGAAAAATAAAGAAGCGGCTGTGAAATTGGTTGATGGTATCAGTCTTCTGTAAACGTTCATCCTTCAAAGATGCAGTTTTACCAGTTACGGATGATGTGACCTAGCTCTTGGCTGTATAAGTCTGCATTTTGGCTGTTCAGGAAACACTGAACCTTGAGAATCACCTCACCGTCGTTCTGGATATGGCAGCCACGCAATGGTTTCTTCATCCGAGGAAAGTGTAAGAAATCACTGGCTGCAGTGTCAGGAGGCGGGAGCAGGGCAAAAATTGATACCTCAAAGAATCGTTTGTGTGTATGCTGTGTTGCATTAGATGGGACGTTGTCGAGGAGCAAAAACACTACCTTGGACGCCTTCCCAAGACGCATCGCCTAGATACCTTCCCGTAACATCTACACCTGCATGTACACGCATACTCCACAAGTCACTGTATAGTGCATGGCAGATGGTATGTAACATCTCTTTACATTCTACTAATCATCCCTGCACAATTCTATTAGTGAATTACGTTTCCTACTTGACCATCTATATACTCGCAGAATCGATGCGCAAAGTAGTACACTACTATTACTATTCCATGAGCGCATAATTACTTTTTGTAATATTCTCTCTGGTGTGTTGAGGGGACTTCTAGGATCTTCTCCGTGCCGAATAGTTGCATTGAATAATTGTAATTTTGCTATCGAGGTTACTGGAAGAAAGAGATTGAAAATATATTGTATGCTACTCAATAAAATTTATACTGAGCATTTACATCAAAGGTGTGTAAGGAATTTCATTATATATGTATTCTCTAATTGGAAATTTGCACGGAGGTGTCGTTTCGTTGGTAATCAAAAGGGAACTTCCGATGAATTGGAAAAGAACCTGCAATTATTAGATCCAAGAGCTCCATTATTTCATCGGATAATTAAACTCTATCAAAGCAAACTTTCCGCTTGATCTGAGGTTTCCCGACTGACTACGCAACGCAATAAAACCAAGACATTTCATTTACACAGGATTGCAGATCGCTTCGAATCATCGAGACTGCGGACAAGGAGAGTCATCGTCCGATTCTGATTAAACAAGTAGAGCTTAATTATAACTTTCTTGAGCGACTGTGATGACTGTGATATGGCTGTTTATGAATGAGATCATTAATAAAATTCTAATAATTAACTTTCCTCCTCACCAGCAACCAGTATAAACACAATATTAATTAAAATTATAGGTATCTTCTACCACCGCCAGTCATTTCCTTTCCTGTTCCACTCATAAATGAAGAGAAGGAAAAACGACTGTCTGTACGCGTCCATACGAATCCTGTTTTCTCTTATCTTCGTGGTCCTCAAGCAAATGTTCGTTGGCGGCAGTAACATTGTTCTGCAGTTAACTTCAGATGCCGATTCTCCACAATTTCTCAGTAGTGTTCCGCAAAAAGAACGTCATCTTCCCACCATGGATTCCCATTTGAGTTCCCGAAGCATCTCCGTAACACTTGTGTACTGTTCGGTAACAAATCTAGCAGCCCGTCTCTGAATTGCTTCGATATCTTCATTTAATCCGACTTGTTGGGGATCCCAAACACTGGAGCAGCACTCAAGAATAGGTCACACGATTGTTCTGCAAGTGGTCTCCTTTATGGATGACCTACACTTTGCTAAACTTCTCCCAGTAAACGAAAGTCGATCATTCGCCTTCCCTATTACTGTCCTTACGTGATCGTTCCATTTCAAACCGATTTACAACGTTACGCCTTGATATTTAATCGATGTGATCGTGTCAAACAGCACCGTAACAATGCTGTATTACGGTATTTTATTTTGTATTCATCTGCAATAACTTACTTTTTCCGCATTTAGAGCAGGCTTCCTATCAGCACACCAATTACAGATGTTATCTAAATCATCGTGTATCCTCTTACAGTTACAAAAAAGACGGCATCTTTCCGTACACCACAGTGCCACCAGCAAACAGCCGCATATTGCTGTTCACCCTATCCGTTAGGTCATTTTACGTACACAGAGAACAAGAACGATACTATCACAGTTACCTGGAGCATTCCTGACGGTACCCTTGTCTGTGATGAACACTATCCGTCGTGGACAATGTAGCGGTTTCTGTTACATAAAAAGTCTTCCAGAAACGCATATATCTGGGAGCCTATACCTTCATTAAAAGTCTGCAATGGTGCACAGTGTCAACCACTTTCCAGGAATCAGACAGCTAGTTAGTTAATTACATGTTCCATAGACAATTTGAACGATTTTTTTATCGAAATGATGCGGAACGAGTCAGTTTACAGGATATGTATACATGATTACCGTAAATATTAACAAAAGAATTATCATTTAATTACTGCTCATGCAGCTACACTTAAAAACAAGTTTTTTTTTCGTGAGTTCCGCGTTAGCGATGCTTTCTAAATCCGTGCTGATTTCTGCAAAGATGCTTTTCCCTCTCAAGGAAATTTATTACATTTGAACACAGAATGTGTTCAAGAACCTTTTCAGAAGATTTGAGTACCATGCTCATGTGACGGTATGCTCCTTATGAGCATAATCTGTTAGTAGCACACCATGGTAATCCCAAATACAATCTAATTGTAGTTGGCTCTTCGTTCTCATTGATTATGAAGAATTCACTGCTTGCTCTGCAGCTTTACTTACAAAGATTATATTATGCATTTTCAATATTGGTTTCAGATCCACTTGAAAATGGCCTCGATTTGAAGCCCGAAACCAGTCTTTCATTAACTTTCATCAACCTTCGGTGACAGACTAGAGAGCTATTACGTCGTTGCTGTCAGCCAGGCCCGTATGAAGGAATGAAATAAAAAAAATTAAAAATGAGGAATCATTGTAGCTTCTATAAGAGCTGCGAATAGGGAAACCCACTGACTCTGACAAAGGGCAGATTGTTAACAGCTGAGAGCATGTTAACGTGCGTCCCGGAAACAGAGAAGTGGATCGGTTGTTCACGTGCTACTGTCGAGGCCATCTATGGAAAGTGGTGGAGGAACCTGGAGAGCAGACGCTTGCCCGCTCTGCAAATGTTGATAGGCAGTGATCTTCGGAAGATCTGACGACGGAGTGGAATGCTGGTGCAGGCGCATTGTTCTGAGAACATTGTTGGATATGGGGCTACGCAGCGTACAACCTTATGTTTTCTTATGTTGACCCATCGACATCAATTACGATTACATGGCGCACGAGTGCGACGAGACTGGACTGTGAATAAATGAAAACGTGTCATCTGGTCTGATGAAGCGCGTTTCCTGCCATGACAGGTCGATGGTAATGAATAATTGGGCTGAAAGGAATGGAAAGGAAACTATATGAGAAAGAGATAGGAAGGAAACATCTGGCGCCACATAGACATCTGGTTCCACGTGCCTCCGGAAACCTACGATGGCTTGAGGAATCTCGCCGGCCGGTGTGGCCGAACGGTTCTAGGCGCTTCAGTCTGGAACCACGCGACCGCTACGGTCGCAGGTTCGAATCCTGCCTCGGGCATGGAGGTGTGTGATATCCTTAGGTTAGTTAGGTTGAAGTAGTTCTAAGTTTTAGGGGACTGATGACCTCAGATGTTAAGTCGCATAGTGCTCAGAGCTTGAGGAATCATGCCGCGCAGAGTCGCTACGGAAATGGATTGCGAAGGTGGTCCAACACGCTATTAAGGAGGTGGTGACAATGCTTTGGCTCATCAGCGAATGTGTTTAGTCTGCTGTTAATTCCGTTATTCCGGTGGTATTGTTACCTCCGTGGAAGGATCTCTGGCCGCAATGCTTGGAAATTGTAGGTGTAAAAATCAGTGAAAGAAAGTTTGAGTCAAGTATGGAAGCATGCTCAGGTAACCTAAAGAGCAAAACTGTTCCTATTAATGTGATAAATTATTAATATTTCTTGTCGTTACTTAGCGAGCCTGTCTGTGGTCGCTAGGGAAAAACGGTGTTGGAACTGTCTGTAGACACTTTTCAGCGGGTTTCTCAAATCTCCCTGTCGCAGTTAATTGTAGCTCTCAGTCAACATTGTCTCTGAGTGCAAAGACGATGTAAGGGAATCACAGCCTCACTAGTGGCTACTCATTATTTTCTATCACAGCCCAAATGTATTTACTGTATCTGGCTGTTAGTAGACCAGCATTACAATTATTTACCAGATTCCTAGTGTTGAAAATCCATTGGTGAAGGAGAAATGTATGAAATACTTACGTTTACTTGACATGTTGATTGCTATATCGACCTGTATTAAAAATTAAATTCACATATCATTGAATGTTAATATACACTAGAAATCTAAAGGTTGTAAATCCAGCTAAACGCTGAGAGATTACAATTACGAGTAGCTTAAATGGGAAAGATGATATAGATAATGCTGTGGGGAAAGCAAACCAAAGCCTGCGGTTTATTGGCAGAACACTTAGAAAATACAACAGGTCTACTAAAGAGACAGCTTACACTGCACTCGTCCGCTCTCTTGACGAAGGATATCGAAAAACTTGGAGAAAACACAGCTCGTTACGTATTATCGCTAAATAGGGGAGAGAGTGCCACAGATACGATATGTGAATTTGGGTGTCAATCATTAAAACAAAGACGTTTTCGTTGCTTCAGGATGTTCTCACAGTATTTCAATAACCGACTTCCTCCTCAGAGTGTGAAAATATTTTGTTGGTGCTCACCTACATAGAGAGAAATTATCATCATAGCCAAAGAAGAGAAATCAGAGGTCGCAAGAAGAGATTTAGGTGTTCGTCTTTCCCGCACGCTGTCCGAGAATGGAACGTTGGAGAAATAGTGTGCCTCTGGCAGGCACTTAATTATGAACTGGAGAGGAATCACGTAGATGTAGATGTAGGAATATCACTTTTAAGCGATTCACTGTGCATTAATAAGATAAACCTAGAATACTTTCTTTTACCGAATGTTACCAGTGACAGTTTTTCTCATTCTGAATTTACACTCGAAAGTGTTGCGCATATACTAACTGAGTGCTACAATTAATTCCGCCTAAAAATCCATGGTATCATAAAACTGTTTTCCTACTATGGTTCCTTAATTCGGAATACACATTTATATAATAAAGTGGCACAAGAAGAAATTATTTTTGAACACAGTCAGGGAGAACTTTTTGAAAGAAATTTTCACCATTTGACTGTAAATTACTGTTCATTTATTTCACACAGTCGGGTTTCGACTTAATAACCATACACAAGTGCACGTAGAACTGAATATTAATAAAGCGCACATATCGTTCAATGCAGGGCGTAGGAACAAGAAGTCATAACGTATTTGAAATCATTACAAACACGCTACAATATATCTGATGTGTCAATGTGATATGTCATCTTCGAACATTTCAGGTTTTATAAACCAGATGTCGCATTATAGGACTTGAGTACATAAAGGAGATACGTAATATTGTGCACAGTGAATAACCATGATGACACACTATGATGTATTTAACAACACATTGCTGTGACCTGTATTCATCACATCTATCCAGCAACAGACGTTAACATTCGTCAAAACAGTGGCAGAGATCGTAACAAATTAGCACCACTATATATGAAATAACAAACATCACTTGATGTCCTAAACCTAATACAACGATAGCTAGCTGCCTTTGCTGTCTCTTAGCAGTCTATTATATTGTATCAGTGGTAGTAATGTCTGCAGACACTCTGTTACTATTTGTAGGGCTCTGTAAATACTGACTGAGCCGACTGCACGTACTGGTCGATACTGTCTGATTACTGGTTCGTGACTGAGTTATTGTGGCACGTCATGTTTTGGCTGCCTGCTGGTGGAAGGAATTCTAATGTCCACCAGTATGAGACGGAAGCAAAGTAGTCCGCAGTTGACAGCGTTCCCTGTTGGTGTCCACGCTGTTGGTGGACCTGCACCATGTGCTGGAGGAAGTGGCGCAGATTCTGGAAGAAGTCCACATTTGTGAGCTCCATCTTGTGGCTGCTGCATGGAACAGAGGCGCTCCAGGCGAGTGGTTGTTCATGTGTGGTGGAGGCCTCTCACAGTATTTGTTGTGCGCTTCTTGCTTGGCAAACAAAGAAAGATTATTTTTTAACTAATACATATTTATATCTTTTTTATATACAACTTTCTTCTGTTCCATTGTAGCGACTGATACAGGAACCGGTGTAAGAGTTGAAATAAAAATACAATCTTTGTTGCGGAGGTTTTTATTTTCAAATTTCAGTGACGTGTTTCGCCTGTGGTAGGTATCTTCAGATTATAGAAACTGGTCACGGCGCAAGCCGTCCATCTACCATCCTCCAGACTTACAAATCCTTAATCTGTCCCATCCTCTGTTATGCCACTCCCCTCCCCCCTCCCCGCCCAATTCTACAAGTCCCTCCAGGTCCTCGAGCGCCATGCACTCCTCTTTGGCTTCCATATACTCCACCCATCCCCCACACAGATCCTCTATGACTTGATTCCTTTCCCCCATCTGCCCCTCCATCTCTACACCCTTCATCTCCTTTCCTGAGGTGGCTTCCACCAACTCCCTCTCCGGTGATGCCCTTTCTCTCCCCATTTATCCCTCCTATCAACTATGATCCTCACATCTCCCTCCCTCCCTCTCTCTGTCCTTTTCCCAGGCTCCCTCTCCTCCCTCCCCCTTCCATCCAGTTTTTTCTCCACCTACCCACTCCTTGACTCCCTTATCCCCCCTGCCCCAAGTCCTTTTTCTTTCCCCTCCACGGTCTTCCCCAGTCCTTTCTCATGTCTGCCCTGTTCCCCCCTTTTTCTGTGCCCTCTCCCTCCATCAGCTCCCCCTTTTCCCCACCCCCCTCATCTTCCAGGTCCTCCCCCCCCCCCCACCACATCCATATGCCTTCGTTCTCTATAGTGCAGTGTTTTCTGTGAGTGTTCAGTGTTGTGTGTCCCCTTTTTAAGGTGCTGCAAACAGAAACCAGACCGTCGCCATGTTTTTTAATTGTGCCTGTCTATTTCCTAAGCATTTTTAATCAGCATCACTGACCTCTGTTTTTTTATGTTTTCTCCACAACTTTTTCGCCATGTACCAGTTTTAAACAGTCACCGTTTTACCGCCTCTTTTTATTGTTATGTCTCCTCATTATGGTTTTTAGCTTTCTCTCTTGGCTGCAGCGCGGCGTATTACGCTGCTGCCAACCCGTCCCCTCTCGGGGGAGGGGGATTCGAAATACAATAAAGAAAAAAAAGCCGTCCATAAAAATGATTACATACACGATGCGAATACGTCGGCAAAATGCGAGTAGGATATCAAAAAGTCCCCACTTGACGGGAATTGGGCATTCTCAACTTTTTGATATCATAATCGGATTTTACCGATGTATTCGCATCGTTTAATCATTTTTATGGACGGCGTGCGCCGCGACGAATTCTGTAATCTGAAGATGCCTACCGCAGGCGAAAGACGTCATTGAAATTTAAAAATAAAACGTCATCACTCAAGACTGAGTTTTTTATCTTAAAACTTTGTGCCTTGCATTGCTCTGTGAAAGTCATTTCAGTTTTCTTTTCTTTGTTTAAAAGGTCCGCTTTCCATGGCTGTTTCTGTTTTCGATTTTTATAATCATCGACTACAGTCTGTTTCATAGCAAGGTTCAAAGAGTGCGCCTTCTTCGTCTGGTAGAAGCATCAGCTGATAGTCCATCCTTAAGCAATGCTTATTGAAAGACAAAAAAGGTGCCGGCAGTTGTGGCCGAGCGGTTCTAGGCGCTACAGGCTGGCACCGCGCGACCACTACGGTCGCAGGTTCGAATCCAGCCTCGGGCATTGATGTGTGTGATGTCCTTAGGTTAGTTAGGTTTAAGTAGTTCTAAGTTCTAGGGGACTGATGACCTCAGATGTTGAGTCCCATAGTGTTCAGAGGCATTAGAACCATTTGAACAAAAAAGGTTTGGAATCTTATTTATAGTAGAGTCACATACATTTCACAGTTATTCCACTGCGTTACTAATAATTTAGTAAAGAGAAAAACTCAAAGAGAAAATATAATGTAATAGCTATGAATGACAAGACAAAGTATGAGCTGACATAATGTTCATTACAATGGATTTCTGAATGATCGTCTTCATAGACTTCATCTATCCAGTCATTTCATTTCAGTCCATTTCATTCAGTTCGTCACAGGAATATCAGTGGGAGACTCTCCAAGAAAGGTGCTGAGTATCGAAGACGGTCTTACTCCCAAAATTCTGGGAACTCACATACTAATACCAATCAAGAATCGTATTCCTTACTCCGACACATATGCATTTTACACTTATTTCACCTCTGGTAACCTCATCCAATGTGAAAAATTTCGAGTTTCACCGTGGGGAGGAGCCATGTGAAGTGGCGGGTCTTCCTATAACTGGCTGGTAAGTCAGTTCAAAAGTTGGAGGAAGGCAACGACATACCACCTCTAAAAGGACCTTGTCCAGCAAAGCACTGTGGTGCTCAAACCAACGTTCGGGTTGATGATAGCTTCACATTTACGCACGTACATCTCACATAATAACTACAAGGATAAAATAAGAGGATTTCAGGCTCATAAAAAGCCGTATCGAGAGTCCTTCAGTTCGCTTATTGCACAGCCGGATACAAAAATGCAACACCGTAAAGGACGAGGTCATTTTATTGACAAGTGAGGTGACAGGTGATTCTTCATTGTAGGAATATAGGATACCAAATTCGGACCAAATGAAATTCTTCATGCCACAGTATAGTGTTCCCAAGCAGTCACAGCAGTACACAGTGTTCCCCTGCAGTGGAAACGCAAACGTGTATTATCACACGCAAAAGATCATAAACGTGCCAAACCCAAGGATCTTGCACCTTTTGTTAGCAATTTGGCAATGGTTCTTGAGGGCATAGAGAACAAGTAAGTGCCCACATAATTATGCACAATACTTGTCCAAATGGTGAGAGATCTGGCGATCTTGCTGGACACTGCAGTAGTTGTACACTACGAAAAGCAGGTTGCAAAAATGGTTCAAATGGCTCTGAGCACTATGGGACTTAACTTCTGAGGTCATCAGTCCCCTAAAACTTAGAACTACTTAAACCTAACTAACCTAAGGACACCACACATATCCATGCCCGAGGCAGGATTCGAACCTACGACCGTAGCGGTCCCGCGGTTCCAGACTGTAGCGCCTAGAACCGCATGGCCACACCGGCCGGCAAAGCAGATTGCGTCGCAGCTATTGTATGTGGACGTGCATTATCCTGCTGAAAAAGAATATCGCCTTCATGTCAAAGAAATAACTGTAACACAGGGATAACAGCCCTTGCAATGTACCGAATGCGACCGCGAGCTGTGACTGATGGTCACCCACACCATAAGTCTGGGGTGAAGTCTTTGTGTGGGGAGGAATGCACTCCGAAATAGTAAGCTCACCATGTCTACGCCCTATACGTGCACGACCGTCACTTGAATACAAACAGAACCTACTCTCACCACTGAAGACAAAAGAGCGCCATTCCACTCTCCAGTCAACTGTTTCACGACATCAGAGTCCCCAATCTTGACTGGAAAGTTGCACAGGTCACACCACTATTCAAGAAAGGTAGTAGGAGTAATCAACTAAGTTACAAGGCCATATCGTTAACGTCGATATGCAGCACGATTTTGGATCATACATTGTGTTCAAACATTATGAATTACCTCGAAGAAAATTGTGTATTGAAAAAAGTCAACATGGGTTTAGAAAACATCGTTCCCGTGAAACACAACTAGCTCTTTATTCACATGAAGTGCTGAGCGCTATTGACAAGAGATTTCATATCGATTCCGTATTTCTGGATTTCCGTAAACCTTTTGACACTGTACCACACAAGCGGCTCGTAGTGAAATTGCTTGCTTATGGAATATCGTCTCAGTTATGTGACTGCATTAGAGACTTCCTGTCAGAGAGGTCACAGTTCGTAGTAATTGCCAGAAAATCATCGAGTACACCAGAAGTGATTTCTGGCGTTCCCCAAGGTAGTGTTATAGGCCCTTTGCTGTTCTATATAAACGATTTGCGCGACAATCTGAGCAGCCGTCTTCGGTTGTTTGCAGATGACGCTATCGTTTATAGACTAATAAAGTCATCACAAGATAAAAAAAATTGCAAAACGATTTAGAAAAGATATCTAAATGGTGCCAAAATTGGCAGTTGACCCTAAATAACGAAAAGTGTGAGGTCATCCACATGAGTGCCAAAAGGAATTCGTTAAACCTCGGTTACACGATAAATCGGTCAAATTTAAAAGCCGTAAATTCATCTAAATACCTACGTATTACAATTACGAACAACTTAAATTGGAAGGAACACATAGAAAATGTTGTGGGGAAGGCTAACCAAAGACTGCGTTTTATTGGCAGGACACTTAGAAAATGTAACAGACTACTAAGGAAACTGTCTACACTACACTTGTCCGTCCTCTTTTAGAATACTGCTGAGCGGTGTGGGATCCTTACCAGATAGGACTGACGGAGTACATCGAAAAACTTCAAAGAAAAGCAGCACGTTTTGTATTATCGCGAAATATGGGAGAGAGTGTCACAGAAATGATACAGGGTTTGGGCCGGACATCATTAAAACAAAGGCGTTTTTCGTTGCGATGGAATCTTCTCGCGAAATTCTAATCACCAACTTTCTATTCCCAATGCGAAATATTTTGTTGACACCGACCTACATAGGGCGAAACGATCAGCACGATAAAATAAGGGAAAGATATAGGTGTTCGTTCTTTCCGCGCGCTATACGAGATTGGAATAATAGATAATTGTGAAGGTGGTTCGATGAACCTTCTGCCAGGCATTTAATGTGATTTGCAGGGTATCCATGTGGATGTAGATGTAGATCTCAGTGGTAGCCTGGCCAGAGGCACACGTCATCGTAATCTTGCTGCAAGCAGACGCTTCCCAATGGCCCCTCATGACACATAAAGTGTAATATGTCCCCAGATTTCGCCCCCGGAGGATGTTCAGTCAGCGACCCCCGCGCGCACAATGCGTCAATCTTGGAGGACATCAGTACTACGCGGGCGTCCAGAACCTATTCTGCAGATGTGGGAATGTTCGACAGACCACAGTTAAAAGCAGCGACACGCCACCCATGCGCTATGCCCATGGAGTGCAGCAGTCCATCGATGCGTCCATCCAGCTTCCCGTAGGCTCGCAATACGACCCGTTCACTTGGCTGCAGCTATTCAGCAGGAGTACAAACACTGTTCACCTGTAAACTCGGCACAACTATTGCCTAAAGAGTTAAAACAGAGGGTGAGCAGACAGGCCTCCTGAGCGCCATCTGATAGCCGATGACTGTGTCAAAGGTCGCTACGCCACAGCTCCTCAGTATGCACATACACTCCTGGCCATTAAAATTGCTACACCAAGAAGAAATGCAGTGATAAACGTGTATTCATTGGACAAATATATTATATTAGAACTGACATGTGATTACATTTTCACGCAAATTGGGTGCATAGATCCCGAGAAATCAGTACCCACAAAACGATCTCCGGCCGTAACAACGGCCTTGACACGCCTGGGCATTGAGTCAAACAGAGCTTGGATGGCGTGTTCAGGTACAGCTAACCCATGCAGCTTCAACACGATACCACAGTTCACCAAGAGTAGTGACTGGCGTATTGTGACGAGCCAGTTGCTCGGCCACCATTGACCAGATGTTTTCAATTGGTGATAGATCTGGAGAATGTGCTGGCCAGGGCAGCAGACGAACATTTTCTGTATCCAGAAAGGCCCGTACAGGATCTGCAACATACGGTCGTGCATTATCCTGCTGAAATGTAGGGTTTTGCAGGGATCGAATGAAGAGTAGAGCCACTGGTCGTAACACATCTGAAATGTAACGTCCACTGTTCAAAGTTCCGTCAATGCGAACAGAGGTGACCGAGACGTGTAACCAATGGCACCCCATACCATCACGCCGGGTGTTACGCCAGTATGGCGATGACGAATACACGCTTCCAATGTGCGTTCACCGCGATGTCGCCAAACACGGATGCGACCATCATGATGCTGTAAACAGAACCTGGATTCATCCGAAAAAAATGATGTTTTGTCATTCGTGCTCCCAGGTTCGTCGTTGAGTACACCATCACAGGCGCTCCATGCTGCTGCAAACGTCGTCGAAAACTGTTCGTACAGATGGTTGTTCTCTTGGAAAAGTCCCCATCTGTTGACTCAGGTATCGAGACGTGGCTGCACGATCCGTTACAGCCATGCGGATAAGATGCCTGTCATCTCGACTGCTAGTGATACGAGGCCGTTGGGATCCAGCACGGCGTTCCGTATTACCCTCCTCAACCCACCGATTCCATTTTCTGCTAACAGTCATTGGATCTCGATCAGTGCGAGCAGCAATGTCGCGATACGATAAACCGCAATCGCGATAGGTTACAATCCGACCTTTATCAAAGTCGGAAACGTGATGGTACGCATTTCTCCTCCTTAGACGAGGCATCACAACAACGTTTCACCAGGCAACGCCGGTCAACTGCTCTTTGTGTATGAGTAATCGGTTGGAAACTTTCCTCATGTCAGCACGTTGTAGGTGTCGCCACCGGCGCCAACCTTGTGTGAATGCTCTGAAAAGCTAATTATTTGCATATCTCAGCATCTTCTTCCTGTCGGTTAAATTTCGCGTCTGTAGCACGTCATCGTCGTGGTGTAGCACTTTTAATGGTCAGTAGTGTATTTCACACAGGTGACACTTAACACAGTCATCGAGTACGTTACATTATTGCCCGGCAGTGTATTTGCAGACAGAAGCTCTAGGGGTGAAATAGGGGTGAAAGTGTCGTAGGTGCAATGTGTACCCTTCTGCCATGCAGCGCACTATTGCCTGCAGAGCGAGATGTAGGTGTAGATGTGATAACTTTAGTGTTTGTCCTCCAGATCTTGTTTTTACCTCGGGCCACGCGCCTCGCGCGGGGCTGTTGCCAAAATACCTGGTCCACCTCCGGTCGTCGATGCCAGGCGACAGCCGGGGGCTTTTCAATGGCACTGACGTGGGCCGCTATTTCAGTCCCCTCCGTCCGTCCAAGGCGGCTGCCTCTGGGGAATCCGCGCGAAAGCAGTACAAGGTTAACAAATCATCTGAACATGTAGCGCGGAGGACATGCGTCACCGTCACTATCATTCGTTACAGCGTACGTTGTTCAGGTTTGAAACCACGGAAGGCATACCATTCAAATGTATTCCTTTTGATTATCTTTGTTGAAGAGCATGAAAGTTGAAGTTTAACTTTTTTACAGTGTTAAACTGTTCGCGTCCCAATGAGACGTTATGTCGAAATTGTGCTAGGGCTCATTAGTTGCGGGTCCTGCCTGCCTACCACACTTACGACTTCAACATCGATATGCTAGACGACCGAGTGCAATGCTCGCTGTACATTATTATAACTAACTAAGTTTATTATTTCCTGGCCACCTAGCTAGATTTAGTTGCAGGACAGTCGGTTTTATAACTCAAAAGCAAGAATGCGCTGAACAATGTAGGTTTATTGTAAACAAAGTTCTACCTAAGCCAAAGAAAATGATTAGTAAGCAGTTACCATCAAGAGATAATCATTTCTCTGAAATTAACGGCAAACAGTAGCTCACTAGAAGCTTATTTGTATTTTATTGTACCCCTAACACATTGGCGGATACGTCAAATCCAACTGGAAGACTGCTTGGGAAACGCAGCAAACTTTATTAACCTGCACTTCTCGCAAATGCAAAGTTATCCAGTTCAATACTCGCGAAATGAGACAAGCAATCAAGCAACCTTAGTTGCACTGAAAATCCTGCTGCCGGCCGCGGTAGTCTCGCGGTTCTAGGCGCGCAGTCCGGAACCGCGCGACTGGTACGGTCGCAGGTTCGAATCCTGCCTCGGGCATGGATGTGTGTGATGTCCTTAGGTTAGTTAGGTTTAAGTAGTTCTAAGTTCTAGGGGACTGATGACCACAGCTGTTAAGTCCCATTGTGCTCAGAGCCATTTTTGTGAGCTGCTCAGATAACGGACAGCACTAAATGCGAAATGCGAAACTTACTTAGGACCCAATGAACATGTACCCAACGTACAAGTCAGCACCGAATAGAAAAAGCTGAGGTGGCGGCAGAAAATAGCTGCCACGAACGTCGGGACAGGTCCAAACGTCCTCTTCACCGCAGGTGCGGAACGAAATCGTCTCCTCCCATCTCTGTACCTATCGAAAAATTCAATTTGGATGATCTCCAGGCATTGCCACAGTGACCAGCGAGAATTTCGCTTTCTTCTACAGAACACAGCGGAACCCTGCACGGATTTACCATTCTCAGCTCACTGAAGGCATTTTACAGTGAAGCGCCAAAGAAACTGGTATATGCATGCGTATTCAAATACAGAAATATGTAAACATGGAGAATATTGCGCTGCGGTCGGCAACGCCTATACAAGACAAGTGTCTGGCGCAGTACTTAGATCGGTTACTGTCGCTATAGTGGCAGATTATCAAGATTTAAGTGAGTGTGGACGTGGTGTTATAGTCAGCGCTCGAGAGATGGGACACAGCATCTCCGAGGTAGCGTTGAGATGGGGATTTACCCGTACGACCATTTCACGAGTATACCGTGAATATCAGGAATCCGGTAAAACATTACACCTCCGACATCGCTGCGGCCGGAAAAAGATCCTGCAAGAACGGGACCAACGACGTCTGAAGAGAAGCGTTCAGCGTGACAGAAGTGCAACGCTTCCACAAACTGCTGTAGATTTTAGTGTTGGGCCATCGATAAGTACCAGCGTGCTAACCATTCGACGAAGCATCATCTACATGGGCTTTCGGAGCCGAAGGTCCACTCGTATGCCGTTGATGAATGCACGACACAAAGCTTTACGCCTCACCTGGTCCCGTCAACACTGATATTGGACGGTTGATGATTTTAAACATGTTGCCTGATCGGACGAGTCTCGTTTCAAATTATGTCGAGCGCATGGACGTATACGGGTATGGAGACAACCTCATGAATCCATGGACCCTGCATGTCAGCAGGGGACTGTTCAAGTTGGTGGAGGCTCCGTAATGGTGTGGGGCGTGTGAAGTTGAAGTGATATGGGACCTCTGATGCGTCTAGATACGACTCTGACAGGTGACACGTAAGCATCCTATCTGATCGCCTGCATTCATTCATGTCCATTGTTCATTTCGACGGACTTGGGCAATTCCAGCAGGACAATGCGACACTCCACCCGTCCATAATTGCTACAGAGTGGCTCCAGGAACACTCTTCAGAGTTTAAACACTTCCGCTGGCGACTAAACTCCCCAGACATGAACATTACTCAGCATGTCTGGGATGCCTTGCTACGTGCTGTTCAGAAGAAATCTCCAGCCCCTCATACTCTTACGGATTTATGGACAGTCCTTCCGGATTCATGGTGTCAGTTCCCTCCAGCACTACTTCAGACATTAGTGGAGTCCATGCCATGTCGTGTTGCGGGAATTCTGCGTGCTCGCCGGGGTTCTACACGATATTAGGCAGGCGTACCAGTTTCTTAGCCTCTTCAGTGTAGCATGCAGAAGGTTTATATTGACTCCTAACCAGGTTACATACATTTGTCGAGTACTCCGCTCCAAAGCGCGGCGTGAGATAAGATTTACATGACTGGATAACCAGATTTTGGAGTGAAGGCAACGAGTTTTCCCAAGGTCGACTAGCGGTACCACATCGTTCTCGTCTGCTTGAGTGTTCCGGAATGTGAAATCGTCATACTGGGCAACTCTGTGGGCGCTAGATTGCAACTATATTCAAAGGAGAAAACCGCACTCATAGCCTAAGTGGACGGCTAAGATACGCCTCTGCGAAAAGCTGCATCCCATTAGTCCAGCCTCCTACCACCAGAGCCTTCCTGACAGACCTCCTGTGGTCACGCAGGAACCACTACACGGCCACTCAGCCCACTCGCTTTCCACCAAAGCAAAATGAAACCTTCCTCCACACCTAGCCAGCCTTTTTCGTTCCTCAAACATAATCAATTATGAACAACAAAAAAGGTAAACATAGCTTAGCATCATGCCACTGTATTGTCACAAAGTTTCCAGACTAAGTTTGGAACGAAAAGATACGATCCTTTCTACGTAAATGCCAATAAGACCACTGACTCCCGTATCTTCCATCCCATCAAAGCTGAGGCAGATTATTTTACTGCAGATGTGGCTACTTACTTCACCTTACCACAGACTTATGCAGCTGTTTCGAAGTGGGCCACACTTTTTGAGACTAATACTTAATATCAATGAAGGAGCACTTCTTTGAAAATAATATTATTTAATTATTTAATTATACAACAAGAAACTGGAGATTACGTTTGTGACTGGCTTTTTCAAGTATTTACTTTTGCTATAAGCTGTTTGAATTCTGGCTGATGATTGGTGAGCGCACTTCGCAAAAATGTTCATCACATAGTATAGACCGATATTTAGATTTGATAAACTTGACTGGTGAGTACAGTGATTCATACATATAAATGGTCTCAAAAATGGAAATCAGTCTCTTGGCACACACTCTTTTTTAGTGGATAGTTTTCTTCTGGTACCTTCTTCCAAAAATCAGTAGTACGCTTCAGCCCCTTAGTCCCCTTAAAGTTCCAGTAGCTCCAACTCTACAGCTGATGAATCCATAAACACTACAAAAATGTGTATGTGTGTATGTTCCACGTACCACGCTACTCCTAAACCACTGGACCGAATTCAGCCAAACTTGGTACACATGTCCCTTGCTATCCGGTAACAATCACTGTGGAGTTAAGGAGATATGACGCCATAAACAACGAGATGCATGAAAAATTGTCGCATCATGATTGACGTTTTGATTTATTACTTCTTTGCTACTAACTCTTTTCACAACATATTTCGCAGACAATGTCCACATATGCCGCTGAATGTACTTACAGAAATATCTCATTGTGCGACATATAGTTCAAGAGACATGACATCATAAACACTGAGTTAAATCGACATTACACAGAATTTTTGTTTTGCATGCTACGTTTCTTAGTTTGAATACTTTTTTACATACATTATGCATATCCCTTTGTACGAATGTTTCATAATTTCAGACATGTTTTTCACGAATATAACGCAATGAAATTTTTTCAGTATTACAAGCACAGTTTATTTTTTGTTTTCGTTTCTAGTAGAAATCTGGCAAAATGAATACCTGGGCAATGCCGAGTTTCTCAGGTGGTCCATAATAACTGATGGTGAAGTGGGACAGCTGGCTGGCTCTGAGCACTATGGGACTTAGAAGTGGGACAGCCATCGCCACATCGTCGACGAGGAAAGGATTTTCCAGGAATGGAGATGAAGCTTTCCCGACTAAATCTGACATTTATTTGTTCAGCCAGGGAAGATATGCTATTTAAATAATCTTGTATTTGCATTTGAATTAAAGGGAGCCTTTCAAAAATTTTCTTCAGGTATATGAAATGAGCAAATGGTTTAGTCTCAAGGTCATTCCGGAAGAATCTTAATTTGACACGACATCTGAACATAGGCTGCGCCACAGCAGAAATAAGTTTCTCTCTTCCTTGTAAAGATGAGTTTAGTGTTTGTAAATTCTGAATGACGTCAGTAAAAAATACCGTATCTAACGGCCACTGTGCCTCATCAAACTGAAGAAAGAATTTTCCATTTTCTTGCAGAAGTTACTTGATTTGATTCAGTAATAGGAAAAATCTGCCTCCAACACTACCTACTGATAGCCACCTCACGGATCAGCACCAAGACAAATCTTCAGCAAGGTCGTCGTCGTTGATTTCTTCTGTGATGGTTTTGAACTGTCCACGTGTTATACATTTCAGCTAATGCAGCTCATAATTTTTAGGACCATCTGCATAACATGTGGACATTGAGAATACTTAGATGCTCAATATTCTCTTTGAATAATAATACAGCGGACAGCACGAAGAGTCAGCATATAAAAACCCCACAAGGTCTTGGTTTCTACCTATCACAGACGGAGCACTATCGGTAGCATGCTGACAGTCCTACTTCTAGGCAGTCAGTATTTCACTAATCGCCATGCAGGTCCTTTAATGTTACAACCTCAGGTAGTATCCTTCACTGTAACAAGGTCTAAGAACTCCAAGCCATTTGATACACATCTTACTGATATGCAAACTAAGATCTATCATGCATATCTATAGACTCGTCCAGAATCAGACTCATTGCTGAACAGTCACTTATGTTGTCTTCCAACTTACTTCCAATATCACCATTAACATCGCAAACTCGCCTGTCTATTGTGTTTGAAATTAGTTGTAAAACAGTCTAGAACGCAAGGCACGTTTATTAAAAGGTGACCGGTTTCGATCAATTGACTATTGTCATTCAGCGGTTCCTGCTCCATGCACACCCATCGTCCATCAACATGGTTGAAAGTCTGAAGATGATCATATAACGATCAAAACCTGTCACGTTTTCATAAATGTGCCTTGCGACCTACACTCTTTTATAATTAGTTGCATATATCAGATTTTGACCACTGATTTCCTAAAACAATGTTTTCAAATATAATCTCTAAAGTACGTTTAAGAGTGTGGGGAGACATACGCGGTGAAGGCGCCCGATAGCGACACAGATGGGCTCCATGGGATTTACACCAGGTGATTGTGTTCGTCAAGACATCAACGTGAGCCCACTACAATGCTCCTCAAACCACTTAGCGCGGATCTGGCTGCGAGACACAGACGATTATACTGTTGAAAGATGACATCGCCATTGGGGAAGACATCAAGCATAAAGGGGTGGAGGTGGTTCGCAGCTGTCAGAGTCCCTTCGATAAACGCCACAGGTCCCATGCAAGCGCAGTAGAATGTTCCTTTGGCATAACACTGCTCCCATCAGCCTGAATCCGTGGTGCGCTGCATGTTCTGAGCCGCCGTTCACCTTTCTGACGGGTTTGTGGAGACGACCATCGACCTAGTGTAATGAAAATACGTTTCAGAAGAAGAGCCGACACGTTTCCATTGGTCGACGGTCGAATCGCGATGGACCCGTGCTCACTGCTATGGTAATTGACGATGTCGATGGATCAACATGTGATCACGTAGGGGTGGTCTGCTGCGGAGCTCCGTGTTCAGCAATGTACGACGAACGGTGCGCAGTGCGTGCGCCAGCATTGTGCTCTTTCAGAAGAGATGCCACAGATCATCATTTATCCTACTTTAAGGAGCAGACAAGTCTTCGAACTGCACGTCATGGGAAGAATCGTGGACGTCCAACCATTTAGCGCCTAGTGGTAGTTCCACTGTCCTACTTCTTTCCGTAGATGCTCACGACAGTAGCACGTGAACATTCGACCACCTTCACGGTTTTCGGGATACCCGTTCACAGGCTCTGAGTAATAATAATCTGAATAATCTTCCCTTTCTCAGAGTCACTTATCTCAATAGGTTTCCCCATTTGCAGCCAATTATCTTCGCTAGGGCGATCCCCTGTCCGTGTGTGCTCCGCTTACATACTGTTGTTACTGCGTCACGTGCCTCCAGCGCCACAAGATGGCATCCAGCGTCGCGGTGGGCAATGGTCATAATGTTTTGGCTTATCAGTGTACATCTTCCAGTACTAGTTAACCTGACTCTGAAATAAGAAGTAGAGAGGAAGAAAAATACACACATCAACAAAAGTTTTGCATCACCCCGTTTCCCAGAACTCTTGAAGAGAGACGTTGACTGGGGGTATTGAATCACAGACACAGTCCCTTTGACCGTTCAGAGATGTAACTAAGCCCGCCCAAAGATGTAAACAACCATGCATGAGCAGCACCTATTAGACGGAGGGGTCTGACAGCCGATCAGTTCCAGTCATTTCACCAGGAAGGAGGTACATGGCTCGTGTTGTCTGTAGTTCAACCATGCCTAGGCGGTCAGTACCGCGGTTCGATCACGTCCGCATTGTGACTTTCTGCCAGGTATGGCTCTCAACAAGGGAAGTGTCCAGGCGTCTCGCAGTGAACCAAAGCGATATTGTTTGGACATGGGGGAGATACAGAGAGACAGGAATGTCGATGACATGCCTCGCTCAGGCCGCCCAAGGGCTACTACTGCAGTGCATGACCGCTACCTACGGATTATGGCTCGGAGGAAGCCTGACAGCAACGCCACCATGTTGAATAATGCTTTTCGTGCAGCCACAGGACGTCGTGTTACGACTCAAACTGTGCGCAATAGGCTGCATGAAGCGCAACATCACTCCCGACGTCCATGGCGAGGTCCATCTTTGCAACCACGATACCATGCAGCGCGGTACAGATGGGCCCAACAGCATGCCGAATGGACCGCTCAGGATTGGCATCACGTTCTCTTGACCGATGAGTGTCGCATATGCCTTCAAACAGACAATCGTCGGAGACGCGTTTGGAGGCAACCCGGTCAGGCTAAACGTCTTAGGCGCACTGTCCAGCGACTGCAGTAAGGTGGAGGTTCCCTGCTGTTTTGAGGTGGCATTATGTGGGGCCCCTGGTGGTCATGGAAGGCGCCGTAACGGCTGTACGATTCGTGAATGCAATACTCCGACCGATAGTGCAACCATATCGGTAGTATATTGGCGAGGCGATCGTCTTCATGGGCGACAATTGGCACCCCCATCGTGCACATCTTGTGAATGACTTCCTTCAGGATAACGACATCGCTCGACTAGAGTGGCCAGCATGTTCTCCAGACATGAATCCTATCCAACATGCCTGGGATGGACTGAAAAGGGCTGTTTATGGACAATGTGACCCACCAATCACTGATGGATCTACGCCGAATCGCCGTTGAGGAGTGGGACAATCTGGACCAACAGTACCTTGATGAACTTGCGGATAGTATGCCACGACAAATGCAGGCATGCATCAATACAAGAGGATGAGCTACTGGGTATTAGAGGTACCGGTGTGTACAGCAATCTGGACCACCACGTCTGAAAGTCTCACTGTGTGGTTGTACAATACGCAGTGTGTGGTTTTCATGAGCAATAAAAAGGGCGGAAATGATGTTTATGTTGATCTCTATTCAAATTTTCTGGACAGGTTCCGGAACTCTAGAAACCGAGGTGATGCGAAGCTTTTTTGATGTGTGTAGTGGGTACATGAAAGGCTAGAATATGCAAAGCCGACTATGGAGGGTGTTGCTTACAAAAAAACGTGCGTTGAGGCAGCCACGCAGAAATCATACTGACGTACAGGCTACTGCAAAATCTAAGGTTTTCCTGCCGTTTGTTAAAAATGTAACGGAAAGAATAGGGAGGATCTTGACGAAGCGGAATATTACCGTAATTTACAAGCCCACCAGGAAGATACAGGAATACCTTAAGCCTGCCAAGGACGCTCGCAAACCTTTGGAAAAAGCTGGAGTGTATAGGATCCCATGCAGCTGTGGTGATGTGTATGTGGGTACTACTAAAAGAACTGTTTCTAAACGTTTGGAAGAGCACAAGGGAAATTGTAGAAGAGGAGAAACGGAACGATCAGCTGTTGCGGAGCATGCTTTTCAGCCAGGGAACCACAATATTCGTTTCGAGGAGACGCAAGTACTAGCGGCCACAACCGGATACTACGAAAGGCTCTACAGGGAGGCAATCGAAATCGCTAAACCCCCAAATAATTTCAACCGAAAGGAGGAGGGCGTGAAATTAAACGGTATATGGATACCGGTGTTAAAGAAGATGTGTACCACCCGTCCACTGCTGGGTGATGACAACGGCGATCGGCGGCGACGGACAGCGGCCAATTGCACTGACGTTTTAAAAACACGTGACGTCACACCGCGGGAGCGTGCGGACACGGAATTTAGCGGCAGTCAGTAACGAGCCAGTGGGTGTGTTGGACCTTCCATCGACCTATGGACCCCCTTGAAGATGTCTCCCGCAGTCGGAGACGAAACGTTGGGAATTGAGACAAAATTCATCAACCGACCACGGCATAACAGCCCGGATAATTATAATGGACACGTTGCTTACAATAGTTACGTAAAAATGAAAATATTTGCACAACATGGAGGGCAATATGCAAGCAGCTGAAAACTGAAACCTTTAAAAAAAACTGTGAAAAACCTCATGTTTTGGACCATATCTGTTTTCATTTTGCTGACGAAAATCTGAAATAGGCTATGCAGAAACTCGGTGCGAGCTATTCCGGTGCGCTCGTAGCTGCCTGTCAGAGCTAGAGATAATAAACGAGAGCGATAAGTGACGCTGCCTCGGCTCGCTAACTGTGTTGTGTGTGTGCCGAACTGCCCCAGTAGCCGACAGCTTGCCTCGTTTATTGCGGAGGAAGATCAACTCTTGGAGCCAAGCAGCTGGTCTGGCGCGTTCTCCGTTTACGTTCTGCTGCCAGAAAGCGGGCACGCTCGATTCGCACAGACAGAATAAGAGCTTTTGTCACAGAAACGCGACTCTTAATAGCGTCTGCTGTAATCGCTGAAGAATGCATTCCGTTTCGGAATCGATTAGTATATCATCGACTCTACGATTGCAGACTGAATATTGTACAGAAATAACCAGTAACCCCGCCCGCAGATTCTTTAGACTGTCGAACTCCCATAGATAAAACTGATTCAAACGTCTATGCATGAAATATTTGACGTTAGGATTTAATTCTTCAATTGTTGAAAAAGTAAAACCTTAAAGATTTTGGTGTAGTAGATTAGCATTGTTCACCCCTAGGCTACTGAAACAGTTTAAAATCTTTGAAATTATGTTTAAAGTTTGTTGGAAGTCGCTAAGTTCACTAACTATCAAATGCTGAATGAGTAAAGTCTGAGTAACCTGCGCTCCTTTTTAGGAAAAAGTAGTTTTTCTCAGATCTCAACGTTTATGGCGTCATATTTTGTGAACTATGTATTTTAAATTGATAGAATTTTAAGGAGATATTCAGTGGTATCTACATCTACATCGATACTCTGCAAATTATATTTAAGTGCCTGGCAGAGGGTTCATCGAACCACCTTAACAATTCTCTATTATTCCAATCTCGTATAGCGCGCGGAGAGAACGAACACCTATATCTTTGCGTACGAGCTCTGTATTCTCTTACTTTATCGTGGTGATCGTTTCTCCCTATGTAGGTCGGTGTCAACAAAATATTTTCGCATTCTGAGGAGAAAGTGGTTGATTGGAATTTCGTGAGAAGAATCCATCGCAATGAAAAACTCCTTCCTTTAATGATGTCCAGCTCAAATCCTGTTTAATTTCTGTGACACTCTCTCCCATATTTCGCAATAATAAAAAACGTGCTGTCCTTCTTTGAACTTTTGCGATGTACGTCAGTCCTATCTAGTAAGGGTCCCACACCGCACAGCAGTATTCTAAAAGAGGACGGACAAGCGTCGTGTAGGCAGTCTCCTTAGTGTCCTGCCAATAAAACGCAGTCTTTGGTTAGCCTTCCCCACAACATTTTCTATGTGTTCCTTCCAATTTAAGTTTTTCGTAATTGTAATACCTAGGTATTTAGTTGAATTTACGGCTTTTAAATTTGACTGATTTATCGCGTAACCAAAGTTTAACGAATTCCTTTTAGCACTCATGTGGATGACCTCACACTTTTCGTTATTTAGGGTCAACTACCAACTTTCGCACCATTCATATATCTTTTCTAAATCGTTTTGCAATTTGTTTTAATCTTCTGATGACTTTATTATTCGATAAACGACAGCGTCATCTGCAAACAACCTAAGACGGCTGCTCAAATTGTCTTCCAAATCTTTTATATACATAAAGAACAGCAACGGGCCTATAACACTACCGTAGGGAACGTCAGAAATCACTTCTGTTTTACTCGATGACTTTCCGTCAATTACTACGAACTGTGACCTCTCTGACAGGAAACCACAAATCCAGTCACATAACTGAGACGATATTCCATAAGCACGCAATTTCACTACAAGCTGCTTGTGTGGTACAGTGTCGAAAGCCTTCCGGAAATCCAGAAATACGGAATCGATCTGAAATGCATTGTCAATAGCACTCAACACTTCATATGAATAAAGAGCTAGTTGTGTTTCACAGGAACGATGACATCTAAACCCGTGTTGACTGTGTTTCAATGGACAGTTTTCTTCTAAGTAATACATAATGTTTGAACACAATATATGTTCCAAAATCCTGCTGCATGCCGACGTTAACAATATGGGCCTGTAATTTAGTGGATTACACCTATTACATCTGGAACAATTTGCTTATAGAGTTAGAAGTAAAGGAGTAATAAATTAAAACATTATGTCTGATGCTGAAGTTTTACTACATGAACAACAGAAAGTAGTAAAAGAAATACATTGTTCCTTTCTTCATTTTGTGGATGGTGTCAGCAGGAAAAAGTTTCGGAAAGTTATGAAACTGTATATAAAATTTGTTGTAAGTCGCTAAGCGCTCACGTTTTCAAACATTGGATGAATACAGTCTAGGTGATTTGCGTGCCGTCAGTTAGTCTGTCTCAAGGCGCACTGGACGTCTGACGAGGAACGGTCAATATTCTGGCAGATAAGAGGAACGATCATTCGAAGCAAAACATCAAGTAAACATGTACTCTAAAATACATACCTTAAGAGCTATGAACACTTGTCCATCTTCGCTACTGTTAAACATATGTCTTCTACTGGTCAAGTACTCATAGCTCTTAAGGCATGTATTTTAGAGAGAGATAGAGAGAGAGAGAGTATGTATGTGTTTGTGTGTGTGTGTGTGTGTGTGTATTTGGAGCTTACCTGCGCTCAACGCCGAGGTTACCAGCGCCCTTGCATTTTAAACCAGATGTTTACTAGACTTTTTTGCTTCGAATGGTCGTTCTTGTCATATCCTTGAATACTGACCACTCCTCCTAGGGACACCCTGCGTACACAGTTTGTAATGCTCGTCTTATTGTGTCAAACCTTTAACGTAAGATTACACCCGTTAATGAATATGTTGCGACAGCACGGTTTTAGAACATATATTGTTCTAACATTATCAGTTACCTCGAAGAGAATAGTCTATTGACATACAAAAATGTTCAAATGTGTGTAAATTCCTAAGGGACCAAACTACTGGGGTCATCGGTCCCTAGACTTACACATTACTTAAACTACCTTATGATAAGAACAACACACTCACCCATGCCCCCGAGGGAGGACTCCGGAGCGGAGGAGGGGGGGGGGGGGGGGGGGCGCGAACCGTGACACGGCGTCTCAAATCACGCGGCCACACCGCGTGCCTATTGACACACAGTCAACAAGGATTTAGAAAACATCATTCTTGTGAAACACAACTATTTCTTTACTCACATGAAGTGATGAGTGCTACTGACAAGGGATTTCAAATTGATTCCGTATTTCTAGATTTCCAGAAGGCTTTTGACACTGTACCTCACAAGCGGCTTGTAGTCAAATTGCGTGGTTATGGAATATCGTTTCAATTATACAGTTATGACCCTTGTAATTAAATAACGAATGCAATTTGACTGCAGCACAAAATGAAAGTTGCTTGAGCAGCTCACACTTATCCCAACAGCGCAACAGTAAATAGTGGCCATAGCAATATGAAATGAACATCACAAATTATTTCTAAGATTTCAGCAGTAGTGAATGTGGTTCAGCAACTCAGTTTGTGGTTGGTCGTGGTACAAAGGTATGTACTCATAAACCGCGACTTGTAAATATCACAGTCAAATGTATAACACAGAACATATACTCTCCTATAGAATCAAATACTGTCTCTGCAAAGTCGTATCAGAGTTTATCTTTTTTTTACTCTAAAAGTTTGTGCACAGAACGGGATACGTAATTTTCAGAATATTTAGACCTAATCTTGATATGTAGAGTCATCTGAATGTATTAGAATGAATCAGTTTACACAGTCAAGTATACATATTGCATTGTGCTGTTAGAGAATGGGTGCATAATATAAGTTAAATTAATGCAGTTAAACAGTAAATAAGTCACCAAGGATTCGCAGTAAGAAATAATGTTTGAATAATACGTCAAGTAATTTGTTTGTCAAATCATTAGAAGTCTACGTAAAAATGACTGAGCACTATGCAACTTAACTTCTGAGGTCATCAGTCACCTAGAACTTAGAACTAATTAAACCTAACTAACCTAAGGACATCACACACATCCATGCCCGAGGCAGGATTCGAACCTGCGACTGTAGCGGTCGCTCGGCTCCAGAATTTAGCGCCTAGAACCGCACGGCCACTCCGGCCGGCAGCCTACGTAAAATCTTTGTTAAATCAGTTGAAGAGAATAACGTCATGTAATTTACTTGTAAGTCAACTGAAGAGAATAAAATATATGCTTCCTTGGTGCACATCAACAACACGTAGGTACTACGTAGATAAAGTACAGATACGCACTGATTAAGTTGACAACGTTACACGATACAGAGTATTAAAACGTTAAACAAAAGGTAAGAGTGATTGAATTGATAGTATAAATATTCGAAGTAATTGACTAAAGTCTGATACTGGACCTTGAAAGACAAGTACCTCACGAATGATTAACTAAATAAAATGTAAATGTTAACTCCGTCCACAGGTCGTGGCATGCCCATCGGTACGACCGGCCGCTGTGTCGTCCTCTGCCAATGCCGTCGGTAGATGCAGTGTGGAGGGGCGTGGGATCAGCACACAGCTCTCCCGGCCGTTGCCAGTTTTCGTGACCTGGATTAACGAAATAAGTTTGCGGATAAGCAGTGCCTTCGGATAACCCCAATAAATAAAACCGTCTCTCCAAACAGCAATCGAGCGACAGCCGCATTCAACACCAGTCAGTCATGCGCCGCTGAGAACAAGCAGGAAGTGTTTGCAAAGCTACGTAACAGCAAGCTTGCGTTGTGGGCTACGTGCTCGTTGGCACGGACCTCCCGCAAGCGTGTGTGATCGTGCTTGTGGAATCCTCACGAAGATGATGATGATGATGATGATTGGTTTGTGGGGCGCTCAACTGCGCGTACAAATTCCCAACCTTTGCTCACTCCAATCTCGCCACTTTCATGAATGATGATGAAATGATGAGGACACACAAACACCCAGTCACTTCGACGCAGGTGAAAATTCCTGACCCCGCCGGGAATCGAACACGGGACCCCGTGCTCGGGACGCGAGACCACGAGCTGCAGACCCTCATAAAGAAAAAGCTTCAGAAGTCTGTAATCGATACTAGTACGGAATCATCTTTGCATCCGTGCTGCGATAACTATTTCCCGAAGTAAAGAAAGTACAGAGAAGGTAAAACTAAACATTGAAAGGGTAAATTTAACAGCCAACTTTCAATGTAAACACAAGAGATGAATTGATCGTTAGGGTTATGAATTGTGATGCCCTCATAAATGACTGCCAAGACGACCACAGAAGAGATATACGTCATTTCTCTTTGCTTAACACCTTCTTTGAGTATTTGATTGGTTTAAATTCGAATAGGCGTATCTCAGTATCCAATAATAACCGGACACTTGTATTTCTATTTAGAATACTCTACAAACTACTAAAATATTTCCTATTCCTCCTGAAACACTCCGTTTACTTTCCAAACTACTTTACAAGGTATGTCAGAGGGAATTTCGTACCAATATCATCGATATTCTGTCCTATTCAGTTCATGTATTGAAAAGGGAAAAATACTACCCGTATCTACATGTACCTGATTACTCTGTTATTCTCAATAACAGAGGGTTCAATGAACCACCTTCAAGCAGTTTCTCTACCGTTCCACTCTCGAACGGCGCGCGGGAGAAACGAGCACTTAAATTTTTCTGTGCGAGTCCTGATTTCTCTTATTTTATCGTGATGATCATTTCTCCCTATGTAGGTGGGTGCCAACAGAATGTTTTCGCAATCGGATGAGAAAACTGGTGATTGAAATTTCATGAGAAGATCCCTTCGCAACGAAAAACGCATTTGTTTTAATGATTGCCACTCCAATTCACGTATCATGTCTGTGACACTATCTCCCCTATTTCGCGATAATACAAAATGAGCTGCCCTTCTTTGTACTTTTTCGATGTCATCCGTTACTCCCACCTGATGCGGATCCCACACCGCATAGCAATACTCCAGAATAGGGCGGACAAGCGTGGTGAAAGCAGTCTCTTTAGTACACCTGTTGCACCTTCAAGTGTTCTGCAAATGAATCGCAGTCTTTGGTTTGCTCTACCCACAATATTATCTATGTGATCGTTCCAATTTAGGTAACTTGTAATTGTAATCCCTAAGTATTCAGCTGAATTTAAAGCCTTCAGATTTCTGTGACTTATCCAAATATAGCGGATTTCTTTTAGTACTCATGCGAATAACTTTACACATTTGTTTATTCAGGGTCCATTGCTACTTTTCGCACCATACAGATACCTTATCTAAATCATTTTGCAAGTTGTTTTGATCATCTGATGACTTTACAAGACGGTAAATGACAACATCATCTGCAAACAATCTAAGACGGCTACTCAGATTGTCTCTTATGCTGTTAATATAGATCAGGAACAATAGAAGGCCTATAACACTTCCTTGGGGAACGCCGGATATTAGTTCTGTTTTACTCGATGACTTCCCGTACGTATACCTCTGTATGTGCTTTAGTCTCTCGTATCTTATCCCACGATCCCTAAATGAGAAATTCGACGTCGGTGTTAGAATAGTCGCACACTCTTGCTACATTACAGGTTCTCTAAATTTAGCCAACAGGGTTCCGCGAGATCTTCAGTGCCTTTCTTCCAAAGATTCCCATCCAAGTTACTCGAACATCAGTGTTATTCTTCTGTATTATGACACGACCTACTATAAAGAGATTAGAGGTGTCTGGCTTTAATTGGGCAAGGCGTTCGGTTTACGCTTGCCATAGTGCGGAGTCCAGCCGGCTGGACAGTGGCAGGTCGCAGGAAGGCACGGCGGCCCCCTAACACGAGGCACGGAGAGCTTGTGGATCTGTCTATATTCGCACGGGCCCGGACGTGACGTCATGTCCGCCCTGGCAGCGCGCACAAAGGACTATATAGATTTATCTACATTTGTGCACGTGCAGTGCAAACCGTAGTACTTACATCGAAGCGCGATGCACCATTTTAAAGAAGAGAGAGAAACGATTCAGCTGGTATATACAGTAGATGTGTTCATAGCAACTGACGGAAAGGCATCGAGTAAAACCGAAGTGATACACTGTTGGCCATTAAAATTGCTACACCAAGAAGAAATGCACATGATAAATGGGTATTTATTGGAGAAATATATTATACTAGAACTGACATGTGATTACATTTTCACGCAATTTGGGTGCATAGATCCTGAGAAATCAGTACCCAGAACAACCACCTCTGACCGTAATAACGGCCTTGATACACCTGGGCATTGAGTCAAACAGAGCGTGGATGGCGTATATAGGTACAGCTGCCCATGCTGCTTCAACACGATACCACAGTTCATCAAGAGTAGTGACTAGCGTGCTGTGACGAGCCAGTTGCTCGGCCACCATTGACCAGACGTTTTCAGTTGGTGAGAGATCTGGAGAATGTGCTGGCCAGGGCAGCAGTCGAACATTTTCTGTATCCAGAAAGGCCCGTACAGGAACTGCAACATCCGGTCGTGTATTATCCTGCTGAAATGAAGGATTTCGCAGGGACTGAATGAAGGGTAGAGCCACGGGTCGTAGCACATCTGAAATGTAACGTCCACTGTTCAAAGTGACGTCAATGCGAACAAGAGGTCACCGAGACGTGTAAGCAACGGCACCCCATACCATCACGTCGGTTGATACGCCAGTATGGTGATGACGAATACACGCTTCAACGTGGGTTCACCTCGATGTCGCCAAACACGGATGCGACCATCATGATGCTGTAAACAGAACCTGGTTCATCCGAAAAAATTACGTTTTGCCATTCGTGCACCCAGGTTCGTCGTTGAGTACACCATCGTAGGCGCTCCTGTCTGTGATGCAGCGTCGGGGGTAACCGCAGCCATGGTCCCCGAGCTGATATTCCTTGCTACTGCAAACGTCGTCGAACTGTTCGTGCAGAATGTTGTCTTGCAAACGTCCCCATATGTTGACTCAGGGATCGAGACGTGGCTGCACGATCCGTTACAGCCATGCGGATAAGATGCCTGTCATCTCGACTGCTAGTGATACGAGGCCGTTGGGATCCAGCACGGCGTTCCGTATTACCCTCCTGAACCCACCGATTCCATATTCTGCTAACAGTCATTGGATCTCGACCAACACGAGCAGCAGTGTCGCGATACGATGAACCGCAATCTCGATAGGCTACAATCCGACCTTTATCAAAGCCAGAAACGTGATGGTAGGCATTTTTCCTCGTTACACGAGGCATCACAACAACGTTTCACCAGGCAACGCCGGTTAACTGCTGTTTGTGTATGAGAAATCGGTTGGAAACTTTCCTCATGTCAGCACGTTGTATGTGTCGCCACCGGCGCCAACCTTGTGTGAATGCTCTGAAAAGCTATTCATTTGCATATCACAGCATCTTCTTCCTGTCGGTTTAATTTCTCGTCTGTAGCACGTCATTTTCGTGGTGCAGCAATTTTAATGGCCAGTAGTGTACATGGCGTACTCAAGTCTCCAAGGAAGTATTTTACTTGTACACCCTCTTCTGCTTCTAGTATATACAAAGTATAATGGCTGTAAGTGCAGTTATTTTTATTGGGTCACTAAAGACAATGTGCTGAAAGACATTACATCAGCATTTACTCCACTTTCAGACTAATAATCATAGCTAATAGGAGTAGTGTGTTTTTAGGTTGGTTAGTACCTGCAGCAAGAGCAAGCAAAAAAAAAAAAAAAAGTTCAAATGTATATGAATTCCTAAGGGACCAAACTGCTTAGGTCATCGGTCCCTAGACTTACACACTACTTAAACTAACTTATGCTAAGAACAACACACACACCCATGCCCGATGGAGGACTCGAACCTCGGGCGGGAGGGGCCATTAACGCTTATTTTCCCCTGGGCAGCGCATCAGGCGTTGAAGTGTGGACGCATGGACGCAAAACGGTTAACCTATACTGCAGGCGTCATCCACTTGTTAGTGGTGCAGTTACGACTGTTCAGAAAACATCAGGTAGTAAATTAGGTGATGTCTTCGTGGGAAGACCATTTGACACAGACAAGAAAGAACCAGCACACTGGTGTGAGTGCATATTAAGGTACCAGATATAAAAATATCTGCACCTATATGCGCTACACACTGTATATATGATTTAGGTGACGATCTTAGCTTCCATCATAGTTGGTTTGCAGATGATGCTTTCATTCACCGACTGGTAAAGTCATCAGAAGATCAAGACCAATTGCAAAACGATTTAGGTAAGATATATGTACGGTTCAAAAAGTGGCAATTGACCCTAAATAATGAAAAGTGTGAAGTCATCCACATGAGAACTAAGAGGAATGCATTAAATTTCGGCTACACGATAAATCACACAAATGTGGAGGTTGCTAATTAAACCAAATACCTAGAAATTACAACTGCGAACAACTTAAATTGAAATGATGGCAGTGTTGTGAGGAAGGCAAATCAAGGACTGTGTTTTATTGGCAGAGCACTTAGAAGATGCAAAAAATCCATTAAATAGACTGGGTACACTACGCTTGCCCGTCCTCTGCTAGAGTATCACTGTACAATAAGAAATCCTTACCAGATAGGATTAGTAGAGGACAACGAAAAAGTTCAGAGATGGGCAGCTCGTGTTGTATTATCGCCAAATAAGGGGGGAGAATGTCACGTATATTTATACACAACTTGAGGTGGCAATCATAAAAACAAAGGCGTTTTTCATTGCGTCGAGATCTTTTCACGAAGTTTTAATCTCGAACTTTCTCTTCTGAATGCCAAAATATTTTGCTGACGTCAACCTTTGTAGGGATAAATGATCATTATAATAAAGTCGAAAAAATTACAGCTCGTCCAAAAAGATTGATGGGCTCGTTTTTCCTGCGCGCTGACAGAGAGCGGAACGGTAGAGAAATAATGTGAAAAACTGATTCGATGAACCGTCTGCCCGGTACTTAAGTGAACTGCAGAGTAGTCATGCATATGTAGAAGTAATTAGTTGTAGGACCAATAACGTTTCTGTAACGAATTTTCACTAAATAATTGATACCAATGCTGATTATGTATCCACAAAAGAAATCGACCCATCAGAATAAAGCGGTCATCGATACGCATTGTCTGAGATATCTACATGCTTGATCACGTTTTGAACCAAACTGTGAAAAGCAATCCAAACAGACACTTAATTAAAGTCAGCTTCATTAACAAACTAAAACAGATACTGTCATTATAGCAGTATATGTTGGCAGTCACATATAACTTTTGCATCATAAGTTTTATATGTTTAACTAAAAATTTTAATTATTTATTCAGAATTTTGCGTGGTTTCACCCACAGTTCAAGTGTGATTTAAGATTGCAGCTGCGAAAAGAGCCGGACACTTCCATGAAGACAGACATGCGAAACATGTGTGTACTTCTTCAAGGCGCAGTGAACGAAATCAGAAAATTGATCACTGCAATTGAAACATGTAATTATTCAAATTAGATCTGTGGTCGAACTGCTTAATGTATTGTCAAGTGTTGTATGTCATTTTTTCAGCTCTTTAGTGCACTCCTGATGACGTGTCTAGCTTTAAGATTGGATGTATATAAATAAGACTGGCAGTTACTCTGACACGTAGAGTGACGTAAGGGACATTGCGGTTAGGGGGACCAGACCCAACTAGTTTCGCAGCGTTAGAGCCACATCTTCAGGGATGCGTCTGTATGTAAACGACAGTAAAACAAATAAAGATCCTGTTTCGGTTAAAATGTAGTTGATTTATACACGAAGCTAATAGGAAAAATTATTTTCTCACATTAATTTCAGAATTTATTTCAAACTATAACCAGTGGATGAAACATTCTTTATCCAATTGTGATAAAAATGTTCAACAGTCAAGCGATCGGTGGTCAGATTTAAAACAGAGCAGAATACGGGGAACATCATCCAGATATAGCGAATATAGAATAAGAATAAATTGTTAAACCGGAGAGATATAAAAGATAAAACAAATTATATGTGTAGGTGGTGAAAGTGACGTTCAATCTGGCAAGGTAAAATAAATCACATAAAGCAGATGTTGCATGAGTATATGATAGGCGACGAAGATCAAGTGAAGATAAGATGCTTATTATAGAATAGCCCACCTAGCTAAAAGAAAGACGTGGGAAAAGTAGAACGCTGGAAATCCCGATACAGGAAATGGTTCAAATGGCTCTGAGCACTATGGGACTTAACATCTGTGGTCATCAGTCCCCTAGAACTTAGAACTACTTAAACCTAACTAACCTAAGGACATCACACACATCCATGCCCGAGGCAGGATTCGAACCTGCGACCGTAGCGGTCACGCGGTTCCAGACTGAAGCGCCTAGAACCGCACGGCCACACCGGCCGGCTACAGGAAATGTAAAGTAAGAATAAAACGATAAACCAGATAATATACAAAAGTCTAAAACAAATGACGTGTAGCTGAGTTTTGCCACTGCTACACAGTCAGCCTGAATGGAGATCTAGTGATTATTATAGTAATGGTCGCCTGCCTCCTGAATGACTTCGTGTCGCATTTATATTATTGAAATAAAGACATCCTCTAAAATCTTGGAATCCCTGGGACCGAGATCTTGTCAGTTTCAATGTCGATAACGAGCAAAAAGGGTCAAGATTCTCGATTCCCAGAATGGATGAATTGTCAGTATAAATAATTAACTCTCTCGCTGCTGTCGACGTGTGTATGCGTCCTGCCACGGCGTTCCCCAAGGGCTGTGGACACGTACGCGCCTCACTTGGGTTTCCCTACAGTACTATGGACGTCTATACGCACCCTGAACCACTGATCTCTCATTACTGCCGCCGAGTTACTTCCATACCTCGGTGAATAAAAAAATTTCGAGTATTTATCATACAATATACGTTCCTCGTTGCGTATTATCATTTGTAAAAACCTCGTTTGGATATCTTGAATCGTTTACGAGATATCACGATTGTTATGACATGTTGTTGTTGTTGGGTCTTCAGTCCTGAGACTGGTTTGATGCAGCTCTCCATGCTACTCTATCCTGTGCAAGCTTCTTCATCTCCCAGTACCTACTGCAGCCTACATCCTTCTGAATCTGCTTAATGTATTCATCTCTTGGTCTCCCTCTACGATTTTTACCCTCCACGCTGCCCTCCAATACTAAATTGGTGATCCCTCGATGTCTCAGAACATGTCCTACCAACAGATCCCTTCTTCTAGTCAAGTCGTATTTATAAATGAATATCTCTAGAACGAGATATAGCTCTAATGTGAATTTTAAAATAAAATTTTGATAGCTTATCTACGTTTCATTCCCTGCAATGCATGAGCTAAAATCAAGCATATGGAAAGTTTATGCAATGCATTTTTATCTCAGCAGATTCTTTAAAATTTCGTGTAATATTTTACTTAATTTGATGCAGTGTAGTAAATATGATGGAAAATGAAAAGAAATTCAGTTCTTCATCGAGTGAAGATACGAGGCGTATTCCGAAAGTAAGGTCCGATCGGTCGCGAAATGGAAACCACAATGAAAATACGATAAAGCTTTGCATAGGTATGTTCGATAGTGTCTCTATTATGCTCATTGATCGCGTCAAGTCTGTCTTTTCAGTTCTGAGCGCACAGTGAGTACGTAAAGGTGCCTAGCGAACGGTGTCTCCTGCCAAGTATGAGAGCTCGTGAGAAATTTCTCCTGATTTCATGCAGCCCACACGACATAATTGTCAAGCATTTCCTTCTTCATGACAGTTCTCGGCCGCACTCTGCAGGGGCAATGAGGAAGCCCCTGCAGCGTTTTCGATGGGAGGTGTTTGATCGCCCTCCATACAGCCCGGAATCTGCTTACTCCGATTTTCATCTCTGCTGACATGAACCGCTGACTATGAAGTCAACGTTTTGGCACAGACAACGAAGTGCAGGTCAGCGTAGAGAATCGGCGAAAAGTGTAGGCGGCTGCCTTCTACGATGAGGGTATTGGAAAGTTGGTACAACGCTACGAAAAAAAAAATGGTTCAAATGGCTCTGAGCACTACGGGACTTAACTTCTGTGGTCATCAGTCCCCTAGAACTTAGAACTACTTAAACCTAACTAACCTAAGGACATCAGACACATCCATGCCCGAGGCAGGATTCGAACCTGCGACTTAGCGGTCGCGCGGTTCCAGACTGTAGCGTCTAGAACCGCTCGGCCACTCCGGCCTCTCAACGTTACGACAAATGTCTCAGACGGAGCGGCGACTATGCAGAGACGTTGCTGAAAGGTGTGGCTAACTATTGCAAATAACATATTATTGATTTTCGCTGTGGTTTCTATTTCGCTACCGATCGGACCTTACTTCCGGAATACGCCTCGTATAAGACTGTAAGATGTGCAAAAATCCTATTATTGCACCTAGCACTTTTTTGAGAAATCGGATGATAAGTATTTAATATCGGCCGTAACGCCGTCTCTCAGCACAAACGCTAGCATTTGGCGAGCAGTACAGACATAATAAAATCCGTCCCAGAGCGGAATGCAAAGAACACGTCTGTAGCACTGAAAGGGTTAAGTTTGTCTGCAACCTTTAGTCCACGAGTCCTATGCGAACCTGGCATATATATATATATATATATATATATATATATATATATATATATATATATATATAGGGTGAGTCACCTAACGTTACCGCTGGATATATTTCGTAAACCACATCAAATACTGGCGAACCGATTCCACAGACCGAACGTGAGGAGAGGGGCTAGTGTAATTGTTTAATACAAACCATACAAAAATGCACGGAAGTATGTTTTTTGACACAAACCTACGTTTTTTAAATGGAACCACGTTAGCTTTGTTAGCACATCTGAACATATAAACAAATACGTAATCAGTGCCGTTTGTTGCATTGTAAAATGTTAATTACATCCGGAGATATTGTAACCTAAAGTTGACGCTTGAGTACCACTCCTCCGCTGTTCGATCGTGTGTATCGGAGAGCACCGAATTACGTAGGGATTCAAAGGGAACGGTGATGGACCTTAGGTACAGAAGATACTGGAACAGCACATTACGTCCACATGCTAACACCATTTTATTGGTCTTTTTCACTGGCGCACATGTACATTACCATGAGAGGTGAGGTACACGTACACACGTGGTTTCCATTTTCAATTGCGGAGTGGAATAGAGTGTGTCCCGACATGTCAGGCCAATAGATGTTCAATGTGGTGGCCATCATTTGCTGCACACAATTGCAATCTCTGGCGTAATGAATGTCGTACACGCCGCAGTACATCTGGTGTAATGTCGCCGCAGGCTGCCACAATACGTTGTTTCATATCCTCTGGGGTTGTAGGCACATCACGGTACACATTCTCCTTTAACGTACACCACAGAAAGAAGTCCAGAGGTGTAAGATAAGGAGAACGGGCTGGCCAATTTATGCGTCCTCCACGTCCTATGAAACGCCCGTCGAACATCCTGTCAAGGGTCAGCCTAGTGTTAATTGCGGAATGTGCAGGTGCACCATCATGCTGATACCACATACGTCTACACGTTTCCAGTGGGACATTTTCGAGCAACGTTGGCAGATCATTCTGTAGAAACGCGATGTATGTTGCAGTGCTCTCCGATACACACGATCGAACAGCGGAGGAGTGGTACTCAAGCGTCAGCTTTAGGTTACAATATCTCCGGATGTAATTAACATTTTACAATGCAACAAACGGCACTGATTACGTATTTGTTTGTATGTTCAGATGTGCTAACAAAACTGACGTGGTTCCATTTCAAAAACATAGGTTTGTGTTAAAAAACATACTTCCGTGCATTTTTGTATGGTTTGTATTAAACAATTACACTAGCCCCTCTCCTCACGTTCGGTCTGTGGAATCGGTTCGCCAGTATTTGATGTGGTTTACGAAATATATCCAGCGGTAGCGTTAGGTGACATCCTGTATACAGGGTGATCCATTGATAGTGACCGGGCCAAATATCTCACGAAACAAGCATCAAACGAAAAAACTACAAGGAACGAAACTCGTCTAGCTTGAAGAGAGAAACCAGATGGCGTTATGGTTGGCCCGCTAGATGGCGCTGCCATAGGTCAAACGGATATCAACTGTGTTTTTTTGAATAGGAACCCCCATTTTTATTACATATTCCTGTAGTACGTAAAGAAATACGAATGTTTTAGTTGGACCACTTTTTTCGCTTTGTGATAGATGGCGCTGTAATAGTCACAAACGTATAAGTACGCGGAATCATGTAACATTCCGCCAGTGCGGACGGTATTTGCTTCGTGATACATTACTCGTGTTAAAATGGACCGTTTACCAATTGCGGAAAAGGTCGATATCGTGTTGATGTATGGCTATTATGACCAAAATGCCCAACGGGCGTGTGCTATGTATGCTGCTCGGTATCCTGGACGACATCATGCAAGTGTCCGGACCGTTCGCCGGATAGTTACGTTATTTAAGGAAACAGGTAGTATTCAGCCACATGTGATACGTCAACCACGGCCGGCAACAAATGATGATGCAGAAGTAGGTGTTTTAGCTGCTGTCGCGGCTAATCCGCACATCAGTGTCAGACAAATTGCGCGAGAATCGGGAATCTCAAAAACGTCGGTGCTGAGAATGCTACATCAACATCGATTGCACCCGTACCATATTTCTATGCACCAAGAATTGCATGGCGACGACTTTGAACGTCGTCTACAGTTCTCCCACTGGGCACAAGAGAAATTACGGGACGATGACAGATTTTTTGCACGCGTTCTACTTAGCGACTAAGCGTCATTCACCAACAGCGGTAACGTAAATAATATGCACTATTGGGCAACTGAAAATCCACGATGACTGCGACAAGTGGAGCATCAGCGACCTTGGCGGGTTAATGTGTGGTGCGGCGTTATGGGAGGAAGGATAATTGGCCCCCATTTTATCGATGGCAATCTAAATGGTGCAATGTATGCTGATTTCCTACGTAATGTTCTACCGATGTTACTACAAGATGTTTCACTGCATGACAGAATGGCGATGTACTTCCAACATGATGGATGTCCGGCACATAGCTCGCGTGCGGTTGAAGCGGTATTGAATAACATATTTCATGACACGTGGATTGGTCGTTGAAGCACGTTCACCGGATCTGACGTCTTCGGATTCCTTTCTGTGGGGAAAGTTGAAGGATATTTGCTATCGTGATCCATCGACAACGCCTGACAACGTGCGACAGCGCATTGTCAATGCATGTGCGAACATTACGGAAGGCGAACTACTCGCTCTTGAGAGGAATGTCGTTACACGTATTGCCAAATGCATTGAGGTTGGCGGACACCGTTTTGAGCATTTATTGCATTAATGTGGTATTTACAGGTAATCACGCTGTAACAGCATGCGTTCTCAGAAATTATAAGTTCACAAAGGTACATGTATCACATTGGAACAACCAAAATAAAATGTTCAAACGTACCTACTTTCTGGATTTTAATTTAAAAAACCTAGGTGTTAGCAACTGTTCGTCTAAAATTGTGAGCCATATGTTTGTGACTATTACAGTGCTATCTATCACAAAGCGAAAAAAGTGGTCCAACTGAAACATTCGTATTTCTTTACGTACTACACGAATATGTAATAAAAAATGGGGGTTCCTATTTCAAAAAACGCAGTTGATATCCGTTTGACCTATGGCAGCGCCATCTAGCGGGCCAGCCATAGCGCCATCTGGTTTCCCCCTTCAAGCTAGACAAGTCTCGTTCTTTGTAGTTTTTTCGTTTGACGCTTATTTCGTGAGACATTTGGCCCGGTCACGATCAATGGATCCCTTATGGTTCAGCGCAGCAATGTGAGCCAATAACTTTGCTCTCTTTTTCAGGGGTAAGTTCGGCACGGTGTACCGCTGCCGCGAGAAAAGTACTGGTCTCCGGCTGGCGGCCAAAATGGTGTCCACACCCAAGCGCGAAGACCGCCGCAATGTGGAGCGAGAGGTGGACGTGATGCGCGTGCTGCAGCACCCCAGGCTCATACAGCTCTACGACGCCTTCGACAACGGCAAGACCATGTGCGTCGTTCTAGAGCTGTTAGTATCCACTTCTGTTCTTCCTCTGCACTCACATTTACACCCTAACCACTGACTGGTCTGATGCAGCTCTCGACGCTATCAGTGTAAGTCTCCTAATCTCTGCAGAACTCCTGAACACTACATTTCAACACTCAAGGCTTAATCTCCCTCTGCTACAGGGGATGGGCAAAAATTTGGAAACAAGACATTAAAAAACTAAACTCCGCCCGAACAGGCCTTGGAAGGCCCAACGGCACACCGACGGCCGCCGTGTCATCCTGAGCCCACAGGCGTCACTGGATGGGGATATGGAGGAGGATGTGGTCAGCACACCGCTCTCCCAGCCGTAGGTCAGTTTACGAGAATTGAGGAGCTACTTCTCAATGAAGTAGCTCCTCAATTTGCCTCACAAGGGCTGAGTGCATCCCGCTTGCCAACAGCGGTCGGCAGACCGGATGGTCACCCATCCAAGCGCCAGCCCAGCTCGACAGCGCTTAACTTCGGTGATCTGACAGGAACCGATGTTACCACCGCGGCAAGGCCTTTGGCCGTGGTTTGATATGGCAGCCCAAAAAGACACTTTTTGACTGTAAATGCCCCTTTCACGAAATCTCATTCGACGTTCAGTAGCCAAAATGCTCATAATTTCTTTATTGACCACACCATTAACATGGATGTTCGCCTCGTCAGAAAACCAGAGATAATTCAGGAATCCTTCCCCTTCCCTCTGCATTACCCAAGCAGCAGAGTTACGCCTGTCTTCTTTTTCTGCTGACCCAGATGAGTACGGAGCATTGTCATTTTATATGAGAATAAATAAATGTCTAAATCAAGAATGTGCTGAACAGGTAACGTGATATTCCAAGCTATTCTTTTTGACTTAAGATGTGCTTTGCATTGCCAGTCTCACAGCTTCCACGTTTTCAGGTGATCTGATATGAAACACATCCTATTATTTTCAAATTTCTGGTGTAATCTGTAGATTTTCTACTTAGCGAGAGTCCACCGTGTGTTAAAATGTTAACGAAAACAGCTCTGTGTAATAACCATACTCTGCGTGTAAAAGCACTAACTTGGCTCTTTGTTCAGCAGTCAGCCATTTCATATCCACCATCTTAACCGATGTAAGCTGTGCCCTAGCGGGCTCTTCGGGAACCACTGCATACACCACCCGTGTTTTCTAATGTGTCGCTTTAAGAATCACCCTGAAATAAATATCAAATGCTTCAATATCTCCTGTGCAGCCTTGAACGTTTTTGAACAGGTCTTGAGAAGAGGAAATATATTACCGAATAACAAGTTTGGGTGCTAATTAAATAAGACATCTTGGATTCATATCTTCGTAACAAACAAAGATACAAGAAACGCACTCATGCTGATTAATGTCCACTGGCAGCTAAACAACATTTGTTTGGCATTTCCTTTTTATTTTGCGTGGTCAGAATGCATGGGACACCCTGTATACATAACCACATTGATATTTAACATGTAATATATAGAGGAACAGCTATCTACATGCAGTAAGTACATAGGCTTCTCTAAGCTATTTATCATTAACTCAGCAGAAATTTTACCCCTGGACCTAAATAATAAGATAATTTGTAGTAGACTCGGTGTTTAGTAGGTTTTAATTTTCTTTTTTACTTGTAATGATTAATAATTTCTTGCTCTGTGTCAGATTCAGACTGTTAATCTTTGAAGACTTTACCCTGAAATACAGAATCATTCTTTGAACTAAGACAATGACGCAAAGTCCATGTGGTCGTTTTTTCCTGCTGTATTGTGGATAAAAGTAAGAAATAAACAGAAACTTATTTTTATTAGTAGCAACAAATACAATTGAGGAGTAAATGTACTGAGAAAGGAATGTAAGAACTTCAGGATTTTTAAAGAAGCACCTGCGTGATGTCTAGATAGCAACTTTACACACTATTTCTACAGCTCACTTTTGCTGTAAAAATATTTTGTTTGCTTTAGCTGGCATGCCCCAAACATAATTACCTCAGAAAAAAGGCAGTGAGCGTATGTAAATCGACAGAACCTCGGTCTTCAAGTTAACGCAATGAGACAGACTTATGAGTGCAGTATATGCTAAATTAAGCTTCTTGTAAATTATCTATATGTCGGCCCTATTTTAGCTTGTTAAGCACTCGGACCCAAAGTAATTTTAAACATACGTTTCATTCAGTATGACAATCAGTTTCAGTTTCATATACTAGTAGTGCTTTTTATTCCCCTGAAACTGCATAATATGAACCTGTATGAGATCAAGACTTGAACTATTTGTTGTGAACCATTTGTAGGCCCGTCTGTGTCTGGTGTGGCTGAATATGCTAGTATCAATTTGCAATAATCTCAGTTTTTAAACAATCCTTCAAATTCACTGGAAAGTCGTTAACATAGGTTAGGAAGGGGAACAGTCCTAATACCGAAAATTGTGTACTAGAGTTCCTTAGCTACGCTGAAATTTAAATTCTACAACACTTAGTACCTACCGCTGAACAGAAGGACACGGACAGCGATTTAAATGACTGATTTTATGTTCTATTTGCAGTATTGAAGGAGGTGAACTTTTTGAAAGAGTCATCGATGATGATTTCATCCTCACAGAGAAGTCCTGCACCGTTTTTATGAGACAAATATGCGAAGGCATGGAGTTCATACACTCCAAACACATTCTGCATTTAGACATGAAGGTAAGCTAAACATGAGTTTCCTATCCTACAAGAATACTTTACATAACATACGCTCTATCTTCTCATTGTTTATTTTCACATTTCAGCCAGAAAACATATTGTGCCTCACAAAAACTGGAAACAGAATAAAAATAATTGACTTCGGACTAGCCAGAAAGTTCGACCCAACCAAGAAACTGCAAGTTCTGTTTGGGACACCAGAATTTGTTGCTCCGGAAGTTGTGAATTTTGACCAGATTGGATTCGGCACTGACATGTGGTCGATTGGAGTTATTTGCTACGTACTGTAAGTAGAAGAATTTTTATCTATTATAGTTTAAAAGGAGTTACGTATTAACAGAATCTTAAAAACATTTGGCAATGGTGTTTAGGAGGTACAAAGCGGTACAATAAGGTTGTTTTGAACAAGAGATAACTTAGTTTGATGCGTGTCTGTTTCTTCAGAATAATTTTTGTTTTAGCGCAGTCAGCAATTCTGCATCGTCAACTATTTCTCATATTTTTTATGTTCACCACTTATCTGAGCACTCTAGCTTCTTATATATTAAAAAGAATTATTCCGTATTTTTAGACGTAGAGTACAGACTGAAATAAGAAAACAAGTCCAGTAAACATGGACTCCAATATCTATGCCTTAAGAACTATGAGCATTTGTTCATCTTAGCTATTGTGAAACACATCTCTTCTACTGCTTATTCTTTACATTCCATATTCTGCGAGGTTGTAGCAGGGGTCAAAATAAGAAAAAAATTTCAAGCAAACATGGGCTCCAAAAGCATTCCTTCAGAGTTATGAGCACTTGTTCAGTGTTTGAGAGTAGCGAAGATGGAGTGCTCGTAGCTCTTAAGGTATGCATTTTAGGGCTCATGTTAACTGGACGGTTTTGTCTTATTTTGGTCCATTATATAGCCTCTCAAAACTGGGATACATTTTTAACATCCTGTATTTCTAAGTTTTTTTTTTAAGAACCATCCTCCTCTGTAGCTGCACAAACACATCCTGTAAATTATGTAGACCCCTTCCAGTTTCACCATGAGGGAAAAAGTGGCAAAGAATCTGCTCCAGAAATGGATGGAGACTATAAGAAATTTTTGTACTACTTTCGGCCCATTCTTTCGCGTGTGGAATATTATTGAAACTCAATAAACGTGCTATTACTTCTCAGCAACTTTCGTAGATAGTGTACATGATTCAGAACAATCTTTGGTACATGCAAAATCAATTCTCAGTATCAACTAACAGCCAGTCCTCCATTGGCTGTCCTAACATTTTGCCACTTTATGGCACGCGAAGTCAAATTGTGCTCTGCTGCAAATATCTTTGGGAACAGCTGAATTACTTTGGATCAATGATCTTTTCCACGTCTTCGAGTATGTAAGTTTATCGAAGACACGTTAGTGATTGGCTGACCACCGTTGATCGATCGATCATCTTTCCCAATACTCTCTTGACACAGGAAATCTCTGCATTGCCTGTGTGATGGAAGTAAAAGTAAACCTGGTTCTCAGTGCAGTTTGGTAGAATGTCGCATGTCTCCGAACCCGGACGAGACAATGAAGCTTTTTCCCAGAGATAAAATTTGTCAAAGAGGATATCTTCTTTAGACCATGTGTATATTGTCATTTTACAGCAAGAAAGTTTGTCAGCCGCCGAATCGGTGTACATCACAGCGATGTCATTCGAACATTCGGCCACTATAGTGGGACACAGATCTGCTTCGTAGTAGTCTTCGCGGTCAGCAACGGCAGCTGATGGCGGCTGCATACAAACCATGGATCGTAGAAGAATGGAGCAGAACTGCGTCCTGCGACTCTGGAGCCAAGTTTTTTTTCAAAAATCCCTCTTTGATCTACTTCTTTCCCATTCACGGAGGTCATAGAGCCATTTTTCCCATTTGTATTCCAATTTGACTTAATTTGTATCCGCAGTTCGCGCTGTCGTAGCACTCCATCAAGGTAGGTGCTGCACGTAATTTTCGCCTGAAGCATCGTCCTCTTACAGAATTCCTTTGTTGTGAGAACGAGGCAGTGATAAGCATTCACAAAAGACTGAAGAAGATGTATGGCGAAAGTTGGCACGCCAGTACCCGGGACCACCCACACAGCGAGAGACCGAACACTGCACGGACTCCTGACAAAATGCAAAGTGTTTACGACCTGATTTTGGTTGGCAAACGCATAGCAGTGAATTGACTGTCAATGCTAGTAGGAGTAGGAGAAGCGAGTGTGTGCAGAATATTAACAGTTTAAGCCGAAAAAAGTTTGTGCCACATGGGTTCCGAAAATTTGATGAATGTCCACGAAGAAACACGGAAGCCAGTGTGCAGCTAACTTTTGGAATAGTGCGAGATTTCCGGAGCTGGCTTCCATACAGGAATTGTGACGAGAGATGAAACCTAGTTGCATGACTTTGTAGCAGAGACGGATGGCAGTTAATGGAATGGCACCATGCAAAAACACACCCGAAGATGAAGAGATTGAAAATTATGCCTTCAAAGGTAAAAGTGATAGTTAGTGTGTTTTTTGATTCAGAAGAACTGTTGCTTAAGGATATCTGACCACAGTGAACCACTATTAAATCTGATGTGTATGTGGTAACTCTAAAGAAACTTCATAACTGCATTCTACAACATCGGTAAAACACGAAGTTTTGCTGTTATCCAGCCACATATCGGTCAGAAAACCACCACCGGACCCGCAAAGCTTGGGTGAACAATATTAAAACACCAACCTTACACCCCTGATCTGGCACCGATTCAGCAAACTGAAGGAATGCCTCCGTAGAAGAAGGTTCGAAGTTGACTCAGTTGGGAAGGCTGCTACAGGGGCTCAAAAGTGCTTATCCTGACTTCTTGCCGTGCAGGTATACAGGCTTTAGTTCCATGATGGCGTAAGACAATTGAAAGAGACGGAGATTATTTGGAAAAATGACATTTTTTGTCTTTCAAGAACGTATCAATATTCTGTGAAAATGTAAAAGACATGATAAATAGATTGGATGTTTAAAAAAAAACATTCTTCGTTCTTTTTGGAGTGACTCTCGTAGAAGAGTACGGAGACGGCCAGGAACCAATGCTCGTCTCAGGTATGAAGTCCCACTGGTTCAGAAGAGGAGGTTAAGCCAGTCACCTCTTGCGCCAGGGTGTTGTGTGGACGTCGGATGCTCTTATCACTACCAAGGGTAATTTGAGGACTGTGCAGTATCGGGGCAGAATCCCCCACCTATTTACCAGCCTTACAATCAACGTTTTGGCGTTAGTTTCGTCATTTAAAGCAATAATGAACGAGCAGACCTTACCCATCTCGTGATGACCTCCCTCTTAGAGTGGACTCAAAAAATGGTTCAAATGGTTCTGAGCACTATGGCACTTAACATCTGAAGTCATCAGTCCCCTAGGCTTAGAACTACTTAAACCTAACTAACCTAAGGGCATCACACACATCCATGCCCGAGGCAGGATTCGAACCTGCGACCGTAGCAGCAGCACGGTTCCGGACCGAAGCGCCCAGAACCGCTCGGCCACAGCGGCCGGCTGTTGGAGTGGACTCCAGTATCTGTTATCAACCTAGTTGAGCGTGTTTGGGACCAGCTGAAACTTACAGTTCGTCGTCGCAGGAACTCTTTTCATACACTGGATGATAGATCACTAAGTGGAACAGGTTTCTCAGCCATGTATCGACCATCTTGTGAGCAGAATTCCAAGGAAGATCCAAGCATGTCACAGTGTTTATCAATTCGAGACATAAAGTCTGAAAATGAGTCCGCGATCGTATTAAGGCACTTTATTTGTAAAGGTCCGTCTTGATCACAAAAAATGGTTCAAATGACTCTGAGCACTATGGGACTTAATATCTATGGTCATTAGTCCCCTAGAACTTAGAACTACTTAAACCTAACTAACCTAAGGACATCACACAACACCCAGTCATCACGAGGCAGAGAAAATCCCTGACCCCGCCGGGAATCGAACCCGGGAACCCGGGCGCGAGAAGCGAGAACGCTACCGCACGACCACGAGCTGCGGACTCTTGATCACATAGAGTATACAATTAACAGTTACCAGTTTCAGCCTTTGCCATCTTCTGATATGTTACAAAGAGACAAATAGTGGTCTAAAAACATATGTTTAATTGTATGAAGCTATTTCTACAACAGACCCAGTGATACGTACATAAGAAAAAAAAAGAAAATATTAACTTGAGTACCAGCCATGTATAACAGTCATACATACTATAAAAATATCCTGATGTAAGTATCAACGTCAGTCTGTATATCTAAGTACATAGTAAGACCTAGTAATAATTTATTTGTGTAAATAAAGGATGCACTCAGGTATTTACCGGCACTTTCTGTATAGACTGGCTTTGATACTTATATCAAAATATTTTTATGGCACGTATGGCTAGTATACACCGAGGAGAACAAAAGTCGTGGGATACCTTCCAATATCGCGTCGAACTACCTTTTGCTGGGCGTAATGCAGCAAGTCGACGTGGCATGGACTCAGCAAGTCGTTAGAAGTTCCCTGCAGAAATACTGAGCCATGATACCTCTATAGCCATCCATAATCACGAAAGTGTTTCCGGTGCAGCATTTTTTGCACGAACTAGCCTTTTGACTATGTCCCATAAATGTCCGATGGGAATTGCGTCGGACAATCTGAGTGGCCAAATCATTGGCTCGAATAGTCCAAAATGTTCTTCAAAACATTAGCGAACATTTGTGGCCCAGTGACATGGCGCATTGTCGTCCATAAAAATTCCATCGCTGATGTTCTCCAAGTAGCCGAACATAACAATTCCCAACAATGAGCGGGTCAGTCTGACCTGAGGACTCAGTCCATTCCATGTAAACGCAGACCACACTATTATGGAGCCACCACCAGCTTGCACACTGCCTTCTTGACAGATTGGATCCATGGCTTCGTGGGGCCTGCGCCGCATTCGAACACTTCCTGAGAGGCACCCACATGCCTTGCTCATACTGTGGCATCAAGCAGTCAGGCCTGCAAGATGAGTGGTCTGCCAAGCGAGTGGATTCATTCTTAATTTTATCGAGTAACATGAACTCTCGTACTCCAATTTAAGTTACAAGTTATCCTCCTATATGATTAATACGCAACGGAAACATGCATCTGACTATTAATAATTTACAGAGCTCTGACTGTACACTACGCACTGGCAATACCACATTTTCTTTTTGTCTTTTATTTAACGGCTTTTGTCAGCACGTGGCCACCGCACTGAATATGAATGGCGCACACATTATAAATTCGGGACATTATGACAACACACAATTCGAAGGAATAGTCTACCAATCTTTTTCTTTTCACTATCTTATTTATTCCGATAAATTCTCTAACCTAAACACACAAATTCTACAACCTACAACAATAACACATAAGAAATTCCGCCCAGTGGGCATGGCTTTACAATGGTGAATCTCTATATTATGGTCTCGTAATTACTTTTAACGCTACTGTGCACTTTCTGGATAGGATGGTGGATCTTTTATTATACCTCACACTTCGACTCTCACAATCATCATCACTAAACTTTCCTCCAGACCGAGCGGTACCGAAGGAACAAGCATAACCCACTAATCTTTTGAAACTACCTCGCTACTCTCTCATGCAAACCACCCATACCCAAATTACATGACATACACCACACTACAACATGAAATACTACACAAAGATTGGTTACAACATTTTCACTTTCAGCTTTCCCACTTCAATTAATATTTATCCCAGTTTCACACGACACTGCCCCACTTTGTAATTCTACTTTCCTACTGTGAACTCTGGAGATATATGCACGTCTTCCTGTGCAATGCAAGCCAAGTGGCGTTGCTGGATAGACGGCCGACTCACCTTGATTCTCTCTCAGAGTTTAAATCTAGCGTCACACGGAATCACATCACACAATTTAACATTAAGAACATCACACACGCGAGTCCTCAACTGATACCATGGACGAGTACTTCTCTTTATCCTTTGTCTCATACACAGATTGAGACTCACACAGTACTCACCACATGGAAGTACTCGTCTCTAATTTCAAGTCCTGCACACGCCATTTCTTAAATATTTCAACTTATGGTACACACGCTATTTCATAAATACTTCAACTTATTGTACACACGCTAGTAATTCAGCTTAACTTAAGCACACGGAAGTATTTCAACTTATTGCTACACGTGGTTTCATTGTGACCATTGGTCACTTCTGAAGATTACTACAATCCCTTTAATATTACCTGCCTGACATTTAATTCTCCCCAGAAAAGTTCCTGAAATAGAGAAATTATTATTTCAAACTACTCTTAAATATTCCACATGCATACCATGTCTCCACTCTTTCATCATTACGAAGCACAACTAAAACAGGTCTTAACAGCACAAGATCCAGCGGCAGAGTGGTGAAACATGGCCGTTCCTGAGGTTCTCTCCCATCTCTGTCGAGGTGGGGGAAGCACCTTGCTATCGTATTGGTCAGCCACATTTCAGGCGCTCAAAGCTCTGGTAAATTTCATCTCTTTGGTCCCACCAAAGGTGGCCAAAGGATCGATTCAAAGATGATCATATATTCACATTCACTATCTGCGGTTAGCAGACGACCATACATTCATTCATTTCACAGATCTCACCAAATTGGATGTAGGGATTTATTTTGTGGGAGTGCACATATGATCAATTAAATAAATAAATTGTCATTCTTTCCCACACTGGTATCCGGCTTCGCTGTATTAATTGAAATTGAGTTATTTTACAAAAAAAATGTGTTCTTCTGACAAAAATAATGAAGTATGTTGTACCTATTTTCAATGTCGGGCGGCACTGTACCCTTTCATTCCAACTGAAATCAGGACTCGTCTGACCAGGCCACGGTTTTTCAGTCGTCTAGCGTCCAACCGATATAGTCACGAGCCCAGGAAAGTCGCTGCAGGCGATGTCTTCCTGTTAGCAATGGCACTCGCGTCGGTCGTCTGCTGCCACAGCTCATTAATGCCAGATTTCGCCGCACTGTCCAAACGGATACGTTCGTCGTACGTCCTATTTTGATTTCTACGGTTATTTTACGCAGTGTTGCCTGTCTGTTAGCATGGGCAACTCTACGCAAACGCAGCTTGTCTCGGTCATGAAGTGAAGGCCGTCGGCCACTGCGTTATCCGTGGTGAGAGGTAATGTCAGAAATTTGGTATTCTCGGCACACTCTTGACACTGTGGATCTCGGAATATTGAATTCTCTAACAATTTCCGAAATGGAATATTTCAAGCGTCTAGCTCCAACTACCACTCCGCGTTCAAAAGTCTGTTAATTCCCCTAGTGTGGCCATAATCACGTCGGAAACCTATTCACAAGGATCACCTGACAACACATGGCAGCTCCATCAGTGCGCTGTCCTTTTATACCTTGTGTACGCGATACTACTGCCATCTGTGTATTTACACATCGCTATAACATCACTTGTCCGCAGCTCGTGGTCCCGCGGTAACGTTCTCGCTTTCCGAGACCGATATCCCGGGTTCGATTCCCGGCGGGATCACGTATTTTCACCTGCCCCGAGATGACTGGATGTTGTAGTGTCGCCTTCATCATCACTCATCCCCATTACGGTCGGAGGAAGGCAACAGCAAATCACCTCCATTAGGAGGGACTTCATTTCCATTTCCATAACATCACTTGTCACCTCAGCGTACATGGCTGATAATCATGTTAGTATTTTTTATTTTTCTTGTGTATCGCTAGGCCTGATGTAGAAATTCCTTCAGCTAAATAAATTAGGTTTTTATATCATGGTTTTTCTATTTATAACAGATCTGAAGATGGTAGTGGCCGAAACTGGTACTTGTGAATCGTACAATTTATGTGGTCAAGAGAGATCTTTACAAATAACGTGTTACACCGCATGGCGTGCTATAACATTGTACCCATTGTTACCCTGCACCATATTTTGATTTTTCAGATGTACAAAGATTTTGAAACAGATTTGGAAACATATTTGGCACCACGCACAAACGTTTTCCTCTTCCACTTCAAGGAGGGCGTTGGTCCGTTCCGGAACCAAAGGAATTTAACAAAACTGATGCCTCCATCCGTCCTATGTCCTGTTTTCCAGTTAGATCGAAATTTAACGCTTGCCATGACAGGTGCTCAGGTGGCATCATTTTATATGCTTGGTTGTATTAAAAGATAAAAACATAAAATACAAGATATGGTCATACCATTTTTGTAGCATTTAATAACTTTTATCATTCTTGCTTTTATGTCTAGTAGTTGTCTTTTATTATTACTCCGCACTCTGTCCCTTAGCGTTTGTCCAAGAAGTGACCTCAAAAGCTCATCCCAGTTGCTTCAATTCTTCGTTCATCTCCTCTTTTTATGATTCAGTTGCCGGCCGCGGTGGTCTAGCGGTTCTGGCGCTGCAGTCCGGAACCGCGGGACTGCTACGGTCGCAGGTTCGAATCCTGCCTCGGGCATGGGTGTGTGTGATGTCCTTAGGTTAGTTAGGTTTAAGTAGTTCTAAGTTCTAGGGGACTTATGACCTAAGATGTTGAGTCCCATAGTGCTCAGAGCCATTTGATCCCATTTTTTATGATTCAGTTTTCTCTATCACACATAAGAGCAGGCTTAGCTACCACGTTGTGTAATCTTAGTGTTATCTCTTTCCTCATAGTTCTACGAAGATACCTCCCTACACAACCATTTATGTTCCTGTATATTTGAACCACATCTGAATTTTTTTCGTATATCGATACCCTTGTTCCGAGATATTTACACGAATTTACCTGTTGTGCGCCTCTTTATGAAGCGCCAAGTATTTTAAGAGAGTTTAAATTTTTAAAAGGAATTTTAGATGTTTTTGTTGTCGTCTTCAGTCCTGAGACTGGTTTGATGCAGCTCTCCATGCTACTCTATCCTGTGCAAGCTTCTTACTTACTGCAACCTACATCCTTCTGAATCTGCGTAGTGTATTCATCTTTTGGTCTCCCTCTACGATTTTTACCCTCTACGCTGCCCTCCAATGCTAAATTTGTGATCCCTTGATGCCTCAGAACATGTTCTACCAACCGGTCCCTTCTTCTTGTCAAGTTGTGCCACAAATTCCTCCCCAATTCTATTCAATACATCCTCATTAGTTATGTGATCTACCCATCTAATCTTCAGCATTCTTCTGTAGCACCACGTTTCGAAAGCTTCTATTCTCTTCTTGTCCAAACTATTTATCGTCCATGTTTCACTTCCATACATGGCTACACTCCATACAAATACTTTCAGAAACGACTTCCTCACACTTAAATCTATACTCGATGTTAACAAATTTCTCTTCTTCAGAAACGCTTTCCTTGCCATTGCCAGTCTACATTTTATATCCTCTCTACTTCGACCATCATCAGTTATTTTGCTCCCAAAATCGCAAAACTCCTTTACTACTTTAAGTGTCTCATTTCCTAATCTAATTCCCCTCTGCATCACCCGACGTAATTCGACTACATTCCATTATCCTCGTTTTGCTTTTGTTGATGTTCATCTTATATCCTCCTTTCAAGACGATGTCCATTCCGTTCAACTGCTCTTCCAAGTCGTTTGCTGTCTCTGACAGAATTACAATGTCATCGACGAACCTCAACGTTTTTATTTCTTCTCCATGGACTTTAATACCTACTCCGAATTTTTCTTTTGTTTCCTTTACTGCTTGCTCAATATACAAATTGAATAACATCGGGGACAGGCTACAACCCTGCCTCACTCCCTTCCCAACCGCTGCTTCCCTTTCATGCCCCTCGACTCTTATAACTGCCATCTGGTTTCTGTACAAATTGTAAATAGTCTTTCGCTCCCTGTATTTTATCCCTGCCACCTTTAGAATTTGAAAGGGAGTATTCCAGTCAACTTTGTCAAAAGCTTTCTCTTGTATACATGTATATAATAAAAATTAAGGTATCTTAAAGTGATATGGTTTATGTACAGTTCAATGTTCGTCCAAGAGTAACAACACAATAAGGAGTCAGCGCTCCTAGTTTTTTCATTTTTCATGTTATATTACCGTGTACTACAATGGAACGGTCATTGCTGCCTTTGTTCTATAGAGACTGCATCTGAAAGCACTCCTGTACTAATAAATGTAAGTTTCTTGTACTAACTGAAGAGTTATTCAACGTTCTTTACGTAATTGTCCACCTTTTCGTTATCCTGAAGCATTATATACGGCCACTGTGAGTGTACTAGTGGAAGCTAGTGTGGATAGCGTAAGACAGTTAACTTACTTTCATTATTAATAACAATTTCTTTTATCTACCGTTTATCAGAACCTCCATGCAGTTCCTTGCTTTGAAGGTCGATGTTCTTATCAAGTCATGCAGTTTAGACTAATTTTTAGTAAACAGATTTTTCAAACGCAACCACACAAGCCGAAGCTACTCAATAACTTTGGTTTGAGCAAAAATTCAGTTCAATAAAAAAAGAATTAAATGAAAATAAGAGTTAAAAAGAATTTCCTAGATCCAGTCTTTGCTAAGAATTCAGTGCTTGATTCAAGATATTATTTCAACTCAGATAATCATGTCCTCAGTTACAAAGAATTTATAACTGATCCTCACGAAACATTGCTGTAACCCAAGAATATAAAGATTTCATTACCCTTTTGTTGTAATATAACGCCAAATATTAATAGAGGTCAGTTATACTGTTCTATTATTTTATAGTCTGTCATTATTTTTGCCCTCCTTATGTGTTTCCCTTCCATTGCCATTACATTTATTTTATTTCTTGTAAAGAACTTTCACGGTCTGATAGAAATACTTGGTCGTCTGCACATAAAATGGGGTTAATAAATTTATTCTTCCTAGATCCATCTTCTTGGTGTTTTTAATACTATCATTCTTCTATAACTTTGTTGGCATATACAGTATATCAAAGTGGATTGGTGGGAGACCACATCTTCGTTGTTTCCTTTGAATAAAATGTGGAATAGTAAACTTTCCATTGGTTTAGTGACAATGTAACATTTTTCCCCTTTAGTGTTCTATGACTAACAGAATTCAATCAATTTAGGGGTACATAGTAGTCAGTGAGTTTTCTCATATTTCATCGTACCTATCATATCGTATGCCTTCTCGTAGTCTAATAAGACCATAAAGAATGGCTAGATGAAATGTTGCGCCTACGCAGGACCTGCCTTTAGAATACTGCAGTGTTCCTCTCGTAAAAATACTTCTGCTATTGGCTGGAGCTTTCTTTTAATGATAGATGAATATACTTTATAAGCTGCATGTAGAATGTTTATATCCCTGTAATTTGAGAATTCTTTTTCATCTCATTCTTATCTCTTTATCTGCATTCACAGTTTATTTAAAAACAAGGCCAGAGAAGACATGACGGTAAAAAATTCTAAAACTATGACTGATTTCTTCAGGGAAGTGAATGCTTGGTTTCTCACAAAAAGAACACTAGGTACAATACAAGATGCAGAAATGAAATTTCTAAGAAGAACAAAAGGCTGCTTACGAAGAGACCACCCATGAAATGAAACAGTGCGACAAGAACTAAAAGTAGAGCCGAGAGCAGAATAACCGAACACCGCAAAAACTTGTTGCGGACAGATAGAGAGAATGGACAGGAAACAACTTCCCAAAAGAGGCTTTGCTTAGAAACCAGCGGAAATAAGAGACGTTGAAAGACCTAAGAAGAGATGGACGGACAATTTGTGAAGCTGGAACAGGCACAATGAAGTGTAGAAGAAGAAAAGATGTGCAAAGCTTTCCAATTAGGTTTTGTTTTGATTTCACATGAATGCTAATTTTTTGTTTCGTGCGATATATTCTTCCATCCCTTTTTCCGTTGAATCTGAGGCCCCATACATCCGCGTATATGCTGGTGCTGCAAAACTTTTAGGCCAGTTGAGAAACGGAGGCTGAGCAACTTTTAATTTGTGTTTCAGGTTATCTGGCCTATCTCCGTTTATGGGGGACACTGACGTGGAGACGATGGCAAACGTGACCATAGCCAAATATGACTTCGACGATGAAGCCTTCAATGAAATCTCCGATGACGCAAAGGACTTCATAGAAAAGCTGCTGGTTAAGGACATAGAGTACGTAGTCAACACGCATGGATTTCTCTTCTTTAACAAACAATGTTTTATGTGACAATCTATGTTTCATCTTTTCTGAATTCTCGTGTGTCTCGGATCTCATTTTCCATATAATATCTGTGAATGTATCTGTGTTACATTTGATTGTTATTTTTTAAATGCTGCGTTTGGCTCATAGCAAAGGCTACCGCTTGGCTGCACATGTTCGCTAATCTGAGAGCTATTTCTTGTTGTGTGAAAATATTTTTTTTACAAAACAGCTTTCTAGTGAAATTTCCAGGCGATTTTTCTACGTCTCTCTTTTTTTGAGTAGCTGCCTACAGAATATTTTATACCGGCGTAATTTGCCGTGTTTGAAAACATGAAAGGCATGACAAAGGCCCAAAACGTGTGCACGTGACACTTATAAAACTGCATGAGCTTTGCCCGCTTGTCAGGCCTCCTGCTTTCTCACAGCCGATAAGTGTGTGAAACGTCTTTTTTGTGTCGTATCCTCTAATTTCCTCGACCCGGACTTGAAACAGATACATACATAGATTTTTAAGCGACACACACCTCGTTTTTTGCGTGAAAGATTTTTCTCTTGCTATTTGTCTTCGACAAATTCGCAAACAAAATTATAAACTTCAGAACTTGTAAAAATGAAGACAAAATAATAAGAGACTAAGACGTACCAGAAGCACTTCATTTAAATTACGTTTAAAAACTGTATTTTACTCGTTCGGTGTAGGTCATTACGATAGAATCTACATTACTATGCGGTTAGAGCTATGCTAGGTTGCAGTTTGCCTATCCAAGGCTTCCAAGGGCAGCGAAAACTTAATTTTCAGTACTTCGTATAACTACTGACCAACTTTAAAAAATTAAAATGCTGTCAAAATCTACTCATTAAGAGGTACAATCTTACACGAAAGGTTTTAATACAATAAGTCAAGTATAAAACGTTTGAAACTTCAAGGAGCGTAACTCACGGCCTTCACAATACCCAGATTGTATTCACCTAGTATTTGAGAGTCAGAGCACATAGCAACTTCCAACAAACTTTACATATAATTTCAAACTGCTTCTACACTTTCTCTCAGTGACAGCCCCCACAAAATAATGAAAGGGAAAAAGTTTATCGCTTACTACATTTTTGGCTGTTCTTGCAGTAAAATTTCAGCATCAGGCATAATGTTTTGATTTATTACTTCTTTATAACTGACTCTAATTCGCAATACATTTTGCAGACAATACTCAAATATACCATTGAAAGTACCTGTAAAATTATATCATTTTACGGCAAATAGTTCAGGAAATGTAATATAATAAACATTGAGGGGCATGAAAGGGAAGCAGTGGTTGGGAAAGGAGTGAGACAGGGTTGTAGCCTCTCCCCGACGTTATTCAATCTGTATATTGAGCAAGCAGTAAAGGAAACAAAAGAAAAATTCGGAGTAGGTATTAAAATTCATGGAGAAGAAGTAAAAACTTTGAGGTTCGCCGATGACATTGTAATTCTGTCAGAGAGAGCAAAGGACTTGGAAGAGCAGTTGAACGGAATGGACAGTGTCTTGAAAGGAGGATATAAGATGAACATCAACAAAAGCAAAACGAGGATAATGGAATGTAGTCAAATTAAATCGGGTGATGCTGAGGGAATTAGATTAGGAAATGAGACACTTAAAGTAGTAAAGGAGTTTTGCTATTTAGGGAGTAAAATAACTGATGATGGTCGAAGTAGAGAGGATATAAAATGTAGAGTGGCAATGGCAAGGAAATCGTTTCTGAAGAAGAGAAATTTGTTAACATCGAGTATAGATTTAAGTGTCAGGAAGTCGTTTCTGAAAGTATGTGTATGGAGTGTAGCCATGTATGGAAGTGAAACATGGACGATAACTAGTATGGACAAGAAGAGAATAGAAGCTTTCGAAATGTGTTGCTACAGAAGAATGCTGAAGATAAGGTGGGTAGATCACATAACTAATGAGGAGGTATTGAATAGGATTGGGGAGAAGAGAAGTTTGTGGCACAACTTGACTAGAAGAAGGGATCGGTTGGTAGGACATGTTTTGAGGCATCAAGGGATCACAAATTTAGCATTGGAGGGCAGCGTGGAGGGTAAAAATCGTAGAGGGAGACCAAGAGATGAATACACTAAGCAGATTCAGAAGGATGTAGGTTGCAGTAGGTACTGGGAGATGAAGAAGCTTGCACAGGATAGAGTAGCATGCAGAGCTGCATCAAACCAGTCTCAGGACTGAAGGCCACAACAACAACAACAAACATTGAGATGCGTGAAAGACTAGCTTTCCTTAAGACAAAGCGCATATTACCCGGACTATAATTTTCCAGAGTCTAATAGTGAGAGTACTATGCGACTTCCAGTAAACCTTAAACTACACTTCGAAACTTCTGTAAACTTTTTCTTGCTGTTTTATAGACGTGAAATCTAATTAAGGAACTGGGGGAGGGAGAGATGGGGGGGGGGGGGGGAGGGGGAGCTGGCAACGATCTATACCTTGTTGTCCACTGAATCTGAACGTAAATAGCAATCTTCTGGCATCTTCTTACTCTTCCAAATAATTTGGGAAATTATCTCATAAATGGAACATATAAGGCATTTTAATAAATGCCATAACACCAAGTAGGTTATTTTACCACTGCTACTGTAGACAGCTTTAAAATATTGAGTACTGTAACTCCTGATGTTAATTACACTGTTCAGTCACTTTAAAGAGACCACCTGTCAAAAGCCTGAATAACCACCTTTTGCAGTGCGGACCACTGCGTGATGTGCAGGAAGAGACTTTCTGGAAGATACCCATAGGGATGTGAAGCCATGCCGACTCCAGTGCCGTGGTGCGTACAGCCCGAATGAGATGGTCCGACAGATTGTAGATTCGATTTAAATTCGTGGAGTTTGGTGGCCTAACTCATGCTTGTATTCTTCGATGGGAAATTTCCACAACGAAACTCTGTTCCGGAATCTAGCAGAAAACCAAAACAGATTCTGGTCATACATTAAGCACACCAGTGGTAAGACGCAATCAATACCTTCACTGCGCGATAACAACGGCGAAGTCACTGATGACGGTGTCACTAAAGCAGAGTTATTAAACACGGTTTTCCGAAACTCCTTCACCAAAAAAGGCGAAGTAAATATTACTGAATTCCAATCAAGAACAACTAACAAGATGGGAAACATAGAAGTAGATGTCCTCGGTGTAGCAAAGCAGCTTAAATCACTTAATACAGGCAAGGTCTCCGGTCCAGACTGTATACCAGTCAGGTTCCTTTCAGAGAATGCTGATACAATAGCTCCATGTTTAGCAATTATACACAACCTCTCGCTCACAGAAACTTCCCTACCTAAAGACTGGAAAATTGCTTGAGTCACACCCCCCGAAAAGGAAAGTAGAAGTAATCCGCTAAATTACAGGCCCATATCACTAACGTCGATTTCCAGTAGTGTTTTGGAACATGTACTGTATTCGAGAAGAAAACGATTTATTGACACATAGTCAGCACGGATACAGAAAATATCATTCTTGCGGAAAGCAACTAGCTCTTTATACTCATGAAATAATGAGTGCTATCGACAGGGATGTCAAATTGAATCCATGTTTTTAGATTTCCAGAAGGCTTTCGACACCGCTCCTCACAAGCGTCTTCTAACGAAACTGCGTGCCTATGGAATATCGCCTCAGTTGTGCGTCTGTATTCGTGATTTACTGTCAGAAAGGTCACAGTTAGAAGTAATAGACGGGAAATCATCCAGTAAAATAGAAGAAATATCCGTCGTTCCCCAAGAAAGTGTTATAGGCCCTGTATTGTTCCTGATTTGTGTTGATGACATAGGAGACAATCTGAGTAGCCCTCTTAGATTGTTTGCAGATCATGCTGTCATTTACCGTTTTGTAAAGTCATCAGATGACCAAAAAGAATTCCAAAATGATTTAGATAAGATATCTGTATGGTCCGAAAAATAGCAATTGATCCTGAATAAAGAAAACTGTGAAGTTATTCACACGAGTACTAAAAGAAATCAGCTAAATTTCGATTACGCGATAAGTCACACAAATCTGAAGGCTGCAAATTCAACTAAATACTTAGGAATTACAATTACAAATAACCTAAATTGGAATGATCACATAGATAAAGTTGTGGGTAGAGCAAACCAAAGACTGCGATTCATTGGCAGAACAGTTACAATGTGTAAAAGGTCTACTAAAGAGACTGCTTACACCATGCTTGTCCGCCCTATCCTGGAGTATTGCTGTACGATATGGGAATCGCATCAGGGGGACTGGCGGATGACATCGAAAAAGTTCAAAGAAGGGCAGCTCATTTTGTATCATCGCGAAGTAGGGAAGATTGTGCCACAGACATGATACGTGATTGGAGTGGCAGTCATTGAAACAAAGGCGTTTTTCGTTGCGACGGAAACTTCTTACGAAATTTCAATCACCAGTTTTCTCCTCCGACTGCGAAAACATTCTGTTGGCACCCATCTACATAGGGAGAAATGATCATCACGATAAAATAAGAGAGATCAGGGTTCGCACAGAAAAATTTAAGTGCTCGTTTTTCCCGAGAGTGTAACGGTTGAGAGACAGCTTGAAGGTGGTTAATAGAACCCTCTGCAGGCACTGTATTGTGAATAGCAGAGTAATCACACAGATGTAGATGCACCACGCACATACACTGGGAACTGCGTGATGGTTGTATTGTGCTGCTGGTAGATGCCATCCTGCCGACAGAACACAAATTGCGTTTAGGAATGGACATTGTCCCCGAGGATAGAAACATAATTGTGTTGGTCCATTGCGCCTTCCATAGTGACGAAATAGCTAGAGAATGCCCTCCGGCCTGGATCGATCCGACGATTGTTGCAAGGTATTTGCTTTAAGACGTTTCACTCCGCACACGCCAACAGTCATCTGTCCAATGGAGCGTAAAGCGTGATTCATCTGAAAAGGCCACCTGGTATCACTCATTGGACGTCCAGTCGCGCGCTAATTCCACCCTTCGTAGCCGGTGAACAGCAGTGAGCATGGGTGCACGAACCAGGTGCCTGCTGCGGAGTCCCATTCGCAGTAACGTTCGCTCAACGGTCTTTGAGGAGATATTGTTGGCAGTCCCTTGGTTCATTTGGACGATCAGTTGCTCTACAGTTGTACATCTATTCGCCGGTACACATATCCACAGCCGTCGTTCACCGCTTTCATCTACGGCCCGTGGTGCATCACGGTTGCCTCGGCACCGGTTTGGGACAGCGCCATTTTCCCATGCACGGTATACTTTAACCACGGCAGTACGCAAACGGTTAACAGACTTAGCCATTTCGTAAATGCTTCCACCCTTGGCCCGAAAACCAACGATCGCACTCTTTTGGACGGCAAATAAATCGCTCCGTTTTCGCATGACAACAACTGCAGTGTTTCGCACATCCCCCCGACACTCTTTATGTATCTACCACTGCTAACGCCACCTGGCAGTTTATTGCGTGTTGACGTCAAACATAGGCGGTGGTCGCATTAATCTGGCTGGACAGTGCAATATTTGGGAATGAGAACATATAGCGGCTTCCAATAAATTTTGCACATAATTTGTAAAATTTCGCAATTTTTGTGGCTGACATCCCCCACAAAATAATGAAGGGAAGCTGACTGTAACAGCACAATTATATCATTTTACGACACCTGGTTTAGGAGATATGATGTCGTAAACATTGAGGTGCGTGAAAAACTTCCTTTTGTTAAGATGAAGCGCAAATAACTCCTACAACACTCGTCCGCTGTTTCATAATGAGAGCACTTAGCGACTTTCAGGAAACTATAAACTTAGTTTATTTCAAACCTTCCTTGCTGTTTTATATATGGGAGTTCGATTTTTAAATACTCGGGGGTGGTTTGCTGGTAACAAAATGTGTCTTGTGATCCGCCGAAACTGAACGTGAATCGCAACCCTCCGGTGTCTTCTTACTCTTCCAAATAATATGCCAAATTATGTTATAAATGCAAAATATAACGCATTCTAATGAATACTATTATACTCAATCGGTTATTTTAACATTGGTAATATAAACATCTTTATAATATTAATTACTGTGGACTTCTGATTTTAAGTATAATCTGTGGAAATACGACATGCACTGAGTTCTAGGTTTGACGTTTGTGAGAATTTTTTGTACTGTTAAAGCTGTAGGGATAAAAAAAGACTTTTCATTAGTTTTTAATGCAATTTGGAAAAATAAGTTCAGTTATCCTGGATCCCTATAACAATCTTCCAACCACTGGAATTCTTGATATTTGCTATGAATATTACAATTTGAGACTTTAGATTTACATGTGAATGTAAACGAAATATGGTGTTTAAATACTATATATTAAACGAAAAAGTCTGATAAAGCAAGAAATGATTAGAAGTAATTGTAATTATTGTTTTTTCCACCTTTGTTTACAATAACTCACTATGACCTTTCTTTTATTTGTGTACTGGGTCTCGTAGCTTACTTTTAATCATTCTTTTCTTTCTTTCTTTCATCTTTATTTTCTTCGTTTCACTATCTGTTCTTGTTTGATTTTGTTTGATATGTGTGTTATTATTTACCTGTTTGTTTAATTTTACAATAAGTAATACAGTTTACTTAAAAGCGCAATGGATCGCCTGGAAAACTTTAAATTCCTCAACAGAAACTCAAACTCGACTGAATTTTTATTCTGAAATTGCAAAACACTATGGACAAGCAGAGGGATAATTTATGTCTTATAGCTATTTGAAATTTTCAACTCTGCCCCTCTCTCTTCTCATGGAGAGGGTTTTCCACATACTTCTTGCTTCGGAAATTTTTTCTTTGCCAAAGTATTCTGTACATCATTTCTGGACCTTGAACGTGTGTTATACGTGAACTTACACAATGATGCATATACATATTCCCTCTTCATTCTCTGACACCCTGCTTTAAAAGTGGAACATTACCTGTTATTCCTAAACTAATGTAATGAACCCTAACCTTAAATAGAAAGCTGTAGCAGTTTAAGAGTAGTTAAAAATTGAGATTTATTTTTTACCGTTTAGTCATTACTGAACATTTTCTATTTTGATTATTTGCCTTGCACATATACTTCGATTGTTGCTTCAACACTAAGTTGTGTAACGATTATGGTTTATAAACAAGGTTTTCAGAAACAGCCGCTACTCACAATTGTGACATAGCGGTCTCTGAAATTTTTTTTTTTTTTTTATCAATCTTAACAAACGATCGTCGTCAAACATCGTCCAGTACGGCTTTAAATTGAAAACGATAATATTGGAGACGTTGAGAAGGATATATTCGCCACGTTTAATGTTGTATGCCGTTTGCAGGCAGCTGTTATGTATTTCTTTAAGTATGTCTTGATATTGGTGACATTTCAGGCGGCGTGGTATTGCAGAAAATATTAGCTAAGTACCAGATCAAACATGTCTCTCCGATTCGATATGTGACGTGATGTACCTCACATGTCTGGGCCAGATACGTTAAATTCACGGTCACCGTACAGTATTGGTGTATTATAATATTGGTATCCAATTTTGAGGTTGTGGCCACTGCGATTTCCTACTTAATATGAAATTTCTAATGCCAAGCTAATAGCCTTTTACGAGAAACTTCCACGTTAAATTTTAAACTTTCGCTCTGTCTAAGAGTAAACAGATATGTGCTGAGTGCCTGGCGTTAACTAGCACACAATTATCGAACTTGCGGGACCTCTGTACTATGTAAAATTTATAGTCATGATTGCACAGACCTGGATTTCTACAGCTATTAAAATGCCAAAAAAGCTCCGTTATATTCATATTAATCTTGCGCTTGATGACTTTACACTATCCAATAACGCAGGCTGAGATCGCAGTTCCAGAATCAGACGCTGATTATTGACATGTGTACCTCAGATTTGCAACTATTCTAGAATTATCTTGTAAGTTTGCAGTAGTGTTGAGAAGTTTGAAAACTGCTGCGGAAGCAAAGAGAACTTCACAGCAAACATAAAAATAGCCAAAGCCTTGCAGACAAACAAAAATTACGCGAAGCGAAATGTAATGTGAGGAGGGCTATGCGAGAGGCGTTCAATGAATTCGAAAGCAAAGTTCTATGAACTGACTTGGCAGAAAATCCTAAGAAATTCTGGTCTTATGTCAAAACGGTAGGTCGATCAAAACAAAATGTCCAGGCACTCTGTGACCAAAATGATACTGAAACAGAGGATAACAGACTAAAGGCCGAAGTACTAAGTGTCTTTTTCCGAAGCTGTTTCACAGAGGAAGACTGCACTGTAGTTCCTTCTCTAGATTGTCGCACAGATGACAAAATGGTAGATATCGAAATAGACAACAGAGGGACAGAGAAACAATTGAAATCGCTCAAAAGAGGAAAGGCCGCTGCACCTGATGGGATACCAGTTCGATTTTACACAGAGTACGCGAAGGACTTTGCCCCCCTTCTTGCAGCGGTGTACCGTAGGTCTCTAGAAGAGCGTAGCGTTCCAAAGCATTGGAAAAGGGCCGGCCGAAGTGGCCGAGCGGTTCTAGGCGCTTCAGTCTGGAACTGCGCGACCGCTACGGTCACAGGTTCAAATCCTGCCTCGGGCATGGATGTGTGTGATGTCCTTAGGTTAGTTAGGTTTAGGTAGTTATAAGTTCTAGGGGACTGATGACCTCAGATGTTAAGTCCCATAGTGCTCAGAGCCATTTGAACCATTTGATTGGGAAAGGGCACAGGTCATCCTCGTTTTCAAAACCCAGAAGGACAAGGTCATTTTGTTAGCAAATGATGTGACTATCTTTTATCATTGTAGAAGTATATGGTAACAGAGTTAGATCATATAATATACTCATCTCACAGCAGTGAAGGCTGTCCAAAGAGACGCTTCAATACATGGCGTACATCCTCTCCCCCCCCCCCTCCCCCCCCCCCCGTCCCCCTTCTTGGCGACAACGCAGGTGTGTATTCTTGCGTACTAATGATAATTAAGATGCCGAATGACATCCTGCGATAGACTTCTCCAAGCTTCTTACAGCTTTTGTTGCAATTCGGCAATTATTCTTGCAGACTATGGGGATCGAGTAAGTTTCCACTTCACTGTGTCCCATACGTATTCAGTTGGCGAGAGATGTTGGTGCTCACGATGGCAGGGGCAGTAGTACACCACGGAAAGCACACTGCGTCGAGGTAGCCATATGTGGACGTGCATTGCCCTGCTGAAGATGCAAATCAGTTCCCTGTCGAAGAAATGGCAGCAGCACAGATATAACAACCTGTGCAATGGAGCGGGCACCGGTTGCCTCACCATGCAGCAACATAAAACGTGACCGCGAGTTGCAGCTGATGGCCCCCCACACCATGAGACATGGGGTGGGACCTTTGTGACGTGAGCGCTGCCCTCTGGAATAGGCAGCTCACCAGGTCTACGCAGTACGTGTGTACGTCCATCACTCGCAGAAAGACATAACCTAGTGTCACCAGTGAAGACCATTCCAATGTCCAGTCAACTCTTTCACGATCGCTGAGTAGCCATGGTTGGTGGTGTCAGTGGTAGCCTGGCCAGGGCACATATGGTCTTAATCTTGCTGCGGGCAGACTGTTCCCAACAGTCCCTGATGACGCAGCAGGTGCAACACGTGCCCACGTTTCCTCCCTGGGTGACGTTGCCCACTGCTGCTCGAACAAGTGGTCGATCATAACGAGCGTCTGATCTACGCGTACGTTCACAACCTAGTCTACAGGTATGGGAATGTTCCACAGGCCACTAATTAAAGCAGCGACACATCACCGATACATTGTGCTCAACATGTGCAGCAATCTCTCAGTGTGTCCGAGGCAGGCTCACAATGCCTCCCCATTCACGTGGCTCAAGCTGTTCAACAGGAGAACGTGCTCGTTGGTGAGGCATCGTTGTACCCTAAAATAATGGTGCAATAACTGTTCAATTCTAAACTCAGCACATTTACATTCTGCAGAGAAAAAAAACAGAGGCTGCACAGAAAAGCCTTCTGAGTACCATCTGAATGTTGAAGATCGTGACAAATGAGACAGTAAGACTACGACTCCTTAGTATGCACACTGCTCCCACTAAACGCAGTCCTCGAAGGTGTTGCATTTTTTTTCAGCAGTGTATATTTCAACATAATCTCCATCGCGCTCAGTGCATATGATCCATTCAGTTCTGCGAGATTGTAATTTTATTATACGTTCAGAAAAGAACTCGTTAGAATACTGCATAATAATCGTTTGTGCCAGTGATAACTTCCTCATTAAGGGTAAATTTCTTCTCTGTGGTTTGTTTTTTGATGTCCGGAAATAAAAACGTAGCATGAGGAAAGAGCTGCAGCATTAGCTGGTTGGCGATTTTTCAAAGCCCAATTGGTGCCATTTTGCTACCGCAGCGAACCATGCATGAGTTGGTACGTAGACCGTGGCAAGATCACCATTCCGAACGACAGCAGTTTGTATCAACCCACTCATTTCAACGGTACGGCTGCAGTCAGTGTGTGGTGTCACCGCCAGACACCACACTTGCTAGGTGGTAGCCTTTAAATCGGCCGCGGTCCATTAGTATACGTCGGACCCGCGTGTCGCCACTGTCAGTGATCGCAGACCGAGCGCCACCACACGGCAGGTCTAGAGAGACGTACTAGCACTCGCCCCAGTTGTACAGCCGACGTTCATAGCAATGGTTCACTGACAAATATGCTCTCATTTGCCGAGACGACAGTTAGCATAGCCTTCAGCTACATTTGCTACGACCTAGCAAGACGCCGTATTCAATTGATATGTATTATGTGAAGCATGTATCATCAAGAGCGATGTTCTACAATTGTGGATTAAAGTTAAGTATTATATCAACTACGTACTTTATTTGCAATTCTCAAGATATTGTCCTGTTCCAGACCTCACACCAGTCAGCGTGTAATTAAACGCGTGCATTTCGGCCTCCTCTAGAAAAACAGTGTTGGCTCTTCTGCCAACACTAAACAGTGTTTCACCCTTTTTCAAGCAGTCAGTCAAGATTTAGAATCCCAAGAATCTGTCATCATTTTTCCAAAAGACAAAATTGTTTCTACTTTCTATTTTTGTGCGCTTTCGAGTTCGCAGATCCACTAATGTGACTGAAGTATTCTTCAGTTTGTAATGGTAGATACACGTTCAGTCTACAGTCACATATCGCCATCAGAAATCTTCGGATTACGCTTCAGTTTTTCAAACATGCTTCTAAAACATTCATTCCTGAGTTTTCTTGGTCCGGAGTCAACGAACATTTGCGCCCCCTGCTCTTCTTCATATACAGAACATTATTCATGATATTAGGTGTTGTAAAATAATGTGCAACAGCTCCCAAGCAATAAACTGATGAAACATTAAATCATTTTACTGTTCATCACCGTTATCACTTTCGAACGGAGAAAGCTAATGTTCCGATAGTTGTACTATATTTACACATATGCATTTATTTGACACATCTAAATAGATCTTTCCTGAATTGGCCTTTCATGTGTGGTACCTACCACAGTGACCCGAGGGCTGTATGTTATCCGTAAAGAAATTGTTGAAAAGAGTGCTTCTCACCAATGTACTTTTTTTACGACTTCATCGGCGTATTCTCTCAATCAGTTGTTTCCACATGTATGTAGATGAAGTTTAATTAGGAACAATGTAAAAAATCTTAGCTTTGGTCGAGTGAGCCCACTCACACACGCAATTCATGCCCTGTATCCAAACTTTGCTCTGTAAGGAACCCGAGCGCAAAAGCCGTTTCTCACACATTTTTCCCATTTCAGGAGAATACCAATTAAATTTACAGTAGGCCTCACATTTCAACAATTAAGTAGAATTTGAATGTATTCGCCAGTTTCTTTAAAAATATGGATGTTGGATTAGGGAGATATGAGACATGTAGGTTTGGTCCAAGTGGTTTTGTCCCTAGTTATACCGCTTAGTACTCGCACAGCCTCTTGTTGTATCTCTACAGTGGTTAATAGAGCAAACTCACATTTGTGCTATTGGTGATTCAAATCATTATGTGGCCACATCTGCATTTCTGATGATGAGTAACCGCAGCACTTCTTGACTCGAGGAGTTGGAAAAAGTCAGTGACTATTTTTTGCTTTTACAAAGGAGTGGTCCCCCTTCCCAACTTCGGTTTTTCCATAAACTGACTGAACTGCATGCCATTTTACACCGGGCTTGAAACCAAAAACACAAAAATAATGTTCCATGCTGGCCCTAAATCCGTTAAGGTGAATTCTGGAATAGTTCTTTTGAAAAGAATATGGCTGATTTCCTTCGTCCTTTCTTCCCCGTGTGAGAGTCTTCTCCGTCTCTAATGACCTCGTCGTCGACGGGACGTTAAACCTTAGCCTCCCTTCCTTCGTTATGTTATCTGACACTGACTAAATCCTGTATACTGAAGGCCTCTCGCTTTTTTATTTACGACAAATGTAGGGATGGTTCTTATGGGAAGGACATGGCCGATTTCCTTTGCTATCCTACCCCTAACCACCATTGTCTACCGTCTACAATGCCTTCATTATTGACTGGATATAGAGCAATAATCTTCATTCATTTCTTACGCTACCTTACATTGTTGAATTGCTGTAATTTGAAGACCTCTTTGTCTTGTGCTTAATTCACATGCTCAGATGTTACTAAAGATAATGCTTGTCCGTCCTACTCTGGAGTAATGCTGCACGGCGTGGGATCCTTACAATATAAGATCGATGCAGGACGTCATACAAGGGCAGCTCGTTTTGTATACGCGAATTATGGTGAAAAACGTTAAAACGAAGTCGGTTTTCGTTGCAGCGAGATCACGAAATTTCAGCCACCAACTTTCTCCTCTAAATGCCAAAATATTTTGGTGACTTCCGTCTACATAGGGCTAAAAGACCGTTGTGATAAAATAACAGAAACCAGAGCACTCACGGAAAGATTCAAGCGTCCCTATTCTCCACGTGCTATGCGAGGGCGGAATAATACAGAAATACGCTATCTCATAAAGAAATCTCGATATCTTCTAGTCCACATTAACATGGCGTGCATCCACCGTACGCCTTTATATCGGCTTGAGTTCTACTCAGTGAGACGTCTAAATGTCCATGGAGGAATCGCACCCCATTCTTTCTCAAGAGACGAAACCAGAGAGGGTAAAGATGTTGGACGCTGATGTTTGGAGCGAAGCCAACGTTCTAACTTATCCCAATGGTGTGTCACTGCGTTCATGCACGGACTCTGGCAGGCCCGTCCATTTCAGACATCTTATTGTCCACAAACCATTGCCTTACAACTTCTGGTTTATGACAGAGTGTATTGTCAAACATTTGTCATCTCCAAGTTGTTCCCCCGTCCGACCCGATAGCTGAATGGTCAGCGTGACGGGCAGCCGTCCTAAGGGGCCCCGGTTCGATTCCCGGCTGCGTCGGGGATTTTCTCCGCTCAGGGACTGGGTGTTGTATTGTCTTCATCATCATCTCATCCCCATCCGGTCCGAAGGTCTCCCAATGTGGCGTCCAATGTAATATGACCTACACCAAGACAGGCGGACGTGTCCCCTAAGGCTCCTACCGGCCAATGACGTCAAACGCCCATTTCCATTTTTTTCCATTTGTTCCCTTACAGCAAGCAGTACACAGCGCTGTAAAATGTGATCATATTCTTCAGGATTAAGAGTTTTCTTAAGTGCAATGAGAGAACCACACCCTAGCCACAAAAAACACCTCCGTACTGTAGCACCGCCGCCTCCATACTTCAATGTTGACATTACTCTTGATGGCAAATAACGTTCCCCAGGCATTCGCTAAACCTAACCCCTTCCATCGGACTGCCATAGGTTGTAGCGTGATTCCTCACTCCAGATCACTCGTTTCCAAGCATTCACTATCCAATATCGTCCCTCTTTACACCATCTCAAGGGATGGTTACCAATTTAAAGCGACTTTTTACAACCGTCTTCGCAATGCTCGACGATAGCTGTCTGTCGTTACATGAGGTCTGTCTGGTTTTGGTTTAGTTGACGTTCTAGGTGCTTCAGTCCGGAACCGCGCTGCTGCTACGGTCGCAGGTTCGAATCCAGCCTCGGGCATGGATGTGTGTGATGTTCAAAAAATGGTTCAAATGGCTCTGACCACTATGGGACTTAACATCTGAGGTCATCAGTCGCCTAGACTTAGAACTACTTAAACCTAACTAACCTAAGGACATCACACACATCCATGCCCGAGGCAGGATTCGAACCTGCGACTGTAGCAGCAGCGCGGTTCCGGACTGAAGCGCCTAGAACCGCTCGGCCACAGCGGCCGGTGATGTTAAGTCCCCCGGCGATGTTAAGTCCCATAGTGCTTAGAGCCATTTGAACCATTTAGTTGAGGTTGTTCCTTCACATTTCCAGTTGACAATCACATCACCAACGTTCGACTTGGGCAGTGTTAGGACATTTGAAATGTCCCTAATAGATCTGTTACTCACGTGAAATCGAATGGCTACTCCACGTTCAAAGTTACTGAGCCCTTCTGACCAGCCCATTCCACATTGCTTCTCTTCTGACAACACAATGGTTGCTACTTCATTTGGTATTGGCAGGTCCGTCTGTCGTGACATTTACTGATCAATTACGCATTACACAGTGATTTCTTGATACTTTTGATCAGAAAGTGTGTATGTTGTTTTATAAGAGCGCTAGATTTGTATTTTAAATAAAACACGGTAGTCTGTAGCAGTATATTGTAATATTTATCGATTTATGATGTAGACTTTTGGGAACTGCGTACTGAATAAGACATTTTGCGCTAATGTCGTGGTATTTCGTTGATACAGCGATCAACTTCAGCATTTAAAGCTTGGGTGGTCGTAGGCTTGTTGGCGTAAGCCTGAGACTTCAGAAAACCCACAGAATAAAATTTGTTAAATGGCAAGATCGTGGAGTTCGATTGTGGTCACCAAACGAGCGATGACACGATCAGCTAAAGACGGGTGCAAGACTAGCAGTGGTTCATAGGCCGTATGGCAAGTGACACCGTTCTGCTGAAGCCATATCACATTTCTTCAAGTGCAGTATCTTTCAATTGGGGCACCAAGAACTAGATTATCGTGTTACGATAACATTCGGCATATACCGTTAGCACTATACCTACCTTTTCTTCTAAGAACAATAGTCGAATGATTCCTCCAGAGCACAATGCACACAAAATAGTGACATGTTGGGAATGCTTATTTTTCATACAAATCATTCACAAATTTACATTTGATGAATACCGAACAGTATTTTTGCTGAAACTGGACGCATTTTATGGATCGTAGCAACAAATTTTCACCAACTTGATAGCAATATTTAAAATAAGGGCGCGTTGTTGCATCGTGTAGAAAAATAGTGTTCCATGTTTACTAACTCCTGTCTGTCTCCTACACACCTCGCATACTTATCGACCTACCAAATGATGACAGACAAAAATGGCGCGCAATCCAAATATTACGCTCTTATTACAACACCCTGTAGAATGAACCCTCAGCCAAACACATGAAGGCAAATATCAGATTAATCATGTAGATGTAGACTGTTTTCTCCAACATCGTTGACGTTCACCTCCATAATTCAGAGGTCATTGCCAGCTGAATGCCACTCAGGGGGCCTGAGCTCAATTCTTGGCTAGGATAGAGACTTTATACAGTCGGGGACTGGATGTTTTGTTGTCCATTTCATTATCGACACGCAAGTTATCAAAGTGATGTCAAATAAAAGAATGTACACTAGGCAGCCGAACACCCCCAGATGCGGTCTCCCGGCCAATAACTACGAACGATCATTTCATTTCAATGACCGTAATGTTGATGGGATGTAAAAGCCTGATTTTCCTTCCTTTTTCCTTAAATTAGTCACGCCCTTAACAAAATTCAGGAAGTGAGTTTCTGTTTGTGGAGACAGGCGATCCGGAGCGTGCATGTGCCGTGCGGTGTTTCCCCTCTAACAATGGGGTCTTTGTCTGCCTGCATAGGGGGCGCATGTCGGCCTCCCAGTGCCTAGCGCACCCCTGGCTCAAGAGAAAGCCTCCCGCCCCTCCTCCACCGCCAGAGGAGCTAGACCTGAGCAAAGATAACTTGCGCGTGTTCGTGGAGCGCTGGAACGAGCACCCCAACAGCCCGTACCTGTTCGACGGCTGCGGCCAGATGATCATGCCGCTGGCGAGCAGCTCGCTGCAGACGGTGGCGTCGCACACGTCGCTGGGGGGGCTGTCGCCGTCGCCGCCGGGCTCCCTCACCTCCTACTCCTCCTACACCTCCTCACTGTCGTCCTCGCCCGACTCGGTGCTCGAGCAGCAGCAGCACCAGGTGGCGCTGGGGCAGCGCCGGCCGTCGGCGCCCACGGTGGTGGGCACTCCTCCTTCCAGGGTGCGCCACTTCGAACCGGCAGTGCCCAGCCAGGGCCGCTACCATCTGGAGCGCCTGCAGACGTTCGAGCGCCGCGCCTCCGAGGGCTGCGCAGTGACGGCGAGGCGCGACTCCGGACCCCAGCTGCCGCAGGTGCCCGCGCCCGGGGCGGTCAACCTCGCGGACGAGATCCGCAAGCTGTCGGACAAGCTGTACGAGATGGCCTCGCTGCTGTCGCCGCCGTCGACGCTGCCGCCGGCGGCCGACGTGGCCAACAACAACGTGCCCGCTCCGGCCGAGCTGCCCCCGCCGCCCCCGTTCCTGCAGGGCCCCCGGCAGCCGGCGGACAGCCCCCCGGCGTGGCGGCGCCAGGCCGGCAAGCACCGCGTCTCCAACCTCAACCGCGACGTGCCGCGCGCGCTGCCAGACCCTCTGCACAACCCCCCGGACCTGCTCCAGCACCTGGTGGTGGCCGAGTGGCGCAGCGACGAGCGCACCGTGGTGCGCCGCGAGTCCTCGACCGCCGGCACCACCACCACCACCACCAGCGGCAGCAGCACCACCGGCAGCTGCGCGACGCAGAGGCGGCAGCGCCCCCAGTTCCCAGTCCAGTGAGCCCCAGCTGTTGCTTGTTCCGCAGAAGGCGCATGACGGCGGCCCAGGCGCTGCGCCACAAGTGGCTGCAGGGAGTCGCCGCTGTCACTCAGCTGTCCACGGCTAAACTCAAGCGCTACGTCATCAAGAAGCGCTGGATCAAGGCCGTCAATACCATCATCGCGCTGCGCAGGATGGGCGCCAAGCTGGAGCCCGACGATGCCGGAGCCGCGTGAAGCGGGTGCCTTCTCGGCTCCTGACGACCGGTCTGCCGCATCCTCAGCAGTGTGCAATTCACTCCGACTGCTGCAGCGTCTGTCACAAGCCGGCCCTCACCTCAACCCCTTTTGTTAAGCCCGAACTTCAGGATCTTTTAACTTCCATGGTGATGGGAGATTTTGGAAAGTTCCTCTTAATTCTGTCGCACTTGTCTGAAGCATGAATTTCACGTTCCTGTAATTTCTGTAGTGATGGAAGATCAGTGGAGTTACTCCTCACTTCATCTCCCTTTAAAGCATATGCTAAGCATGAATTCTACAGTCTTGTGGATTCTCTAGTGATAGAGTATATCATGAAGCTATTTCTCACCATGTTGCCCATTTAAACCGGTATTAGCCTAAATTTCTATACTGATGGAAAATGGTAGACAGTCCCTCGTTGCCTCACCGCTTTTATATAGCCTACGTTAAGCTTGAATTTCTAGTATTGTGCGAAGGGCACTCAATTAGTAATACAACACACATTTTTTCTAAAAGCAAGTTAATTTTTTCCAAAACACCATATTTCCCACTCTTTTGACTACAGAAACTTATTTTTAAACATAATTTCCATTAGATGTGGCGACCTTGTGCTATCTTACGGCCGCGTGGGGTAGCCGTGTGGTCTAGGGGCCGCCTTGTCACGGTTCGCGCGGCTGCTCCCGTCGGTCCCATAGGACTTACCAAAATTTCTATCTTACTGTGAGGACCTATATGCCCGTGTTATACCACTCGACTGGTCCACGTCGGAGCCAACGGATTGCTGCATTAATAATCTCCCCATCATTCGTGTACGGATTCCAGTGCAGTGCATCCTTCTTTGGGCCAAACAGATGGAAGTCGGAAACTGTGAGATCTGGGCTGTAGGGAGAATGAGAAAGAACAGACCAATGAAGCTGTGAACTCCTTTCAGGTGTGCAGCCTTTTGTGAGAACTTGCGCTGTCATCGAGAAGGAGAATTTCGTTTGCATTTTTGTGATGGTGAACATGCTGAAGTCGTTTCTTCAAATCAACAGCCGGCCGACATGCGGCAGATCGGATGGGTTTGCGCTACCTTGTTGCGATGATGACAGACGCCTTGCCCAGCGACTCACCTTCCTTTGTCCACTGCCACGTCTCCATAGACATTCTGTATGCGCCTAACGGTATCTGCTATGCTCTGGTTTTACTCCAAAAGAAACTCCATGAAAGCTTTTGCTTCGTATGTACGTCCACTGCAAAAGCTATTTTGAGGTGTACGTATAGCGCTGCCACCTGTCGGAGCTTCATGTAACTATATGGGCTGAAGCTGGAATATTCCACGATGTCCCACAACAAACTCCGCATTTTTTCAATCGAAACTGGACGAGAAGAAAGTGTGTTGCGTTGCTAATTGAAAGCCCCTCGTAGCTTTCGCATCGACAGAAAATGGTGGAGGTCCCTCTTCAACCAAACGCCCTTATAAAGCCCGTGTTAAGCCTCAGTTTCCGGATTTCTAGATTCCGTAGCGTAGGAAGGCAATAGTATATCCAGCGAGGGACAGTGTAAGGCAGGTGCTCTCCAGCCCCTCTCCCATCCCCTTCCAAAGATTCGATGTTAACTAGTTCCTACACCAGCTTGTTGTGAAATCTCAAAACTATCTCGTCAATCACATGAGTAGCTCCCTCCACGACTAGCTCCAGTCCTGCGTTCACTGTAAATGAATGATGGCAAGGAGTTCCTCTCCACCCCATTTCATTTGTACAGTCGCTATTAAGCCTGAATTTCCGGATTTTGTAGGGTCCCTAGTGATGAAATGTGGTGTGGAGTCCCTCCCTATCCCATCACCCTTGCAACCCTCCCTATCCCATCACCCTTGTAAAGCAATCTTCAGCGTGAATTTCCGTAATTGTAGGTTCCAAAATGATGGTTGACAGTGGATAGTTTTTCCTCACTTGAATGAGCTTGCAAAGAGTGGATTAAGCTCGAGTTTCAAGTGTTGAACGATGGTGAGAACCTCATTCCATTATCTTTATGAATGCTGTGTTAGGCCACAGTTTCAGAATTTTGTGGATTCTGTAGCGATGGAAGATAGTGGGGAGTTACTCTTAGTCTCACTGCAATTGTAAACACTGTGTTAAACCCAATCTTCGGGATTTCGTAGGTACCATGCTTGTGGAAGACGGAGGGGAAATCACTCCTCACTTCATCACCATTATAAAATCACTGTTCAGCCTGAATTTCGGGATCTTTTAGCATCCATAGTGATGGCAATGATGGATAAGTCTGCCACCAAGGCTTTCATTGCGGAAAATAAAAACTTCCTATTCTCTTTTTATTTCTGTATCCAAACAACTATATTTATTGTGTTCCAATGTAACTGCGATCTTTATGGACTTATGACACTCCACCTGTTTCAGCATTCGTATACCTGAAGATGGATCCTTGTAATTTCGAAGTCGTTAGCCTTTATATTGGGATACGAAAGACACACGTTTGGATATTGGATTAGGAAGAGAATAAATAGTTGTTGAAGGTATTTCATGTTTGTAACTACTACTTTCAATAGTTATTCATCAATTACAGACACGATGACTACACGGAAATGAAAAATAAATAGCATTTCTTTTCCGATGTGGAATGAATTTAAGGACGAACGTGTCTACGATCATCCAGACTGCTGGATGATAGTAAATCAGGTGTGAGAACTCGCCATTAAGAACGCAAAATGATGTTATCCAGTTTTAGGAACCATATAAGATGGCGGATGATAATCTTTAAACAATAATAATCTCGTAGCTGTGCTCCAAATTCAGTTTATCAGCAATCTGTTGGTCTCAAGGTTTATATTTTGAGACATCAGGATCTGCTCTTTTTTTTCAGAAGTTCATTTCTGCCTAGTGGAATCCTTTGTGCTATGTTTTCTCGTTTCTTCCTTCTTTTACTTTTTACATCCGAGGTAGGAAAATTCATCCATTTCTTCATCAGTCTTCAGTCAAAGTCTTACATTTTGCCTTACACCATGTCCATTTGTGAGCTTGCACGAACTCCATTTCATTACGCTCCCGAATCAAATAAGATTCAGTTTCAGTGACCATTGCTATCTCGTCAGCGAACCAAATCATACTGATTTTCTATCAGTGAAAAACAACTATCACATGAAAGTAGTTGTTTATTTTTTTCATTACCCCTTCAACATATATAATAAATATCAATAATGACGATGACTAACGCTGAGACTTATACCTCCCTTGGTTTTCGTTTCTTGAACTATTCCATCAATAATGACTACTCCAGTTTGCCTCACATAAAGAGATGGACTCTCCTTGTATCTCCAGAGTTGCTATCACACTGCCTGGTAATGGAAAACATTTTATTGTATTTCACTGTATCAAAATCCTCTAAATCTATGCATGCGACGTATGTTTCATTGTTTTTCCTAGATATGCTTCTTAACTCCCCTATATCTTCTAAAATCCTTCCATTGTTCCCTAGTTTGGTAAACATTTTAAATTCCCAAGTAAATTTTACACAGAGAAAAGATTTTCTGGAAGTGGCAACATGTGAATGACAAGCAACTATAGCGTCATCCACAAGTAACTGCGAAAATTATGACCACTGCCCTGGTTTCTTTATTATACTCAGCACAAAACTGCGCCGTCTCTAATGCCCGTAACTGTGTTCTCCATCATTTGCACTGTGCATTTTCCCCGACTTGACCACTCCTTCAAATGTACACAAGCTTCCTCCAATCCATTTGACACACCAGTTACATTAAGTAATGACACGAGTGTCTTTTAAGAAACATGCTGTGTTTTTTATGGTGGGTTATCGTACTGTTGAGAATAACATCTTTATATGGATCATATGCTCGGTTTAGATAGTCAGTTGTGTCTATTTAATGGATTATCATGCAACCAGAAAGACCTACATTTAAAGTCATCTCTGTTAATTTTATTTGTCGATGGACATAGTTGATGAGGTTCAGTGATTTAGTTAGTTGAAAAAAACTGCTTGATAATGTATATTTATATCTATTTTAATAATAGTCTTCCTTTCTGAAGTATTTGACGTTAAATTATGGGAGGTTTTGTCTAATAAGAATTATTAAAGTGCAGTAGTTTCCACATTTGCTCATTTTCATCAGTCTTGTTCGATGAAAAGAGCAGCGCCAACGAAAAGAGTTTTATTAATATATCAAATTGTCGACCTGTAGAAAGTTTCATTGTTTTTCCTTCAGTATTAAAAGCTACCAGTGGTCCTAATTTGTTTTGCTGTCTATCGGACTAAGGTAGAAAGGAACACACTAGAGTTGGAAGAAGAAGTGCAAACTAATTTTCCTCAGTTCTTGTGCATGTATACTTTAGTGCTGCACGATTCAGTACAGTCAAGATTTGGGCAACACAGATGGAACGCCACCACCGCATTGTGGGAATCAAGACACCAAATAATGTCAGCAAGGAGCATCTTTCCTTTTTCATAGACTCTCACTTATAGCTAAATGTGAACTCTGAAACTATAGCAAAAAACCTGTTGAAGACTTTTTGAAATACTTCTTTGCAACACGCCGGATTCCTGACAATCAGTTCAGAATTGTAACAGGCCAGTGACAGATGCCATGGCAGTTGATGTGATGAAACTATAAAACGGCATCTACTGTGTGGCCTAAATAGGCATTGTATCAGCTCCCTTCATTCCACATATTGATATTTATTCTTAAATAATTTGAGTTAGTCATATAATTTATTTTAACTCATTACTTTCATTCAAGCTTTAGAACCAAAGTTGTTATTAATTTTAAAAGTATATATACATATTGTTGTGTTTAATATAAATATATTTAAATTTCTTATTTTCCTTTCTGAATAGTCGAGTTTTAGTGTTCTTTATGTCCATAGTACGAATACTGGAACAAAATGGTGACCAAAAGTTAAAGAACAAAGCTGTTTGTGTAAATAAGTAATTACCTGGTAACATATGTTTCATTCACGTGGCAGTTGTATAGCCACAGCGGTTGTGTGCATGCGCATTGGTAAGTGTATTCACTTCCCACAATGAGCACAACTCACCTCATAGTTACCACAGGTGTAAAACACTATTTGCAAAACATTATTTCATAAATACAGTCACATTCTGCATATAACTTTCATTGTGAACTTCATAGATGTGCTGTAGAATAAAGCTTTGTATTCGATAAACTGGTCATGGTTTTATTCAAAGTACACAGCTACTGTGTTTGTGACTCTAAATTAAATAAATGGTGACCACTGATGATTACGATTGTGGTATGGTCAGTTGTAAATTATGATTACTGAACTACTTTGATCTTTTTTTGGGTGCTACAATGTAAGCAATACTTTTTTCTATAATGTATGTATCTGAACATTATGAAACTCTAGTCGCAATTCTAGCCTAGTATTTTTCTTCCAGTGCTTAGACATACACAGACAGTAGAATTTTACTAAGCAGGAAAAAATTATATTTTTTCTGTGATATTGAAATGCATCTCTATTTTTAAAAAAATATTGATGTTTCTTAGAACAATATAATTTGCGTTGGAATAACATGTTTAGTTTTCTTATTTTAAGTTTTACTTTTCTGTAAATATATGTACAATAAAGAAACTTGGTATTTGTAAGCTTTCTTGTTAAATTTTTATCTTTGTAATGATAACTGTGCCTGTTCTTATTTCTTTTATTCATGCTTTGTTCCCAGTATAGCAACATGGTAGTAATCGCTCGTGATTATTCTTCAGTCAAATGTTACAGAATTTACAACAAGAAGAGTTGCAGAAATAAAAACATCGTGACATGTTTCCTTTCGACGACCGCCAGGAGTCAAAAACTGCATATGATCGGCAAGTGGCTGTGTGCTGCCTGTTCACGAATTTATTTCTTGTTCAACTCTCATATTTCGAAAACTCATGACACAACAAGTAAAAAAAAAGGAAGGACGAGTAGGAAATAACAACCCCAACAATGCCAAAGTATTACAGACAGAGCACCTTTATAGGTTGGAAAGATATGGGACCTTGTATATAAGCTAAGGGGTTGAAATACCCTGAAGCAAGCAGAATTAATTTTCACACTGCAGCAGAGTGTGTTCTGATATGAAACTTCCCAGCAGATTAAAACACAGGACCTTTGCCTTTCGCTCTGCTACCTGGGCTACGGAGCACGACTCACGATCCATCCTCACAGATTCACTTCCGCCAGTACTTTATCTTCTATTTACAGGATAAGCTCTCTTTTCATCCAAGATTGCTACTTCCACAAGTTCCGCAGTAGAATTTGTGTCAAGTTTGGAAGGTAGGAGATGAGGATTGGCTAGGAAGTTTCTACCTGATGCTTTTTATACTAAGCACAGATCTCTAAATCTGGATGTGTAGACGAGTCCAGTATCTTACTCACTGCACAGGAACCCATAGGTGTGTCATATTAAACTACTGAGAAAATTTTGTCGGTGGAGGGGGTCATCCTGTATGATAAAAAAAATTAGTCCATGAGGCATAATCACATATAGACACAATTTTTCAAAATGAATATACGAGTTTTAAGGCCTTGTAGCATTTGTTAAATTCAACTTATAGTTTTAAATAATACGTCAAATGAAAAACCAACTCAAACAGTTTTTCTTGAACTGTTCATTGTGAGCACATTCGTCACCTATCGAGTTCGTAAGCGATTTCCTCCCAAACCTTGGTCAGTGTATCTGGAGTAATTGTTGCAACCATGCTGTTTCTAAAGTCGCGTAGATCAGCTGGTAGCTGAGACACATACATGCGATCCTTTATGAACCCCTAAAAGTAAAAACTGCATGGTGTCAGACCGTATGTGAACAGCCAGTGCAGTAGTCGGGCACAACGTCGTTTAACCAATCGCATACTGAGGGAGGTGGCGCACCATCTTAGCTACCAAATAAAATTCTGATAATCAGCTTCTTCCAGTTGAGGAGGTAAGAAACACCAGTTACAGTCGCTTCACCCAAAAGGGAAGGCCCATAAACTTTCCGCCAGTATTTGGGACTCAAAACATTCAATTCACATTATATGTGTAAACATTTCAACTTTGGTGAATGCCGATTCATCACTGAAGACGATACGAGAAAATTTTTATCGTCTTGCAGCAACATTTCATTTGCAAAGTTGGCACGTAAACCATAGTCTGTAGGCAGTAGAGCTTTTAACAACTGTAAACGACAAAGACTTAGTTGTAAGCGTCTCCTTAAGTCTCCACACAGACGTTACTGAAACTGATTAACTCACGACTAGCCTTCCGAACTGATTTCTTGGGGCTACGCGTAAAATGCTCTCACTTGTTCAACACGTTCTTCAGTCACTCTTGGTCATTCCATACCGTTCCACTTGCGCACAGCTGTAGAAACGAAACTGTCTGAGTCGCTGTTTCATTTGATGTATTATTTATAATTGTAAGTTGAATGTAACAAATGCTACGAGACCTTAAAACCTGTATATTCATTTTGAAACACCCCGTACATTCTAAAACTAACCTGGACACAGCACGATAGACTCAAACGATTAATATAAAACCTCACTGTATATTTTGTGTGCCTTCTTTGTCTGATTTATGCATTGACAAATTAATGTTCATAGCATTTTGTCTGGTAAATATAGTCTGCGTCTTTTGCTACGATTTAACTGATCAACTTACTATTATAAGCCACGCGTAATTTCAGCTCATTAACAATAATATTAATGCCACAATATCATTACTGATTGTTCCTGTGACAAACGCTGTTAATTTCAACCAATCAATTTATGTAACGAAATAATTATTGATCTCATAGAGCCTTTCTTTGCTTATGCACTTTAAAATGTGGAACCGTTTTGAGTGTCTGGTAGTCCAACATCTCACTACACATAGTTCTGTTTCTGTTCATCCTTAATACCATCATGTAACGAAGAGCGTCAGATTTTGCACGTATCGAAATAACATTATGAAGCATGATCCATTTAACCTGTTTTAACTGAGACAAGTGTCGGTATCAGACTGCTTACGACTTCAATACATTTTACTTTAATTATTGTACACGGTGAAAGGTCAGATCCGTACACATATAACAAAAACTGTGAAATCTTGTCTATGGCAACTGCTACACTCAATGGTTTTAACAATAAATACAATTCCTTGAAATAACCATTAGTATTTAAATACTGTTTTGTTAAAACCACAGTCTTCTTAAGTACGTAATCTTACAGTGATTGTAAACAGAATGAATCACAATTAATGACGTAAATGCATAAAGTTGAAAATACATGATATTAGAAGCAAAAAACTCTCAGCAAATATAGCTCCGCGAACGAACCATTTGCGAGATAACTTGTGGTTACCAGCCACTACTGACTTGATTCCGTGTAAACATCATCCGAGTTAGGAAAATGTAACTATACTGTACAATATTAAGAAAAGTTGTTAGAGATACTTTGGTAAGAGTGGAGGTGCTTTGAATGAATACGACAACAGTTACATGACTGTACTCTTTCTTAGAGGAGGTGTTCAAAGTGTCGTCCTTATAGCCGGATGCAGGCCTGTTCCCCGCAATGAGATTCGAACCCTTTCAAACCCGTCTCGATCATTTCGAAATTCTTGACAAGCGCTGACAAGTCTCTGCTTCAATTCTTCAACCGTGTTAACCGGAGTGGTGTACAGCAGCCCCAAACACACAAATCCGTGGGGTTCAGAACATATGACTCTGGAGGCCACGGTGTAGGTCCTCCTCACCTAATCCACCTTTGACCATATAGGCGTGAAAGATGTCGTCTTACAGTAGCAGCAAAATGTGCCAGCATTCCATCACACGTGTACCACATCCTCTAGCGTTGCTCTATCGGAACATTCTCAAGTGATGTTGCAAGACTTTACCCCAGAAATCGAAGATGATTCCGTCCATCGAATGTATTTGGTAACATGTAAGACGATCACCTAGTATCCATAACCACACAGTCAATGAGAAACGTCGCTGAAGTGGAGACTCGTGCAAAGCATTCTGGTTGGAGCCTAGAAAGCTCAGAACGTGAGAATTATGATAATTAAACATACCATAACGAATGAACCGTGCTTCATTTGGAAATAAAATGTTACTGTCAATTGTAGAGTTGCCTATAGCTTGTTGTTGCACCCACCGACAGAACGTCAATCTAGAGCAATGAACTCACTGGAAACGGTAGGGGTATACTGCACTGCACTGCAGTATTCTACAAACACTACTGTGGCCCATTCCAGGAATTTGTCTCCTTATCGAGATTCCTGGAGAGCGTTCCACTTTCCCAGTGCCACATCTTCAACTACAGTTGTAATTTTTGCAGGCCTACCCACTCCTGCAGCATGTCCAAAGCTCCCAGTTTCTCGGAGGCGTTGATGCACCATTGTAAACGTTGGACTCTCAGGGTGCCTTCAGGCAGGGTATGCGTCTTGATACAAGCGTGCAGCTTCCCGTTCACTGCCGTTATGCCTGCCGCACATGAAATGAATATCCGCATACTCTCCATTGCAGTAATGTTCCATGTTACCACCAACAGTCGTATAACAAAGCTGACGCTCTGCAAACAATTGACATGAGAGACGCTCTGATTGTGTACTGTACTGTCATATCCGTTATGTTTACGACTCCACAACTCAAAAATGTAAACAAAGACTACGCCACTGACCAGCACGCGGTGTTCACGCCAAATCACGTCAGCAGTGGCTGGTATCCACAAAGTCGCAATTACCTTGCAAACGGTTCATATGTGGACCTATGTTCACGAGACTTTTTTTGCCGCTAGAATCGTGTACTTCAACTGCAGCGTTTATGCAGTTAATTATTATGCACCCTGTACATCGGTAACCTCTGCGCTGTTCTTCCTCCACTGACATGGTTCAAAAATCTTTTGACTTTTAAACATAATCCAGTCTATGTGTATATTGGGAGCGCATTACACATACTTATTAAACCTTTGCAAACTACTGAGTTGGTGCATAAGTTCGTAGTGTTTTTCCATAAATTTAACAAGCACAACGGATGCACGTTACAGGAGGTTTAGTTATCAATAATATATTCTTCTTTACTATTTACAACAATCTGCCAACGCTGTGGTAACTTTTCAATTCCGCGACTACACAACTCTCGTGGATTTGAGGCGAAGAACACGGGGGGCCATATCGCAGCACATTTTCATCCAGAAAGAAAGTTCCGTGAATACTGTTCCACAGAGAAAGGAAAAGATGAAAATCTGAGGGCACAAGACCAGGTGTATAATATGGGTGACTACCAAATAGTGTTTTTTTTTTTTCAGTCCAGCAGAATGTGGACGGGCGTTATCATTCAGTAATACCACTTCATGCAGTCTTCCTGGTTGTTGGTCTTGGACTGCGTTTGCAAGACGTCTCAGTTATTGCCAATAAATATCAGTAGTGACTGTTACATCTCGAGGAAGCAATTTGTAGTATACCACACTGTCGCCGTCCACCAGATACATGACACTGTGTTTTGTGGATGTGCGCGGGTCTGCGTAAGAGATTTACTGCTTTGTTCGGACACAACCATTCTTTTCTTTTCCTTATGTTAGCATATAGACACAATTTTTCGCCACCCGTAATGATACAGGATAGGAATGGTTAGCACCCACAGATTTTTGTGATTTTGACTTAGAGCATGCGGTACCCATACACCCGATTATTAAACCCCCCATTCCATGCAAATGTCGCACGATGGTGGAATGATGACAGTTAATCTGACTACATTAACATGGATCGTTGCGGATTAATGCGACGCCCAAAGCGTCGGCTTGTCTCTTATTACAAACAAAATTATTTTTAAATAGAAATTTTATGTTCCCATTCGATAGAGCGCCCCCAAATTACTCTAGTCCGATATTCCTTTTATCTATATGAATTAACAGGGACAGTAAAACGCGAAGATTAAACAGCAGTCCATTAGCATCTCACTCGTCAGTAGCGCTGGACACTTCGCGGTAGCACGGGCCAGGGCAATGCTGTCGTTGCTAGATTACTGGTCATTCTTAGTGTTTTGCTGATAAAACGGATGTCACACTAAACTCAGACCGCTCTATCGAACTGACACGTAAAATTACACTTTAAAAAATAGTTTCGTTCTTGGCGGGAAACAAACCGACGCTTTCCATCGATACTGGGCGTCGCATGAAAAACGGGATGAGCAGTATTTGTTTAGGCTGACTCCAGCTTCACAATGCAAATACTCAGTTGCAAATATCTGCTGAAACATCAGAGAAAATGTACCTGACGACACTTGTGAGGGACATCTTGTGTAAATAGTATCGAAGAACATGCCATAAGACAAAAAGCAACCTTTCATGTCTAGTCAGTAAGGCCGTCATCTTACAAAATTTCAATTAAAAGTAGTGCTATACACATATATAATTTGATTCCACATAAGATAAAAATAATTCCATCATTCTCACCTTTTAGTAAAACCATAATATCATTCTTACTTGATCACTGTTTCTATTCAGTAGCAGAATATTTCGAACATGTGAAACAAGCAAATACAAATATCCTACTGTATGCAGTGCAAGCTTTCTTGTAGATAAAGCCCAAAAACCATGTATTTATTGCAGTATTACCGTTACATTTTCTGTACTTCACGTAAAATTGTGTGTGTGTGTGTGTGTGTGTGTGTTTGTGTGTGTGTGTGTGTGTGTGTGTGTGTGTGTGTGTGTGTGAGTGTGTGTGTGTGTGTGCAAAATCATAAATAATATGCATTAAAAAATTATGCATCCCAAAATCTATTATGTTTTTCTGTGGATGAATAAATACTGACTTGCGATCGAATCAAACAATGACGTAGACAGCAATCTTGCAATTCGTTGGTCAGAGTTCCTTGGCATGTTCACAGAACCGAAAAAACTCACTCCTGAAAGAGGGTGCACTTACATTTACGTAACGCTGGATATTACAGAAAACATTTCTACTACATTAATAAGAATGTCCCACAACCTTTTAGAAAACGTGAAAACGAATACATTTTTTTAAAATATAGAAAGCCACGAAACAGCTGCACTTACTTCATAACTCCGCACAACCATCCATTACACTATACTGAACTTATGCTATATATGAGTGCGTCTTTTGCGGTACAATTTCACCGATACTTTATTAAATGACATGTAATTACAACAACTCATACCAAGAGCAATGCGTTTTTGATGAAAGTTCAACGTGCCACTGCCCTAAAGATAATCTTGTCTCTTATTGGTTCGGTGTTATGTATCACATTGACGAAATATCGCAGAATTGTGTTTAGTCCATTACAGTGCCTCCTCAACGTGAAATAAGAGAAAGCGATGTCACAAAATCTGTACAGCCCCATCTCCATCCAGATTTACATCCCATGTGAAGACGACACTATCCACATACACGTTCCTTCCAGAGACGTTCTTTGAATGACATATCAGCGTTTAAAGCCGTTGGGAGATGTATGACAAAGGACACGGTCACAAGTTGCACTTGTTCACCGTGGCGTAGTGGATGGAGGAGTTGAGTTACAAAATGTAAAGCAGCTGGTTCGCATTCTGCTATCTCCGCTTTTTGTTCATCCTTACGTTTCTGAAAGAATTATGGAACCTTCTCATTAATATAATATATATTTGATTATGTGTACATATAAAAGCTCTCTTGGGAGTGAGCTGTCATTGTCAATAATTTACAAATTAACCATGAAACACACAAATGCGAGTATATATTCAGAGCAAATTGGTCATCTGGTTAAACGAACTACCATTTGGAATTATAAGTGGTGATCATATAGTTTCTGTTAGAGGGCATTGCTGCAGCTTGTACGCAATGTAAAGAACCTCCGATGCGGATTTACAAGCACCACGATGTAGGCAAGGGGTCTGTGTGCCATTAGTATCTTTCTGACGTGCTTGCAGTAAAAGCTAAAAGGTAAAGTACTGCGACGTTATTAACAAACGCGCCCAAACAAGTCCAACGAGCTGTTATTCTTTTCTTGGCTGCAGATGGGCAAACGCTGATAGACATCCATCAGAGAATGAAGGTTGTGTCTGGGGCAGTATGTCTATCGAAAAGCACCATTGTGGAATGGTGCGCAAAGTTCCGCGCTGGTAGCGATTTGTCATAAGATGCACTTCCCCATACCGCAAACTTCGTGCGCCAACTCAAGTGGCTCAAGTGGAAGACACTAGAGTACCTGCCCTACAGCCCTCATCTCTCCTCATGCAATTATCATGTCTTTGGTCTCTTAAAAAAGGCCTTGAAGGGTTGACGATTTCTGTCAGACGAGGATGTATAGCAGGCAGTTATAGACTTCTTCACGCAGTGGGACACGGGTATCTTCAACATGGTGCATCGGTGGGATAATTGCCTCATTTTTCACTACGATTTAGCCTGGTTCACATACCGATTATGGAGTGTACGGCCCTTGTATGGAAACTTTTTGATCACTGCTTCTAAAAGGATAGAAAATATTGGCATATTTTAAAAACTGCAACTTAGTCTCAGCCACCTATAGTATATAACAGAAAGTTTACAAACTATTTTAGGAGACTTCTTTTCTAAACATGAACATCTTCAATTAAAGTACACATGCAGAGGAAACGTATTCTGGTACTGGTACAGGTATAGTCCTGCAGTTGTTTTTTCTCATTGTTTCAGTCACTTTCAAGTGCAAAGGGAGAAGTTTATTTTTCTCACAATGAATTGTAATTTTTTTGGACAAATTAAAACATACTTCACGCAACTACCACACTTATTTACGATTTGGGTAGCTTCTCGTTAAGTACTTTTCGTAATACATAAGTATGAAGTGCGTAGGTTCTTACTTTCAAAGAAAGAAAAGGCAGCCATTGTTTCCGAAATTGCAATGAATATACCACATGAAGATAAAATGCTGTTTAATTCGTTTGCTAGCATGATGAAACAGATATATATCAGCGTCTTTGAGAAAGCGAAATATATCTCTCAATACATGTGTAAACATGGGCATGTTGTCAATTGAGTGAACACAACATACTGGCAAAGAGACAGAGCATACACAGAGAAGTTGTGGCACGTTATTTGGCACTCCCTGCAGTGGCGCACATACTATTAGCCGCCATATTTTATGTGGTAATTCTGCAGTTTTTTTTTAAAGTGAGAGGGTTAGTGTAAGGCTTCAAAAAACTGCTGAGTTTCGTTTCGAAATCATGCCTGCTGTGTGTTTGGGATATAAAAGCACACTCATGTCTGGAAACAGGACTGAAGGTTGGAGTACATATACAGGGCGTCCACAAAGGGGTTTACACTGTTTGAACTTTAATAACCCAAAAAAATAACAAAAACTACGAAGAATGATCAGTTAGCTGCTGAAGGGCTTATTGATTCTGTGCAATAAGCCTATTTCGGAGATAGTACCATTTTCTAGTACAACCTGCCGTTAATACGAATGGTAAACGTTATTTATTTAACGTGTGAGAAGCACCTGCTACAGATGGTGACTAGAAAAACTTCTTTGATTTTGCTTTGGCCAAGTCTTAGTACAGTTATACTTTGCTAGTTTAGTTTTTTCCTTTCTCTGGTGTCGATTCCATTATAAAGTTGTTAAACTGGATATTCGAGAGAAATAAATAGTCATTGTGCTATGCTTACGATCGCCTTTCATACACTTGAGACACCACAATGAGATATACCTAAAAACGTAATTTTGGTAGTTGGTTTGAAGTTTGACAGCAATTTGACATACTTTAAAGATGCTATATGCTTACATTTATTTATATTAATTTATATATTGCATTATATTTAGGTTCTCATCTATAGTTGTTATGTGTGTAATCTTTGGGTTTTGATTCTACGTGGTTCATTGTTTCAGAAGATCAGTAAAATGTTCTAGGTATTGCTTGTGTTTAAAGTCCTTTGTTCGTTTAAAATACTTTGCGGTTGATTTTCCATGTGAAAGTAAACTTCAGTTTCTTCTGCAGTATTCATCATGATCCCTTTTGGGATTTTAAAATTTTGTTGACCTTGTAAAACGATAAACCATATAAAATCAAAACCCAAACCCTACACACATAACTACTATGGACGACAACCTAATCATTATCTAGAATAAATACAAATAAATGTAAACACATAGCATCTTTGAAGTATCTTAAATAGTTGTTAAATTTCAAACTTACTGTAAAAATTACATTAAATAAGTAACATTTCACAATGGATACAGATAGCAAACAATGACAACAAAAAGATACAGTATGTATGTAAATCAAGAAAACCTAGATGCCAGTAAAACTGTCAAACAAATTTTACTTAAACAACCAGAAAGTAGACAATATGTAGATTGTTCATATTAATTCCAGATTGTACTAGAAAATGGCACTAACACCAAAATAAGCTTACAGTACTGAATCAATAAGCCATTCAGCAGCTAACTGGAATTATTCTTTATATTAAATGTTATATTGTGACATATATTATGGTGCAGTCCCTACGATGTGTAAATTACGGACATTAATGTCATAAGAAACCAAGAGAACTGTACTGGGATTCGTTAACTCAAAAATAAAAACGGTAGAAACAGTTGAAGATATTCAATACAACAGAAAGTGTCTCAGGGACAAAATTACTATGGCATACATATAAATCCAAGTAAAAGCAGGATACAGCATTGGATGAAAGAAGAATCAAGATCAAAATTCGCCACAAAGAACTCTATCAAGAAATGTACGTGGCACACTGATGCCTGAGTAATAGTATTATATCTCAAACATATGAGCATGTAGATAAGTTTATAGACAAATACATATAGCATACAAGTAGACAAATAAGAGAACCACACAGAAAGAAAATTGACAACTTAATACATACACAAAAGCAAACAGTGAGGCAAACACAAAAATAAAATTCACTATTTCAGTTCTTCACATGCACAAAAAGTCTTTCTTTCATAGTATTCACAAATGAAGAAAGCAGATTACTAGACAAGGGCCTCAACTACATATTCCACCTAAATTACAAAGCAAATCTATAAAGCACATTAGTGCCTCAGCAAAAATAGCCATTGATACAGCAAAAATAACACCAAAACAACAAAATGAACTTACAGTGAAAGTTGACAACATATTAGAAAAAGAAATACATAACAGAGACACATATAACCAACAGGCAAAATTAGAACATAACATACTCAATAAAATCAACAAAAACTTGTAAAAAATAACACAAAAGCAGTAAACACTAACAGTGGAAATAATATAGTTACAAGTATTATTGCATGAATAAAGTTGTAAACTCTTTGAAACAAATAACATTACACAAATTTAAACGGGTTTCATGGATAAATATGCAGTTTAAACCAGAAAATTAATAAAAAATTGTCATACTATATTAACAGAATATGGAAAGAAATCTAACATTGTTATGAATCCATAGACACCAACATTAAGAGGTCAACCAAAAGTTCATCAACACTATGTCGTATATGCTCCAATGAAAGCAGCATAAACAGCTCAGTATACAGTATCACTTAACCATACAACTTAACAAACTGCTAACAAAACTCTACATGAATAAATATGAAATGAAATTAAGAATCAAAAATATTAGAACACACTGTCCATCTGCTTAGCTGAGTGCTAACATGCTTGTCTCCCATGCAGCAGGCCCACATTCAATTCCGGCCGGGTTGGATATTTTCTCCGCTCGTGGACTGGGTGTTGTGTTGTCCTCATCATCATTTCATCCTCATCGCCGGCACACAAGTCGCCTAGTGCGACGTCGATTGCAATAAGACTTGCACACAGCAGTCGAACTTCGCTGGATGGGGCCTCCCAGCCAACAAACCAATACGATCATTTCATTTCATTAGAATACTGGCAATAACACAAAGGACATAAAATTACCAAAAAATGCAATGTTTCTATCCTTTGACGTTACAAACTTATAAACCACCACCACTTTACAAGACACAATATACATAACACAACAAAATCTCCTAAAATACAGTACTTTACCTATTACAGGTATAAAAGAAATAACAGAGCTTCCTAAACTTACATTAACACAAAACTAAGTAACCAAAAAAACCTACAAACAAGTCTGTGGAGTAGCAATGGGCAGCAAAAGAGCTGGAACAATAGCTGATACCTTCTTAAACAAGCCAGAAGAAATATTCTTCAAATCAGAAAACCCACTCTTAAACGAAATCATCTATTATTAGAGACCTATAGATGACATGTTACTGTGATAAAATGAACAGAATTAGACACCCAACTAATTCACTGAAAGCTTAATACATCACACCCAAACATACAATTTACTACAGAAATGGAAATGAATAAACCCATTGCTTTCCTGAACATAAAACATTCAACATTAATGTCAGGCACATATCGAAATATATAGAAAGCCAACGACATCTGACACTATGGTAAATTACGACTCTAGCCATCCAAAGCCTTAAAAATATGCCTTTTTCCATCCGATGATAAACAGAATTGTAACAAATATGTGTGTGAGTGAATTCGTAAGGGACCAAACTGTTGAGGTCATCGGTCCCTAGACTTACACACTACTTAAACTAACTTATGCAAAGAACAAAACACACACCTGCCCAGGGGAGGATTCCATCCTCCAGCAGGAGGGGCCACACAAACTGTAGCATGGTGCCTCTAACAGTGCGGCCACTCCACGCAGCAAACAGAATTATACATTTAACATTGGAACAAACAGTCGCACAAAAAGAACTACTATACCCGCAGACAAAGTTGACACTCGGTGTGGTGGATGATGGGAGCGACTTTAAATAGGAAATACCTGATGGGAGCGACTGTAAAGGCATTTCCCATTTACAGTCGCTCCCATCAGCCATCACACAGAGTGTAAGCTTAGTTTGCGCGTATATTAACAACACTTAAATACACAGCATTTAAAAATTACTTCAACGTAGTACAATAATTTTATGGCGACAAAACAATCAAAAAATTAAAAAGGAACACTCGTGCGAAAAAGTCCGACAAAACAGATAGCCAAATACATACCTGCCATCTACATGGATAAAATTTCGAATAAAATAAATGCCACATCAAACAATGCTACAGTTAAATTAGCAGGTAATTTCCAGGAATGATTTCCTGTCGAAGTCGCGGGGACTAGTGCAGCAGGGGATACAACCCGTCGGCTTTGAACAATGACGTCACAAGTCGCCAGAGAGCATGTATTACAGAGATGAAAGAGCTGAGGAGAATGTTGAGAAACAAAGGAATGCGAGAGAGATAAACATTGATCTTGTCAAAAGCATAAGTGTTTTTTGACTTTTTAAAAAAAAAATCTCACGAGATAGAATAAACTGATCCTACTTTATTAAGCAATATCTTGTCAAAAGCCGAGAAGCGATTGTTCTTATTGTTCTAGCTCCCTTCAGTACGTAATAAGTGTTTTTTGACTTTTTAAAAAAAATCTCACGAGATAGAATAAACTGATCCTACTTTATTAAGCAGCTCCCTTCAGTACCTAATAAGTGTTTTTTGGCTTTAAAAAAAATCTCACGAGATAGAATAAACTGATCCTACTTTATTAAGCAGCTCCCTTCAGTACCTAATAAGTGTTTTTTGGCTTTTTAAAAAAAAAATCTCACGAGATAGAATAAACTGATCCTACTTTATTAAGCAATATCTTGTCAAAAGCCGAGAAGCGATTCTTCTTAGTGCCGAGAAGCGATTCTTCTTAGTGTTCTAGCGCCCTTCAGTACGTAATAAGAGTTTTTTGGCTTTTTTTAAAAAAAAATCTCACGAGATAGAATAAACTGATCCTACTTCATTAAGCAATCAGTAAAGAAACGAAACTGAAACATAACAGCAAAAGCTTTTAGATTTACATTCAATTATTTTAATGATAGTGCTTATTAGAACACAGAACTGCTTTATTATCTATGCCTCGAAGTGAAGTCTTTACGATCTATGACTAAGGAATGATGTCATTGTTCAAAGCCGACGGGTTGTATCCCCTGCTGCACTAGACCCGGAATCCCAGACGATTTATGTCGTTAGTGAGTGGAATGTCTGGTGTTCTTGACGTTTCTTCGGTGGATTCTCTCATATGGAAACATCTAATTCCATGTTTATCCAGCGTAGAAAATTGTTCGACTTTTTGTCGCAAATATGGTATACCGCCGGACGAGGAAAGAAGGGGGGACTAGTGCAGCAGGGGATACAACCCGTCGGCTTTGAACAATGACGTCACAAGTCGCCAGAGAGCATGTATTACAGAGATGAAAGAGCTGAGGAGAATGTTGAGAAACAAAGGAATGCGAGAGAGATAAACATTGATCTTGTCAAAAGCATAAGTGTTTTTTACTTTATAAAAAAAATCTCACGAGATAGAATAAACTGATCCTACTTTATTAAGCAATATCTTGTCAAAAGCCGAGAAGCGATTCTTCTTAGTGTTCTAGCTCCCTTCAGTACTTAATAAGAGTTTTTTGGCTTTTTTTAAAAAAAAATCTCACGAGATAGAATAAACTGATCCTACTTCATTAAGCAATCAGTAAAGAAACGAAACTGAAACATAACAGCAAAAGCTTCTAGATTTACATTCAATTATTTTAATGATAGTGCTTATTAGAACACAGAACTGCTTTATTATCTATGCCTCGAAGTGAAGTCTTTACGATCTATGACTAAGGAAAGACGTCATTGTTCAAAGCCGACGGGTTGTATCCCCTGCTGCACTAGACCCGGGATTCCCTAGCAACTCACAGACATTTCGCGAAGGTATGTAATTTAGAACAACTAAGGGAACGACGGAAAACAGATAAAAATGACGATCACAAATAACTGATCACAACGCCCGCCACCAGAGTCGCATAATCGATTTACGATCGCACGTTCGGTAGGCAATCATTCTTGGAAATTACCCACAAACATTACCTAGAAAAATTGTATTGGCCTTCTAAAACGATTTACTATATAGGATCAAAATCTAAAGATAGCACACATAACGACTATTGACAGTGTTCTCTGTACTACCTGGATGTTGAACTTCAGTTACCTGATTCTGCCAGCCATAGACGCTCATATTTCGTTGGTTGGCGAACTACAACATGGCTGCTAGGAGAGTCACTAGAAAACAAAACGAAAATACTTTCCGATTCCGCTCCCACATCAGCCTATTACACCACATGGTAAGATAAAGCTCAAAACAATAAATCAGTCTTCCATTCTTTGTCACGTACAGACCGAGGGAAATTTGTTTGTTACAACTACAATACGGCGGACGACGCAAAGCACTTGAATCTGTGGACACACTGCAGCTGTATACTCAGAGACAACACTTCTACGTCCAGGTTGTGTGAGATCACTGACTACAGACGATAACCTAACATCGCCTATGATAAATACAGGGTGTAAACCACGGCGGTATAAAAGGAGTTGTCATTACGTCACAGACTTGAAGACGGAGTCCGCCATATTATGTAGCCAAAAAAAACAGTAGGTTTACTGCATTTATACCTCCATGGTTCACCGCAGTGATACTTCCATGTGACGTCTTCTGACGTGCCCATTGCTCGTTTTCTACCGTTGGGAATAACCAACGACTTTTGTGGTCGTATCCCAAATAACATCTGGTGCTTTGATTGTGTGGAGACGAAGCAGTTTCATGAAAAATTCAAGTTTGCGTTATGTACGGGTATACATTTCAATAATCGTTCTGTTTGTTGACGTTCGTTGTTGGTTTTCTTATCGTCTAACAAAGAAAACATGGGTCAATCTTCTTTTTCTTGTGAAGCAGCACAAAAAACATTAAATGTTCCAGAGTCCCTCTCATGTTGTAAAAATTCATGTGGTTGTTCCGTACCCCTCATTCCCACATTACCATGGTTCACCTTTCCATTTACATGGAATGTTGGCTCGTCATTAAACATTAAGCGTAGAAGAAAATTGTCATCCTCCACCTTGTCAGGAACGAAATTACAGGACTCCACACGTTATTATTTGTCACCTTCACAAAGACCTAGCAGTAGCTGAATTTTGTATAGCTTCATGTTTAAACGTCGACGCAACAAACGCCCGATGGACATCGGGGACATGTTGAGCTGTCGAGCTGCACGGTGAACGGATTTCTGCGGACTCTGTGAAACTGTAGCGGATGCGTTCGTTGACGTCTGTCAGACACTTGGGGAGGTCCCGGCGATTGGCCTTTACACAAACATCTTATTTCCCGGAATTGTTCATGTCATCGTCTAATGCTCTTTGTTGTAGGAGTACCCGCACTATACCTAGTAAGAAAGTCACGCTGAACAGTTATTACTCAGCCGCACTGCGCAAAATATAAAACGCTTTCTGTTGTCCCGACACCATTTTTACTAGAACTGAAGTGTGCGCCTACTGCTGCTACCTCGCGGGAACCATGTAAAACTCGAGAGTTTTCAACAGTATGCTGTACAAGCGCCTGTGTCAATAACATAATAGTTATGATTTTTTAAAAATCGGATGGTTCTTTTTGATACACCCTGTATAACGAACAATAACAGTAAGCAAACAAGCTCGGGTCTCGTAACTCCAGCTGCCTTTGCTAGCGATACAAATAGAGTAAAAATGAAATTACATGGATTACGGAACCATCCTTTTCACATCACATCCTTCCCTTCTTGATTATTCGAAATATAGCAAAAAAACATGTTACATTAATGAGGCCAAATGTGTCGTATTACTAGAGCAAATATACTTCAAGAACACACAAACGTTTTAAATTGTTTCTTGACAGTATGTTATTCATGTAAACACTGTATTTAAAAGAGCTGTTGTGTGCACACGGTAGAAATAATAAACAACATGCAACTGTCAACAGTAGTCCATTTATGTTTTGGGCTGTTTAAGATGGCGGCAGACCCAGCCCACTCTGCCTTCAAAACAACGTACAGCGTAAGTCAACAGTGTCATCTCCTTTGTTGTTTCACCTCCATGGTGTAAACGGGATAAGCTGCCAAAATTATATAAATGGTACATCTCGGTGTTCTTGGCAAAAAAGGTGTAATGAAATATCGTTGTATCACTTTTTGTGTTTGTATTCCAAAAAAGACAGATATTTGTAGGTTTAACTGTTTACATTGTCAACTGACGGTATATCTCCTTGCTTGTGTATTACCGAACCGACGCAGCGGTCAGAGAAAGGTAATGAACGTGTACAATGACGTGACGTGGCGATCAGGTGCTACCCGAATGAGCAATGTAAACAGTCACTGGATTGTCAAGAAAGTGTAATTTGCTTTAGCAAACAATGACTTAATTAAAACCAGACATATTCTCTTTTACAACTTTACCATAACGAAGTTAGTGGTAGTAAAGAAAAGCTGACATCAAATAAAATGTGTTTCCCTTAGTACATAATCAACCAGTTACCATGTAATTCGCTGTGCATTAATTACAATTAACTGTTTCCTGTTTTTACAACACCGGTATAATGAAAATTAAGATTATTTTCCTTTTGTTTAGCAGTACCATAACGAAAATTAAACCTACATTACACTGGTGTCCAAAATTAAAGCAACAAACCGCTGTTTCCCCGTCCTGTGTCTAACTCATAATATAATCATACAAGTTGTCAACAGATGTCCATACTATCGTACTCCGCACGGCAAATGGCGTTCCGGTCAACGCACAACCAAGCCAACGATGACGTCAGGGCACCTATCAAAAAAAAAAAAGGGGGGGGGGCCTTTACCGGGTAGCCCCACATCCACAGTCGCTGTGTACACAGTTACAGGCTTTGCAGTATGGCACACAGAAGACGCCTACCGTATTCTCTACGGCGGCGGACCATAGGAAGAATGGAAGCAGGACAGTCGCAAATTGATGTGGCCCGATGCCTTAATGTGAATCGTTCTGTTGTTTCTCGGTTATGGCGACAGTTTATAGAGATCGAAGCTGTAGCCTGAAGACCAGGGCAGGGCCGACCACGTGTGACATCACAAAGTGAGGACCATTATTTTGGCTGTAAGGGCATGACGATACCACCTGAGTACAGCGCGGCAACTGACATCTCACCTCGCAGCATCACTTGGACGTGTTGATCGAGGCAAACGGTGTACTGGAGGCTTCAGCAGAGTGGTCTTTAGTGTCGGAGACCTGCTCTGTGTGTGTACATCTGGCGCGTCTTCACTGAAGGGAGCATTGAGAGTGGAGTCGTCAACATGCCACCTGGACTGTCGAACAGTGGGCATATGTTCTTTTCACGGATGGGTCCCGATTTGGTGTGGAGATTGGATTCGCATCTGGAGTGGAATAGGAATTCACTACCCAAACATTGTGGAAAGAGGCCGATATTGAGGAGGCTCCCTCCCTAATGGTGAGGGCAGGGATTATGTTGACCACTTGAACACACTTTCATGAAATTGTACAGGTCAATCAGCAAGATTTAACTGCTGTCAGGTATTGTGACGAAATCTTGAGACCTCATGTGCGTTTGTTGCGAGTTGCTGTGGGTCCAGGTTTCGTATTCAAATGGTTCAAATGGCCCAAAGCACTATGGGACTTAACATCTGAGGTCATCAGACCACTAGACTTAGAACTACTTAAACCTAACTAACCTAAGGACATCACACACATCTATGCCCGAGGCAGAATTCGAACCTGCGACCGTAGCAACAGTGCGGTTCCGGACTGGAGCGCCTAGAACCGCTCGGCCACATCAGGCGTCCAGGCTTCGTATTGAGGGGACGATAATGCTTGACCTCATAGACGCGCGGGTGATTGATTTTTCTTGGAAACGCAAGATATTGCACACACGGCGTGGCCTCCTCGCTCTCTCGATTTGAATCTCATAGAGCACGTCTGGGATGTACTAGGGAAACGGATTGCATCATGTCAGCATCCACCAATCACTCTCCAAGACTTGCGAGCGGATCTGCAGGAAGAATAGGCGTTATTGCCCCAACATGAGATTGGTGGCATCACTCACAGAATATTCCGTTGTTGTTAGACACGTATTGCCAGATGAGGTCATACCCCATATTGCGCACACAGAGCAGTTGTCTGAATGTGTGTGCAAATCTGTCAATTTGGAAAAAATGAAGAACTTTTTTGTCTACCGTTATGCATGTTACAGTTGTATATGTTCTGTATTCTTTACATTGTTTCTACTTTACTATCGCCTGTTTATATGGTTTTGTAGCAAAATAAACGCAGCCTTGGTAAATTTCCGTTTGTTGCTTTAATTTTGGACACCAGAACAACTAGGCCAATATGACAATAAGAGTTCAAAATGCCCACCATTCGATTCGACGCTGGTTCATTACGGCGAACCCAGTTTCGTCGCACTCGTTCACACAAATGCACATTTGCCTAAATGGTATGGGCAGCACCGAAAATCCTCTGTGTATTTTCGTCCACGTCATTTACTTGCTGAGCATACATATGTTCCTTCATATGGCCCAAAAAGTAAAAATCCAGGGGATTTAAATCAGGACCGCGTGCTGGCCATTGATGAAGGCCAAAACGTCCTATCCATCGTCCTGGCAATCGTCTGTTCGAAAATCTTCCTACTTTGTGACCAATTGTGTGTGGAGCACCATTGTGGAGGAACTACATGTTGTGATCCATGTCTAATGGAATACCTTCTAATAAATTCGTGGCAATGTTTCCTCTACAAAGGTTCAGTTATAGTTACCAGTCAGTCGTACAAATAAAACATAAGGCCCAATAATGTAATCATTGATTATACCCGCCCATACATTTACGGAAAAGGGCTCTGAAAATGTGTTACTGCTACTCAGCGCGGATTGTGTACACTCCACGTGTGTGTGTTACGGAACTTAGTTATTCCGTCGCGAGTGAAACAGGCTTAATCTGTGACGAGTATTTTGTTTACAAAATCTGGATGTGCACTTCGTAACAAAAACTAATCTGAGAATTCTTGCCCGCCTCCCCCATTGCTTGTACCTGTTGAATGTGGCGAGGTCACAAACGCTCCTCTTTCAAAGAACGATGAACGACAGTGTGCAATGCACTCGCTTACGGGCGACGCTTCTAAGTACTCTTGACTAGGATTTTCCTGGATGCAGTCCAGAATTTGTTCCTCAGCTTCCATGGTACGTTCTTCGCATTATGAGCCTCTGCCTTTTGCGCAGGGCAGTAAAGAGTCAGTATCTATCAAGAGAATTATGATGATACAAACCTTTAGTGAACAGTAACAAATGTCGATCGTGCAGGAAGTCTTCGTTGTGGGAAGCGTTCTCTATAAATTCGTACAGCGGCCCTCGCATCACAATTTGCCTCGCCATAAATGAAATGAATATCGCATAGTTCAGCGATGGTAAAACTCCCTTTCATCCTTACGTTTAACAGAGCTGCAGTAACGTCCGCACAGGTAACTCGACGACGGTCAACGATCGGCGTACTACGGTGACAACCACGCAGGCCGTAGCTGCCTCTGTGTTTGCGACTCAAGCTCCCAATGCCTTTACGTGCTGCGGTAAATAACTGGAACTGCTTGCTTGCATAACGCCACCTACAGTTCCTGTAGTACAGATTCAATAAACCTTTGAGCGAGTCAACTGGAATTATTCTTCATATAATATGTCATTCAGTGACGATCATGTGTTACGCAGCACGCGTAAAAAATCTACGAATTTTTAGTCACACAGATGGTCACGACGTTACTGATTGCTATTGAAGACGTTCAAAATGTGCTCCATCACCAGCAATACAGTATCTGCAACGTTGCAGAACAAATCGACACACGTGTTATGGTTGTCATTGCAATGGATGTATTCACAAATAGTCACAATTGCCTCTTTCATGTCATCCAGCGTACGTGGCTTTGTGACGTAAGCGGTATCCTTCATTAAAGTTCCAAACGGAAAGATGCCTAACGGCGTTAGATCGGGAAATATTCTACCAGAAATACTTGCCGTTCTGATACGATTCTGAATACACCCCGAGGCTATTATTAACGATATTATAAGCATTTCTGCAACTTATGTTACACGAAGGCGACAGGGACTTGACAAGATTTTTACGGCACAGTGTTTTTCAAGACAGTCACGGAATCTACCATACGACGAAAGAAGTACATCTCAACTCGGCTTGACATGCAGTCCATTCCTGAAAGAACACGAGACACAAGACCGCTTTTCCTGGCGCCGCACAGATACCAGCTGACAATGTTTTCATGGATGACTTCGCGTTTGGTGCAAATGACGACAATGAAGGTATTGCTATGTATTACCAATTAACGGCCATTATGAAACCATTGCATTTTCAATTAGTGAAATGGGCCACAACTCCAGATCACATACAGGACATATGGAGAACCGAAGGACAAGAGATTACTACATCTACTCAAGTTTTAGGTGCATATTGGAACACAGCAACGGACAGCTTTTACATTAGCACGAATGATGTCACAGAAAAATTATCTGATGAACTTACTACAAAAAGGAAACTATTAAAGACTGTAGTCAAATTTTACTATCCACTAGGATTATTCTCTCCTGTGTCAATCATGGCAAAACTATTATTACAAGAAATCTGGTATAGGGGAAAGGGGAATTGACTAGAATGAATTGCTACCCAACAATCTGGCAACACAGTGGAATACTTGGGTGTCTAATTTACCCCTATTCACGTATTTTGTGATGCTTTGGAATGCGCATGACGCAGCTCTGTACATCCACAGTGTTTTACACAGCAACGCAATGACTCACTTGACTTATAACAAGAAGAGACTTGCACTTGTGAAAAGGATAACACTGCCACGTCTAGAAATTCTAGGTGCACTTGTGCGAGCACGATTACTAAGATATTTCTGTACAGCTACAGGGTACGACATTACTCATGTTATGTCGTGGATGGACGCTGTAGAGATCTTAAGCTGGATAAGCAGTGATGCGAATCGATGGAAGACTTTGAGCTGTAATAGAATGACAGAAATTCATATGTATACGTCCCCTACTCAGTGGATACATTGTCCTGGAAATGACAAACCAGCGGATCACCTAATACGGGGATTTCTTGGCAATCAGCTCCAATTTGCATGTGTTTGGTGGGAAGGACCGCATGTTGGCCATCTGGTACTCCAAACATACGTCCTGACCTCCCAGAAGAAAGATGGAATGTAAATCATGTATGACACTTGCTATACCTCCCAGCGTGATAAACATTTCCTAATTCAGTTTCTACTGGAGACTAATTTGTACAGCCGGCTGGATCCTTCACTTCATATGTAAGATTCGTCACAAAGATAAAGTTGCTGGAGAGCTGACAGCAATGGAGATTGCAAATGCAGGCACTTACTGGATCCAAACAGCCCAACGTCAGTGCTTCACGTGGGAGTTTCGCACACTCCAGAACGCTAAACCGATGCTGCAAGGTTCTAAAGTTGGACCCTTTCATCCAGTCATTGAAGGCGGATTCATTCGTCTGGGAGGCAGACTGCAGTTTGCTGACCTCACCAGTGAGGAACGACATCCATTACTTCTATATGGTTCACATCACTTCGCGAAACTAGTCATATTCCAAACACATATTGATCTTCATCATCTTCGTGTCCGAATTGTATTGTCCAAATTTTTGGCAAGAATTTTGGATCCTTAAAGGTCGTCAAACCATTAAAAGAGTCCTCCATACATGTTTGCCACGCAAGATCATGAAGACTAAGAGGAAAACAAATTGAAGCTCTCCCACTCATATATCCAATGAGATCATCTAAGCATTTTACGGTCACCGGCATAGACTTTTCTGGCCCTCTTTACATCAAAACAGGCATGGCCATGGAAAAGACCTATATAACACTCTTCACTTGCGCAACAACACTTGCAGTACTTTTAGAGCTCTGCTCCAGTATGAATACCAATACGTTTTTGATGGCTTTACAGAGATTTGCTAGTAGACGTGGACTGCCGCACAACACCTACGTCGACAACGAAAAGACCTTTCACGCCGCTAACCAAGAATTATCGGAACTATGGAATTCACTAACCACCTCAGAGACCCATAGTTTCCTCGCCAAAAACGGAATCACTTGGATTTCATTGCGCCATGGGTGTCTTGGTGAGGGGAATTGTGGGAGAGGATGGCGGACACTGTCAAGCGATGCTTACAGTAGGCGTTGGGACGATCAGTCTAACTGCAGAGCAGCTCTATACCATCTTGGTCAGCATCGAAGCTGCAGTGAACTCAAGGCCAATCCCTCCAGGAGATGATGCAGAACCTCTGACACCAGCACATGTTGTGGTTGGTGAACGCTTGTTGAATGAGGCCACTGGACCAGAACCCACCATCATGCACGATCTTATCAAAGAATTTAAACTACAGCAAAAACTAACAGGCAACTTTTGGAAGAGATGGACTAAGGAGTATATCATGGAGCTTAGCAGCTTCCACAAAGTTGGCTTCCGACCTTTTGATCTGGCTTTGATTCAAGAGAATGGACGATCAAGACACATGTGGAAGAAAGGGAAACTAGAAAGATGTATACAGGGGAGAGATTATAATACTGTGCACACCAGAAGGACAGCAGACAGCACATCCAGTTAGGTAGTCTCTGCCCTGTAGGTTGACCAGAGAGGGGGGAGGGGGGAGGGGGGGAGGGGGGGTTTGGAATTGAAGTCATCAGGACATTTGTATAATACTCTTTGTAAGACCTAATATGTTCTAAACTATTTTGTTATATGTAAGATCTGTGACTTGTAAATGAAGTGTGGTACTAGACCGCAAATCGCTGCTTACTACTGTGATGCATGACAAAGACAGTTACTTAGTTACATTAGAATACACACTGTTTAGCTTTGCAATACATAATCGCTTTCTCCCTTTTCTCCTGATAAAATTTAGTAAAAGTTCAAGTCCTCGTATATAGCAGTTATTCGCATCATACAAGAAAAAATACAGTTATCTTTTCATCCATGTCACTTCTCTCTCACAATTTTCAGTATCATATTGGATGCAATGATATGCATAATATGCAGTGTCGTATTGGATGTAGTAACTTGTGCAAATATAGTGCCATACTGGGTGCAATGACATGTACAATACCAAATCAATGATATGCCACCAGGCCCTCCTTTTCAAAACAAAGATATACATATCTTCATCAGCAATCATACAACATAACAGTCCTAGTTAAATAACAACATCATTGAAATGAGACTACATACTGCACCAGTAGGAATCAAGCAATAATGTCGAAAACCTTCTGAATAAGTCTGGACATCAGTACCTCAAATGTATGGTATAGTTGAGTTGATAAGTTAGAAAACATACATTCCCCATTATTCATGTATCTGTCCATGCGCCATGTGCTATAAGAGATTGAATTAAAACTTAAAGAAAACTAGCTACATGGAAATAATATATTACTTGCATTGTATGTGAATAGTTAAATCTTTATTCATAGAACATACAGTATGTATGAGTCAAAGCATTGTTTCGGTCTTGTTTACTCTACAGAGCTCAAAGTGTATGTACACATACAGGAAACACAGCTTTGAATTACAGATAAAATTTTGGAGTGGAATTTTTTATGTATCAGTTGATATTAAGTTGTTAAAAATTATGTTCTCAATCATAAGAAGTCATATTTTGCCAGTGCAGATTGTGAATTTAATGTCAGTAACCAGTTACAGTTTAGGCTATCCAGACAAGTCTCAATTACCTCCTTTCATCAATCTCTGTATAAACCTCTGGATCAACAGTTTAGTGCAACTCATTCTACATCAATGGTTATATAAAATAAGTTGTATATAGCAAAAACGGTTAGTAAGTTATTGGGCAACAGACCACAAACACCAGCATTTCAAGGCAGTTTGGATTACATCCCTCAGGTACAGTTCAGACTGGTAATCACACTTCTTATATAATCTTCACATAGGTGTATATAAAAGGTATTTTCCATTGACAAAGTGTCTAATAGTAATGTACTAGCTCACTCATGTGTTCCGCTTGTGAAATATCGACATTAGCTGATAGATAAACATAACTATCTAAATGTAAAAAGGACAAACATGAGTTGTTTTTCAAACAGGCAGACAGTTAGACCACAAAAGGTCTGATGTGACTAAGTTTATGAAGTCCAAATAATAAGTCATTTAGTGTATAATCTCACAAATGAAAAAACATAAAAGAAATGGAAATGTACAGAAACATAAAAATTAAATTCATATTCTATTCTTTTGCTACGCACTGTGATTCCAGAGACTGGTACTTGTGCAATGATGCTGACTATATAAAACCTTTGCTAACCTTTCATTTGTGACAACAAACCTCTTTTTTAAAATCAATAGTAAGTGCAAAGTTAGCCATAATGTGGTATGATCATTCAGTTAACAGTAAGAAGGCTATATAATGTATCGTGACATAATGTAACATTCACAAAAGATGAAATATTTAAAATGTTTCATGGTGTGGCATATAACAGACAGTTATAGATTCTGAAGATATAATATATTACATATAAATTTGATTTTTTCTTTCTTTCTACGCGAGTCGCAGCGCCTATTTCCAAGAATGCTGTAGCAATGTTCACTGCATCAGTTAAATTCTTCGGAAATTCTGCCCTAACACGGAGCGATGTTTTCGGTGTCGATCCTCGCAAAAAAATATCTAAGGCCCTATTCTCCACTTTTTGTAGAATATCCTCATTGGCTTCACCACTGGATGACAACCGGTAAGTGTTACTATTAACTTTTCATATTCTATCCACAAAGCCTTCTATTGTTCTGTTGTGGCTTTGGAACATGGTGGTCAACTGCTCCCTATAAAAACGGCACCTGTTTTTCTTTTTAAACCTTTTGAGTAAACCTTGCTTGAATTCGTCAAAAGTTAAATGCATTTCGTAACTCATCGTGATATACACACATGAAAAGAAGTTTTTCATCAACCTTCTAACAACCCTACCACAACAAAGGTCAGCATTTAATAACGATTGTGGTGTTGCTCACGCTGCTAAATACTGCATTTTCGGGCAACAACAGTCATATTGTGTGGCAGGTGTCATTGGAGCAGAGTTAATAGTCATTTCATGTAATAATGGAAAAACTAGGCACTCATCTTTTTGTGTTTCCCACGCTGATCTCGCCGTAAAATCATGGCTCAATCGTTGAAAATCTAGGTGGTTATGATTCCAAGCTCGGATGCAAAAAGGCCTAGGTTTTATTCTGCTATATTCAAAAGTTATGTAGATACTCTTCACAAACCATTCTTGGAGATTACACTTTTGCTGGACAATGGTGATGTAAAAATATAATCAACACTCCGAAATTAAGTTATACTTCCTTTTAATTGCAATATCACGTAAACACAAAACATCACTTCACAATTCAAAACATACTTGAAAACATCTTCCTCACATTTTATAAGGCAACTACAATATGCATCTTTCCAACATGACGTCCACGACTTGACTTTCTCAAGGTCCGACTCTCTAACAACTCAACAACTAACTAATCATCTCTTACGCGCCCAAAAATCAGAGTTACAAGTACGTCAAATATCATAGTGACAAAAGAAAGAATACACATAAGAATAATATCATTGCAATATAAACATATCGATGTATCAAAAGTGAAATCAAATCTGAATGTTGTCTCAGAAATATGTTGTTAACAGAAATACAGTAGAATATTACTGGTATCGAGAGGTTCAGGTGAGGTACCACAATGGTTACGTAATTCAAGTACCATTACAACCTGTACAGAAAATTGAAATAGAGATCAACATAAACATCATTTCCGCCCTTTTTATTGCGCATGAAAACCACACATTGCATGTTGTACTGCCATACAGCGAGACCTTCAGATTGTTGTACACACCAGTACCTCTAATACCCAGTAGCACGTCCTCTTGCATTGATGCATGCCTGCATTCGTAGTGGCATACTATCCACAAGTCCATCAAGGGACTGTTGATCCAGATTGTCCCACTCCTCAACGGGGGATTCGTCATAGATCCCTCAGAGTGGTTGGTGGGTTACATCGTCAATAAACAGTCCTTTTCAATACATCCCAGGCATTTTCGATAGGGTTCATGTCTGGAGAAAATGCTGGCCACTCTAGTCTAGCAATGTCATCCTGAAGGACGTCATTTACAAGGTGTACACGATCGGGGAGCGAATTGTCCATGAAGACGAATGCTTCGCCAATGTGCCGCCGATATAGTTGCACTAACGGTCGGAGAATGGCGTTCACGTATCGTACAACCGTTACGGCGCCTTCCATGACCACCAGCGGCGTACGTCATCCCCACATAATGCCACCCTAAAACAGCAGGGAACCTCCACCTTGCTGCATTCGCTGGACGGTATGTCTAAGGCGTTCAGTCTGACTGGGTTGCCTCCAAACACATCTCCGAAGATCGTCTCGTTGGAGGCATATGCGACACTCATCGGAGAAGAGAAAGTGATGCCAATCCTAAGGGGTCCATTCGGCATGTTGTTGGGCCCGTCTGTACCGCGCTGTATGGTGTCGTGGTTGCAAAGATGGACCTTGCCATGGACCTCGGGAGTGAAGAAGCGCATCATGCAGCCTATTGTGCGCAGTTTGAGTCGTAACACGACGTCCTGTGGCTGTACGAAAAACATTATTCAACATGGCCGCGTTAGTGCCAGGGTTCCTCCGAGCCATAATCCGTAGGTAATGGTCATCCACTGCAGTAGTAGCCCTTGGGCGGCCTGATCGAGGCATGTTATCGACAGTTCCTGTCTCTCTGTATCTCCTCCATGCCCGAACAACATCGCTTTGGTTCACTCTGAGACACCTGGACACTCCCTTGTTGAGTGCCCTTCCTGGCAGAAGGTAACAATACAGATGCGATCGAACCGAGGTATTGATCGTCTAGGCATTGTTGAACTACAGACAACACGAGCCATGTACGTCCTTCCTGGTGGATGACTTGAACTCATTGGCTGTCAGACCTCCTCCGTCTAATAGGCGCTGCTCATGCACAGTTGTTTACATCTTTGGGTGGGTTTAGTGACATCTCTGAACAGTAAAAGGACTGTGTCTGTTCTACAATATCCACAGTCAATGTCTGTCTTCAGGAGACCTGGGAACTGGGCTCATGCAAAACTCTTTTTTATGTGCGCAGCTTCCCTGATTAACAGTAATGTTGTCATTTGCAACATTTGACCAGGAACCAAGTTTAGAGGCTGCTAACAAATCAGCAAAAAATGCTTCCATATCCTCACTTGGCTTGCCAGAGAAGGGAGTCACAAGAGTGGTTGCTGATGAATTTAGTGTGGGAGGGACTGCACTAGACGTCGATCTATACTCTCATAATCGATTCAACAATTCATTATTGTCAGACCTCATAAGCTACATGATTAAGCAGGCTATGAATAGCCTCGTGGGTAGAAACTCTTTGTTTCTTACTATCTGTCATTGTAATACTTTCCTGTTTAACAAATGGTTATTCCCACAAATATACTTCCTATGGCCACAAGAACATAGACTCAGCTATATAACAAGTAACATTTGTAATCTGATTACAGTTTGGATCAAAATAACAAGAACATCTAACATCATCCAAAGAGAAATTTTCTAGTGTCAACTTTCTTTGAGAAACTGAGAGCTTTACATCGTTTGTTTTTTACACCGCGAAAGCGTTACTTGAAAAGGGAAAACATCTGGAACCACTTCTCATTCACCGGTGAACTGAAATACTGTCCGATGGTTGCAGGCTGTCCTCTGCCGGTTGTGAGTTGTTCACGGGCCATCGCTGGGGATGGCGCATGAATTTCTTATACCTCAAATTCCCCACCATATACACCTCAAAATAGAGCCAAGATTATCTGACACCAAATGTAGCGAGTCAGGGTTTTGTGACTATATATTGAGTGTCTGTGACAGAGGGGAGCGAAAGTCATTATTTTTTCAGGGATGGCGGGAAGGAAACGACATATTGTGGGCGGAGGAGTCGGTTCTTTCCTTGGCTCAATGAGTGAGGTGCGAGTGAAAAATTGGTGGTTCCACTAACAGTCATTTATTGAGACATAAGACTCTTTAAACATACAGACTAATACAATGTGCTTTAACTCGCTCAATTCCTCTCGGCGGCGGGGCGGCGGAGTTGTAGCGTGCAGATTCTGGTGAAAGCAGATGCGGCGACGGCCCGTGTTGCAGCGGCACGCCGACGGCGTATTCTTCCATTCGGTACAGTGTCCATGACTTACTGTGGCGGCGGCGAGGCCTTCTCCTAGTCAATTCGCTTGGTGCGATATTAACAATGGGCTACCAGGTGGTGCAGAATGCTCCATCCCAGAATCAAACCAGCGACCCTCAGGTTCAGCATCTTTTGGCGGAGTTCATCAAGCTCAGGGTTCACAAGTGATGCATTTGGTGAAATCGGAGTCCCTTCGTCCTAATGTGCCACCTGGGAAAGTACCACACGAAGTCCTTTCTGGTAACATCTGGAACGGCGTTTTCTGCGTTAACCTAGTGGTGTGGTACCAACATCTTCTTCTGTCAAGCGGCGTAGCAGCTAAGTCATTGTAGCAAAGTATGATGTTCACAGACTAACCATCGGTCCGTCCATCCAGGCGACGTTTCTTCATGTCTTCTCTCTCCCCTCGAAGGACCTTCCAAAGGACCACCTCAAAGGATCCTCCACATCCATTTGTCGAAGGTATTTATTCGATGATTCGATGTTTTTTCCAATGTCGCTAAGTTTGTAGGACAACGACTGACTGGTCGTTGATCTATGCTTCTCATGAGTAGTAGGGCAACAGGGGCATCAGCACATTTTGTTAGTGCAGGCTGCCTGCATCAGGAGCATGCATGCACTCAGGGTTAAACCTATTGTTCTCCTTTGATTGACAGGTTATTAAACAAGTGTTCTGCTAAAAGGATCATTCCTATTGATTGACAGGTTCTTAAGCTATTATTCCATCCCCCTCCCTCCCTACCCTCAAGAAACCTCCAACCCACCCCGTCCCCTCGCTGATACAGGTACACTTTCAGGTCTGAGTTTTTCAAATAGCCTCCTCTCTCTCTCTCATCAATTAGATTGACTATTTAATGAAATTGGTCAATTAATTAACCCCTCCCCCTCTGGTAAACCCCCCTCACCTCCCCCTCCCGTCCTCTACCTGGAAATTGGTGGCTGTATGATGGAGAGGAAAGATCTCACTAAGGTAAATTCAAGGGTATATTGTTTATTTATAAAAAAAATCAGTTTGCATGGCTTTCATTTCTCTTGCTCGTCATTCTCTGCTGTTTGGATGGATGCAGATCTTGTAAGACGCAATTAAGTAGATCGCTATTTTTCATTCTGATCGCGAAAGGAATTCCATCATAACACCTATCACACATAATTACACTGGTAAAAATCTTTTGATCTTAAACTATGCGTCATTCACTGGACCACACAGAATACCACCGCACAATCTGCCAGGAGTCGCGATTCACCGGCAGCCACAGAAAAGCCATGACGCGACCGTCAGCTGCTGAGCCACGTGCAGGTTTCCATTTTGGTTCCGCAAGTATGAGGTGGCGGCATTCCTTTCATACTTGACAACTGAGAAATTCCTGTTGAAACACGTGTTTACCTAGCCACCGTGGCTAATGCATAGTGGGTCCAGTTCAGGCCTAATTGGCGAGTGAGAGATCTTTATGTAGCGACTCACCCCCACGAGTGCAGTTAAAAGGTTGTCAGTGTTATACTGATGTCTCATGTCTATGTAAATAACAGCCAAGTATCCCTCTAGATGCTCTATAGAAATCTTTCGTAATTTTTCCCAGAATAACACAGGATGCATTCTTCCTAGCGATCCTAACAGGACAGACAGTTCATTACATATCAGTTCCTTCCAGGGAATCGTAAAGTGTCACAGAAATAGTTAACAGTCATTTTTGTTGTTGTAGTAGCTTTCGTGATGTCTCAGTGGTCTGCATGGAAATTCTTGCCCTAACAGGACCTGTTTACAAAAATAGCAGAGAAACACCGAATGCATTCTTCCTGAGGGTCCTAACGAGGCATCCTGTGCTACCCTTCCTGCTTTCAACATACGTCTCACAAATGGTAAATGTTCTCACTGCTAAAAGCCTTCATAATGTATGAGCACACTTGCAAAAACACCATAAACATAAAAGCATTCTTGTTGTTTGGAAAGAGAGCACTGTCTAAGCACAGATGAAAAAATCAGAACAATTATGTAAACAGAAGTCGAAGCACTGTGGAGATGTCATAATGCCACAATGGCGGATGAGTAACAGCATCTCGCCAGAGATGGATAGTCTGCTTCAGCTTGTCTTTGAACACTTGAACAAAGAAGACATCAGAACTTTCTGTAGATAACTTGCCCCCATCTTGTTTGAACCAGTCTGTAGAGGCTCCTATGTCCTGGCACAGAGGATGTCTTGTGAATGAATGGAGCATTCTCATTGACTCTTACTTAATGTACCCACCAAATTACTGATGCTGTTTTGTGTGGGAGCACTGCCTGCCTTTTTTTCTGCACACGAGACTTCCAGCGGCAAAACTACTTTGTACATATCCCCATATTGCACTGGCAGTTAAACCCCACAATAGTGGTCTACATATCATCAAATACATCCCACATACTCACCGTGCCACAGTGCAGCACCAACGGAGGAAACTACCACCATAAACATGGCCCATGACAACAGCCATGGATGATGTGTCAGCCAGGGTGAGGCCATCCGGCCTTGGACGACCTCCCACCTCAGGAGGACCTGGGTAGTAGGAGTTCGAATGCTGTTAATACCCCCAGCCCAAACACTACTCGTATTGAATCTCCTCAAATTTCCACAGAGTATACATGCAACACATGCAGTCCCAAAGGCGACTCAATGCAAACAATTACATAGGGTTGCAGCTGCAGTCTCACACCGATCAATGTACTGGAAATGTCTCCTCTTGATGCCCATGGTTCTCGAATGAACCTCAGTATCTATAGCACACTTAATTTTTTACTAAAATCTCTCTCATACCCTTATGGCTATTGATGTGCTGAACATATACGTCCCTCACCATTATCTCTGGAAATATCGGCACATAAGCCGCAGTAACTGTGTCTGGAATATACACACATTTAAGACAAGCAGTGCAGTTATTGTTTATACGTGTTCAGCATCTTGCAAAAAAAAAAAAAAAAAAAAAAAAGGTATGGTATGCCCACGCTTACACCAGCTACTTGTCACGATTCTCTTCACTTCCAGGAAATTCTTTGGTTTTTAAGTTTTCCAGCCAGCGCTTCCAGAGGATGCTGCATCCTGCCTAGACTCTCTCAAACAAGTGTTATAAAGCACAGGCGTCTCGCACTATGTGATAATCAACAATGCTCCCGAGGACGAAAGGGTTCAAAGACATCTACGTTGGAGTCGATATTGCAAGAAGGAAAACGCGAGGATATGCTTAAAGCTCTCGATAGGGCGACGTTTTGTTACAGCCGTATTGCCTGACCTATTTGTACACTATAACAGGTCCAGTAGAGCCTTTGCATTGCTATATTGTGCAATTTGCGAAATGAATCTATCACGCCTTACGTTCGAAATACTCCTCAATGGTTTGAAATCACAATTCAACACGTCAGTTCCACCTGTCAATTACGACTAGACATACATAATTTTTTTTAAGTAAACAGTAGTTTGATTACATCCCACAAACGTCTGGTGATATGTCGGAACATAAGCCACAGTACCTTTATGTTGAAGCAGCAGCATAACATTTCTCACAATCAATTATAGATGTATAAAAAAAATTATGATACCTCCACACTCGCACCAGCTGGGTGTCTTTTCACACAGTAGAAAAGCCTCCCACCATACACACTTGTCAATGGATAAAGGGTGTAATTAAAGTTTTAAAAAAAGCCCTAGCGTCTTTTCGGTTTGTCGATTTCACCACTTCCAGTCACCCACTTCCTCCATCCGAAATAAAGATGACCTTGAAAAGTAGCTGAAACTAGGTAGTTGAAAGCGTAGCGATTCCCTTTTCTTACCTGTATGAATAAATAGAATTGTGCAGTCAGTATCCCCCTTTAATAACTATAACGACAGCATGACCATACTTTGCACAATACACCCACTACCACTCCTCAAATTCACTATCAGAATTACGGCATTACCTTATTCACAGACATCCTGCACACAGTTGTTGAATAACTGTTTGACGATGGATTCATAGCGATTATTCAGTTACATACGACTGGTGCGCTGGATGGGACAAACAGAAGTCTATTGTGCACTAGGAAAAAAGCATTCTTTTCATTCAAGCCTATAGGAGGTTTCTTCATAACATGGTACTCCTTTTTGAAAATTTAGCTTCCACAGACACATGTTATAGGATCTAAAGAGGCCTCTATCATTAAGTCACCGTTTCTCGCACATGTATATCTTTAAGGCATGCCGCTCTAACAGGCTGTTTTGGTTTTTCGTAACAAATTCAATTTTTCCAGCTGCAACAACAGACCCATCTCGTGGTAATCCTCTTCCTGCTCCAAAATGTTAAACAGGTATGGGGCTTAGCAAGAGGAACTAAAAAATGTGCTTCGACTAAAACAGTTTTGCGATTTCTGCCCCCATTGCTCGGCCCGTGAAAATTAACTCAGAATGGACATACTCTAGTATATATTGCACTCACAATGATTTCTTAGTCATGGGAAACGTGTGTGATCTGAGCAGTGGTCGCTATGTTTGGAACGAACTGACACGAGCCCCCACTTCGCGGTCTGAATATAAAAAAGACGCCACTGTGTGTTGGCTGGATTTACAAGTATCGAAAATACGACAAAGTTTCGTGGAAGTGTGAAATCGATAAACCGAAAAGACGCCACGGCTTTTTAAAATTGTAATTCACTTTCATCCACCGACAAATATGTGATTGTGGGACGCTTTTCTACAGTGTGAAAACGACACTCAGCTGGTGCGAGTGTGAAGGTATACATCTATAACTGATAGTCAGAAATGTTATGCTGCTGCTTCAACATAAAGGTACTGTGGCTTATGTTCCGACATATCACCAGACGTTTGTGGGACGTAATCAAACTACAGTTCACAAAAAAATTACGTATGTCTAGTCGTAATAGACGGTCAGATCTGACGTGTCGAATTGTGATTTCAATGCATTGATGAGTATATTCGAACGTAAGGCGTGATAGATTCATTTCGAAAATTGCACAACATAGCAATGCAAAGGCTCTACTGGACCTGCTACAGTGTACAAACAGGACGGCAATACGGCTGTAACAAAAAGTCGCCCCATCGACAGCCCTAAGCATGTCTTCGCGTTTGCCTTCTTGCAATATCAACTCCGACGTTGATCATAGTACACCAACCCCCATCGGTGATGTCTTTGAACCCTTTCGTCCTCGGGAGCGTTATTGATTATCACATAGTGCCAGACGCCTGTGCTTTATAAACACTTGTTTGAGAGAGTCTAGGCAGGATGCAGCATCCTCTGGAAGCGCTGACTGGAAAACTTAGACGTCAAATAATTTCCTGCAAGTGAAGAGAATCATGACACACAGCTGGTGTGAGCATGGGCATACCATAATTTTTTTTCAGGGTGCTGTGCACGTATAAACAATAACTGCACTGTTTGTCTGAAATGTGTATATGTTGCAGTGTAAAGTTACTGTGGCTTACGTGCCAGTATGTCCAAAGAAAATGACTCTGTGCCCTATGATGAGGGAAGTATAGATTCAGCACATCGATAGCCATAAAGGTATGAGAGGGATTTTACGTGGAAAATTAAGTATGCTATAGGTACTGAGATTCCTTTGAATGCTGCCTCAACGGAAAAAAGTGACTGTTTCCTTGGTTGCCTTCACTTCTGTGACGACGTTTTCTCCAACTCCTCTTGCTGTTGCATACTTGTTGCCATGTACAAATTGTTCTGTGCCAACCGGAAGACATGCAAGTACTTCCTCAATTTCCCCACATTTCGGTGTATATTCCCTCAATTTATACGTATTGTAACTGTCTTTTATTTAAAATCATCCATTGTGTGTGGTATGTTATAGTAGCAGCAGTAACAACATGACTTGAACTGTGCGAGAAGCAATGTATTAGATGGTGTTAATGTTAGTTTAGAATCTGACACGGACCTCGATGTCATGGCGGAAAAACAAAATGTATGGCAGTGTACAAATCGTGTTACAGCAGGAAAAAAAACAACAACAAAACAATGTTTCAAACAACACAGGGTCACAGGGAGGGTCTCTTCGACTTAATGGTATAGTTTGGGGGATACGGTCATCCTCCTACAGTATAGGCGATGCAACTTTACAATGGATCAATAGCTGTATGTTTAATAGTATCGTCACATATACTCGCTGCTGGCATGCAGACTGTATTTGTTTTCGATAAATGGGAGGAGAGAGATACGATAAAAATCTTATCGAATTCTCTACCGGATGAAGTTAGTGGAGCTTTTATAGTTCATAATTTTTCTCTGTTGGATGGTACAGAATAACAAAGATAGCATTTTGGGCTGATAGACGTGAATAGACCCTGAGGGATGTGTATCTGCTTCGGACAGCAGTACTAGTATGTAGTTTGGGGGTGCACCACAAAGCAGTAGCAAAATCCTCGTCCTCCCCCCCCCCCCCCCTCCTACTTCTCAAACTGTCTTTTATACTAAATCGTGTTGCAGGAGCTGGCTTCATTTGGAGCCGACCTTACACATCGTACATTGTTGTTGGAGCTACGACAACATGTTCCCATTTCCACCGAATGGTCAAAACATGGACCTGTTGCATTAACTCAGGTCCCTCTGCTTCTACAAGGGTTACAGAAGGTGGTGGATATACACTCCTGGAAATGGAAAAAAGAACACATTGACACCGGTGTGTCAGACCCACCATACTTGCTCCGGACACTGCGAGAGGGCTGTACAAGCAATGATCACACGCACGGCACAGCGGACACACCAGGAACCGCGGTGTTGGCCGTCGAATGGCGCTAGCTGCGCAGCATTTGTGCACCGCCGCCGTCAGTGTCAGCCAGTTTGCCGTGGCATACGGAGCTCCATCGCAGTCTTTAACACTGGTAGCATGCCGCGACAGCGTGGACGTGAACCGTATGTGCAGTTGACGGACTTTGAGCGAGGGCGTATAGTGGGCATGCGGGAGGCCAGGTGGACGTACCACCGAATTGCTCAACACGTGGGGCGTGAGGTCTCCACAGTACATCGATGTTGTCGCCAGTGGTCGGCGGAAGGTGCACGTGCCCGTCGTCCTGGGACCGGACCGCAGCGACGCACGGATGCACGCCAAGACCGTAGGATCCTACGCAGTGCCGTAGGGGACCGCACCGCCACTTCCCAGCAAATTAGGGACACTGTTGCTCCTGGGGTATCGGCGAGGACCATTCGCAACCGTCTCCATGAAGCTGGGCTACGGTCCCGCACACCGTTAGGCCGTCTTCCGCTCACGCCCCAACATCGTGCAGCCCGCCTCCAGTGGTGTCGCGACAGGCGTGAATGGAGGGACGAATGGAGACGTGTCGTCTTCAGCGATGAGAGTCGCTTCTGCCTTGGTGCCAATGATGGTCGTATGCGTGTTTGGCGCCGTGCAGGTGAGCGCCACAATCAGGACTGCATACGACCGAGGCACACAGGGCCAACACCCGGCATCATGGTGTGGGGAGCGATCTCCTACACTGGCCGTACACCACTGGTGATCGTCGAGGGGACACTGAATAGTGCACGGTACATCCAAACCGTCATCGAACCCATCGTTCTGCCATTCCTAGACCGGCAAGGGAACTTGCTGTTCCAACAGGACAATGCACGTCCGCATGTATCCCGTGCCACCCAACGTGCTCTAGAAGGTGTAAGTCAACTACCCTGGCCAGCAAGATCTCCGGATCTGTCCCCCATTGAGCATGTTTGGGACTGGATGAAGCGTCGTCTCACGCGGTCTGCACGTCCAGCACGAACGCTGGTCCAACTGAGGCGCCAGGTGGAAATGGCATGGCAAGCCGTTCCACAGGACTACATCCAGCATCTCTACGATCGTCTCCATGGGAGAATAGCAGCCTGCATTGCTGCGAAAGGTGGATATACACTGTACTAGTGCCGACATTGTGCATGCTCTGTTGCCTGTGTCTATGTGCCTGTGGTTCTATCAGTGTGATCATGTGATGTATCTGACCCCAGGAATGTGTCAATAAAGTATCCCCTTCCTGGGACAATGAATTCACGGTGTTCTTATTTCAATTTCCAGGAGTGTAGAATTATCTTTAAGGTCTTATGGGACCAAACTGCAGAGGTCATCGGCCCCTAAGCTTACACACAACTTAATCTAACTTAAACTAACTGACTCTAAGGACGACACACATACCCATGCCCGATGGAGGACTCAAAATTCCGATGGGGGGAGCTGCACGGACTGTGACAAGACACCTCAGACAGCGCACGTGCACTACGCGGCCAATGTACAAAGCTGCAGAAATGGCAGCAGTTGTAGGAGGCATAGGAACTATCTAAAATTTTACTTTAGCTGATAGGTTCGAAAAAGGTGACTGATTTCCTGATGTGAGAGAGCCAGAAATACTATTCACTAGTGACAGTAATCATTAAAAGACTTCTCCATAGGATCCAACACAGGTATGTGGTTGAATGGAAAGACTTGATTCCTAATCCCAGACAGCATTTCTACTGGAGAGTGTAACACTAGAGATCTGAAAAGCCTGTGTCAATTTCTTATGACCTCAATCAGCACACCATCTACAGTTTGTGATTCTTCTTCATCAACCTTCAGGAACCTCTGACATGACATCGAGACAGAATAAGTTACAAATACTGGAGAAATATCTAGTGGCAGCATGAAGGAGTTGCAAATACTGGTTTCATACCACATTCCTTAGCCGAATCACTTTCAAAATTCCTTGATTTTATCACGAGGAGCCATCGTGGGCTACGTGTAACCGCACTGTTTATCTTATAACATACACTCGAGCAATCAGTGTCTATATTCAGTGTCACGCTATTCATCTGGAAAAACCAATTCATTCGGAAATAATGCCATAAGTCGTATTATAAAGCAGGTATAGCTTTTAACATGAAAACTTGTATGCACCTGTAGAACCAAGACCGATTGTGATAGTAATATGGTCGTGCTTTTTAACATACAGCAGTCAGTAAGACTATTACGTATATCTTTCTAAGGCCTACTGGTCGCACTCGCAAGAAAAACTCATGAGACATGTCCACCCATCGCTGATTTTCTCTTAGTATTATTTCTTATCGCCAGCAATCAGTTATTGGCAGAGTATTATACTTAGTAGTAGGGGGTGAATGATAGGTTCGCCTTGAGCATCAGCCTTATAAAGTATGTGTGCGTGTTCTGACATGTGCAAAGGAAATGACTATATCCAGTGGTAAGGAAGGTATGGATTTGACGTGGAATACTGTGATAGCTAAGGAGAAAGTATGTAAAGTAATAAGAATGGTACAGATATTTCTATTTCCAGAGCCACAGCCGTCAGTGGGATGTATTTCCGATACTTCGCTCGTTGTCGAGTCTCGTCCAAATGAGACCACGATCGTAAAATTTAATTTGAAGTATAGCGATAAAATATATTTGTGACTGGTTTCCTAGGATAATTCTGTCTAGGGGTACGTGGCGCGACGGCGGTGGCCTGTGGCGGGAAAGATTCACGTTTCCAGCTAATTGTAGGAGCTGTCCCGATGGAGAGGCCTGTTGGGATGCAGGAATGTAGCAGACTTAATCGTGTCGTCCTCTAGACGGCCGAATAGCGAACTAACACTTAGTATGTGTTGGATAGCTTTCGTGATCACGTCGAAATTTGAGGAGATTCAGTATGGAGGTGTGTTTGCGCTGGGCATTATTCCCTCGCTTGTAAATTGTCCGGTTGACTGCTTCTGTACATTTCGCATCTTTATTTATAGTTGTCACTTGACGTTTGCGCTGCGAAGTTGAGACATTGTCCCGTCAAGCACTGGCCGGAGGCAGCCGTCTCAGCGCATCGCTACCCCTGGCGATAGAAAATCGTTTTAAAGCCTGTATCTTCTACAAAAAGTAAGTAAAAAATTTCAAACCCACATATGACGTATATCTCTACAATGTCTCTCAATCTGTCAAATATCTATTCTTAATTTTAATTAGGACAAGAGTTACGTTAATTTGTTTGAAACCATTTAAATTCACTATTTCGCAAACAGCTTCTAGCTTATCACGTCATTACTGAAAAACTGTTGGTGTCACAGCAAAATATTTTTTTTCTATTCATTACCAAAATAATGCACTCAGCAAAAAATCCTTAAAAGTTTTTGTAGTGCATTACGTTTCCTGTATATAAATTTCCGAAAACAGCGTTTTTAAGCAACCCTATCAGCACTGAACTCGAAACAAGTATGACGTTTAAAATCTCTATCTCCTATAAATAATTTGAAATTTACGTACAGTATCGGTCTCATTGGTATCTATAAGCATATCAGATATCTTTTCTTAATTTTAATTAGGGCCATTGTTACATTAACTATTGAAGTGTGAGAAATTTTCACGTCCAGAAAAGTTTTCTTCTTTAGATTGCAAATCTCGAAAACTATTACACACACTGAATAACATCTTGGTGTATATACAAAATGAAATAGAATTAAAACTCAATCTAACTTACCGTAAGGAGATGACGAGAGCTGGCCAAACAGTATTTCTTAGTCTCACGACAAGAATAAGAATCAATTGAAATAAATTCACAAACACAATATTTAATGGCAGTAAGTACACTACACACTAATCAGACAATGCGAAACACCGCTTAATTCAGAGTCAGAGACAGTGGAACTATCCGTGTCGCTGCTCATATTGATAGATATAATCAAGTCTTCGACACTTTGTTCTAAGATACCTTCATTTTTCCATGCGTCCTGTATCACTTCTTTCACGTGATGCACTACCTTCTGCCAGTCTTCCGATGTCACAATTTCAACTGCCTCTTTCAAAAGGCGTTCCACTTCGGTTAATGTTAATTTATTTTCTGCAGCAATATGCCGTTTAACCTGAACCCAAATCAGCTCTATTGCGTTGAAATGGCAATCGTAAGGAGGCAATCTGAGCACTTTATGGCCGTATTTTTTTGCTACTTCATCCACAATGTAAATCGGGTTTTTAGGCTTGTGTTGCGATACAAGTTCTAATAATTCTGCCCTTGTCAAATTACTGTCGAACTGTACCTTATGTTTCTGTAACCAGCTAACAATGTCGTTTTTCCTCGTTGCCTTTTTGGGTGCTTTATCTTGTACTACTGAGTGATAAGGAGCGTTATCCATAACAATGATAGAGTTTTTTGTTTAAGTTATGGAGCACACAGTCTTCAAACCATTTCACAAAAGTATTGTGGTTCATCTCTTCGTGGTAGTCGGAAGTCTTATTAGAACTGAATAGAAGCAAACAATTTGAAATGAAACATTTTGAAATTCCGGCATGTGCTACAATTATCCTTTCTCCTCTGCCGATCGGAGCTGCCATACTACCGCTGATGGTACCGTCTGTCCACCCTTTTTTTAAACTGTGTCCTGCATTCACCCACGTTTCATCAAGCCAAACGATATCATCAAAATTTGTCCCCACTAATTCTCGAAGAAAGCGGCATCGCCAGGCTGCAATATCTTGGCGTTCCATTAGTAACTTTCTGCCAGAGATGGATTAGCGGAATCGTAACATTTTCACGACTCGTAACAAAGACAATTTACTACCTTGAAACAGGTCAGCCGCTGTGAGAGTAGCATGTAGTTTTTTGAGTGTTGAATAATCCTTCCTCGAATAAAATGCGTATATTTGACGACGAATGGCATCTGCCTGAAAAGAGTCAAGTTTTGTGACCCTCTTCTCTAGTCGCCTCTTTTTCCCAGGTGTCTCCAATTTAGATGATTCACTTTGAGCCTTCTTTCGTGAATTTCTCCTCGCAGATTCTTATTACTGATCGTTTGCTAACTCGCAGAGCAGCTGCAGTTCGCTCCACCACCTTATCCAAAGAAACGAGAGGCCCTCCTGCATCCCTCTCTCTCTCAAAATACTCCCTTAAGGAACACACGTGTTCACACGCCTGACTGCGTATAACGACGCTATGTCCGCCACTTTTTGGAGGTTTCCGAGGATTGTGCAGCCTCAGCCTCCCTCTCTTGCGACTGCTTTCATCAGACATCGTAAACACGCGAAGATACAAGTCACTCAAATATCTCACCCGCACATCTACAACGGCTCGCTGGGGACTGGCTGGCTGGCACAATGTCTTAGTCAGCTCAGCAGAGCGAAGTGGCAACGCAGTGGCAGCCGACAGCGCCGGCTGCCATTGGTTTATTGGTGACGGGAGCCCTCAAGTGACAACTACTTTAAATCAGACTATAGTTGTAGGAACATCGATTGTGGTGTGTGCATCTAGCAGTTGAAAGACAGGTGGAAGACACGTTTGCTGGTTCTCTAGACATGAGAAACACCTTAGTTGACTTTGTAAATAATAGGGATGATTTGGAATCTGTTACATCACCGACATTGGTATTCACGAGTGGAAATATAAGTTTCCTCTATTTTTTTTCGAGTTTCCACATAGAGGTCTCCAAAAACGGGATATGCTTCTAGTTACTCAGCGATACAGATAGCCCTACCGTAGGTACAACCACAACGGAGGGGTATCTGTTGAGAGGCCAGACAAACGTGTGGTTCCTGAAGAGGGGCAGCAGCCTTTTCAGTAGTTGCAAGGGCAACAGTCTGGATGATTGACTGATCTGGCCTTGTAACAATAACCAAAACGGCCTTGCTGTGCTGGTACTGCGAACGGCTGAAAGCAAGGGGAAACTACAGCCGTAATATTTCCCGAGGGCATGCAGCTTTACTGTATGATTAAATGATGATGGCGTCCTCTTGGGTAAAATATTCCGGAGGTAAAATAGTCCCCCATTCGGATCTCCGGGCGGGGACTACTCAAGAGGATGTCGTTATCAGGAGAAAGAAAACTGGCGTTCTACGGATCGGAGCGTGGAATGTCAGATCCCTTAATCGGGCAGATAGGTTAGAAAATTTAAAAAGGGAAATGGATAGGTTAAAGTTAGATATAGTGGGAATTAGTGAAGTTCGGTGGCAGGAGGAACAAGACTTCTGGTCAGGTGACTACAGGGTTATAAACACAAAGTCAAATATGGGTAATGCAGGAGTAGGTTTAATAATGAATAAAAAAATAGGAGTGCGCATGAGCTACTACAAACAGCATAGTGAACGCATTATTGTGGCCAAGATAGATACGAAGCCCACACCTACTACAGTAGTACAAGTTTATATGCCAACTAGCTCTGCAGATGACAAAGAAATTGAAGAAATGTATGATGAAATAAAAGAAATTATTCAGATAGTGAAGTGAGACGAAAATTTAATAGTCATGGGTGACTGGAATTCGAGTGTAGGAAAAGGGAGAGAAGGAAACGTAGTAGGTGAATATGGATTGGGGCTAAGAAATGAAAGAGGAAGCCGCCTGATAGAATTTTGCACAGAGCACAACTTAATCATAGCTAACACTTGGTTTAAGAATCATGATAGAAGGTTGTATACATGGAAGAACCCTGGAGATACTAAAAGGTATCAGATAGATTATATAATGGTAAGACAGAGATTTAGGAACCAGGTTTTAAATTGTAAGACATTTCCAGGGGCAGATGTGGACTCTGACCACAATCTGTTGGTTATGACCTGTAGATTAAAACTGAAGAAACTGCAAAAAGGTGGGAATTTAAGGAGATGGGACCTGGATAAACTGAAAGAACCAGAGGTTGTACAGAGCTTCCGGGAGAGCATAAGGGAACAACTGAAAGGAATGGGGGAAGGAAATACAGTAGAAGAAGAATGGGTAGCTCTGAGGGATGAAGTAGTGAAGGCAGCAGACGATCAAGTACGTAAAAAGAAGAGGGTTAGTAGAAATCCTTGGGTAACAGAAGAAATATTGAATTTAATTGATGAAAAGAGAAAATATAAAAATGCAGTAAATGAAGCAGGCAAAAAGGAATACAAACGTCTCAAAAATGAGATCGACAGGAAGTGCAAAATGGCTAAGCAGGGATGGCTAGAGGACAAATGTAAGGATGTAGAGGCTTATCTCACTAGGGGTAAGATAGATACTGCCTACAGGAAAATTAAAGAGACCTTTGGAGATAAGAGAACCACATGTATGAACATCAAGAGCTCAGATGGAAACCCAGTTCTAAGCAAAGAAGGAAAAGCAGAAAGGTGGAAGGAGTATATAGAGGGTCTATACAAGGGCGATGCACTTGAGGACAATATTTTGGAAATGGAAGAGGATGTAGATGAAGATGAAATGGGAGATATGATACTGCGTGAAGAGTTTGACAGAGCACTGAGAGTCGAAACAAGGCCCCCGGAGTAGACAAAATTCCATTGGAACTACTGACGGCCTTGGGAGAGCCAGTCCTTACAAATGTAGATGAAGATGAAATGGGAGATATGATACTGCGTGAAGAGTTTGACAGAGCACTGAGAGTCGAAACAAGGCCCCCGGAGTAGACAAAATTCCATTGGAACTACTGACGGCCTTGGGAGAGCCAGTCCTTACAAAACTCTACCATCTGGTGAGCAAGATGTACGAAACAGGCGAAATACCCTCAGACTTCAAGAAGAATATAATAATTCCAATCCCAAAGAAAGCAGGTGTTGACAGATGTGAAAATTACCGAACCATCAGTTTAATAAGCCACAGCTGCAAAGTACTAACACGAATTCTTTACAGACGAATGGAAAAACTAGTAGAAGCCGACCTCCGGGAAGATCAGTTTGGATTCCGTAGAAATACTGGAACACGTGAGGCAATACTGACCTTACGACTTATCTTAGAAGAAAGATTAAGGAAAGGCAAACCTACGTTTCTAGCACTTGTAGACTTAGAGAAAGATTTTGACAATGTTGACTGGAATACTCTCTTTCAAATTCTAAAGGTGGCAGGGGTAAAATACAGGGAGCGAAAGGCTATTTACAACTTGTACAGAAACCAGATGGCAGTTATAAGAGTTGAGGGACATGAAAGGGAAGCAGTGGTTGGGAAGGGAGTAAGACAGGGTTGTAGCCTCTCCCCGATGTTATTCAATCTCTATATTGAGCAAGCAGTAAAGGAAACAAAAGAAAAATTTGGAGTAGGTATTAAAATCCATGGAGAAGAAATAAAAACTTGAGGTTCGCCGATGACATTGTAATTCTGTCAGAGACAGCAAAGGACTTGGAAGAGCAGTTGAACGGAATGGATGGTGTCTTGAAGGGAGGATGTAAGATGAACATCAACAAAAGCAAAACGAGGATAATGGAATGTAGTCGAGTTAAGTCGGGTGATGCTGACGGTATTAGATTAGGAAATGAGACACTTAAAGTAGTAAAGGAGTTTTGCTATTTGGGGAGCAAAATAACTGATGATGGACGAAGTAGAGAGGATATAAAATGTAGACTGGCAATGGCAAGGAAGGCGTTTCTGAAGAAGAGAAATTTGTTAACATCGAGTATAGATTTAAGTGTCAGGAAGTTATTTCTGAAAGTATTTGTATGGAGTGTAGCCATGTATGGAAGTGAAACATGGACGGTAAATAGTTTGGACAAGAAGAGAATAGAAGCTTTTGAAATGTGATGCTACAGAAGAATGCTGAAGATTAGATGGGTAGATCACATAACTAATGATGAAGTATTGAATAGGATTGGGGAGAAGAGAAGTTTGTGGCACAACTTGACCAGAAGAAGGGATCGGTTGGTAGGACATGTTCTGAGGCATCAAGGGATCACCAATTTAGTATTGGAGGGCAGCGTGGAGGGTAAAAATCGTAGGGGGAGACCAAGAGATGAATACACTAAGCAGATTCAGAAGGATGTAGGTTGCAGTAGGTACTGGGAGATGAAGAAGCTTGCACAGGATAGAGTAGCATGGAGAGCTGCATCAAACCAGTCTCAGGACTGAAGACCACAACAACAACAACAACTCAGTGGTTTACAGCATGCTCAACCTCGCTAAAGTTTGGGGTATCTAGAGAAATAATTTCCAGTCTATATCTTCGGAATTATGTTGGGCAAGCGATACTGCTATGCAACCGATATTGCTATGTGTGTGATATTGAGAAGTATCGTGTAAATGGTATAGTATTGTGGCAAAACATGTGAAAAACATGTGTTCTTGTAATCTCAGAGTCTGGAGATTGGTGAAGAAGGCAAGCAAGCAGGTCGAGACCAGAAACAGTGATGTCTTTGTGCCGAGGGTAGCTGATCCCAGCTTTGTACAACAGTTCTGAGAGTGACTTCCGTATGCTGAGGACGCTCTGGTCATGTGTTGGGAGTGGATGACTATATCTAGTGCAGCGAGAAGTATACCTACGGTGCATGTGCTTATGCTCTCTGTCTTGGTGGGATATATACGAGTGTCTGGAGGTCGATAGTTACAGACATGATGTAAAAGAGGCAATTTTGTATGGTGCAGGATACGAATTCTATGTTTACTACATCGACACAGTCCGCAGTGATATACTGTCGTCTTGCAGATCGGTATCATGCTCTAATATTCAACCTTCCATCCTCAGTGGCAGAGCAGTGTCATTGAGTAAGAGTCTTTCCATATTTGACAATGTGTAGGCCACTTTGCAGGGTTTAATTGTCAGTGCAATATGGCGATCTGTACAAAATAGTTTTTTGCCACTGAAACTCTCATCTGCAGAAAGAAAAAAAAGCAGACAGTGCTTCTACACTGGCGGCATCAGTAATTTGGGGGGTAAATTTAGTATGAGCCAAGATAATGCTCCATTCATTCACAAGACACTATAAAATTTCCGAGAGGTCGACTTGGCTCTTATTTACATAGCTATGTGACATCAGTATAATACTGAGAACCTTTCAGATGTGCTTGCGATGGTGATTCACCACTTGAACATTTTGTGGAGATGCGTCAGTCATGCTGGACAGGTATACATGAGTGCATGGCTAGATGCAGCTTGCATGTCCCATTAGGATTGCTAGGAACAATGCACCCTGTGCTATCCTGGGAAGTATTGGAACAGATTTCTATAGCGCAACTTGTGACATCAGTATCCACAGGTAGAGAGGTATCGTTCCAGCTACAGTAAACACATGTGCGTCCAGAGGGCGACTTCGCTCTTGTTTACATAGACATGTGTCGCCAGTATAACATTTGAAGAACTCTAACTGTAGACATGATTTTCACCTGCTGGCTGCCGTTGGCAGTGGCGCAAGAACAATAGCTCATTCTCCGGTGATGGCTTGCATCTGGCGGTGGTCTCTGATACATTGTGGGTGATGATAGTTCGAAAGCTTTTTTTTTTATATGCACTGAATGAGTGAGCCCTACACTATTTTCGACTGTTTAGGCATTGTGAACGTGTTGGCAGAGCGTTATGTATGCATTATTTATGTGGTTTACGAGTTGTTTGCATATACATACACCATGCTGGCTCACGCCGGCCGAGTGCACTAGTTGGAACCTTTGTTGGGGACAGTCGCCGATATTGATGATACTTCGAAAGCAGTTTTTATGTGCAATGAGTATTTGTGCACTGCATTATTTTCGGCTGTTTAAACGTTGTGAGCGTGTTGGCAGAGCGTTATACAGCATTGTTTTGACAATTTATGAGTTGTTTTCGTGTCTGCACATCAGTGTACTGCATTATTTGGGTAATTTACGAGTAGTTCGCAGGTCTGTAGGTTGTGTAATGTGACCCCAAGCACACCAGGGCAAGTGTTTTGTATCAGTGTAATAAATAAACTACATGAAATCCGTCCCTAAATAAACTGTTCCAAAAATAAATAAAGTACACTCCTTCCTCTCTCCAGCTGCCCAGAACAGGCAGAGTCCTTTTCCTGGCATTTTCCTCACCCCAGACCGCCATCTTGGATTATGTGACAGGAGGGAAGACAGCGCCCTCTGGTGGCAGTAATGTGTACCAGGTCAGTTGGACTCCAGACCTCATGGTGAACACACTGGATGGAGCTACTGCCTCAAATTGTTTAAATAAACACTGCATGTAAAATGAATACTTACGTCCATCTTTTCCAGGACAGGCTGAGTCCTTTTCCCTCCAATTCCTAGGACGAGGTGGCCGTCATATGACTTAGGTTAGCGGAGGTAGCCCAAGTGATCTATTTTCCCACCATTTTCTTAGCTTGGTGGAGGTAGCCCAAGTCACATTTTTTCCCTACCAAAATTTTAACTTTCCGCCATTTTCTGGGGGTAGGGAAGGGGAGAGGAGAGGGGGTTAGGTTAGTGGAGGTAGCCCAATTGACCTATTTCCCCACCAAAATTTAAACTTCCCACCATGACGTCATTGCAACATTTCCATATCTATATCGGCCACCTCGGATCCGCCATCTTGAATAAATTTGGCAACAATGGAGAGTGAGGCCACACATACTTTGCTCCACTACTCACTTCTTGCAGTGACAAACTTGGAGAATTTACTACGTAGATAGTAGTTAAATGAGCAACACATCTCATTTAACATTACAGATCATCCCTTCTCTAATTGCTCCTGACAGTCCCCTTGGTCACAGATTTTAACTGCCATAGTGTTATCGCAAAACAGTTGTGTAAGAGTAGTAAGCACATTTAAATTCTTCTTGCTAAGGAGCGTACCATTTTCGGTGTAGTTTATGTTCCCAATGTCAGAAACAAGATTGCCCAGGTTCTCCAGTAGTAACCATAACCCAAAACATTTGTCGGTTGGCCTCGCTCTCCTCCCTAATAACACAGGCACCATAAGCTCTTTGGAGGAATTCATGTTGACTCTTTCAACTACCTTGGAAGACTGATCGGTTGCGGCTTTATGCCTCATTTTATACTCTAAATATCCACGATCCTGACACTTCTGGTCACTGACCTTCCAGTCAGACATTTAAATTTGACTATATGTGCAATCCAACTGTAAACTCCTAGCTGAATTGCACTATATTGAGTGCAAGACGTCTGGGGGAGAAACGGTGAATGCCCCATGCGAGTACCACCCTATCCCACTCTGCACAATCTCGCTACATGTTTGGATACTATGGTACACTAGTATGCCCAGATTTTGCACTGTACCATCCCACTGAAACTGTAACCAGGTACACTGTTATACTCTACTATACAAATACTGAGCTGTACTACCCCATCCAAAACCCAATTCAGGTATGGCCCTATACTCTATTGTGTGGATATTGCACTGTACTATACCATCCAGAAGTGCGCACACGTGCAGCACTGTACTATACATTCCAGCTAATGTGTTGGTACTACCCCAAACGTAGGGGTGGTATGTATTGTGCTGGAAAGAAAACTGGAATTGGAGGACCTTGAAGTAAAGAAAAGGAAACTGGAGTATATTGAGAAGACAATTGCCATAAAGGAAGAATATAAGCTGCAATTGGAAAAGGAAGAAGCTATTGTGGATGTGCCGGCCAGGTTTACATACGGATTTAAATGCACTGTATGGAAAAATCTGATTATGAAGGGGAAATACAAAATACTGGCATTTACAGTAAACAGCAATGGAAACTGGTTACGTGTTGGAGCACTGCCTGACGAGAATATTTGCTACATTAAGGGACACCCAAAAAAAAGTGTTTATTAAGCTCTATTCCCATTTGCATCAGCTTAAAAAGGACGGTTATATTCTATCTAAGTGTGGCGAGCTGGATGTTGTCAACTGAAAGAAACATATGAATCAGATGTGGATTCAAGCTATCAGTTAAAAATTAAATTGGACATTATTAAAACTACACGTAACAAAAAAAGAAAAGAGTTGTTTTCTGTGTGTAAATGTATATGCAAAAGGTAATAAATATTTTGTACAAGAATATTTACTTGTCTTATTCAATAAATTAACAAAAATCCTAAGACATTTCCTATGTGCATATATTTTGGCTGTGGAAGTGAGTGGTTGGATGACCTTCAAAAGCAGTTGAAACTAGGTAGTGGAAAGCATAACGACCCTCTTTTGTTACCTATATGAGCGTGTTTGCAAAGCATTATACATGCATTATTTTGACAATTTACGAGTTGTTTTCGTGTCTGTACATCGGTAATTTATGAGTAGCGTGCAGGTCTGTAGGCTGTTTACTGTGACCCCAATCACGCCAGAGCGAGTATTTTGTACCAGTGTAATAAATAAACTAAGTGAAATCCGTCCCTAAATAAATTGTTCCAACTTCCCACTGAAAATAAGTAAAGTACACTCCCTCCTTTCCAGCAGCTGGACACAGATTGAGTCCTTTTCTTACCATTTTTTTCAATTTGTGTAAGTAATTTGCATATTTTTTATAGCAACATGGTGTCAGTGGTACAATAGTTAAGGGGAGGGGGTGGATGGGAGAGTGACATGGAGCAGAACAGCAGGTTAAGTGCAGAACACTAGGTTAATTTGCATAATTAATTTGCATGACTTCTTATACAAAATGTGGTACAATAGGGGATGGGTGACAAAGAAGAGTGCACCAGAAATGGCGTTCAAAAGGGTGTGAAATTCTAAAAGTGTACCAGAAAATCGTGGGAGGACATAACTAGCTACTTACTTTTCTATCAAAGGCAGTACAATAATTTACGAGGATGATGCTGACATGGAAAACAATTTAACAGAACAAAAGGTTAAGTACCAAAAAAGGGACGAACATTAGGTTAAGAGAACCAGAGTACAGTGCCGGACATTAGGTTATGCAACATGTTTGCCCCTTATGCTTGCCCCTGATGCACAGGCAACACGAAAAATGGAGTGATACGCAATTTGTCCTACTACTCTCTCGTTGGGCTGAAAGGGGCCTATGACACACATGTGTGGGCTTTCCTTTTCCGACTGCTGCCACTTCCAAATATTGTGGTTCAATGTGTCAATGTCTCTAAAATGTTCATTTAACCTATAGTAAGTATTTCTACTTTGAACAACCATAAATAACACACAAATATTATACATTTTATACACAATTATTAAACACGCTACACTACATCGAACACATTTTTTAGTGTCCAGGAAGACATCAAATTACAGTGGAATCATCACATTGATGTGACATCCAAAATATTTATTGTGTATAATTTAGATGTAGAAGAAGGCCTCCATACAAAAGTGTTAGCTTGTGGTAGATATCTCCAGAGCTGGTTATCCCATCAAATAAAATCTGCAGGCAATACAGTGAAGGTAAATGCTGTAGTTATTGTGTAAAAATTGATCAAAAAATTATAGAATTCAAAAGCCAATTACTGAAAGCTACTTAGGATCCTCAAATGCCGAAATTCACTTTACATTACATTTCCTCTCTAGTATCAATCATGATAAATAGTAAAAGTTAAAGTAGAAAGAACTGAAATGTACAGAATCAGAATAAAATAAATAAAATAATTACCATGTGAATCCTTGATCGATATTTATTGCAGTATAAATTTCTTGACTTACCTCAGAGACACAAAATTAATAATTAAGGAATTCCACAAAAACAAAACAAATTTCAATACATATTTTACTAGTTCCTCTTTCTTTATAAATTGTCTGTAATTTTAAGTTTGGATTTGCCGATCTGGTAACTCTACAGAAAATGTGTTTGTTATGAATCATTCTCTTCATACAGTGCAAAACACTTTCGATAATTCATCAGAATTCCATATACTCACAATATTTTAGAATACATAAATAACAGCTGAATACTATTAAGTTGTAGTAAAAATAATTCCTTTCATGAGAGGCTTTCTCCTAATTTTGTAGATGCTTATGTGTCATATTTTTGTGAGTAAAACCAGTAGGCTATGAAAAAGGCTTTGACACACACAGTAGAAGCTGCGTATCTTCAATGATAGGTCATTGTTAATATACTGCGATGTCATATTCCTTGTTTATCATAACAATAAGAACCCTGTCTCAACCATTTCCACATATAACAGTACTGAGAAGTTGTAATGAAAGAACAAAGATTGATCTTTTTGAAGTTCATCACTCTTGTCGCCTCTCTCTCCAAGAAGCCAATTTGTTATGCTTCCCTTAAGGGTCTGCTTTTCAATTTTTCTTGAATAGTTTTAAGCAGGAACTTATTTTCAATAGCTCTTTTTGCACCAGCTTATTACAACTGTTTCATTTGACTTTCTTCTAGCATCTATCAAAGTAGCATTAGAATGCTCTTATTGACAACTGTCCTAAATTGTTACTGTACCATTCCAAAAGAGATAATTTTTAGTCATGTTAAATATAAGGTCCTGAAGTGGTTAGCTAATTAGTTAATTTCATGTTCTATAAAATAAAAAGCAGTGAAAAAGTGTTCTAATATTCCAGAATCTGCCAGGAAGTTTCTGTTCTAATATTGTGTGTGTGTAAACTTGTAAAACCAAAAGTAATTATTGTGATATTGTTCCTCATTAGGTAACTTGTGGCATTTTTTGACAATGTTGAAAAACTTTTTAGTTGGTTAAGTCATTTTACTTAAAGTATTAATGTACTTGGATCTTTAATATCAACTTTAAAATCAACTGTCTAAAAGTATCAAAACTGACCAATTTGATATATTAATATCATTTAGTGCCAGTTGTCTATGAATGCACTAGACAGGGAAAGATGTCTGACACGATGATCTATCAATTATTTTTTGACTTGCAAGAACTAGGTCATTTTGTAGAAGGGACCGACACTGTGTTCTCAGATAACCGATGAATAAAACATAGTGTAAAAATGTTCTCAACATAAACTCTAGAATAGATGAGAAATACGTTTATAGAAGATATCTTAATGAGGAAGAGATTAGGAGTTTCAATTCTTCACTAAAAAATTTAAACTGGGATTTGGATAAACATGACAATGTAGATATGAAGAGTGAGTCATTTTCAACTTGTTATAAACATGAGAATGAAATTGCATTACCCGTTAAGAAACGAAAGTAAAAGAGGAGAACTAACACATGGATAACATAGCGAATGAGAAAATCTGGAGAGTGACTAATAAAGTTAAGTAAACAAGAAATATCAAATCCAGCTCTGAAACAGTACCGTATATTAACTGTTACAGGAAATTTTACAAGGAAGTAATTACTGCAGAAAAAAGTTAATCAGTCAGTAGAACAAGGCAACAGAAAATGAAATAATTTTTTAAAGAGTTAAATACAAACTTAGACAAAAGTAAAGTAAGAAACAGTGATACTGTTATCCAAAACACGACAAAACTATAAATGATCCTTCTCATATCCCCAATATATTCAACTGCCATTACACAAGGGTAGCATAAAGCGTCATAAAAACCCAAAGTCAAACAAACATTAATTACAACTATTCTCTAATAGTATAATAGTTAGAGAATACAAACACCAAATTCAAAAATTAATTGTCATATAGTACTGATGGTATTCCAGATGAAGTAATTAAACACTGAAAATATACTGTTTTTCTGCTTGCAAATATAATTTTTGTTTCTTTCAGCTCCAAAACTTCCTGTAAGGAACTTAAGCTATCACTAACAAAACTAGTATATAAAAATGGTGATCCTTATTATGTAAAAAACTTTACACCTTTTACAATGTTACCCTGTTTCTGAAAACTTATTGAAAGAGTAATAAATAAAACAATCTCTGCTTTACTGAACAGAAGTTGAATATTTGTCAATGATCAAAATGCTTCTAGAAAAAATAGATCAACTGAAACAGCTGTATGTAATTTCCTACAAATTGTTCTAAATTCCTTGGACCATAATGAAGTAAACTGTGGGGTGTTTTTAGATTTACCAGAGGCTTTCAGGATTATTGATCATAGACTATTGCTCGAAAAGCTGGAGGGTTATGGAGTCCAAAGTACTGCTCACAGGTGGGTTACACCATACTTATCTGACAGATAGCTGAAAGCAGAAACACCTCATGAGTGTACTCTCACTTTTCTGAAGATAAGAAAATTAGTTATGGAACACCCAAGTTTCAGTTCTGAGACCCCTGTTGTTCTTGATATATACAAATGACTTACCAAGTTATTTAACACAAGCTTATGCCATACTGTCTGCTAATTATACAAGGCTTTTTATTAAAGGTCAGAATGAGATGGCTTGCACAAAAATGTAGAGACAAGAACAGAAGAACCAGGTAAATAGTTTATGGATAAATTTTTAAGTCAAATGAGAAAAAGATAATGAATGAATTTTATCACATATCAAATAATGCAAAACTCAATATAATTGTGAAGTTAAGCAAATAGAAAAAAATAGAAACTTCAAATATAAACTATCTGGCAATTTGCTTGGATAAACATTTAAAGTAGGATCAATATATAGAAGTGCTCAATAAGTTTAGCAACTGCTACTATTTAATTAGAAGGTTTAAAAATTGCTGCAGTGAGCATACAGTAATGTGTGCTTATTATGCATAGTGTACTGTGTTACAGTGTCTTATTTTGGGGTAATTGTATAGTGGCAAAAGGCCCATTTACTATTCAAAAACGAGCAATAATAATAATGAAACCAGCTGCACCTAGGTGGCCTTGTAAGAAAATTTTCAAGGAATTTAAAGTTACAACTCTTCCATTTGTTTACATCTACAAAAGTTTCCACTTTTTGAAATCTCATCTCCAGTTCTCTTTTTTTTAAGCACTGAGTTCCATGACTATTCAACAAGACACAAAAATGATTTTCATAGAGAAGTAGGTAAGAAAGCCCAGCATCACAAAAGTGTGATTTCTAATCCCAAATTTTTCATTAATGCTCTTCCCTCAGGAACTGAAAGGATAACATAGTTGCACATTTTTTTTAAAATGGGCTTAATAATGACAATTAGTGAAAGTTTTTGTAGTGTTAATGAGTACATGCATTTTCTGTATTTCAGTACATCTATCTCACAATTTAAAACAATGTAGGTGTGTGTCGCTGTGAATACTGACTGGGATGAGACACTGAGTTGCTACAGAAGTTGGTTGTTCATAACTATCAATATTATTATCAAGTGCTGCTTAAGGCAGTGTCGATGATGTGATAAAGTATTCAGTGTAATTTTCTCATTTTTAAGTACATGTAAAAAATGAATTCATCCACCAATATAGTCCATTAAATAAGTAATTACTTAGTGGGAGAATCTATGATGTGATAAAATGTTCAGTGTAATTTACTCATTTTATGTACATATAAAAATTAATTAATGCTAGTATAGAGTATTAAATAATTAACTATTTATGGTTTCTATTCATTACTGACTCTATATATATATATATGTATATATATAATTCGCTATTTTATTTCATTACTTTCCTGTATCATATAAACTTTAATTTGTTTGGTCTATATATTTGGTTTTTAAAATATGTCCACATACACTGTTATACAAGATGCTTTTATTTTTTTTTCTGTATCAGCATATGAAAAATAGCGTATTATTGTGTACAGTAAAAGGGATGCTCAGAAGATAGTAATTTCCACAATAAATAATAATGATGTGAAACAAGTCAATTTTTTCAGTACTTGCTTTGGTTTTAGTCTGTTTTTCATCAAAGGAATTTTATCGTAATTTTATTTTTTACCAGTTTTATTGGTATTAAACTGACAGCATTTATCAGGTTACCTTCCATTAGGAAAGTTGGTGCACTCAGCGACTGTGATATTATTTATAAATTATAGAGTTCAGCAATCAGTCGTTCTTTGTTTGCAAGTTTTATTTGGCAAATCCAGATATTGACTAGAGCCTAGCCATTATCAATGCACTATTTTCTAATCTCGATTCATATCAATTCCCTGTTATTTGGGAGTCAGTCACAGTTCTCACTGTGACTTTGCAACAAGGTTTACCACAATGACTTTATCAGTAATTGACCATGTGGCCACAAATATGGACTGGGAAAAATGTGATGTAGCTGTAAAAGATCTCAGACTATCAGACCATCTCTGTCAAATAACAACAGTAAAGTCTGGCATCGAATCATTCCCTAAACTACAAACCTACAAACGACATCTATGAGAAATCAAAATAAAAGATTTTTGAAAAGAACTAGAAAAACTTAGCTGGGATTAAGTGTATAAGGTAATCAATGTGAATATGAAATTCTCTAAATTCTCCACATTGTTTAAATTGAACTTTGAAAAGGAATTTCCAAAAGTATGTATGAACATCTCACAAAAACAGATGGATAACAACGGGTGTTAAGAAGTCCTCCCAAACACTTAAACACGTCAGTTCCACGAAAAAGATTTGCAATGATACAGAATTCTTAAATTTATATCATAGATACAAAAAGATCTATGGGAAGGTGCTGATTGCAGTAAAAAAGACTTTTAATGACAAAACAATATATATTACAGAGAATAAAAGCAAATCAGTCTGGGATGTTATAAAAAAGGAAATGAGGAGAGGCAAATAAATGCAGAATAACATACTTCTGAGGGAGGTGGATAAAGTAATAAATGATCCACAGCACTTAGCAAACTATGTAAACGAGCATTTTTCAGATATTGCAGAGAAGTTACAGCAATAATTCCCCCAAACAAATATAACACTTGTAAATAATGTTGCACTAAATACAATGATGTTACTTCCGACCACAGAGAATGAAGTCAGTAAAGCAATTCAATAAAAAAATTTAAAATAAGTCAGTATGCTTAGATGAAGTACGAATGTGTGCACTGAAACAATGCATAAGGATTATACAAGGCCCCTTAACAGATATAGTACATGAATCCTTCACATCAGGGGCATTTCCAGAGTAGTTAAAACAGGCAAGGGCTGTACCTTTGCTTAAGAAAGGTAATACAGAAGAAATATAAAATTACCGGCCCATTTCCCTGCTGTCAGCATTCTCAAAAATAATAGAAACAATTATGAAAAACAGAGTAATGAATTACCTGAATAAATACAATATTTTAAGCGAATCACAGTTTGGTTTCTGAAGTGGCAAAAATATGGAGTCAGCCATAGTAGAATTCATAAAAGTTGTACTTGATGCTCTTGATAAACATGAATGTGTCACAGGCATATTTTTGGATCTTTCTACGACGCTTGATACAGTCGTCCACAACATTCTATTAAATAAATTAGAAGCATTAGGAATAAGAGGCGTAGTTAATTACTGGTTTCGATCATAGCTGATAGATAGGGTACAAAGAGTAGAGACAACCCACACTTCATATATATCCAAACATTTAGTAAAACACTTATCAGAACCAAAATACATTAATATAGGGGTTCCGCAAGGTAGCATATTATGACCAATACTGTTCCTGACATATATCAACGACTCTCCCAGTAGTGTTACTCATTGTGGAAAAATCCTCTTCGCTGATGACAGCAATATTATAGTCACTGAGAAAACAAGAGAACTCCTTGACGAGAAAGCAAATGAAACTCTCAAGGAAGTTTATGATTGGTCATAAGTAATAAAGTGACATTGAATATAAAGAAAACTAATGCCATGAATTTCAATTTGAAGAAGAAAAATGACAATGGTAAATTAAATGTAGATGGCACCTCTATAGACTGTGTAGCAAATGCAAAATTTCTAGGAATGAATATTGATTCTCAGTTGAAGTGGTGTGAACACACAAACGTACTTGCAGACAGAACATCTACAGCATGTTATGCCCTTAGAATACTATCGTCAGTGTGTAACATGCAGTGTCTTTTAGTTGCATATTATTCATACGTATACTCAGTTCTTAGCATTGGCATTCTTTTTGGGGAACAAATGCACAAAATATGAACACAATTTTCAAACTCCAGAAAAGAACCAGAAGACTAATAACCAAAAATTCTAGTCGAGATAATTGTAAAGATCTCTTCAGAACACTGATGATTCTAACTGTTCCATGTGAATACATTTAACAGTCAGTTGTTCACATCAAAAATAACATTGGCATTACTGCACAAACAGCTCTGTCCATGAACGTACAACAAGAGATAGACTCAACTTACATTTACTAAGAAAAAAATAAACATAAAAGTCAAAACAGCATTTTCTACCAAGGAATAAAACTGTACAATAATTACCAAAAGAGATTACAGAAATTGCAAAAATACACTTATTTAAAAAGGCAGCTAAAAAGTATCTGTTATGCAATACATTTTATATATTGAAGAAGTACTTAGCTAAAACAGAGTAGGGGTATGATAAAATTGTCATACAAATAAATAACAATAATATTAATAATAATAATAATAATAATGATTATAAAATATCCAACATTCCACATAACACCTTCACTTTGTTCTTTTCCTTCTTTTTTTCCTCTCTAGAAATACTGACCCCCAAGCTACACATAGGACATTACTAACACCTCACTAACATCTCACTCATTATGGAGGGATGCTGACTCAGCTTTTCAGGATAGCAAATGCGAAGTTGCAGTACAGAAAATGGCCCAGAGGTCACCATTGTGTGTGTGTGTGTGTGTGTGTGTGTGTGTGTGTGTGTGTGTGTGTATATAAGTTATTTGTAAAAAAAAGTATTGTATACCAGGAGTAAATCTAATGATTGTCTCTAACTAGAAGTCTGTAAATATACGTGTATACGAATTAGCTTATTCTAAATTGATCTAAATTTGTAAATATATTGACATGTCCTATATCCTTGTAAAAAGAGATCCACGGATGAATAAAGCTTCTACTACTAGACGTGAAAGACTCCCGCTCCTTCAACACGATCTTCAGTCGCTCTTCGTCGTTCCATACTGTCCTCTTTGCACAGAGGTACACAAACAAAACTGTTTGAGTTGCTCTTTCATCTGATGTCTTATTTATAATGTAAATTGACTGCGTGGAATACTACAAAGCCTTGTAACACACATAATCAGCTTGAAACACCTTGTATACTGAAAACAGTTGAGGACTCCATGCGAGTTGAGATTAAGTGACTTGAATTGAAATAACATATAGTGTGAATACACCCTAACGTGATGGTGCCGTATAGGCCAGTGTGAATTGGCTTTAAATAGATAGTGATAAAAGTCAGGCATTAACGACATATTTAACAACTGCTTTGCCTTAGTCATGCAATTTGCCATGTTATGGTTGAGACTTCCTTAGCTATCAGCGACAGTATCATAAAGACATCGTGAAAAACATAATGTTGCTGTATCCGTTCTCATCGATATTCTCGACTTGGTTTACGATTTTGCCGTTTCGATAGTTGCAGATTAAAGTCGATATAATTTGAATATTTCGATGCAGCGTGTACAATAACTTTGGAGGACGCTTGTTGCTTGTCTCGTTGAGTCACAACGGGAGGGTGGAGATGTGTTTTGTTTATGTTTTGTAGGTAGGGAAAGACTAGGTGGATAATCACTCGAAGGATCGAATTGACGAGATATTCCACTAACAAAAATGCACAAGTTATACATATTTTACGCCGTTTTGGCTACAGTATTCTCTGTTGGTGCGTTACGTTAAGTAAACAGATTTTATATGGGTGTGGTGTGTCACTAAAGTGTTTGTAGTATTTGGCGCTAGCGTTTGTATTCTTGTTAATCTGCATGACAGTCTTTAAAATAGTACATGTTAATAAAGCGAGTGATTAAATTTCAAAGAGTCGATGTTTTATTGGCATGACATGTAGTTGTGTGTTATGATATTAAAAGACTGAGCGATAAACAAATATACCTTATCTCATAGACATTTCTGATCTCATCTATGTATTATTTACAAATAATAGCATTTGAAAATGTAAACAGATAAAAGTTTGAGGGTCATTCAATGGTTGCGAACATAAAGTGTTACAGATGTGGCTACCCTCAGATGGTGATTTATTTTGTGCAGTAAAAGATTACTGCTTTCCCTTTTCACTTTAATCTGTGTACTTACTTTTATTGTAAGAATTACATATTCTAGTCATTACAGGAAAATTTATGGGCCACTTTGTATTGTCATAGTTTTTGTACAATGCAACATTTACGACTTTTATCTGTTATGACATTTTAGTATGCAACTTCATTTAACTGATTTAGTTATTTGCAGTTTTGCTTGTTATACTTATCGGGTTGTAGGAAATAATTTACAAATAATGGCAGACTTATTTGCAAATATTTTTCTCGAGCCTCTTCCCCCCCCCCCCCCCCCCCCCCTCCCCATTCAAGCCTTCTAACTGGTTTGGTGTGGCCCACCACGAATTCCTCTTCTGTAGCATCATCATCTCACAGTAGGACTTGCATCCAATGTCCTTGATTATTTGTTGAATATATTTCAATCTTTGCCTTCCTATACAGTTTTTAACCTCTACAGCTTCCTCAAGTATCGTGGAAGTTATTCCTTGGTGTCTTAACACAATTTCTCTCTTACTGTCACTGCTTCTTGTCAACATTTTCCACTTGTCCCTTCTGCACCATTTATGTGGACAACATCCTTATCTCATATGTTATCAGTCCGCATCCTTCTAGTGCACCACATTTCAAGCATTTTGATTCTCTTCTTCTTAGCTTCTCCCACAGTCCATGCTTCACTTCCAAACAATGCTTCACTCCAGACACACTCTCATAGAATTTCTCCCCCAAATTAAGGCCAGTCTTTTACTGATGTCTGCTTTTTATATTCTCCTTGCTATGTCCATTGTGTTATTTTGCTTCCACTTTGTGGTCACCAATTTTAATGTTGAGTTTATTGCTGCTCTTGTTTCTGATACACATAACTTTTGTTTTCCCATCCATAGTATGTGCTCATTAGACTGTTCATTCCATTCAGCGATGTCCTGTAATTCTTCCTTGCTTTCACTGAGGATAAGAATGTCATCAGCAAATCTTATCGTGATATTATTTCACCCTATATTTAAACCCACTCCTGAACAAATAATTATTTCCATCATTCTTCTTTGAGGCACATTTGTGGAAAAAAACTACATCCCTTTTGTACACCATATTTGACCCAAGAGCTTTGCTCTTTGTCTTCAATGCATATTGTTCCATCCTGGTTCTTACACATATTTATTTATTTATTTATCCTATGGATCACATATTGTACAAAGTACACATGATATAGGACAAGTCATTTTTCTTAAAAAATATGTAGTTTGGAGAAAAAAAATAGGCAATGGACTGCCATTTAAAAAAATGTACACAAAATTGTTCGTTGATGAATATAGTAACTTCACATACAGAGAATACAAACAATTTACATGGGGAACTAAGAAACATGTAGGCAATGTAGTGCTACTTTAAATTTGCACAAATAATCACTGAGATTACAGAATAGTGAAAATGTCAACTGGAAACACAACAGAAGGACAATGTCATTTAAAAACTACATTAAACTTGAAATTAACATTGAGATTTCACAAACAATTAAGTTTTAATACTAATAGAATGTTTACTTGTACATTCAAAAGCGAGTTGAAAAATTTTGGGAAGTGAAACTGAAACATAGTTGTGTATAGTAGAAATTAGGTTATTATTTTGCCTACAGAATGTTTTACTCTAATCACAGTATTTTACAAAGGAACTTTATAATTTTTCATTTCCAGGAATTCTTGTACTGAATAGAAACAGTGCTTTGTCAGAAATGCCTTTAGTTTATTTTTAAATATTGGATCTGGAGCAGTTTTTATTTGTTCTGGAATTTTATTGTGTAATACGACACCCAGATGAGATATATTTTTGGTATGATGATGTCCTTGAAAAAGTTTGATGGAAATTAGATTGCCCTCTGGTATAATGAGCATGTATATCATTGTTTCGGATTAATTTGCCTGTTCTTGAGAGGTATTCCCTGGTGAATAGGATTGTTTCTTGAATGAATAGGGATGGGATGCTTAGAACATTAAGTTTTATAAATTGACATTTACAGGATTCCAGCTTTTTGAGGCCACAGATTATCCTCAGTGCTCTTTTTTGTAGTTTAAATATATTTGTGCTGTGAGTTGAATTTCCCCAAAAGATGATTCCATAGCGGAGCAATGAGTGGAACTGCGCATGGTATGCTTGCATTAGTGTGGATTTACTTGTAGTAGATTTTAGTATTCTTAGTCCATAGCACAATGATGAGAGTTTCTTTGATAAGTTGTTTATATGTGTGTCCCATTTTCAATTTTATCGTTATTTAACTTTACTTGGATAGTTTTTTGACTGGATGTGGGAATTAGATGGAAGTTGATACATACAGTTTTCCCACTATTAACAATTAGGCCATTTTTGTTAAACCACTCAAAGTTTTTCCATAGAGTTATCAGATATTGTCTGAAGGGATTCAGGGCTAGATCCAGTCAACACTATGCTTGTATCATCAGCAAACAGGATAGTTTTTTGTGGGCTCATACGTTCAACAAGATCATCTATGTAAATGAGGAAAAGTAATGGCCCTAGAACAGAACCCTGGGGAACACCATATCTTATTGTTCTTTCCTCCGAGAGGAAAACTGTGTTATTTATTTTATTCTGTACATTAATATCGTATTGAAGTGATACCTTCTGTCTGCGGTTTTGTAGGTAAGAGCATAGCCAGTTGTGAGCCACACCTCTTATTCCTCTTCTTTCCAATTTAGCAAGCAGTATTTTATGATCTAGTACGTCAAAGGCTTTAGAGAGATCTAAGAAGATACCTGCAGCTATATTATGTTGGTCAATTGATTTCAGTATGTGGTCGAACAGTTCAAAAATTGCTGTCTGGGTGGATAAAGATTTACTAAAACCATGTTGTTGAATGCTGATTGGTGCGTGGTTTTTTATGAAATTTATAAGCCTGTCATAAAAAAGTTTTTCCAGGATTTTTGAAAAGATGCTTAATATGGATAATGGTCTATAATTGGATACTAAATCAGGGGAACCTTTCTTTAGTAATGGTGAGACTTTAGCTATTTTGAGAGCATCTGGAAAAATGCCAGTTTTTAATGATTGGTTGTAGATGGTTGATAATGGCTTTACTATATGGGGAGCACACACCTTTAATATGAGGTCAAGTACTTCATCATAGCCACTAGAGATTTTATTGCGTAACAATTTTATTATGTTCATAATTTCATCAGGGTTTGTTTCATAAACAAACATTGTAGCATTAGTGCTGTTTGAGGTATTGGTGGAATTGAAGAACGATACCTTGCAGTTTGCCTGAATGAGATCTTCTGCTAGTGAGGTGAAATATTCATTGAACTTGTTTACAACTGTGTATGGATCTGTGACCTTAGAGTCATTAAGTGTTAGAGAAATGATTTCCTTTTTAGGTGTTGAACTACAAGTTTCTTTTTTAATAACTTTCCACATAGCTTTCATTTTGGTTGTTTGTAACCTGTCATTCCCTATAGTTTACACCTATTTTTGAGAGGTTTTCGAATATATTACTCCATTTTACTTTATAAAACACTTTTTCTATGTTACAAATTCTGTGATCTTTCTTCCATTATCAAGGGGAACACCAGAACTGCCTCTCTGGAGCTTTTACTATCCATAAAGCTGAATTAATAGTCAAACAGATCCTCAGTTGTCTTTTCCACTCTTCTGTATATATTTTATTCTTGACAGCAAACTGGATGCATGAGATGCTAGGCAGATTGCATAATAGTTATTGCATTTATCTGCCCCTGCTATCTTCAGGATCCTGTGAATATACGTTTTTGAAGGCATGGTGGTATACATCTCCAGACTCGTAGATTCAACAAACCAACTTGAACAGTTGTATGATTGCCTCTTCCCCACAGTTATTTTAGAAATTCCAAAGGAATGTTATCTATGCCTTCTGTATTATTTAATCACACTACAGATTCTGACTCTAATATTGCATCCAATATGTCATCCATATCAACTCCCACTTATTCTTCTATCATTAGATCATTCCTTCACCATGTAGCAGCCTTCAGTGTATTCCTTTCCACTTATCAACTCTCTCCTTTGCATTTAACATGGAAATTCCTCTTGCACTTTTAATGTTGATATGTCTGCTTCTGTCTTCACCAAAGGTTGTTGTGACTTGCCTACATGCTGAATCATGTCCTTCCGGCAACCATATATTTTTCAGTTTCTTCACATTTTCCCTGCTGCCATTTCATCTTGGCTTTCCAGCAGTTCCTATTTATTTCATTCCTAAGGGACTTATTGCTGTATTCTTATATTTCCCTAAATGTTTCTGTACTTTTCCTTTTTTAATCAGTTGAAGTATTTTTTTCCTGTTACCCAAGATTTCTTTGCTGTTAATTTCTTTGTAAGTATATTGCTCCATCCAACTTCTCTGATCGCCCGTTTTAGAGATGCCCATTCTTCTTCAGCTGTACTACCTGCTGTGGTATTCATCATTTTACTATTGTCTGCCTTGATAGCTGAGTGATCAGTGCGGTGCAACACCAAACGAAGGAGCCCGGGTTTGATTCCCTGGTGGGTTGGAGATTTTCTCCACTCAGGGACTGGGTGTTGTGTTGTCTTCATCATCATATCATCCCAATTGACATGTAAGTGAATTTAACTGCTGTCTTCTTCAGTACTGCCGAAGTGGCATCAACTAAAAAGACTTGCAGCTAGTGACCGATCTACCTGACAGGGGGTCCTAGCTACACAACATTTCATTTCATTTTGCTGTACTATCTACAGCCTTGTTAAACTTCAAATGCACCTCATCATCCCTCAGTACTTCACATTAATTATTCTGAGCGATTCTCTTAAACTTCAACCTACTCTTCAGCATTACTGTTTGTAGTCTGAGTCTACTCCTGGATATGCCATACAGTACAATATCTGATTTTGGAATCTCTACCTGTCCTTCCCCTACAACAGCATTCCAGTCCTCCAAGATTTTTAGATTTACACCTCCCTTTACATAATGAATTATATGTTCTGTATCCTCATATACTTTTTGTTTCTCTGTGTTTTGTTTGTGACACTGGCATGTGTATCTGGACTATTGTTGTTGGTCCTGATGAGAGTAATCCTATCGCAGTATTGTTCAACGTAACTCTCTCTCTCTCTCTCTCTCTCTCTCTCTCTCTCTCTCTCTCTCTCTCTCTCTGACCTGCCTTTTTTACTCATAACAAATCCTACTCCTGTTATAGTATTTTCTGCTGCGGTTGATGTTAGCCTATATTTCGCTGACCAGAAATCCTTCTCTTCTTTCCATTTCACTTCACCAACCCACCACTATGTCTGTATTAGGCTTTTGAGTTTCCATTTTCAGACATTCTAATTTCCCTACCACATTACATGCTGACTCATATATTATTACCCTTTTGTTGGTTAATGAATCTTTATCTCAAGGTTGGAACGGGGGACTATGTGAAATCATTTGCCAGTGAAGAGGTAATCATGACTTTTTTCAGTTACATTCCACATGTCCTGTGGGTACACATTGTGTCTCTTCAATCCAATGGTTTCCAATGTGTTGTGCATCATCGTGCCATTGACCATTGGTGATTCTTGCTGCTTTTAGATGCAATTTCCCACTCCAAGGAGGAGAGGAAGCCCGTAACCTCCTTCCATTCCTCCAGCCTCTTTGACAAGGCCATTGGCAGAAGATTGGTATTTTCACTTGTGATGGTATTAATAAGCTCACTGTTTTACATGGTTAAATCTGTAAGATGCTACAGTATTCGGTTTCACTATTTGTTCCTTGTGGTCATACAGTGCATTGACAATGGATCACAGTTTAATATTTTATCAGGGACTGTCCATGAGTGTATATAGATTTTGATTTCTTCCTTACTTACGTAGCTCAACAAAATAACTTTGATCCAAACGTAGGAGAAAACTATACGAGAAAATTCTTAAACCTGAATCCCCTAAGATCCACAACAACATGAAATTAATGAAAGAAATACCCACAAAAAAAGTTCAAATACATACCACAAACTTAGGCTACATAGGACACATGTCCTCTGAACTAAACACTGTACTAAAGAAGACAGCAGTTAAATTCACTTACAAAACCAGACACAATCTCAACACATTAATCCATTCTGATAAAGCAAAACCATCACTACACACACAATCAGGCATATATAAAATAAATTATAAAAACTGTGATAAATTCTAAGTTGGAAAGACAGGCAGAAATTTTGAAATTAGCTACAGAAAACACACAAGAATTAGTGACAGAAATCAATCCACATTCTTCAACCATTTAAAAACAGAAAATCACGAAGCTGATCAAATAACAAACGCAATGAAAATCTTACGTATAAAACCAATGGGGTTTAAAATGAACGAATTGGAAGAAATGGATCACAGTTTGTTTGAAGTGAGAGGAATGGGACAGATAGCCATGCACTCTTGGTCATACATATAGGAATTGGATTTTTTAGGAATGACATATGTCCTACTGTTGTTAGTGTTGCAGTTGTGGGCCCCATAATTTGATGGAACAATCAACTTTTGCAACATTGTGCACTCACTTTCATATTTCTTAAAGGTCCCAAATCCCATTATCAAGTATCTTGATTGAGATTGGTTTGCATACTGCAATACTGGACTTGCATTCAGAGCACAGCAGTGCAAATCCCTATCTGACCATTAGGTTTTTTGTGGTTTCCCAAATGTGGGGGAGGTTCCTATAAAAAATATTTCCTTCCCCTATCCAAGCTTGTGTTCCATCTCTAATCATTGATGGACACCAAGGCCTAATCTGACTTCTTTCCTGACTTACATACTGCATAGTTTTATTTTGAATATGATTTAGAATTACACATAATGTTAAATTATTGTGATTTTTTTATTCTTTTTGCAGGTAGTGGAGGTTGGAATCCTTTCAAGCTCTATTGTTATCGTTGTGTTTCTACTCACCCAGGGTGTGGGGACAAATTTAATTGGTTATGGTACTGGGGTGAAATTTGCCCAGAACCTAATGATGTGTGTGTAAAGCTAATAGAAAGAAAAGGAGGTTAGTAATTAATATAATTTATTTATTTTGTAATGTGCAGTGTACTTTAAACGTAGTTTGTCATTACAATGGCCTCGTAGGTATAAATTTGTTGCAGTGTGGTTCACTTTTGTGTGGAAAGTTCAAAATATCTGAACACAAAATTTTTTTGTGTATGTTTAAACATTGAAAGTCCAGGATGCAATAACAACAATATTATGAAAAGGGAGGATTGCTAATCTCCAATTAGAGGAGATGTTGAGCGTCACAGACAACCACAACAAAAAAAGTGCTATATATTTTAGCTGTTGGCCAAGAGGCCTTCTTCTGAAGTAGAAAGCACACCACATTCACCCAAGCTTAACTTGCGCCTGTGCGCGCGCGCTAACGATCGCAATTCGTGTGCGATCCCTTCTGTGTGAACTGGAGTCCTTCCCTTTACCACCTCCCATCCAGGTCTGTCTGCATACACCTCCATGGTGTACACCAAGGCCACACATTCGTCTGGACCTTTCGCATGACCCTAAGAACTCAGTTACTCCTGCTGCTCTCCACTGTCACTTCCTCTCAATTCTTTATGTGTTCGGGGGCTCTGAAGTGGTTTACACTGGTGGCTCGATAACTGATGGTCATGTTGGCTTCACCTACATCCACAGAGGCCATTTTGAACAATATTCCTTGCCCGATGGTTGCAGTGTATTCACTGCAGAGCTGGTGGCCATCTCTTGTGTACTTCAGTATATCCTTTCATGCCCCAGGCAATCATTTCTTCTGTGTACTGACTCCTTGGGCAGTCTACAAGGTATTGACCAGTGCTACCCTCGCCATCCTTTGGTAGCGTCCATTCAGGAGCCCACCTATGCCCAGGGCCAGTCCCGTCATTCAGTGGTGTCGGCATCCCAGGCAATGAACTTGCTGACAGGCTGGCCAAACAGGCTATGCGGAAACCGCTTCTGGAGATGGACATCTCTGAACCTGCACTGCATTCAGACTTATGACATAGGGTTTTTTGGCTTTGGGAGACGGCATGGCATAACAGTACATACAACAAACTGTGTTTCATTAAGGAGGCTACGAATGTGTGACAGTCTTCCATGCGAGCCTCTTGCAGGGAATCAGTTGTCCTCTGCTGGCTCCGTATTGGCCACGCATGGGCGACCCACGGTTACCTGCTGCTCCGTGAAGACCTGCCTGAATGTTGATGCGGCGCCCGGTAGACAGGGCTCATATTCTGGTGCACTGTCCCACTTTGGCTGGCCAGCGACGAAATCTTGGGTTACCTGGCCAGCGACGAAATCTTGGGTTACCGGATTCGTTCCCACTAATTTTATCTGACAACACCTCATCGGCTGATTTTGTTTTACATTTTATTCGTGAGGGTGGGTTTTATCATTTGATCTATGTTTTAGCTCATGTCCTTTGTCCCTCTGTGTCCTCCATCCTAGTGCTTGTAGGGTGGAGGTTTTAATGTGTTGCAGAGTGGCTGGCTTCTCCTTTTTTATTCTCGTGGTCAGCTGGCCGTGGTAATCTGCTTTGTTTTTTTTTTTTTTAATCTCTTCATCCTGTTTCTTGCATTTCCGTGGTTTTCTTGTCCTCTTCTGTCCATTTACATGTTTGTTGCCCTTCATCATTCTTGTGATTTTTCCTTTCATTCCATTTTGAGTTGTCAGTCTCATTTGTTTTATTCTCACACTTGTGGCATTGTTTTATTCAGGATAAGGGATTGATGTCCTCGCAGTTTGGTCCCTTTCCCCCTCCTTTAATTGAACCAACCAACCAATCGTGACAGAAGCCCAAACAACAGGGGACTGATGTACTAGGACATGTATTGAAACTATGAAATTGTGTATTGATAGTTGCTAGGCACTAACCAGAATCTAGATTTATTTAATAAAGCCTGCAAGGAAAGGAGATCTGATTGCTGTGCTCCATTATTTTATAAGTTAATCATACATATTTCTATAACACTGTTACTGTTGAATTAATTTGAGATATGTGCTGTTTAGACTACACTTAAGGATCTTTTCTACATAATTGTCACTAACTTTCTAATTTATGGGTCTGAGTATGAAGTTTTCCTTAATAATAACGTAAGTACTTGTAGGTTCCTTTAATTTTAATATCATCGGAGTAGCCCGTAGTGCTTGCTGAGAGTGAATGCTTCTTGAATTCATTGCCTGCAAAAGTCTTTCCACCCAGTAATATCTTCAAATTTTGTTATAACTGTAAATCACTCATCGCAAGCCCTGGATTATATGATAGATTTGCCAAAATATCCCAAAGAACTTTGGCATGCCAGTGCACTATGCACAGTATATGCCATGTATTTTAAATAGCTCACAGATTTTACATTGTTTGACAGTAAGCATCAGCTGTGATAGTGCATCCTCATTACAAAAGATGAACAGGGAGTGGTCCTTTCTCTTCCAATAAACTGTGGCCACAGTTACTCAGTTTGAAATTCAAGATATGAATTTTCTTCAAGGCTTGTTATCTTTATCACTGATTGTTACTTATTTTCAAGTTTGTGGTAAGCTACAAAAGTTTCATCAGCATCACAGTGGATGCAGGAAATTCTTTCATCATTAAAAATAACATCTTCTATGGCAATAGATTACATCATTTACCAATTATTATTCTTCAGCATTTTTACTCCATTGCCAGGATCTTCTACAGAAGTTCAAACAGAATGATTTTTTTTTTTTTTTTTTACTATGTCATGAAATCTTGTAGAGCTACATACATTGTTTTCTTGTTTTTCATGGTGTGTTATAGCCATTGAATTTCATAATGATAATCAGTCAGCATTTTCACTACTCTACCACTGCTGAAACCCCCCCTCTGTCCTCTCCTCCCAGTTATTGTCATCACTGGTTACAGATAACCCACCTTCTTTCATCATCATTAATGTCACTTCTATACCTACATCTACATATATAGTCTGCAAACCACTATGAGGTGCATGGCAGACAGTGTTGGCATAACAATAGTGTAAACTCTAGTGCTCTTGTAAGTGGAATGCTGTGACATGCTGCACATTTTTAACTGCCCCTGAATGAAGTGGCCATGTAGATCAAGAACAGAAATAGAACATGCTAATATTTTGTACATTAGCTGTTCACAATATTTCTCGGGCAGTGTTCGTAAAACTACTTTCCCCATTCCCCTTGGTGTTGTTATTTTCTACAGCAGTGACTGTTGATTTGTTGCCTGCTGTTTCATTACCAGATGATAATGCTTATTCTTTGTTGAAATCTATGCTGTTTCCTCACTCGTCACAGTCTCTCTTCTCTAGTGGTCCTCAAACGCTTTTTGATCTTAATAGGTGGCTTGAAAAACCTTCTAATGCCACAGTACTAAAATCTAATAACATATCTGAAGAATCAAGTTGCCCATTTGGTATAGTGGTTAGTGTTTATGTCTAATAACACCGATGTTCTGCATTTGATTCCAGGCAACCACATATCTCTCTCTCTCTCTCTCTCTCTCTCGTAACACTGATGTTCCGCATTTGATTACAGGCAACCACATCTCTCTCTCTCTCTCTCTCTCTCTCTCTCTCTCTCTCTCTCTCTCCTGGTGGAGTTGTGTGGAAAGAAGTCCACTCAGTCTTGCGAGGCCAACTGAAAAGCCACTAGACAATAAAAATATCAAAATTGATGTGCAAGTCACATAAGTAATGTTACATTGAATGGCTTGCTCCAGGCAAGGAAACACATGACCTTTATTTATTGAAGGCAAAAGCATCAGCTTTTATTTTTTCAAGTTAGAGAGTAAGGTGCTTGATGTATTAAGACTGCGGATCTTATTCTTTGGATGATTTCAGATCAGTACTGTAGGATTTATGGAAGAAGGTTGGTGCACATTAATTAATGCCAGTAGTTCAGCTTTCCTTGTCTTTGTGTGTTTTATTTATTTATTTTGGATATTTCTACATGATAGTCTGAAGTTTGCCTGTTATAGTCATAGATGAAAAGTGACCATGAAACGAAACTCTGCGTTCACAACAAGGAATTGTTACCTGGTGCTGCTGTTTGACGGTACTCATCAGACATGTCACTTTGCAAACATTTATTCACAGCACATTCTGTATGAAAAATAAATAAACCACTGGTTAGTTTAATTATTATGCTTCATTGTTTTGTAAAAAAAAAAAAAAATGTGTGTTTTCTCATCCAAATATAATAAGTCATTCAATTAGGGTTAAAGAAGAAGAAGTCAAATATCATAATGGAACAGTTTCTCTCAGAGTGTCTTTGCTAACCTGTAAAGTCCAGTTCTGTGCAACAATATAGCGGTGAAGTTTTTGCAGAAGCTGTTTTCTTTGTATTGCTCATAGTATCACAGAAATTGCTTTCTAATAATTCATTTAGCTGTATCACCTGTGAAATATATATTGTGTGAATTTTACTTGTTCTGCATTGGGGTAGGTACTTGAATCCTACTCCACTCAGCTGTTGCTTTTGCTGCTAATAAATGAATGTCATTTTGCCTGGTGCAAACCTTTCGGCAATGCTAATTCAGAGACTTGTGTGTCAGTTTCACTGCTTTTACATTAGAGTAGCTTTTCAATTGGCCTCTTAAGGCTGACAGGACCTCCTTCCAGAAAAAAACTGAAGTGGTCACCAAATTCACTAACACCTAGATCCTGTGGCAAGTTTCAATTTGTCATTGAGATACTAGCATTTACTATTGTGGCATTAGAGGGCTTCAAAAGCCATGTAACAAGTCCAAAAAGTGTGTGATGGCTACTGCAGGAGAGTACTCTGACAGATGAGGAAAATGAAAATATAATAAAATTGGTCAATTTCATGTTCCTTGTTCTGTAGTTTGCATACCATTGATTTTAAGTTTTGCTTGCCAGTATTTGTTTGCACATTCCATCACCTATAACACCTTTTTTGTACTTATTGCCAGTAAAATGTTAAAAGCAACTTGTTGCAGCATCCCACAAAAGTATTTTCCCTGGTCACTTTTCAAGATCACTTTTCACACTCACACTGCAGGAATCCATTTTGACTTCCTGATTAATACACCCTCCTATTGTTTACTACCATTCTCCTCATGGGGCTTGTCTCCAATATGTAATGTAATGTTGGCTTTGGCTTTTGACTTGTTTTGGAGATATGTCTTTTTCCCTTTCAAACTAATCTTTGTTGATTGCTCACAACAGATTTTACTCCTCTAAGGTCACTATCAATTCTCCTGTCCTCTGTGACAACAAGAAGAAGGGTTGCACTTTGTCAGTGGCTTATGTTTTAAGATTTTCTTTACTATAATGTTTTCCAGAATCTTGTTATTATCTGCCCCACTGGGTGCTTCAACAGTGAGAACAGTGTTCACCTTCCTTGTACATGTGTCATACCTCAGTTTCAAGCCATACAAGTTTGATTCTTTTAATCTCTGCTTGATTACCTTGCTGTGTTTGTTATCATTATGTTTAAGTAATAAAATTGCATTTTTTATTTTTATCTGAGTGGCGATTTGTTTACACTTCTACAGTTCAGGCGATAATCGTTCTTGAGTTCTATTGCTCTAACCACAATAGGAGCAATAGGATGCAACAGACCACTGTCACTCTGTAACACTGGAGTACACATTATTGCACTATTATTTGTACAGACGTTCTGATTAATTTATACCACATGTCATGCTTATTATTCTCTCTCTCTCTCTCTCTCTCTCTCTCTCTCTGTGTGTGTGTGTGTGTGTGTGTGTGTGTGTGTGTGTGTGTGTGTGATTAATTGTTTGAAAATTTCACATACTGCATTTTACACCCTGAATAATTAACTACATGCCACATTCCCAGACTGAGACAATATTGCTGCTCATCTCACATTGTAGTAATATGGTCTAACATCATAAATGTTAAATGTCAAGATTTGCAGCCACAGTGCAGATAAAGAGTGGTGATGGCTCACATTTTTCAACTCCAGTTTGTGGCTGTGAGTACAGCGAACAGTACTCCTTATTCTTATAAGCAGAAATTACTAGCGTCTGGCACTCACTCATATTGAGATATAATTTCAATTAAATAATTTTTATTTACCATAATACTCAGGTAGTTGATTGTATGTGTGGCTATCTTGTGAATGTGAGATTCACACCTTGTGGGATTTTACCATATTGTGGTATCTACCTCTTGTAAGACAGGAAATAGCAGTGGTGCTAAGTATGAAAAAATAATTTAACTTCCATTTTTACTTTCTTTGTAACACTCAGCTCCCATTCTCCAGAAATTAGAGAGAAAAGTTTGTTACTAACACTGCTTGCCACTTACTGTGACTATAGTTTGTGGTTGTTCACAGGCCGTCTGTAGTTGGTATGTGGGCACTGCTTTGTCAATGTTGCTTTAGATTGTGACATGTTTTTATGTTGTCAGTTAGTAGTCCCTACCTGTTTTCATTTCTATCTGTGTTTCTATTTTTAATGCAAAATAGCAATAATGTTTATTTGAAATCTGTGCTTTCACAGTCGAGACTGTAATCACAAGAGATTGTCTTAGCTCACTGCGAAGTTTTCGAACTGACATTCCTGCTGATCATTATGAAGGGTGCCGTCCAGCTACAGTGGATGTCCGCTTGGCAAATTATGTCAACAACTCCATAAAAGAACTTGATGTCAAACGGTAAGTAGCTGCATTGTCAAATTCTGGTTGTGACTGTACTGTCTGTTAATAGTCAGGCACATTAATTTTTCTTGCACTAGAAAACATTAAACATCTTACATAAAAGTTTTAGACCACTAACATAACTTGCATACTTTGTGTGTTTTAGGTAAGAAAAAAATATTTCTCAATACTCTTCTGACCACAGGAAGCTGCCATGTACAGCAGCCTGTGTAGTGGAGGCAGTAGTAAACATGGGTTCTCACTGAACTTCAGTAGAGCTCATTACGAGCGAGTGGGATACTACTGCTTGTACACAATGTTCGGTCTGTCTTGAAGGTCGTAGCAACTTAGACTATGCACGCAAACTCACTATATGACATGAAGAGTTGTCAATGAGGGAAGTTGTCTGCTGAATTGGCATGTGTCACTGTGACACCAGTTGAACATCAAGCACCATCATGAGACACTAAAGATTGAAGTACCTCAAAGAGAACTGCATATTGTCTTTTGGAAGGAAGTGTTGACCCAGACATTACCCAACCATCTCCAAACAAACCTCTTTGGTCTTTAGGTATCCATTACGAATGACAGTACAATGTCCAAACCCCCCTAGCGTGTGATCTACGAAAAAAGTTTGTAAGGGATTTCCTGGAATGGAACTTGGATCAGTGGTGTTAGGTTTCACTTGACAAATGAGTGCAGGATTACTGTGATACCTGGACGTAGTTATAGAAAAGAGTGGAGATGACCAGGTACCATTGCACTTTTCAGGTATTCCACAGGTTTCACCAGGAAGAGGGGCCAGTGTTATGTACAGTCGGCAGATGCCTCTCATCTCTCTCAAGCCTAATTTGAGTGCTGTGCAGTATTGAGACGATATCATCCAACCTGTTGTCCAACTCTACAGTCAGCATTTAGGCAGTGGGTTTCTCTTTCAAATCAATAATGCTTGAGCATACTGTGCTCAATATGTGAACCTCTTCCTCTAGGGGGCATTAATCAACCAAATGGAATAACCTTCAGTATCTGCTGACAAGAACCCATTTAAGAATGCTTGGGACTAGTTGATACTTGCAAAGTGCCAGTGTAGGAATGCTTCTCACATTGGATGTCCTCAGGAAGGCCTCAATCAAAGAGTGCGGCAGATTCAAGCAGCAATGCCTCAGTCATCTTATGAGCAAGATGCCAAGAAGGATCCAAGCACAGTACAGAGCACAAGGTGGAGCAACATGGTATTAAATGTTACCCACCAGATTATGATTTCATAGACATGCAACGGTGCACAGTTTTAAACAGAGTACCTTTGTTTTAGTTAGCTTTTTTTTCTTTTTTTCCCATTAGGTTTACTTTCTCAATTTTCCCTCCTATATAATCTAAGCCCACACATGTTTGTAGGTATGCAGATGGTGCAAAACCTTTTGAGCACAAGCATTATGACCTCATTTATTTCACATGTGTCACATATATAAGAAATAGTTTCATTTTATATTGTAGATAGTATTTTACAGTCTGTTGTTTCAATCAAGTCAAACCACCTAGCTGTCTTTACAATTTTTCTACCTTTCATGGTATGAGTTGCTACGATAGCATCTAGCAAATCTTGTAGTTTTCTTAACAGGCCCACATTGTGAAACAAATTTGTTATCTGCTTGCACTTTTGACACTCCATTCACAACAAAATCACTTAGTTTATCTGCATCTTACTGCTGAAGAGCTGTGATTAAATTTGTGGCTTATGAAATCAGCATTGGAGATTAAATAAAGACATACCTACAACACACAATAGGCATGCCAGCTTCCCGTATTCGCTTGTCACCATGCTTTTCTGTGCTGTCAGACAAGTTAGGTGATTCTTTCATTACTATTTAAAAACCTTGTGATGAATGTTAAGTTTCTTGCCCATTGGTTCAGTAAGCTTTCTGTGACACACAAGAAGCTTTTCCTAGTTATTGAATCATGTTGATGATTATATGATCTTGCTACAAATAAAAATATATTGAGGCACACAGATTAATGACAGCAAACTTAATAAACTCCACATTTGTTCCATAAGATGCCCATCTCAGTTTCCACTCTTCATTATTCCTCTCCATTGAATGCATCAATTCTTTCATGAAAATGTTATAATTTTTTATTACAGCTTAAAATTCTAATACTTGGATGGCCATTGTAGAGTTTTCGTCACAGAAGGCAGCACTTGTAGTTTCCAGTGTTATAAATGCAAAGTAAAAAATGGTTAATGAAAGGAAATGTGTGTGTGTGTGTGTGTGTGTGTGTGTGTGTTTGTGATTCAGGTATGTTGTGTAGATCATTCAGTGAAGATAAACAATTGCACTTTACATTTGATAACTGTTAATCATATGTGTTTAGGATTAATTATTGATTGTTCATTATTGCACACATAAGTTCAGAATATCTTTGCTGCCCAGTACTACAGTAAAGTTTGTAAGTACTGATATCATATTGTTGGTAATTAGGTTTATGCGCAGGAAGCACTGCTCATTTTCGTAATATTATGGAAGGATCTCAATGATACAGCCAAAAATATCTTGATAATAATTCATGTTTATGTGTACTGTGAGTAAACAACACTTCCACTTTTTAGCAAATACAGTAACTTTCTATAAAAATATTTTCATCAGTTCTCCACAATACTGAAACCTCACTGCAATAAGACATTAGTAGAAACATTAACTGTTTCTGCATAATATGATTTATGGCACTGTCCAACTGCTCACACTTTTCCCGACCCAAGCTGATTGCCCAGCATCCGTGCTGGCGACAGTAACTAACTACAGCAACAGTGTCTCCAATCAGATTGCCAGCACCAGCATGCTACTCAAATATTTGAATACTGCATAAGATGCAGTGATGATACACTCACAATGTTAGTTTGAAGTAAGTATTTTCAAAGAGTGTTGATCATTTCACATCCAGTTGTCTTGAGTTTTGGTATACAGCTGCATCGCCATTTGTTCACATCTGAGACTGTTGTTTTTCTTTCAATGTTTATGCAGGTATGGGTAGCTGTTTCATTGTAAATAATTTAAAGAGTGGGGGTAACAACTCACCAGTTAGTTGAGATGCCGAGATATTGATAGGATCCTAAACAAGACTGAGAATGTCCTGCTTTCAGATTAATTCTTCTTAGAGCTACAGAGTACACACGTGTACACTTTTATGACTACATTGTCCCAGCTGAATGATTAGTGCCGGCACTGCAGTTCAATTGAATTGAGGGTATGTATCATGAAGGTAAAACAAAGACCAAGTGTGGAAAGAAAGGTTGGGGAGGTGTTGCTGATGGCAGGGAGGGAGAGGCAGCAGCTGTATGGATTGTGTATATGGCACTGGTGAACTCATTCTAGCTGCAGGCAGGGGAGATATGTGCATCAAACAGTGACATGGAGTCTTGGAATGAGAGAGTGAAATAGAACAGAGAAAGAGGGAGACTGAAGAGGAGAACATGATGGCGGGATAAGTGAAGACCACAAGGAAATGACCCACAAGGAGCAGGATTCAAATAGTGATGAACAAGGATATTCTTTAGGTTGGGCAAACCCCAGATCACTACTTTGGGTGATGTACACTATGTGATCAAAAGTATCTGGTCACCTGGCTGAAAATGATTTACAAGTTCGTGGCGCCCTCCATCAGTATACTGGAATTCAATGTGGTGTTTGGCCCACCCTTAGCCTTGATGACAGCTCTCACCCTTAGCCTTGATGACAGCTTCCACTCTCGCAGGCATACATTCAGTCAGGTGCTGGAAGGTGTCTTGGGGAATGCCAGCTCATTCTTCATGGAGTAATGCACTGAGGTGAGGTATCAATGTCAGTCGGTGAGGCCTGGCATGAATTTGGCGTCCCAAAACATCCCAGAGGTGTTCTATAGGATTCAGGTGAGAAATCTGTACAGGCCAGTCCATTACAGGATGTTATTGGCGTGTAACCACTCCCCCACAGACCGTGCTTTATGAACAGGTTCTTGATCATGTTGAAAGATGCAATCGCCATTTCCGAATTACTCTTCAACAATGGGAAGCAAGAAGGTGCTTAAAACATCAATGTAGGCCTGTGCTGTGATAGTGCCACACAAAACAAGGGATGCAAGTCCCCTCCATGAAAAACATTACCATACCATAACACCAAAGTCTCCGAATTTTACTGTTGACCTATACACGCTGGCAGATGGCGTTGACTGGGCATTTGCCATACCCACACCCTGCCATCGGATCGCCACATTGTGTACCGTGATTCGTCACTCCACACAACATTTTTCCACTGTTCAATCGTCCAATGTTTATGCTTCGTACACCAAGTGAGGCATCATTTGGCATTTACCAGCGTGATGTGTGGCTTATGAAGAGCCACTCAACCACGAAATCCAAGTTTTTCACCTCCTGTCTAACTGTCATAATACTTGCAGTGAATCCTGATGCAGTTTGAAATTCATGCGTGACGATCTGGATAGATGTCTACCAATTACACATTATGAGTCTCTTCAACTGTCGGCGGTCTCTGTCAGTCAGCAGACAAGGTCGGCCTGTACGCTTTTGTTCTGTAAGTGTTCCTTCACATTTCCACTTCACTATCACATTGGAACAGTGGACCTAGGGATGTTCAGGAGTATGGATATCTCATGTACAGACATATGACACAAGTGACACCAAATCACCTGACCATGTTTGAAGTCTGTCAGTTTCGCGGAGCACCCCATTCTGCTCTTTTACAATGTCTAATGGCAACAGAGGTCGCTGGCAGCACAACATACCTAATGTGAAAATTATATTTTTTTGGGGGGTGTCTGGATACTTTTGATCACATATTGTATGTAGGTATTTGGATAAGATATCCCTCATCTCAGGCCATGTCAATAGGTAATCACAGTGCTGGTGAAGGATTTGGTTGACGTTCCAATGCCAGGGTGATACTGGGTGATGGGAGATGTGCTCATTGATGGCAGGTTAACAGTTTTACTGGTGTCAAGAGGAGCAGATGGCACAGGAGATATGTTTATGGATAAGCTGGATAAGATACTATCTATCAGTAAATGTTCTGGTAAGCTGACAACTCCTGCTTTCTGCTGCAGATGTGTCACCTATTCACGAGACTGTAAGGAAAAGACTTTGTGATATGGAACAGTTGACAGCTGTCAAATTGGAGGTATTGTTAGTGGTTGGTGAACTTGATATGGACGAACATATTTATGGAGCTATCTGAGAGGTGGAGATCAAAGTCTGGGAAGGTGGCATGTTGTGTTGAGAAGCACCACATGAAACAGATTTCAGAGCAAGTGTTGGGGTTATGGAGCAAAGAACAAAAGTTGCCTCTGCCATGAGATCCTGTGACTGGACAGGCTGGACTGGCTGCTTCTTCAACAGGGTCGGAGCAGGCACATGGGGTGAGGGGTTTACTAGTATTGGGAGTTCCAATGTTAGGCCTGTTATGGAGCCCCATATGCAGATAGCGTCCAGGGCTGGAAAGAAAGCCGATATGCACTCGGTATGTCTACTGGGGGTCCTCATCAGAGATGTGGAAGCAGCCTTGCCTGTAGCTATCGAGCATGTGGGGTGCCGTCATCTGCATGTTGTGGCTCACATTGGCACCAGCGATGTATGTAGCATGGGTTTTGAGGTGATCCTCAGTTCATATAGACAGCTAACAGAGGTGGTGAAGACTGCTGGAGCTAAGTGGAGGGTCTCAACCAAAGGCTTCATCGACTCTGTGACGGTCTTGGCTGCAGATTTATAGACCTGCCTTATCATGTGGGGATTTAAAGGACTCCACTTGATAGGTCAGGGATGCACTACACAAAGGAAGCAGCTACTTGGATAGCAGAGTACTTATGGAGTGCACATGAGGGTTTTTTAGGCTAGGCAATAGCTTGAAGTGTTCTGATGAACACTCGCCAGTTGATGTGCAGCAACGTAAGTCAAACATCGTTCAGAATGAAGACACTTCGACTGTCTGTCTTAAACATTCAAAGTATTCATAAAAAAGTTACCGAATTTACTGCCTTCAAAGAAAGTTCTTGCGCTCTGATTATTCTTGGGACTGAGATCTGGATGATACCCGAACTGGAAAGCTGAGATATTTAATGAATCATGGAACGTATATCGAAAAGACAGATTAGAGGACATAGAAAGGGGAGTATTCATTGCAGTTGACTAAAATATTGTCTCTCTTGAGGTCGAAGTTGATTGTGACAGCGAAGTCATCTGCTCACATATAACAGGTGTAGGTAAAACCATGTTAATTGTTGAATGTTTTTACCGACCACCAAAGTCAGCTGTGGCAGTTCTAGAGTCATTCAAAGAAAGTCTTTGATCAGTAGTGCATAAATACCCAGATCATACTAATAGGAGGCGACTTTAACCTGCCATGTATAGACTGGGGTGTCTATGGAGTCATTGCAGCGGGGGGGGGGGGGGGGGGGTGTATAGGGTACAGAGACAGTCATGTGAAATAACTTGGAACATGTTTTCTGAAAACTGCCTTGAGCAGCTAGCTCAGCATCCCACACACGATAGAAATATGTTTGACCTTGTAGCTACAAATAGGCCAGACATTATCGACAATGTCAGTATAGAAATGGGGATTAGCACTAATAGTGTCATTATAGCAACTATGTTTACAAAAGGTAATAAAGCAATCAATAAGGCTAGGAGAGTGTTTCTGCTAGATAGAGCAGATAAGCAGTTATTAACATCTCACTTAAACAGGAATTGGTGTCACTTAGTTCCAATTAGATGGATGTAGAGAATAGAAGCTTTCAAACTATGGTGCTACAGAAGATTGCTGAAGATTAGATGGGTAGATCACATAGCTAATGAGGAGCTATTGAATAGAATTGTGGAAAAGAGGAGCTTGTGGCACAACTTGACGAGAAGAAGGGAGCGGTTGGTAGGACATGTTCTGAGACATCGAGGGATCACCAATTTAGTATTGGAGGGCAGCGTGGAGGGTAAAAATCATAGAGGGTGACCAAGAGATGAATACACTAAGCAGATTCAGAAGGATGTAGGCTGCATAAGTACTGGGAGATGAAGAAGCTTGCACAGGATAGAGTAGCATGGAGAGCTGCATCAAACCAGTCTGAGGATTGAAGACCACAACAACAACAACAGAGGAATTATGGGCAGAGTTTAAGCAGATTTTAAATTGTATGTGCGTAATAAGTGGATATGGATGGAAAAGACGCACCATGGCTTAATAACAAAATTCAGCAGATGCTGAGGAAGTAGAGGCAGTTGCACCCTCGGTTCAAAAGGCAATGCGTAAATAATAACAAGCAAAGGTTAATTGAGCTTTGTGCATCTGTGAAAAGATCTATGTGCAAAGCATACAACAACTGCCACCATCACACCTTAGCAAAAGATTTGGCAGAGAACCTGAGAAAATTCTGGTTGTACATAAAATCACTAAGTGGATTAAGGCTTCCATTCAGTCCCACGTTGACCAGTTTGGTGTGGCAGTTGAAGATAGCAAAACAAAAGCCAAAGTTTTAAATTTCGCATTCAAGAATTCGTTTGCACAGGAGTATCATATAAATATACCGTCATCTGACCATAGGACAACCTCCCATTTGGACGACATAGTAATAAGTGTACCTCGTGTAGGATTTGAAAGCAAATAAGTCACCAGGTCCAGATGGAATCCCACGTCGATTTTGGTTCAAATGGCTCTGAGCACTATGGGACTCAACTGCTGAGGCCATTAGTCCCCTAGAACTTAGAACTAGTTAAACCTAACTAACCTAAGGACATCACAAACATCCATGCCCGAGGCAGGATTCGAACCTGCGACCGTAGCGGTCTTGCGGTTCCAGACTGCAGCGCCTTTAACCGCACGGCCACTTCGGCCGGCTCCACGTCGATTTTGCAAAGAGTACTCTACAGCATTGGCCCCTTACCTAGCTTGCATTTATTGTGACTCTCTCACCCAGTGCAAAGTCCCAAGCAACTGGAAAAAAGCACAAGTGACTCCAGTATACAAGGAAAGTAAAAGAACAGCCCCACAAAATTACAGACAAACATCCCTAACTTCTGTTTGCTGCAGAATCCTTGAACATATTGTGAGTTCGAATATAATACACTTTCGTGAGACTGAGAAGCTTATGTGTAGAAATCAGCATGGTTTTAGAAACTGTCACTCCTGTGAAACTCAGCTTACCCTTTTATACTGAGAACTGTGGATAAAAGTCAACAGGCAGATTCCATATTTCTCGATTCCCAGAAAGTATTTGACATGGTACCCCATTGCAGGTTGTTATTGAAGGTACAAACATATGGAATAAGTTTACAGATATGTGAGTGGCTGGAAGACTTCTTAACTAATAGAACCCAGTATGTTGTCCACGATGGCAAGTGTTCATCAGAGACAAGGGTATTGTCAGGAGTGCCCCAAGGAAGTGTGATAGGACCACTGTTGTTCTCTGTCTACATAAATGATTTGGCTGACAGGGTGAGCAGCAATCTGCAGTTGTTTATGGATGATGCCTTGGTGTGCGGTAAGGTGGCAACATTGAGTGACTGTAGGAAGATACAAGATGAGATAGACAAAATTTCCAGTTGGTGTGATGAATAGTAGCTACCGCTAAATGTGGAAAAATGTAAGTTAATCGAATGATCTGGGCTTGACGTTGCAAAGCGATATGATGTGAAACGAGCATGTGAGAACTGTGGTAGGGAAGGTGAAGGGTCGACTTCAGTTTATTGGGAGAATTTTAGGAAAGAGTGATTCACCTGTGAAGGTGATCGCATGTAGGGCACTGGTGCAACCTTTTCTTGATTATTGCTTGAGTGTTTGGGATCCAAACCAGATCAGACTGTAGGAAGATATCGAAGCAATTTAGAGGCAGGCTGCTAGATTTGTTACCGGTATGTTTGATTAACACGTAAGTGTTATGGAGATTCTTTGGGAACTCAAATGGGAATCCGTGGAGGGGATGTGAAGTTCTTTTTGAGAAACAGTATTAAGAAAATTTGGGAAACCAGCATTTGAAGCTGACTGCCAGATGATTCTAATTCCGCCAACATACGTTGCACGTAAGGACCACAAAGATAAGGTGCGAGAAATTAGGGCTCATACGGAGACATACAGACAGTCTTTTTCCCTTGCTTTATTTGTGAATGGAACAGGAAATGAAATGACAAGTAGTGGTACAGGGTACCCTCTGCCATGCACTGTACAGTGACCTTTGGAGGATCTGTGTGGATGTAGATGTGTTGTCAATGAATCTGACCCGGCCAAGGGGTTCTAGGTGTTGACTGGATAGGAAGGATTCCTCCAGATGGCCCATAAATAAGTTAGCATAGAATGATGTCATGTGAATACCCATAGCAGTACCACATATTTGTTTATAGATTTGGCCTTCAAAAGTTAATTGTCAGTCAGAATGTGGTCCTCTAGGATGATCTGGAAAGAGGTGATGGGTTTGGTCTCAGAAGGATGTTGGGAAAGGTAGCATGCCGTGACCACAAGGCCATGGGTATGAGAGATGTTGGTGCATAAGCGCTTCGCAGCCATAGTGCCCAACAAAGAATCTGGTGGTAATGGAACATCAACGAAAGTAGTATTTCCCGCCCACCCAGTCTACAGAATATCCGTGGCCATTACTATTCCGATCCTACACCCCATGGGCTATTCCCTTGTGGCTGACACAGATGTAAGACCTGTCCCATACATTCATCCACCACCTCCTACAGCAGACCAGTTGCAGGCATTTCCCACCCTATAAAAGGCAGGGCCATGTGTGAACCTAACCATGTTATGTATCATAATATTTCTGGTGGGAAAAATATGTAAAATAAGGGAGCACAACCACTTGCCTATAGAGAATTGGTGTGTGACACACAGAAACATGTAATAGAAACATCTAACACTAACTTTCGAGCTCTTGCTCTTCTTGTAGTAGGAGTACACATGCAAACATTCATGCTTATGGTAGGCAAAACTGCTTCCGGAGTGTGTCAAATCGAAAACTTGTCCATGTAGTCGCCAAACAAGCCGCACACCACAATACAAATGACTTCAACAGCTGCTTCACTATGCTAGCTATTTGGATTCTTCCTTTGAGCTCTAGTTTCTCTGAGCTACACAGGTGGCAATCATCTCTCAAGCATATCTTACGGCAATCTTCCAGGCCTAAACCTCTGCTAACCTGTTGCCCACTGCCTTGCCCTGATCTTTTCCATTCCCTCTTATGTCCACACCACTCCTTCCCATGAAGATCATGAACTACCATTGCCTACCACTCTTCTTCCCCGAGTTCACATGGGCAGTCTCTTCCTTCCTCCCCCTCCTCCTTTCCTCACTGCCCTCCCTCCCCTTTCCCACCCCACTCCCTCTCTCTCTTCCTTCCCTATCTACCCCTTCATTTCTGCCTTCTTCTCCTTTCCTTCCCCCTTGATCTCTCCTCCTCACTCTCTCTGTATCTTATATGCTCTGTCTCCTAATCTTGTTGTGCAGACATTGAGTCACCTGTCGAAAAACCTGCCTTACACTATCCTGCTATGCCTTCCTTGCCCCTCATCATTCCCAGTCCCCTCCCTACCTCCATCTGCTCAGGCAACTACTCTTGATAATTGATAATCGATAATCAGTCTTGCTGCAGCCTTAGGTGTTAGATTTGGGTGTCTGTGTGGTTTTATGTGAATGTGCGTACTTTTCTACTAGAGAAATGGTAAGTGCTCGAAAGCTAGTGTGGATACTGGTTCCTCTTGCACATTTACATGTGGCGTTAGGAATATAGTGCTTTTTACACAGTACAGCACTTTGTAGATGAAATAAAAATTGTCTGGTATGATTGCAGCACACGTTATACAATTTTATGGGGCAAGAATTTGTGAATCTTGTTGTTTTACAGGAACTATTATGATGAGACAACTTGGTGCTTCTGTTACTTTGACAACAGATGCAATGGGGCCCCAGCAGCTACATCTTCGTGCACTACAATCCTGTTTCTCAGCGCTTTCATCTTTTGGCTGCTTCACTGACACAATAAATTCTAATGCTTTTCTGAAAGCATCTTTTATACATTTTTTATTGTACATGCTCCTATACCTAAGAGTATTATGTATCTGGCATTGTTCTGCATTGTGTGAAGAAATGAATATCAGATATTCAAGAAAAGACATAATTTTTAGAAATATAACAAACCATTCTGTATTGCTTTTAGAACTAAGATAACGCCCTAAGTATTCTTAGTGGCTAATGTTAAGATATTGTGAAATATGGTATTAAAGAATCTCAGAATTTGCAATGTGTACCTTCCACATGGAGAAGTGAAATAAAATATTAAAGTATATTGCAACATTACTGCAAAACATAACATTCTGAAGTAAACATGTAAAAGAATTACATGCGATTGTTGAAGGTGTAGTCTTTGTTGCATCAGTGCATATTGTGCCTGAAAATGAATGCTCAGGAGACCAGTATGAATGGTTAAGGTATTTGTAAGAAAAGTGGTACATCATAAATGTTTATTACAGTTAGATAATGAATAATGTACATTATTATTAATATTGCGTATGTATCCGTCCATTTTTAATTCTGTATAATACAAATCAGGTCGTATTTATTGTCCTTTTATAAGATGATGATGTACATGTATGGATGTATGGGCAGTGTTTTGTACTCTATAAAAAATTGCAAAAAATAAAGGTAAGAGTTGATATACTGTCATGAAACAGAGGCAGATTTAGTATATTGTCATAGTGCACTGCAGCCTGCATAGGTAGTGTAACTGAATTTGCATCACATATTTGCACAGTTTGAAAGGAAAAAGGGTTCTCTATCTTAGAATAGAGATAAATTTAGTGAACAGAAGGGATCACATTCAACTGACAATAATGTTAGCAGTGTTATTGAGAAGAAAATACAAGTTATTTAGCTTCTAAAATAGTTCAGTCCTCCAAGACAGGCAAAATTATAAGAGGGAGTGTAGCCAGTTTTTAAAAGTTTAGAGTAGAGTAGAATTAAATTTACATCAGTTCTTTCTCAGTAAATAAGTGTCCTCCTTGATGTGGAATATCAGTTTGCAAGTTTGTGGTCTCTTTTGTGTTTTTCTGCTAAAGATCAGAGTTATCAGTATTGTTTATTGTGGAACATGTTTCCATGTTTTATTTATAAATTTTGTTGAAATCAAACAGAGTTGTAAAATTATGATGTGCATATACATGTAAAAAATTGAATTTATTTGAATTTTAAGGACTTTGTTCTTAATCGCCATATTTTGATTCTATACAAAAGTTATCATTTTTATTGTTACAAAGATTTTAGTGTTTTTCATCATATTGTAAAAATATTACTACCATTTTTACAGAGACATGGTTTTTTATGAACAATGGATTTGATATCAGCTTTTGATACTCCCTTTGACCATATAGTTGAAACTGTGAAACATTGTTTGCAAAGTTGACATTTTAGTGTAATGGCCTCCAGCAATTGAAGTCAAATCAAGTTGTTGCTGTGTACATTCAGAAAAATAGTGCAATGAAGGGAACAATTGCAGGCATTGTTAATGTTAAACTACACTTTGAAAATGTATGACTTTGCATTTAGATCCCTACTTTATACTTGTCTCCGTCCATTATATATAAATACAAATTTTATGAACTGACTACTTGCATACTTCTATATTTTGTTATCATTACATTGTATGTAATCCTCCAGGTAGCAAACTTTTTGTGTTATTAAAGGTTGTTACTTGCCTATTACAAAATTTGTAGAGTGCTGTAGTGATTAATATACAGATAACATGTTAGAAAGTAACTGTTGAAATTACTACGTGAATGAACTGATAATTTATTTGTATTGTCATTTTTGAAATTTGTATGACCATGCAGTTGTCTTAAATTTTACTTACAGAATTGATTATTTAGTTTTGTATTTTTCTGGCTGTGAAAATCACCACTCACAAACCAGTTACTGGAACAGTCATCACAAATTCTCATAGTAGGCTACCACTAAATTATTTTTGAGAAAAGCTTATTTATTAGAACTATCTTCGATTTTACGTGCTGTCTTTTTTTATTTTTTTGCTATTGCCCTTCAACTCATGATGTTATCTTCCATTTCTTCCTCTCAAGTATTAATCATTGCATGCCTTTTACATATAGTGCCACCAGTAGCCTTTGTTACATACAAAAATCCTTTTTGGCTTTTGCTCTTTGACCTTTGAAATATTCTGACCATCAAAACTGACTGCAATGCACACACAGTTTTAGGTCCATTTTAAAGTCTACTGTGAAGAACTGAAGGAGAAAGCTTCACACCACATGCAAACTTCCATTGGAAGTTGTGTGAAGAAATAACTTCAGCCCATGCAGTGTAGTTGTGAGATAAAAGGGTACCTTATTACAAAGGTGAAAGTGACAAAAAGGCACTCATTTGACAACACAAACAGTTGCAATACAGAGTAACTAAACACATGATTGATTAGTGGTTACTACTGCTCTACAGAATTGTAGTAAAGATTAGGTGCCCAAGAGTCTTCCATCAATTGAAACCTAGAGAGTGAATGCATCAAGAAAAAGGGCATGTAATGCAGTTGTGAAAGCCTCCCTTATACTAATGGTATATTGTTTCTTTTCTCTCTTATCTTTTCTGTCTAATAGTTCCTCCTTCTGTGTATTGTCAAAGCACATAACTTTTAACACCTGCACATTGTGCCACTTTTGAATAAATGAACAGTTTAGAAACTCCTAATTGAAATGCTGTTTGATAAGTTTCCTTTCCAAGAGGTTGGTTTTTTTCCCTGCACACAACCCCTTATTTCAGCCATCTGCTGTAAATTTGTTTTTTCATTGCAGAATCCGTGGACTACTAGGGATCACCTTGGCTCCTGTTCCTTGTATTTATTTGTTTATTATTATTTTTATTACATTTACCACATTACATTATTATCTATTGAAAAAAAAAATCTGCTGAAGTAAAATATTTGCACCATGTCAACAAAACAGTTTTTAATTATACTTAAAAGTGTGAAGTAAAAAGAAGTCATCATTACGTAAGGTGACAGGCTAACAAACTGAAGCAGCTGTCAAATTTTGAACTATCAAATTACATATTTTGTAATCACATCCATCACAGAAGTCAGTCTCACAATAGACAGGTATGGAGAAATATATTCTTGGTGACTAGTAACTTGTTTTTCACAGCCAGATTATTTGTGTTTACAGATTACTCAGGTATATGTAGAAATACCTTTTGTAGTATTTTTTTTATTATTTTTACAAGATATGTACCTGGTGATTAGGCAAATGTATGTTCTGCTTGTGGAATGAAGTGCCTTATCTGGAACACTGTCCATAAAAATTAACTTTTGGTCCACATTTTGGGCATTTTGCGAATAATAAAACTTATGTTTTCAACATTCTTTTGTTTTTATTTGTTTTGCTCTTACTTGTATGTAAGTTTTTCTTGTCTTTATATGGTTGTAAGTATTTACTGCACTTCAGACTAAATTCAGTGAGCCTATAGTTTCACATTTTGGTACAAGGTTGTTACAAATTCCATATCATACTTTTGTGCAATATTTGATAATAACTGATTGATTGTAAATACAAAATATAGAGCTTTCAGTGAAATGAATGTTAAATGATAAGTGGTATGTTCCCTCTACAAGGGTCATTCAAAATTAATAAGTTCTATTTATTTTCATGAGACAGCATAGTGACATGGTAAATGGAGCAATATTTCAGCTACATGCTATCATTTTTTTCCAGATAGTCACCACCATTCATTATGCACTTATGCCATTGTGCCAGCAATGAACAAGAGTCTGTAAACCACACTTACAAAAACCTGAACCAGCTAAGGCTAGTTACTGTCTTTCCACTTTTATAACATTATCAGAGTCTGGAAAATGTTGGCAACATAATCCGTGTCTCATAGGTCCTAGGAGATTTGTGATGGTGCTAAATCAGCATTATATGTGATAAAGACATTCCAGCCAAATTTGGCAGTGAATCCCATGGTCACAAAACTATTGTGAGGTTTTGCATTATTGAGCTGCAAGTGGAAATGCATCTTCTTCTGTGGCCTGATTCTGGAAATTTGGGCCTTCAGCCTTGTCAATGATGTCCTTTCGTGTTCTGAAATAGGTTTCTCTAGGCTCCAAGACATCCAAAACGACCACACCTTTCCTATCCCAGAAGACTGTGCAACACCATTTTGCCTGCAGATTGCTGTGCCTTGAACAATTTCTTTGTTGGAGAATTCAAATATTCTCATTTGCAAGCGCACTCTATCAGAATTTAATTAATTTTTAACAGTTGGACTTAATTAGTAGTAGAGCCCACATCCGTATTCACATCTAACAATAACCACATTCCCTTAACCAGTACAACCATAGTAAAGTCATTATTACAAGTATATACCATTTATGACTGGGAAAGTATTGAATAACAATAGCACAAGTTAAGATTCATGACACACACAGATTTATCCTCAAATATCAGTCATATAATTTCTAGCTGTTACATACACGCAAGTCCATTCTTCCTTTCTTTTCCTAAGTGCTTGTCCCATCTTGATATGGGGCCAGCTTTTTCCAGAATTTGTCAAATTTTATTTTATTACTTTACTTTGTTGCCAGGTGTTCTTCTCGGCACCACATTGGCTAGGTAATAAAAAATATGGAAGTTGTGTGTGCACCACCTTTTTATGAATTGCATAAACTGTGTTTATTGTGTTATCAATTTTTTACTGTGTGTGTGTGTAGTATACTCTGTGGCAGAATTTGGGGACCAGCCCAGCATTTGTATAAATGAACATGAGGAACTGCCTAAAAACAACAGTCAAGCTGACCAGTGTACCACCACACAGATTCAATTTGAATCTGACTCTCCTGCCTACCTCACAAGCTATCATGCTGAGTGCTAAACTGCATAAGCAGGTCATATGTGTAAGTCCATTACCAGGAATAATTCTTCCAGTTATATGAAAGGATCAGTGTAAGACTCATTCTGTGTAAATCAAGTGCATTATCATTTCGTCTCTTGCTGTTAACAAACTGTGTTATATCCACATTCATGTTTTCAATGCAACCATGCACCTTGTGTCCACATTCCATACTCAAGAGATTCCTCACTATTGACTCAATACTATCACCTGCAGCAGCCATGCTGCAGTTTAAAGAGAACCAATGATGAAAGAAAGGGTACACCATCCCTGGATTAGGTGATTGGTATGCTTACACATTGCATGGACTGTCTTGTGAATTCTTACTCATGGAGCGACACCATGTCTTGTCTCCAGTGAAAAGGGTGTTAAAAAATTAGTCACCTTCAGCCTCATATTGATCCAGCAGGTATCAACAAATATCCATTCAGTGATAGTTTTGGTCTTGTGTAACTACTCATGTAACCATTTTGCATACATTTTGCTGTAATCAAGATTGCTTAATATCTTGTCTCAGTCATTATAGACAACATTCAGTTGTGCACACAATTCTACGCTTGTAATTTGCTGATCGTCACAGCTGAGTTCGCTGAAATGCTGTTCATTGTGAAGGGTGGCAGTTGAGCAAGGACAACTGTGCCATGGTCTTCCATACACAACCTTTTCACCAGTCCTAAAATGCAGTACCCAACACCTCTCATTGCTCATCTATATTACCAAGCGAGTATCCTGGGATACACAACCTGGAACCTGTGGCAGGTTTTCTATCTAACAGCTTCTGGGATGGACTAAAACTCTGATTTTCAGTAATTCACATAAATAGTGGCCAAATTTAAAATGCTGACATTATCTACTCATAAAGATATATAATCTTACGTGAAAGGCTCAACACACTAAGCCAAGTATTACAGTTATAAACAGTGTAAGCAAAAAAAAATTATTGCTCACTACACTTTCACTGTTCATGCATTAAAACTGCCACTTTATGCATGACATTTTAATTTATTTCTTCTTTACTACTAACTTTTTTTTCCAATGCGTTTTGGAGACAGTGGTCACATTTGCCAGTGAATCTACCTGCAAAATTATATCATTGCACAACATGTAATTGAGAAGATGTGATGCCCTAAACATTTAGATGTATGAACAGTTAACTTTTGCTGAAAAGAGTGCAAATTATCCAGACTATACTCATCTGGTGTTTGATAATGAGAGCACTTAGTGGCTTCCAACAAACTTTAAATGTAGTTTCAAATGTTTTCTAATTTACATGCATAATGTCAAATATTCTAAAAATTAACTCATATGTAAAGTTATCAGCAGTTTGAAGCTGTTTTGTCAATGGGAGTTCAATTCTTTAAAGAATCAGGGCTTTATTGGTGTGTACTACATTGTCTCCATATAACTTTATCAGTCATCAATGGATTTCAATTGATGCAATTTGCTCAGCAGTGAAGAATTCAATGACACATCTCTGTTTAATATGCACCTCGATATTGAATGCCATTTTGGAACTTCTCACTACTCTGCTTCTATCTGTCACAGAACAAAAAAACCAACAGAACATTATAGGAATATTCAAAAATTACCACTACTTCTACATAATCTGACTTGAACACTCAGTCAACTCAAAAAATAGGAGGCATTAATTTCGGAATGACCTTTTTTGTCATATTACACAAGGTGGATTATCAACTATGATGGTGCATAGGGATCAATCAGCATTATACAGTAAAACAGCTTATTATTCATGTCAGTGAATTCTGCTGAAAAATATCCTTAAGAGCATATATTCATTAGCACACAACGTTTCATAAATCCTGTCATGAGGCAGAGCCTTCTGGGATATAAAATGGATCATTAACAGAAACGGCCATTGCACGCTACTTCAGTAAAGTAAACTAATGACTAGTTGCAACTAGTGCAAATCTACTAACATTGTTAATTATGGGAATTACTTCTAGATTCCTTTTTAGTCCATTATAAATCAGAATATTATGTATATTAGTCAAAATGCAGCTACTTCAGAAACCAGTTTCTGGTCTTTCCTCTTCCGTTACTCAGATGCTGTTTCTGTCTACTTCTTCATACTAAGCACTTATATAACTCAACTGATTCCAGAGGACACTATCACCTATCCATATACTGGAAAAGTTAAAATCTATTTATATTTAATATTAGTATTAATAAGGATTTACATTCCTTAGTCCAAATATTATGACATATATACTAATATCTGGAAGTTTACAATTTGCTGTTTAATATCTACTCGTAAACTGTTGCAGCCTTTTGCATCAGAATGTAAATCTCCATTCCAGATTGTGGATGGGGACACAGTCTGTAGTAAATTGTTATTCCTATTCTTCTTATTTGGTATAAGCCAAAAATGGACCACAGCATTCAATATTGCATTTGGAGTGGGCTTTGACGTTTGCCCTGTAGTTATGCATCCTCTGGCTGTGTTTCTTCCTTCCTCTTCTGTGTCCAGAGGGCACCAGTCTTTCCTGATAGGCTGTTCTGGAACCTCTTTTGTCTAAGCTTCTTCCTGAGTATTGTCCGATCCTTCAAGGTTCCTTCTGTTATTCCCAGTTCCTGAAGATCTTTCTCCACTTCCATCAACCATGGTGACGTGATCTTCCTCTTCTGCCAATAACAGAGAAGTTGGTTGGTCAATCTGTCATGATGAATCCTGTAAACGTGTCCATAAAATGCTAGATGTCTTTTCCTAACTACATCTGTGATTCTTTCACAGTACTCTTAGAGCTCTCGGTTGGGTCGCCTTTTGTAATTATCACCTTCCTTGACTGGCCCCAGTATCTTCCTCATTATCTTTCTCTTCTGGATTTCGAGCTTTTCAGTAAGTCCCTTCCTATTGAGTATTAACCATTCTGAAGCATATAAGGCTTCAGGATGGATGACTGTCTGGTAGTGCTTCAGTTTATTGTTACAGAAGAGACATTTTTTATTATAAGTATTCTTGGTCAGCTGGTATGCCAGCTCTAGCTTGTTGACTCAAGTTGACAGTGCTGTTCCTTCAGATAGATTAGGTTCTAGCCATTCTCCCAATTACTTAAACCTGTTGGTTTTCTTGATCTTTCCCTCGTCTATATGCAGTGTACAAAGAGAGTCACCTATGTTCATGATGTACTGCGTTTTTTAAGTGATACATGAAGCCCAACCTTTGCCACTTGCTGTCTGAGAATGTTGAGTTGTTTCACTGAAGTTTCTATTGAATCTGATAGAAGTGCTAGGTCATCAGCAAATGCCAGGTGATCAACATTGAGCCCATTGCACTTATGTCCCACAGAGATACCATTTGGAATCCCCTCTCAAGCTGACTCCTTCTGCCACTCTCATATTACCTTTTCCAGGGCACAGTTGAAGAGGAAAGGGGACAGACAATCTCCCTGTCTTACTCCCAGTTTGATTTCAAAACTTTCTGAGAGGATTCCTCTAAACTTTACTGATTACTTTCTGTTGCTTAAAGTCTGTTGGATAAGGCTGTGGGTCTTCTCATCTAGACGTAGTTCTTGCAGTATCTTCATGAGGATAGGTCTATCAACTGAGTCATAAGCCTTCTTGAAATCAACGAAGATGACAACATACTTCTTACCAACCAATTTCACTTGTTGTAGCACTGACTTCAGGTTCAGTATCTGTTCAGTACAAGAGCATCCTTTTATAAATCCTGCCTGGTATTCCCCTAGCTGTGGGTCCAGTTGAGGTTCGGCTCTGTTTAGTAAGGCCTTGGAGAAAATCTTGTATGTAGCGGGTACAAATGAGATTCCTCGATAATTATTGATGCCAATCAAGTCCCCTTTGTTGTGTAAGGGATGAATCAAGGCAGAGGTCCAGTCACTAGGTAATGTTTCAGTCTCCCAAATGTTTTTTTAGGATTTCCGTCAACTTGCTTACAGTCTTGTCTCCATCTGCTTCCATAGTTCGGCCACTATTGAGTCTTCTCATGATGCTTTGTTGTTTTTCAAGGACTGGATGATTTCTGTTACTTCTTCTTTCGTTGGTGGTTGCGAGTTTGGCTGCCTGGTGCTGTCCTGGTTATCGAAGAATGTGTCAGGTGATTCCCAGTTCAGGAGATTCTCGAAGTACATGGCTAGAAGATGGCAGTTGTCAGTATCGTTATAGGCTAGCTTCCCATCTGGACCTCTGAGGTGGAGGCTAAGTGGACTGTAGTGACCTAGGTTCCGTTTAAGACTTCTGTAGAAATTTCTGGTGTTGTTTTTCTTAAAGTCATCATCCAGTTGTGTCAATTGGTCTTTTGTGAACTGCTGTTTTACTTGTCTGATGGTTCTGGCAGTTAACTTTCATTGTTCTATGAACTTGTCTCTGTTCTCTTGTGTCTTCTGCAAGTTCCACTTCAGCCAAGCCATCTGTCTCAGCGTCACTGCTTCCTCACTGGTAGTTGTTCGCCAAGCATGTTTCTTTTATTTCAGTAATGGCGCAGTCTCTATGGCAACTTTCACTATGTTCTTCCTCAATTCATCTCAATCTCTACTTTCCAATGATTCCAGTTTCTCAGTGAATAGGTTGCAAGTTGAAAGTTTTCCTATTATTATTATTGTGAATTTTGAAGTTTATCCTATATTCACTGTAACCATTAACCACAAATACCATTACTGAGTAAATGTATATTGTCACCTGATTGTTAGACACCTGAGGTCCATAAGAGGTTTCTGTAAGATGTAGTTATTAACTTTACAGATATTCTTACTGCACACATCTACAAAATGAATGCTTTTAAGCAGTGTTGCTCCAGGAGATTATGCCATACAACAAAATGAGCAAAGGTAAATAAAGAATGATACCAATACTGTCTGCAGGGCAAAATAGTGAAAGAGACTTCTAAGTGCAAAGCACGGAGAACTGAGCTGTTCGACTAAAATTATTCGTGTCCTGGTGTCACTTCAGTTTCTTGTTCATCTCAATGTGTTATTTAGTAACCATTTTACACTTTCTAGTAGCTGTAAGTCATTTTTTATTTGTTAATAATTGATATGGCTTTTTGAAAGCTTAAGAGAGAAGTTTTGGCAAATCATGTAGGTCAAGAATAGAAGTGTACTAACTACCAAGCACAATTCTTATTATTATTATTATTTAGTTTTATTGACTGCACAACCAAAGTTAACAAGGCATATTTTCTTGTTTATTTCTGCCAGAACTGAGTTTGTGAATCAAATGATGTCTGAGCACATGGTAACACAAAAGTTTTGAATTCATTCAGTAGTATTACAACTGGATTACTGCTGGCTGGTAATTTCCAATGGGGAACATTCTCTAATCAGTAAAATTTTGTGTTTCATGAGACAGATAAACATCAGCATGTCTGATCTGATGAAAAGCTCTTTGCAACCAGTGTCAGGGGTGCATAGGCTGAGAGAATTATGTTGTGATTGGGAAATGTTTAATAGAAGGCTCTGGGCCGATAATACACATGGCAGGCTCTCTTGATTGATGTGGTTACAGATCCATCATTGGAGATTATATTCACACATATGTGGTAATTGTCTTCATGGGGGAAGATGAAATCTTACAACAAGATAATGTGTATTACCAAATGATTAGAAACGTATGGAAGAATATGGCCCAGATTTTAATCTGTAGACCAACGTCATTCATCTTATTCAGGAAAGCAAAGAAAAGTGAAACAGAAAGAAAGGCTCCAGGCACCTGTGTGTATTTAACTGAGTCACTTGTGGACATTGTGATTAATCAGCAGTATATTGAAATAAAAGTTTTAGTTATTTGGTCCCAGTTTAAAAAGAGTACCTTTAATTACTTATGGACACTGAAAAAGAACCTGAAAGCTTTCTTCATTGTGCACATTTTAGATAAACTGAGTTCTTAACATCATAAGCTAGTCATCAAAATTAATTACTAAGAGTAGAAGAAATACAACTATAATCTATGTAAACGTAATACTTTCAAGGGATAAATAGAAACCAGTCACTCTGGACTTGGGGCTAAATAGGATAGAATGAAAGCAATAATGGAATTCTAACAGACAAAACTTGAAAAATGATGGGTATAGAGTGGCAGGGAGGGCAAATGATAAGTCAGAGACAACGGAGGGGATGACTGAAGGATAGATATGAGAAAATTCTGCAGCAAAAGAAGAACTGGAAGCAATGCGTATTTTACAAACTTCTCAGAAGCCCTCCAGCATACTTGTTGCACTAGCACAATCAGTAGCAAACAAATGGCAGTGAAATTGTTTAGACATTCTACTCACAGAGGTTCTAGTCTAACAAGGTATTAAGGACTCATTGTGGGCAGTTTGGAAAGTAGGAGATATGAACTAGCAAATCAGATTCAATGACTGATCAGTCAAAAATAATACTGTCTATGCAGGTCAAGGACCCAGGTTCAGGTCCCAGTCTGCTACACAGTTTTAATTTGTTAAGAAATATTGTATTATAGTACACCCCACTGCAGTGTGAAAGATTCATTCATGAAGTAACTCTAGGCTGTGCTATAATATTCTTCTGCCACTACTTTTCAAATGACTATTTCTGAAATCTGAGTGTTCTGCCTGGGTCACATGAAGTGTGTGAACCCTGCACATCATTCTAATTAACTTTTACCTTTGTTATCTCATTATTATTGGTCTAGCATTTTATATGCAATAAATGTACAAGGTAGAGGACAAGACCAAAGTATTTCTATACATAACAAGCATGAAATTTCCATGTTACATATCGGTAAATAATATAGCTAATGTCAATTTAATAACAAATCAAACAATCGTTAAGTCCAGGATGAGATGATAACACTATTATGAAAAGGATATACTGCTATTCACCATATAGAGGAGATGTTGAGCCCCAGACAGGCTTTCAGCCAAATGGCCTTCTTCTAAAGTAGAAAATACACACACATTCACACAAGCACAGTTAACACTCACATGACCACTGTCTCTCGGTGCTATGGCCATAGCACCAGAGCTGATGGTCGTGTGTGTGTGTGTGTGTGTGTTTGTGTGTGTGTTTGTGTTTGTTACTTTAGAAGAAGACCTTGTGGCTGAAAAGTAAAATATGCAGCAGTCTTTTCATTGTGCCTGACTGCAACTCAACATCTCATCTATTTGTTGAGTAGCAATCTATTCTTTTCACAATAATGTTTAATGTATCCGGTGTGTCCAAGTTTAAAGAAAATGATTTCATAGGCATCACTGTAGTATGACAAAATTATTTAATTGGATAGATAAAAAATCTACTCACCAAGTGGCGGCAGAGCACGCACATAAAAGCCGGCTGTAATTGGCAAGCTTTCAGAGTCAGTGGCTCCTACTTCAGGCAAAGGGGTTCAAGGGGAAGGAAGAGGGGTGAAGGAAAAGGATGGGAGAGCTCTAGGTAAAGGGGTAGATTTCAGGAAGATAATCCAGAACCACGGATGAGATTCGAAAACCTGAGAGCTTGAAGGTGAAAGACAGGGTAATATGTTTATGGAGATTACTGCTTAAACATCATGCATGAGTTAATAAGAGTGGAAAAGAGATGGGAGGGGGGCAGTGAAAAATAGACTGGCAAGACAATGAAAGATGTAGAAAACTAAAACAGAGTGAAGCAAAGAGTAGTTACAGTGAAGAAATGCTGAGACAAGAAATTAACATAAATTAAGGCCAGGTGGGTGGTGAGAACCAAGGATATGTTGTAGTGTTAGTTCCCACCCATGGAGTTCTGAGAAACTGGTGTCAGGGGGAAGAATCCAGATGGCGCGTGTGGTGAAACAGGTGCCGAGGTCATGAATGTGATGATGTAGAGCATGCTCTGCAATAGAATATTGTGAGTTGCCAGTATACACCCTCTGCCTATGCCCATTCATCCTAATTGATAATTTGGTTGGTGGGCATGCTGTTGTAGGAGGCCGAACAGTGTTTACGTAACGGCTGGTATATGACGTGTCGTTTCGCAGGTGGCTCTCCCTTTGACAGTATGTGTTTTGCCAGTTACAGGGCTGTTATAGGTGATAGTAGGGGTGTGTAGGGCAAGTCTTGCAGTGGGGACAGTCACTGTAGTATAAATAAGACAAAAACAAAGCAAAATTTGTAATACTAGTAATAGCAGACAACTGCCACAAATATATTAGAGCAAGAAACATTTTTCAGCAAAGTGTTACAGCATCATGGAACATGATTTTTTAGAAGTATTTTCTTCACACTATGTGAGGAAGAAAGTGATGTTATATACCCTATATAAGGTTTTTTTTCCAGATATTCATCAACACAGTTTTTAAAAAGTATATCTTATAAATATTCCTGCAGTAAGCATTTCTTGTTTTGCAACTTGGGTGATTCTTGCTTTATCTTTTAGTTAATAGATAAACGTTTTGTATGTGGTCTGAAGAAGAAGATATCTGTAGTAATGTGCTCATTCATTGACACTGAGTTAATTGATATTGAAGAAACATCAGAGTTTAAAAACAACCCTCCCCTGCCTCCTCCTGCAATATCGGCATACCCCCATTTAGTTAAACCAATATTGTTCATACTTAGCAAAAGACATTATTTCAAAAATGTAAATGAACAGTTTGTACATCTTTAATGTAAAAATGTGAATGTTGTATGGTACTGTTGGCTGAGAGATTCCACAGGGTGTTTTATGTCCAACACAAGACACACAAGCTCAACTGAATCAACTCATACAATTCTGATTATTTGAACAAACAACTTAAATGTACTTGGAGAGTTTTCCAGATTAAATACCAACTAAACAAACACTTTTTACATAACTGTTAGACAGCATAAAAGGCTATTCTTGCTACTGCTAAGAATGAAGTCACTTACTAGACTGTATAGTGGAAACAAAAGTTAAATTCTGAAATGGTACTAGTCCACTTGTCTTGAATGCCAAGTTCTTTTATAAGTACGAGTGATGTCAAGTTAAATTTCTTCGCTAAAATCTCCAAAATGATGTCCTAGTCCAGACCCACTTAGCTGGTAGTGTTCGGTCCCTGGTAGTGCAACATCTCAGTCAGAAGAGCAGCGGTGAATGGTGGACTGGGTGACAACAGTTGCAGTGGCGGCGGCTCTGGTGATGATTATGAGTTCCAGTCTGGCAATGTCACTCCTTTCTGCTGCTTCAGTGAGAGCTTAAATCCTTGCATCATGGAGGATTACTTCGTTTTGATTGGCTGCAGAGCTGGGTCGCAGAAGCAGAACACAGTGCCGATCTGCGCACGCTGATTCTAGCTGCATGTGATGATCATAGTGTCGGCGCGACTGCAAGAGTCATCATCTGCTGGCCTTCCTGCTGACCTTCCTGCTGACTTCCTCACCCTGCCATGGAATGAGTGGAGCCATGGGCATTTGAATATTGCAGCCAACAGACATTCAGCCACTGGCACTCAATTGTAGGTGCGCCGCAGCAGGGTGGGTTCAGCAGCTTAGAAAGAAGGTGTTCATCCTCTGCGCAGATTGGCCCTTTTCCTTGCAAATATATGAGAGTTGTGTCATATGTGTATTTATGGAGTTTACTATAATGAGAGTGTATAGTGTAATTTTATGTTTGTGTTGTTTAATAATGATGATGATGATATAATGGAGAGAGTGAAACCCAGTGCCAGCACGTAACCTACTACTCTCTAATAACACCAAGGGCCCACCGAGCTTAACATCCCCATCTGACAGATGGATCATCATCAAGTGTCACATGCCCTCAATTTGTGAGACACTGCGGAGAGGTTTGAAATTTAATCCAGGACCTTGGTGCAAAGACAGATGATCAAGAACTTCAAATCACCACCTCTCCTCTCCTTGCTGGCTATTTACTGGCAGTGAAAATTTCATCCATCACCAGGATTCAACTCCACTTACCTCCAAGTCAAGTGTTGTTTTGAATATATGTTTGGTAGTTCATCATAGTGTTACTTGATTGTAATTTTTCAGAACATTGTATGCACTAACCACCAGAAAGCTATCTTATATGCAATGATGGAATGTTCAAATCCATAATATTAAAGGAAAATTCAACTGCAAAAAACTAATACATTATGAGACAGATTTGCTGCTCACTACTTGCCTTCAGGATGAGAAATGTATAGTACTGTCAGATGCATATAAATGTTAAAGGGTGTGAAGATCCTACTCATTGCTCACTTTGTTGATCGTTATATCTCTCCTTGTTGATGATGGATTGTTTCATCCTTAGTGTATTATTTGATGGTTAGTTGGGTGAAGTTCATTAAGCACAAATGATTGAGATGCTAATATTAGTTTATAATATCATTTTTTGAAAGGTATTATTGAATTATACAGTGTGGAGCATGGTAAATTGCTTTTTTTAGAATTCACTTTGTGGCTTCACTGTTGGTCTAATAAAGGGGAGAGCGGGCATGGTTTATAGTGACCGATGGGAGGTCTGTATTCAATTGCTGTTCAGTTGCAATAATGCAGTGGACATGTGAGGAATGCTTATTTTGTGTTGAAGTATATTTCTCGAATTCCCATTCGATCATTGCAGTGCAGCGTCCTTTTCGTTTGTGATTTACAGTACACCCACACAGATGTGTTCCTGGATGGCAATTAATTTTAAATTGGGTAAATGCATTCAGAACAACAGGATGTGTCATGTGTACAAAGAGAACCTGAAAGAAGCAGTACAACTTCACAAAATGTCAAACAGTCAGAGCAGCAATACTGCAATCTCCAAAACACTCGGCTCAGAAACACTCACTTGCTCTTAGCATTTCAAGACATTCTCGCTGCTGGATTCTTCACAATGAACTGAATTTTCACACATAAAAAATGTGCGTGGTCCAGCAATTGTCAAAACAGGATTGTGTAACATGAAGAACATCTTGTGAAGACGATAACCCATGGGGCAAATGTGTTCGTTTCTGATGAGGTCATTTTCACCTCAGTGGGCGTGTAAACAAAGAGAATATGCAGTACTGGAATGATACAAACCCCAGGCAAATTCCCGAGAAACCACTGCACTCAGGCTGTCACTATGTGGTGTGCCTTATCATGAGTAGGCATCATTGGCTCTTACTTTTTCCAGGAAAATTGTCATGCTGTAACTGTGAATTCGGATTGTGACTTATCTATGCAGCAAGAGTTTCTCCAGCCAGCTTCTGAGGTAATGCAATTACAGGATACCTCGTGTCAACAAGACAGTGCCACCACACACACAGTGGGCATTACCATGAATTTTTTAAGGCAAATGTTTCCTGGAAGGCTTATCTCTTGGATGGGGGATCTCAACTGGCCCACATGATCACCTGACTTAGCCCCATGTGATTTTTTTCCTTTTGGGACACCTGAAGTCAAAGTTGTATTGCAAATGTCCCAACACCCTGGAAGACCTACAAACAGTATTGAGTCTGAAATGACAAGAATACCAGAAGACATGCTTGAAAGAGTGCATGAGAATTTCAGAAAATGACTGTGGCTGAGTGTGGATTGTGAAGGTAGACAGTTGTCAGATACACTGTTTAAACCATGTAATTGGAAACTTCCATTATTGTCCAATATGAGAAAAATAAAAATGTAAGTTTCTAAATGATCATTATTTTTTTTATTTCATTCCCAAAGTGGCAGTTTACAGTGCTCCACCCTGTAGTAATGAAATCATGCCACAGGACCTTAATAAAACATAAACCTTCATGGTTGCTTCAATCTTGGACAACATCCCCTACTTCTGAATTTCTGTTCAATGTTCTTCCAGCATACAACCATACACAACTTGGATTTCTTTTGAATAATTTATCCAGCTGAAAGTTCGTGAACAACCACATATGAAGACTTCACATTAATTACTACCACCCCAAGACGCATACCTGAAAACGAGAAACCAAAAAACTCATTACTGAGTCCAGAGATGCTTGACCGTAGACTGTCACACCGCACACGGAGGTTGTCTCTGTTCTCATATTGACCTAGATGCAACAACAATGCTCTCACAAGGGACACACTACCTACTTTTGAGAACAAATAGTTCCTTCACTCTCAGGGAGGAGAGAAGGATTTTTTTTTTAGTCATCAAGTCTTCTGACTGCTTTGATGCTGCCTGTGCCAACCTCTTTGTTTTACAGTAGCACTTGCAACCTATGTCAGTTATTTGCCGGATGTATTCCTGTACAGTTTCTGCCCTCTACAGCTCCCTCTAGTACCGTGGAAGTCATTCCCTGATGTCTTAACAGATGTCCTACCATTGTGTCCCTTCTCCTTGCTAGTGTTTTCCACATATTCTTTTCCTCTCCAATTCTGCGCAGAACCACCTCATTCCGTACCTCATCAGTCCATCTGATTTTCAACATTTGTCTGTATCACCACATTTCAAATGCTTCAGTTCCCTTCCGTTCTAGTTTTCCCACTGTCCATGTTTCACTACCACATAATGCTGTGCTCCAAACATACATTCTCAGAAATTTCTTCCTCAAATGAAGGCCTATGTTTGATACTATTAGACTTCTCTTGGCCATAAAAGCCCTTTCTGCCAGTGCTAGTATGCTTTTATGTCCTCCTTGCTCTATATGTCATTGGTTATTTTGTTGCCTAGGTAATAGAATTCCTTAACTTCAACCACTTCATGACCATCAATCCTGATGTTAAGTTTCTCACTGTTCTCATTTCTGTTACTTCTTTTTGCTTTTGTCTTTCTTCGATTTGTTCTCAATTCATATTCACTACTCATTATCCTGTTCATTCCATTCAGCAGTTCATGTAACTCTTCTTCACTTTCACTCCGGACAGCTATGTCATCAGTGACTCGTATCATTGATATTCGTTCACCCTGAATTTTAATTCAAATCCTGAAACTTTATTTTATTTCCATCATTGCTTCTCTGATATATAGATTGAACAGTAGGGGCAAAAGACTACATCCCTTTTTAATCTGAGACCTTCATTTGTGATTGTCCACCCTTATAATTCCCTCTTGGCTCTTGTATGTATTGTATATTACCCATCTCTCCGTGTAGCTTAACCCCATTTTTCTCAGAATTTCAAAAATCTTGCACCATTTTACATTGTGGAACAGTTTTTTCCAGGTCGATAAATCCTGTGAACGTGTTTTGATTTTTCCTTAGTCTTGCTTCCATTATCAACTGAAGCATCAGAATTGTCTCTCCGGTGCCTTTATCTTTCCTAAAGCCAAACTGATCATCATCTAACACATCCTCCATTTTCTTTTCCATTCCTCTGTATATTATTCCTGTCAGGAACTTGGAAGTGTGAGCTGTTAAGCTGATTGAGTGATAATTCTCCTGCTTGTCAGCTCTTGCAGTCTTTGGAATTGTGTGGATGATATTTTTTCAAAAATCAGATGGTATGTCACCAGATGTATCCACTCTACGTAACAACATGAATAGTCATTTTGTTGCCACTTCCCCCAACGATTTTAGGAACTCTATCTCTCTGCCTTATTTGTTCTCTTAATTTCTGTTTCTCATACGCATTCCCCTCTCTCTTCTAAATCAACTCCTAGTTCTTCTTCTATCACATCAGACAAATCTTCCCACTCATGGAGGCCTTCAATGCACTTTTTCCAACTAACTGCAATCTTGTCTGCATTTAACAGTGGAATTCCCATCGTACTCTTAATGTTACCACCCTTGCTTTTAATTTCACTGAAGGTTATTTTAATTTTCTTGTATGCTGGGTCAGTCCTACTGACAATCATTTCTTTTTTTATTTCTGTGTTCATTCCTTTGACTGTACTGCCTACTGAGCCATTCCTTATTGCTATATCTATAGCTTTAGAGAACTTCAAGTGTATCTCATCATCCCTTAGTATTTCCATATCCCTTTTCTTTGTTTATTGATTCTTTATGACTAATCTCTTAACCTTCAGCCTACTCTTCATCACTACTATATTGTGATCTGATTCTATATCTGTTCCTGGGTTTGCCATACAATCCAGTATCTGACTTTGGAATCTCTTTCTGACAATGACATAATTTAAATGAAATGTTCATGTATCACCCAGCCTTTTCCAAGTATAACACCTCCTCTTGTGATTCTTAAACTTGGACTTTCTCCTCTCTCATTCCTTGTCCCAAGCCCATATTCTCCTGTAACCTTTTCTTATACTCCTTCCCCTACAACTGCATTCCAGTCCCCCATGGCTATTAGATTTTCACCTCCCTTTACGTACTGTATTACCCTTTCAATATCCTCATATATCAATTTGTGATGTTGGCATGTATTCCTGAACTATTATTGTCAGTGTTGGTTTGCTGTTGATTCTTATAAGAACAACCCTATCACTGAACTGTTCACTGTAAATCACTCTCTTCCCTGTCATCCTACTCATAACAAATCCAACTCCCGTTATACCATTTTCTGTTGCTGTTGATTTACCCTGTACTCATCTGACCAGAAATCCTTGTCTTCTTTCCATTTCACTTCACTGACCACTACTATATACAGACTGAGCTTTTGCATTTCCCTACCACATTCAGGCACCCAACATTCCACACCCTGACTCGTAGAATGTTATCCATTTGTTGGTTCTTCAGTCTTTTTCTCATGGTAACCTCCACCTCGACAGTCCCCTCTCGGAGATCTGAATGGGGAACTATTCTAGAATCTTTTGCCAATGGAGAGATCATCATGACACTTTTCATTCAGCGGCCACATGTCCTGTGGATGCACGCTACATGTCTTTAATGCAGTGATTTCCATTGCCTTCTTCATCCTCATGCCATTGATCATTGCTGACTCTTCCACCCTTAGGGGCGGTTTCCCACCCCAAGGACAAGCGAGTTCCCTGAACCTCTGTGCCAGCCGATGTGGCTGTGCGGTTCTAGGCGCGTCTGTCTGGAACTGTGTGACCGCTACGGTCGCAGGTTCGAATCCGGCCTCTGGCATGGATGCCTGTGATGTCCTAGGTTAGTTAGGTTTAAGTAGTTCTAAGTTCTAGGGGACTGATGACCTCAGAAGTTAAGTCCCATAGTGCTCAGAGCCATTTGAACTTTTTTTTTTTTTTTTTTTTTTACCTCTGCCTGCTCCTCCGCCCTCTTTGACAAGGCTATTGGCAGAATGAGGGTGACTTCTTATGCCAGAAGTTTTGGCCACCAATGCTAATTATTTCTCAAAATTTAAGCGATGGTGGGTTTCGAACCTGGGACCAAGGATACAAAGACATTACCCCTACACCATGGTGTACCTGATATCCATAAACAATATGTTAAGGATGGTTAAAAAGAAAAAACAGGCCACTCAGACCCCAGTATGAGAGAGACCTCAACATATCCCTACCTCTCCTCTTGTATCCAAAAGTTTACCCTTTTGCTTTTAAATGTGTATCAGCAGTGTTTACATTTATTCTCCTGAAGGTAAGTACTGCCCAGCAATTCTCTCTTTCACATTACAAGTCCATAATAAATCAATCTCACATTTAATGTTTGATTAACAGTGTGAAGGTACTATTTGTGTAGAAGGAATTGCACAGTTTTCTTAACATTTCCTCTCTGGTATTATCAATACACATTCACAAATATTTTGGCCCCGTTACAGGTCTTATATCATTATTTTTAACTTCTGTAGTCTCAATATGAGGATGACGTTTTCCAGATGTACAGAAAAGTGTTTGAGCAATCAATCTTATCTATGACACTGATTAAATTCATAGATGACACCTGGAGAATGTAAGGTTCTGTGCTCAAGTCTCAATCCAACACACAATTTTAATCTGCCAGTAGGTTTCAAAACAGCACACACACCACTGCAGATTAGGAACATTGTTTTGAAGTCTTGTTTGTATTCTGCAGTAGTTCACTCACTGCCAGGATGGGAGCCTACTAGGTGTGTCTATAATCTGTTCCTCCACTTGCAGAACTGAGATAAAGTGCAAGAACAAAACAAAAGAAGGACATCTGGACAGTTGAGAAAAAGGAGCAAAAGAAGTCTTAATACAAGATCTTTCAGTATTCTGCTAGTGTATAGGATTTTGACTTTTCCTACTCATTGACTGATCTTGAGATTTTTATCATTTTCCTATGTTAGAAAGATATGATTGAAACAAAGAGTTCAAGGTACCCCTGACAAGGGGCACAGACTTATAAAAAATATTGGTGGTGGTGGTGGGGTGGGGGGTGTCATACTGGGGGTATTTCCCTGGGAAAATTTTAGGTGAAAAATAGTTTTAAAGCTTTTTTAAGCATTTTAGAGTCATATTATCGACATTAGACCCCCAAAACTGGACTCTCGATAACTCAACCTCCAGGAAACTCAAGAAGCCTGACACATTTTTTGGCTTTGAAAAAAGAAAGAAAACATAAACACGCACAGTATTTTCATAAAAAGCTAATTTAATTTACTGTAATAATCGTGCTTATAGACTATTACAGAGCAGTGAATATATAACTCTGAAAATATTGAAATTATATTTAAATAAATCCTAAACTATAATTAAAAGAATAAATATAAAATATTGCTGTTGCACAGTAATAGCACTTTGATTAATAAGTGAAATAGCTAATTTAAGCTTACTTTGAATAAGGCTCAGGGTTCATTAAATAAAAACAATATAACTCTTGCAGGATGAACTAGGATCAGAATACCAGGTCACCAATTTTTTTAAACCTAGTGCTGGTCTGGAGCAGGTGACAGAGGATTTAGGATCACTTTGCAAAGATTTCACTAAGGAAGACGCCGTGGTTATAGTGGGTGGGGCAGGTAACAGTATTGACAGAGATCCTGGGTACAGCATAGAGTGTGACCTGGCGAAGATTGCATCAGCATCGAGGCATACCAGTGTTGAGTTTGTATCTGTTCTTGGGCGCCATGACCGACCTCATTTGAACTCTTCTGTCAAGAGAGTTAATTTGGAGCTGGAACGGCTGCTCATGTCGGGTGCGGGGTCACACATTGGTGTGGTTCATGTTGATTCTGTCAGTAGGTGGGATTATACTAGGCATGGCCTTCACCTCAACAGGAAGGGGAAGGGTAAATTGGCGGGGGAAATAGCAGGAAAGTTAAAGGGGGGAGGCACTGTCATGAGTGGTAAAATACCAGTGGTTATAGGATTCAGAAAAGACCCTTTTTTAGGGTAGGGAGGACAGAAAGAAAACAAATTTTAAGAGAGGTTAGAACTGAGACAAACCTTCAGTTTGAGAAAGAAATCAAAAAACATAATTCCAGCTTATTACATCAACATAAACAGCCATTGGTTAAGAATTTTCAACTGTCAGCAGATATTTTAACTCCATCCAATTTTAAGTCAGTCAATGTGAAATGTCAGCTATCTTTATTGCATCAAAATATTCGAGGACTGAGAAATAAAATTAATGAATTAACTATCTGCATAGATGAATTAGAGTCTTCAAACCCAGCTGACATAATCTGCCTCTCTGAACATCATGTGACCACTGGTATAGAACTTTTAAGTGTTACAGGGTTTAGGTTAGCATCTCACTATTGTAGATCAGAAATGGAGAAAGGAGGAGTTGCCACATTCATCAGGAACTGTCATAAATTTAAGAACATAGACATTCATAAATTTTGCCTAGAACAGCATATGGAAGCATGTGCAACAGAATTAGATTTTCACAAAAAATCTTTCATAATATTAAGTGTATATCGAGCACCTGCAGGTAACTTTAATCTGTTTGTAAACCACCTTGAAGCTGTACTGGCCCATTTAACAACCAAAAACAAAGAAATAGTGGTTGCTGGTGATTTCAATGTAGATTTCCTTAAAGACTCTCCCAATAAGAACCTATTTGAGTTAGTAACACTATCATTCAACTTAATTCCCACAGTAAAGTTCCCCACTAGGATAACCACTTGCTCACAAACAGCCATTGATAATATCTTTATAGAAAAGTCAAATGAACAAAATTATATTACAAAACCAATAGTCAATGGCCTCTCAGACCATGACATGCAGTTCCTTCTGTTAAATGTTAATACTGAACAGGATATAAAATCTGTTAAATCTGAGCTCAAGAGGGTAATCAGTAAGCCAAAAATTGATTATTTTAGGACACTCCTCAGAGACATTCACTGGACTGATGTTTACAGTGCTCATGGCATGAATGAAAAATATAACATTTTTGCTAATAAAGTGCTTACCTTATTTGAACACTGCTTTCCCCCAAAACTTACCAAGGTTAGAGCAAAGTCTACAAAGAAGCCATGGATTACTCGAGGAATAGGGGTATCTTGTAAAACAAAAAGAAAACTGTATCTGTCAATCCGAAACATTTCCAATGTTGATGCTATAGCACATTATAAGAAATACTGCAAAATATTAAAGACTGTAATACGGATGTCAAAGCAAATATATTACAAGGAAAAGATAGTCATATCAGATAACAAAATAAAGACAATATGGGATATAGTGAAGGAGGAGACCGGTAGAACCAGACATGAAGAGGAACAAATAGCATTAAGAGTAAATGATGCATTGGTGACAGATGTGTATAGTGTTGCAGAACTTTTTAACAAACATTTTATAACTGTTACTGAAAAGATGGGGTTGTCAGGTTCGGTAGATGCTGCTATGGATTACCTTAGACCAGACATTTCAAGTAACTTCCATAATATGAATTTGACCCTCACTACCCCAACAGAAATAATGTCCATCATAAAATCTTTAAAATCAAAAACATCTAGTGGGTATGATGAAATATCAACAAAGTTAATTAAAGAATGTGATTCTGAGCTAAGTAACATATTAAGCTATCTGTGTAACCAGTCGTTTATCAGTGGAATATTTCCCGAATGGCTGAAATATGCTGAAGTTAAGCCACTGTTTAAGAAGGGAGATAAAGAAATAGCATCAAATTTCCGTCCAATTTCACTGTTGCCAGCATTCTCAAAAATTTTCGAAAAAGTAATGTACAGTCGTCTTTATAACCATCTTATCTCAAATAACATACTGTCAAAGTCACAGTTTGGATTTCTAAAAGGTTCTGATATTGAGAAGGCTATCTACACTTACAGTGAAAATATACTTAATTCATTAGACAAAAAATTGCAGGCAACTGGTATATTTTGTGATCTGTCAAAGGCATTTGACTGTGTAAATCACAATATCCTTTTAAGTAAACTAGAATATTATAGTGTAACAGGAAATGCTGCAAAATGGTTCAAATCTTATATCTCTGGCAGGAAACAAAGGGTGTTATTAGGAAAGAGACATGTATCAAGCTATCAGGCCTCATCCAACTGGGAACTAATTACATGTGGGGTCCCACAAGGTTCCATTTTGGGGCCCTTACTTTTTCTTGTGTATATCAATGACCTTTCATCAGTAACATTACCAGATGCCAAGTTTGTTTTGTTTGCTGATGATACAAACATTGCAATAAATAGCAAATCAAGTGTAGTCTTAGAAAGATCAGCCAATAAAATATTTGTAGACATTAATCACTGGTTCCTAGCCAATTCTTTGTCACTAAACTTTGAAAAAACACACTACATGCAGTTCAGAACTTGTAAGGGGTGTCCCAAGAGTATATGTCTAACATATGATGACAAGAAGATAGAAGAAGTGGACGGTGTTAAATTCTTGGGATTACAGCTTGATAATAAATTCAACTGGGAGGAGCACACCACAGAACTGCTGAAGCGTCTTAACAAATCTCTGTTTGCAATGCGAATTTTGTCAGACATAGGGGATATAAAAATGAAAAAGCTGGCATACTATGCTTACTTTCATTCCATAATGTCATATGGGATTATTTTCTGGGGTAATTCATCAAGCCAAGCTAAAGTTTTCCGGGCACAAAAACGTGCAGTAAGAATTATATGTGGTGTGAACTCAAGAACATCCTGCAGAAGCCTGTTTAGGGAACTAGGGATACTAACTACAGCTTCCCAATATATTTATTCCTTAATGAAATTTGTCATTAAAAATATATCACTTTTTCAAACCAACAGCTCAATTCATGGAATCAATACTAGAAATAAGAATAATCTTCACAAGGATTTAAAGTCACTTAGTCTTGTACAAAAAGGTGTGCATTATTCAGGAACACACATTTTCAATAACTTGCCAGCAGCCATAAAAAGCTTAACAACCAATGAAATTCAGTTTAAGAGAAGCCTAAAGGATTTATTGGTGGCCAACTCCTTCTACTCCATTGATGAATTTCTGAGGAAAACCAACTGATTTGTATATAAGTACAACATAACTTCTGCACAATTTCAGTGCAGTAATGTGTTCACTGAAAATTTGTGTGTGTGTGTGTGTGTGTGTGTGTGTGTGTGTGTGTGTAAGTATAATCTAACTTCTGCACCATTTCAGTGCAGTAATGTGTTCATTGTAAATAAGTATTACAGTAGTTGTATTACATGTTTCTTACCTTATAAATAAATATAAAACTTTTTTATTTTAAATTCAGTGCAATAGTATTTGTAAAATGACTCTTAGTGTTCATTAAAAAATGACGATCATTCCACTTGGGACCTGTGGAATGGTACATTAGCTTATTTGTTTTAGTTTAAATATTTGTCATGTATTGTTGTTTTTCTGACATGTTCCACATCCTGGAGGACCTCCTCACTACGGATCAATTGGAATGAAAGTAAATCTAATCTAATCTAATCAAAGTTAATGCTTCAATACAGTTAGTAAAATTAATACAGTATGCCTAATACTTTCAGTCAAGAAGTATATAAATATAGGGTTTTAATTGGGCCTTACAACCTAAAAATATTTAAGTATTTGAAAACAACTAATACAGTACTATAGTAATACAGTACTCGAAACAAGATTTAGCATTATGTATGTATTTAATTCTCTATTTTATAATTATTTTTAATATTGCTCTAAATGCCATTATTAGGGCTAGCGTGTCTTCAGAAAGGTGCAAATGTCGACTGTCTGAGTGGATTACTGAATATGAAGTCATTGATGAGTGGTCGGATATCCGATTCATCCAAAACATCTCAGTGGGCATGAAGAACAGCCAAGTTGTTCAATCACTTCTGTCCCATTGTTGATAGGAGATATGACTTCAGATGTCTAAGGACACTAAACGACCTTCTGCTGTTGCTGTCATGATTGGGACTATTTGGAGAAGCTTAATGCACTTCACTACTTCACATAACATTTCTCCCACTGCAGGCTCTTGTGTAATGTACTTTCTTACAGTTGTTTTTTATTAGCCATATCGACTAACATATTTAAGTGTAAGTGCAGTCTCTCAATGTCTAGGTCATTTTTGAAAAACTAAGTTGATTTTTCCAAATTTGTTTCACCTCTGTTTACTAAAATCAAGCACTTTTGTTCAACTGCAATGACCTGTGTGAGTCCAATTGAAGCAAACCACTCAGTAATGCAAGATTGCACCGTTTCACAAACTTCAATGTAAATAGCTTTGTAGTATTCCTTTGGGGTTTCGAAAGTGTGTGCGGTGAGCTGGCTTCATTGTTTTCATACTTCTTTGGTGTACTTCGATTCCAAGGAAGCAAAGGATCATCAACTTGTGAAAATTTTTCTTTTAAGCACAATTCCCAAAAGTGTTCAAAACTATCACGCCTTCCATTCAATATACAAATCAAGCCCTCATATATTTTTTCCGGATCAGCAACACTGAGATGAGGGCACTGAATTTTTTTCATTGACATCCTCTAATGTGTTCATTGCATGGCAATAAAGGTGTAAAAAGAAATAAGTCTTGAATTGTAACATTGACTCAAGGTAGCCTGCACATTTGTAACCTGCCTCTGTTTTGTCCTCTGCAGAAAAGTCTTTGTTGATGATTAAGAAATCATCATCAGTATGAATTCAAAATGACACTTGTTTGTGAATCAAAGAATCACTTGTTTCATCAATCATAATAGGAAAATTTTCAGTCTTCTTGATTGAAGCCAATACCTTTCTCAACACAGACTTTCCTAGTAGATCAATGATCTCGTTTTGAATGTCATGAGACGTCCACTTATAGCCCGAATGCCCTAACCAATCTTTAAACTCAGGTATGTCATTCTTTTGGAGTTCAAACAATTGAAAAAAATTTTGAGTTTACATCTTCATGCCCTCTAATTGCTAGTCCTTGTCGGCATAGAAATTGCGCAGTAGTAAAAATTGTCTCAGGAGCTAAACGACCTTTCTTCATATCACTATCTAACTGTTCATTCAATTGGGAGCCCACACTTCAGTTAATGATAGAATTTAGTTTCAGAAAACCTTCTTCATGCATAAACAAATTTTCATGAAGACAGAATTTTTCCAAAGCCTTTTTCCAGTTAGAAAACCCTATGGAAGTAAATGCATCTTCTTTTTTTGAAGAAAATTGTAATAGATTTTTAGCATCTGCCTCTTTGCAGGTTTTGCAAAAAACTTTTTCAGTTGATGCTTCATATTCTAGCCATGTATATTTGATCAACCAAGACTTCTGAAATGATCTTCCCTTATCACATTGTCCAGGTTTTTGCTGTGAACGTTTCTGGCCTGAAGGCGATGAAGCAATTGATGACACAATAATTGTTGGAGGTTGACTTGCAGTATCATCAACTTCCAAGCGCGCATTTCTGGTAACAAATTTATCCATTGGAAACTTAATTCACAATACACTAAGACACTAAAGAAAATGAATAAAATATAGTCATATAAAATAGTCCACTAGACACTAAAGTCGGAACACAAAACATGTCTGCAGCATGCAATGAATGAAACTATCCACACTAAATGACTGCGACAGCAGGGTGGGCTTTTTATGGCAGTGGCATTGTAATGTCTTGAAGCATCAAGGCGACGCGAGGTAGATGGTTCCAGGCACTTCTGCTCCAATCCTTTTGATGTCACCACAGCCGGCCTGCTGGCCAGACTTTAAACAAAGGTTCGCGCACCGGGACAAATTCTAAGTGTGCCCGCAGCACCGTAACACTATCATAATTCACACCACTCGTTTTCAGTTAACCTACTTACTACCACAATAGTTATTTGTTTTAACTCGTTACTGAATGTATTTTGAAAGGTAACTATTGTCAAACAAGAAAAAAATATATCAACATAATTTTGTGATTTTACATAGCATAATATAAACAAAACTTTGAGGGGGCTCTGGCCCCCTCAGGCCCCACGGAGTTGGCACCTGTGCCCCTGACACAGTATGACTTTATTTAAAACAGTGAGTAGCACCAAGGTAAATTTCTTTTGATCTAAGGACCAACAAATTTGTTCAAAAATTTTAAGTGTCCATTGTTAGACCAGTTTTATGTAATACAAACTAATGATTAGTTACCTATAACGATCCAGTTTTTTCAAGAAAAGTGGTTGTCAAATTGTATATAACCTTCTTTATCATTTATGGAACCATGAAAATATGTTGATAATGATTAACATCCTATGTCTTCCAATTATGGAAACTTTAATGACATTCAAATGATTCAAAACTCAAGAGAAGTATTACAACAGTGCAGGGCAATTTCGTAACAAATGAATGTAGTCAGGTAGCCCACATGAATATGGGAATTTTGTACCTATTTCCAAAATGGATTTTAGGAGTTCCAACAGGAAAACTTACACGCCTCTTATGTTCTGAATTCTATTGGAGTAGGATTCCTTACAAGATGCTGTTAGCAGTATCTGAAAATTTGAGTTAAATATTTTACTCAAATGTTTTCCTTCTGCAAAATTTGTTTCATTTAGCAAAAGAGGTTCAGATTGACACTACATAGCATAGAGCTTTACTCATAGTTTCAAAATTTACATCATGCTGAAGATTTGAACTCTGCTTTTCTTCTGATATAGTTTAGTGGAGTACATTTTGTTTAACCCTGAAACATAGTTCTGTACAACATTCAAAAATAAAGTATGCAAAAATGTTAACTTATTGATTTTTGTGTGCATAAAATTCATAATTATTCTTACTGCAAAAACAGTTGATCCTAAATGATGATGTAGGTTTACTACATGGTTTTCCTAGCTTGTGCAATATATGTGCTCAAGAACTTAGAATTTTTACTGTCATTCATTGAAATATTTTTTGCGTAAGGGCAAGAAGGTGAAAGTAATCACATACAAAGAATGGTACCCTAACACTGCTAGACAAACATAAACATAGCACTATAGCAAAAAGCAACGGATGTCAATGTTGTGACAGTGCCACAACATTCAAAAGTGCCGCTACGTTAGTACGCGAACACGGCGATAGAGGCGCTCCGCAGCTCGGCCGAGCGCGGGAGCGCTACCTGGCTATGAACGGCGCCGGCCGCATGTCACGGCACGGCAGCCGAATGACAGATACGAAGTTAGTAACATGTAACCCGCTAGTGTTTCTACTTTTGTATATCCACGCAATTTATTAGTGATTAAAGGTTATAACAGTCAATGATACAACATCTTTCAGAAGTTGAGCTGGAAGTTTATTTCAGAGAAAAATAGCAAAATAAATTACAGAAAAAACACAAAATTATGAGAAGAGTGAGCAATTTATAAAACTACATTTTAGACAAATGTATTATTGTTTTTATTTGTCTACCAGATATCATCAACATTATACATCTTCAGTCAGTTTCTCTTACTACCTAGAGAGTGTCATTACAAGGTAAGCCTAACTAATTTTGTACACTGGAAGACCTGTCACAATGAGGAGACAGCTACCTGTTATCCCCTGAAATACATTCAATATAAATTTAATATCGTTGTGTTATATTTAGTGTTTTGACAATAGTTGTATTCTATTTCTTGTAAAGACAATTTTTGTTCTCATAAAAAATATAATAAAACACTTTTTAAATATTCATAATGTGAAATTTAGTTTAGTAGACCACTTATCATGGTACAGTACTTTCTTACTGCTGATCTTCATTTATATTCAGCATTATCACACTCAACGTCACATTCTGCACACTAAAATATGTCACTTTTGCTTTCAAAAAATTATTAACCTGATGAAGCAGGCACAAGAGATTAAACATGATTTTCTCTTCTTCTCACTCCTCCTCACTCTGCAAATGTTTCATATTTCCTCTCACAACAATAATCATGATATCTTACCGTACTGATGAGGAAATGGTGAAACTGAATGACAGTGTTAAAGAGTCCTCCATACTTGTGCAGCGATCAATTGCCAGTCCTCTTTTCACAAATGGTGGTCTCCCACTCTCAGGAAAACCCATTACACGAATGGTGTCTATGATAAATGCATCATCCATACAAGTCATGCCCTGAGCTCCTACTAGATTTGTGAGTGTTACTTCGACAATCACCTCATCAATTTGTCTCTGTGTGGTCACCTAGTAAAAAGAAAGTAGAAATATTAAACAAAGTATTTTTCTTTTTCTTCATAAAATCCTACCATGTCCATAAATTGGATTTAATTTATACAGTAGCTGGCTGCTTCTTTTAATCTATTTTATTGCAACTGCTATGTTAATCATAGCAGTTGCAATAAAATAGATTAAAAGAAGCAGCCAGCTACTGTATAAATTAAATCCTAATAGCTGCACTAAATGCTTTTGAATTATTGAAGAATGGCAATAAACTCATCTGCAAAGGTGGCAATAAAAGCTTGATATGTGCCTTTTTACCCCTACAAATATTCATCTACAGTCTTCTTGCTGTGCAACAAACAGTTTTATGTTAATGAATTCTCAAACTGCACCCCTACTTCAATGAGGCCATTATCCTCACAGATATCTATATGCGATGCTTCCAGCAACAATCTTTGAACTTCATGGGGCCTTTGTTCACCAGGTGAAATTATAGATAAACAAATATAATTCAAAATATGTAAGTCAAGGACATATATTAATGCTACTCAAGACAGAAAATAGTGTCCTCTTTTTAGTGTTATTGGTGAAAGACTGGTTTGACACAGATCTGTACCCTTGCTATCCTTGTGCAAATATCTTCATCTCTGCATAACTACTGCAGCCTAATCCATTTGAACCTCCTGACTGTAATCGAACCTCAGCCTCTCTTCATTAATTATTCAATCTACCCATCTAATCTTCAGTATTTTTCTGTAGATCACACATCAAACCTTCTGTTCTCATCTTATCAGAACTGTTCATAACCCATCCCCCCCCCCCCCCCCCCCCCCCCCAATTACTCCATTAACCACTGGACCTTGCTGAGGTGCCTCAACAATTCAGATAACCACACCTTAGATGCAACCACAACAGAATTCTGTTTGTGGAGAGACCAGACTAAGCCGTGGTTCCTGAAGAGGCTTAGCAGCCTTTTCAGTAGTTGCTGACTGACTGACCTGGCCTTGTAAGATTAGCCAACATGGCCTTGCTGTATTGGTTCGGTGAATGGCTGAAAGCAAGGGAAAAGTACAGCTGTGATTCTTTTTTTTCCCCTGATTGCTTGCAGCTCTACTTTACAACTTAATGATAATGACAGCCTCTTGGAAAAAACATTCCAGAGGTAAAATAGTCCCCCACTCAGATATCCAGGCAGTGACTATTCAGGAGGATGTCATCATCAGTAAAAACAAGACTGGCAATCTATGGTTAGAGCGTGGAATGTTAGATCCCATAATCAGGTAGGCAGGTTAGAAAATTTAAAAAGAGAAATGGATAGGCTGAAGTTAGATATAGCGGGAATTGGTGAAGTGAGTTGAATAACAAATGAGGTGGTACTGTATCAAACTGGAGAAAAAATAAATTTATGGCACAAACTGACTAAAAATGGTATGGGTTGATGGAACACATCATGAGGCATAAAGGAGACTAAAAATGGGTTAGGTTGATGGAACACATCGTGAGGCATAAAGGAGATGTCATTGTAGTAATAGAAGAAAGTCTGCAGGATAAAAATTGTAGATGGAGACCTGGGCTTGAATACAGTGAGCAAGTTCAAATGGATGTAGGTTGTGTAGTTATGCACAGATGAAGAGGTTTTCACAGGGTAGACTAGCTCAGAGAGCTGCATCAAATTAGTCTGCAGGCTGAAGGCAACACCAACCTCTTAATTTGTTATCCAATCTACCCATCTTACCTTCAACATTCCTCTGTAGCACCACATTTCAAAATCTTCAATTCTCTTATCATCAGAACTGTTTATTATTCGTGTAAGACTAATACCATTAGAAATGATTTCCTAACTAGGGTGGCGAACAACCCTGTATTTCCTGCGATCTCTCATATTATAGCATTTTTTTTAATCCTCTTGGCTCCCTTATTGATCACTTGTTAGTCCTGTATATTTCATCTGTGATCACTGTTATAAACATTAATCCTGTGAAGTACTATCAATAGTTGAAATTCCCTGACTAATAGATCTCAAAAAGTTTTCATATAATAATCAGTACTATTATCAACATACAGCCTTTTTTTCTGTTCATGCTTTTACAGTAAGAAGACAATTTGGCTCAAGGGAATACAAGGAGTGGAGAAAGAATGACATAGTGTACATGTTTAGAGTGGTCATGAGAGGGAGGGGGAGTGTTTACTTGTTTCACAGTCAGTACTGGTAATGAACGGATGCAGTCATCTCATACCAATCAGCAGCCATGGTATAAATAAGACAGCTTCTATAAATAAGTACTTGTGGGGTACAAATAATACATATGTGCAAATTTGTTAAATTTTATTGTGATTAAATTTGTATATTATATGCCATGAAAAAATAAATTGTTTTGTTTAGGTTAGATTAGATTCATTTTTCAATCCATAGACCTAAAAATAAGGGGATCCTTGTTGGTGTGTAACATGACAGATAATATAATATAACAAACATATTTGAAACACTAGAGCGTAATACTCATTTCACTGATCTTTGGTTAGTAGAGATATGTAAGTAGGCTAAAATAAATTGAAACTTACAAAATGTACAGAATTAATACAGTTTCAGAAGCAAATGTAAACATGCACTTTTAATGTACCAACCATACATGAAATGTACCCAATTACGTGACCATTGCAACCAAGTATCGTAAAAAATGAAATTTAATGGACCTTTTTATCTAAATTGGTCTAACAGTTTCTTTTAATTTATTCATATATGGACTAAAAGGCAATGGCCATCAAAAAGTCTTTCAAACTGTGTTGGAACTTGTTTTGTCTGAAACTAAGCTCTTAATGGCCGCTGGGAGCTTATTGAAAAAGTGTGTTCCTTATTATTGTTATTCATATACGGACTAAAAGGCAATGGCCATCAAAAAGTCTTTCAAACTGTGTTGGAACTTGTTTTGTCTGAAACTAAGCTCTTAATGGCCGCTGGCAGCTTATTGAAAAAGTGTGTTCCTTATTATTGGACACCTTTTTGGACAAGATAAGTGATTTCAAGTCTTTAGGTTTTTATTCCTAGTACTGATGTTGTGTAGGAAGCAATTGGTTGGGAAAAGTGACATATGAGGAGCCAAAAAAAAAAAAAAAAACATTACCACGGGTGGAGCTCATGAAGCATGTCTTTTGCCACTAGGCATGTATAGCACAACTCATTGCCTGTCCAGTGCCACCTGTGTTGTTGACTTGGCTTGTTCTGTTCATTCTGCAGTGACTGATTTTGCTAGTGCAGTTTTGTTCACACACTATGTGATCGAAAATATCTGGACGTCAGGCTGAAAATGTCTTTCAAGTTTGTGGCACCCTCCATCAGTACTGCAGGAATTCAGTATGGTGTTAGCCCACCCTTAGCCCTGATGACAGCTTCCACTTTGGAGGCAAACATTCAATCAGGTGCTGGAACATTTCTTGGAGAATGGCAGCCCATTCTTCATGGGATGCTGCATTGAAGAGAGACCTCGATGTCAGTCGGTGAGGCTTGGCATGAAGCTGCCATTCCAAAACATCCCAAAAGTGTTCTATAGGATTCAGGTGAGGACTCTGCACAGGCCCATCCATTACAGGGATGTTGTCATGTAACCACTCTGCCACAGGCCATGCATTATGAACAGATGCTTGATCGTGCTGAAAGATGCAATCCCCACCGCTGAACTCTCTTCAACAGTGGGGAGCAAGAAGGTTCTTAAAACATCAACGTAGGCCTGTACTGTGATAGTGCCACACAAAACAACAAGGGGTGCAAGCCCCCTCCACGAAAACCATGACCACACCTACGAACACCATCCAACAGTGGGAAGCAAGAAGGTGCTTAAAAAATCAACATAGGCCTGTACTGTGATAGTGTCACGCAAAACAACACGGGGTGCAAGACCCCTCCATGAAACCCATGACCACACTTACCACTACCATCTCCAAATTTTACTGTTGGCACTACAAATGCTGGCAGATGACATTCACCAGGCATTCACCATACCCACACCCTGCCATCAGATCCCCACTGTATGTACTGTGATTCATCACTCCATTAAACGTTTTTCCACTGTTCAGTTGTCCAATGTTTACACTCCTTACACAAAGTGAGGTGTCGTTTGGCATTTACCACTGTGATGTGTGGCTTATGAGCAGCTGCTCGACCATGAAATAAAAGTTTTCTCACCTCCCACCTAAATGTCATAGTACTTGCAGTGGATCATGATGCAGTTTGGTATTCTTGTGTGATGGTCCTGATAGATGTCTGCCTATTACACATTATGACCCTCTTCAACTGTCTGCAGTCTCTGTCAATCAACAGTCGAGGTTGGCCTGTATGCTTTTGTGCGGTACATGTCCCTTCACATTTCCACTTCACTATTGCATTGGAAACAGTAGGCCTAGGGATGTTCAGGAGTGTGGAAATTTCATGTACAGACGTATGACACAAGTGACACCCAGTGACCTGGCCATGTTCGAAGTCCGTGAGTTCTGCGGAGCACCCCATTCTGCTCTCTCATGATGTCTAATGATTACTGAGGTCGCTCATATGGAGTACCTGGTAGTAGGTGACAGAAAAATGCACCTAATATGAAAAACATATGTTTTTAGGGGTGTCCAGATACTTTTGATCACATAGGGCATTTCATTTTTTATGATGGCAAATTTAAGTGAGCAATGTGTGAAATTTTATTTGCTGCTCAGTTTAAAATGCTGCTGAAACTGTTTTAATGTTGAAAACAGCTTACCAAGATGATGCTATGAGAAAACTCAAATGTATGAATGGTTTGTTTGATTAAAAAATGGCGACATGTTGATTGATGACAAACCTTGTTCTGGACGTTCATCTATTGCCCGAGTCAATGAAAATATTGAAAAAATTTGAAAGATTGTGCTCACAGACTATCAAAAGACAATAGATCAATTGTCAGAGATTAATGGGTTACCTAGGAGCTCGGTTCAGTGAATTTGTGGCAGACAGGAGACTGGTTCTTCCTCCATGACAATGCACTGCACATGCAGCCATCTCTGTTAGACAGTTTTTGCTTAAAAATGGCACGGTTCCGCTGCCCCATGCACTTTACTTGCTTGACCTGGCTCCATGGCAAGCATGAAAAGGGGCATGAAAGGACACCAATTTGACAACATGGAAGAAGTCAAGGAAAAAAAAAACACAAGGGAGGAGCTGTCAGCTATTTATAAAGATGATGACGAAAAATGTTTCAAACTGTGGAAGCACCAGATGGATAAATGGGGCAAATGTATTTCTCATAATGGACAGTATTTTGAAGGTAATATGGCTGTTCTGTAAACAATTTGAAAACATATAACTTTTAAAAAATAATTTCGGTTTTTTTGGGTACCCCTCATATTACTTATAACAAAACAGTTGTCAGTACATCCAATTCTTTGAAAAGACTTCAGCATGCTGTTCTTTAATTTACGCTACAAATGGGTCTTATTACCATGATTTTTCACTCAAAACACTGTCTCTCAGTTTGTGGAGTTACCCCGAAATATGATACTGTTCAACATAATAGAGTAAAAGAGAGTAAAGTATGCCAATTTTTAAAAAAATATTTATTTCTCCATTTTTACCCATTCTAAGAAAATGTGTTGTAGTTGTGCAGTTGAAATCTATTATGACTAAATCTCCCTTAAACCTTCATTCAAGCCATGGTCAGATTTTGTTATCTCCTATGAAACCATGATCAAATGTTCCTTATCCTATTCCTAATACTTAAATTTATATTCAGTGTTAACAAATATGTCTGCTTAGAAACACTTGCCTTCCTGTTTGCAGCCTGTGTTTTATGTCCTCTCTACTTAGTCCACTATCAGTTATTTTGCTGGCCAAATAGCCAAACTCTTCTACTACTTCTAGCTCTTCATTCCTAACCTGATTCCCCCAGCATCACCCAATTTAATTTGGCTACATTCCATTACCATTGTTTTACTTTTGTTGCTTTTTGTCGTAAAACTTCTTTTCAAGACACTAACCATTGTTTTCAACTCATCTTCGAAGCCTTCTGTCATCTCTGATGGAATTATGATGTTTATAATTTTTGTTCCTTACTAGTTGACAAATACTGCATTGTGTGGTTATTCATCTTACCAAGTTTCTATTAGAAATGAAAACAAAAAAATGAACTGTGTTTGTTGTCAGTATAAAAAAATTCATTTCCATGTATTTGTGAAAACACCTTTGAAATTGTGAAACATTAGTACAAAGAAATATGCACAATGTAAAAATATATAAGTACAGTATCCAATTTAAGAAACGTCGTATGCAAAATACAAATTCTCTGTAATGTTGATTTAACTCAGGACTTTATTATACCCAGTATTTTTAGTTACATTTTCAGGCAGATGGGCATAACTGCTTCGTATGTCTGCAGTATGATTTTGTAAAAACTCTGTGGTGATGCCTCTTCACAACTCTATAGACAGCTATTGTTTTTGACTACAGCCATTTGTGCTTCACAGCTGAAAGCTGTCAAAAGCACTACCAGGTGTCTGAGATTTCCTTAAGTTGATGCGACTGTAGGAATTTCTTAGCAGTACAGAATAAATGCATTAAAACTTCATTTGTCATGCAGAATTATTGCGCCCATATCAGTGTTTATGACATCATACCTCCTGAACTATGATCGGTAGGTGGTTCTTACAAATACAGTGATTGATGCTTGACAGTAAGGGATGTTGGTGTGTGAGAGGATGATCCAGAAACTCATTGGGTCTCTCCCAGTCATGAAGTCAGACCACAAAGGTACTGTCCACATACCTGCAGAAGCAAGTGGGTTTTTATCAAACCATCTGTAATGCCTCCTCTTCTTATCTCTCCGTGAACATTATGATAACCACTGGAGACCGAGGGCTGCCCATGCCTACACCTTCTGTCTGCTAGTAATACTGGCTTCCGTAAAGAAAATAAGTTGAGATCAGTATATGTCTGAACAGATCCAAGAGAGAATCACCAAATTTCTCTGCAATTGCTTCCAGTGGCATCCTAGTGAACAACAGGGGTACGACATCAAAACTGACCATTACATCACATTCTGTGATATGTAGTTGCTTGAAACACTGCAAGAAATCATTCAAGCTGTGGATGGTGTGAACACACTTCCCCACATAAGGGAACAGCAGTTTCTTCAAGCTCTTGGCTCTTGGATTTGTTGATGCACCAATGTTGCTGACAATTGGGCACAGTGGCATTCCCTCTTTATGTACTTTCAGCAGCCCATATAGTCTAGTTGGAACTGGTGCTCTCATTCATAGTTGTTTAATGACCTCATCAGAAATGCCAATTTCCTTCAAGAGAGCCTTGGTCCTCTTGTCCATTTTGTCCATAGGGTCACATTCCAAACATTAGTATGCATGGTCATTTGGAAATTGTAATCACAATCAATTGCAAAATCATTGTGAAGTTACCTTTGTCTGCTGGCAACATCATAACACTGCTGTCTTAGCTGAGCCTCTTGGGTGAAAGCCTCACATCACTTGAGATGTTCAGTTTTGGAGACTTTGCCTTAGTGAGTGCCATTTAGGTCACCTGACAAATTTCTTCTGTCACAATTGGTGGAAGTGTTTTAGCCACTTGCCCCAGGTTTCAGGTATTCTACTGATGAAACATGAAACGAGCATATTTCTAGGAGTCATTGTGAAGTTGAGACCCCTGCTCAGTATCTTCAAAGTGGTTTCATCAAACAACTTGCGGCCTAAATTAACCACAGTGTGAGTTCCCTCCATCTGCTGTGCTTTCATACTCATTCCGTCAAAGTTGGCAGACTATCATGTTGAGCCACGTTTGTTGGCACATTTCACTAGACATCAAGATCCAATGTCTATCCTGTCCCAAACTTCAGCTGCTTAGGAGGCTGTCAGTCCAGGTGAAGGGGCAAAAGCTCCCTGGCTACCACATCTCATCTGTGGCACATATTATTGAATCCTCTCTCTCAGAAATGCCATACTCACCCAATCTTTTATCTCGTTCACTGCTGATGTGATGCTTAATCCTGGCAAAAACTAGTACTACTTCTCCATCTTGACATCTCAGCAGGAAACTGAGGGATCTCAGCATCTTTCCTTTCCTCTGTCAAAGCTTCTCCAGCTTCTTGATTGTTTGGTATGTCTCTTCCCTGTAGAGTCTCTTAATGTAACTCTTCAGACTTTTCCAGTGATGTATTGACATCTTGAGGTGTCAGGTAGTCTACAGGATATCAGTGATATTAATGCGTGATATTTTGACAGCATGACTCTTTATCTTTATCAGGTGCTACCTGCGGTTGCTCATCACGTGGAACGAGTTCAGTATTTACACCTATGTCATCCCCTTCCATGGTCAGTTCCAGGTGGTCTGTCTGCAGTCCACTCCCACTAGCAGGGTCCTAAGGCATACCCTCTTCAATCCGATGCACCTGTCTGCATACTGGCATTCTGTTTCTGGTCCGATGTGGTTCCAGACATGCCCTCTGCCATCTGTTCCAGCTAGAAATGTTCTTAGGCATTCCCTCATCAGTGCAGTGCACCAGACTAAGAGCTGGTGTTTCATACTTGGTCCAGTGTACCCATTTGCGCACTGGTGTTCCATTTTAAGGCCGGTGCAGTTCTAGGTGTTCCCTGTGTCGTCCACCCCTGCTAGAAGCATCCTGTGACATTATATATTCTTGAACCCTCTCTCTCATAAGAGGCATTAGAGATAGCTAGATAGAAACCCACATGCTTCTTCAGGTGTGTGATTGATACCTTTGTGATCTGGCCTCATTGCAGGGAGACGATCAGTGACTTTCTGGAACATCTTAACTCGCACAGACCCAATTATTTAAGTTCACCATGGAATTGGAAAAGGATGGGCAGTTACCATTTTTGGATGTACTTGTCAAAAGAAGAGTAGATGAGTCATTTGGCCACAGTGTGTACAGCAAACCTACACACACTGATTTACACATGCAAGCCACTAGCTGTCACCAGCCAGAACAGAAAAAGGAGTTTTGTAGACAGGGTCTGCAGGGTGCACTCCTTGTCAGACCTAGATAGTTTAGTGACAGAAATAGCGCATCTACAATTGATGTTCTCCAAGAACAAATACGCCTGTAAACAGATTCAGAAGGCCCTTCAACCGACCAGACTACCACACAGTCTTGAAGAAGAGCATGAAGAGGCAACAACTGCAACATTCCTGCACTATGTGGGATGTATTTTTGCCAATATCAGCAGGATTCTCAGGAAGCATAATGTTAAGTGTGTGTTCTGTCCACTTACCAAAATAAGAGGACCACTGGGAAGTGTGAAAGATGACCTGGGAGTATGAAAACCAGGAATTTATAATTTGCCATGCCAATGTGGCATGTTGTACATTGGCTGAACAATTAGGACAGTGCATATCAGATTCAGACAACATCAGAGACACCCCCAACTAAGGCAGGCAACTAAATCAGTCATTGTTGAGCACTATGAAAGTCAATCATTCCATGAACTATGATGAAATGATGGTTCTGACACAGACACCCAAATACTGGGACATTGTTATAAGGGAGCCTATAGAGGTAAAGCTGATGGAAAATCTCACAAATCACAACACTGGGTACCAACTCAGTAGATCCTGGGAGCCCCTACTGAAGTTGTTGAAGATGCAATGACAGCAACAACCGAGCTCCACAAAAAGAACTGAGGGTGTGGACATGGGGAACAAACCCCCAACAGTCTACCAGGGGCACCGGATTGAAGATGGAATGTCGTAGGATGCTTCTAGCAGTAGCTGAACACATAGGTAATACAAAGAACTGCACCCGACCAAGCAGCAGACAAGTGCACTGGATGAAAGACAAAATACCAGGATAAGGATGCTGCTAGTGGGAGCATTGCAGAAAACCAACCATGGAGGTGGGAAACATTAAGTACAAATATTGGATGCATTCCACTTTAAAAGCAGCCTCAGGTAGCATCTGATGAAGATAATTAATCACACTGTCAAAATATTGTGCATGAATGACCCTGATATCCAGCAGAATACCCAACAGCTCACAATGTCAACAGATCACCAGGAAAGTCTGAAGAATTGCTAAAGTTATGCATTACCGGGCAGAAGCAGCTACTGCAGGCTGCTACTGTGAAGTATCATAACAACCAATCATAGTTAATGGTAATCTACTCCCATTTTTAATTCACAGAATTACTTCTGCATTACTTTTCAATGTATTACAAATCAGAAAATTATTTGTGTTAGTATAAAAGAAACTACTCTGGAAAACAAAGATACTGCTCTACCTCCTATAATACCAAGACACTGTTTTTATTTACCATGTCATACTACTCACTTATGTAACTTTCCTTACTTGAGGGATCACTGTAGGTCCTGTATCACGGAAAAGTTAATAGTAATATGCTGAACATTAGCACTAATGTTAACTGGAATTTACATCCTCCAGTGCAAATATTCTGATAAATTGTAGAAATAGTAGTATATTATTACACTACTTACTTTATTATTGAATAAGTGATAATTTGCAATTTTGTTCCTGGTGTCTGCTGGCAGCTGGTTAAAGACCTTTACATCATACTATATATGGTGAACAAAATCAAACATGGAAACTCCAGGTACGAATATCAACAATGTAAGAAACGATAGAGTGCTACTGGTTATTTCAGTAATAAAAAAGTATGGTGGCAGTTGGTATAAACACAGCCCACAATACCTCCATTATCAACCAATTTTTTTGAAACTGTTGCCGAACCCCCATAAATTCTTAATTATATTAATCTTGCTAAACCTGAATGATTAAATAATAAAAGATGATTCATACCAGAAAATATATCCAGGGATCAGATGGCGAATCCAGTGAATTCAATACCCTCATTTTTCCCTCTGCTGAACAGTTCCAAGTAGTATCATTACTGCAGCTTAGAGCGGCCACCAGTGTGACATTGGTCTGTCTAGTCTCCTCTGCAGTACTAGCAGCTATCTACAGAAAGAAGTAGTTTATTATGAAAGCCATGTACAGTAATGATTGTTATTGGTCTTCGAGTAGTATAAGACACATAAATGTTGTTAACTGAATGAGCAATTCTTACAATTAAAAAGAGCAGGACACCAGAAATAAAGATTATTACAATACAGGATGTGAGAGGAATTGAGAGTCTTTTTCTCATCACTGCCAAGTTCCCAGATCCACCTACAAGGACAGTCCTTACCTGAGCAAGATGACTTCCTGCTTTTCCAAATGGAAAGGGTGGAAGCTAGACCAATGCTAATAGGCAGACAATGGGAAACAAACATTCACTATTGAGATTTTGGTACTTAACATGCAATTACTTTCTCTGGAGAAAAAGGCAGAGAAGAAATAGAAATTAGATGTTACTGAAAGAAACCACAGACAGTTGTAAATTATTTGAAAAAGCACTTGTCGTCCATCATAATTAGTTTGAGGCAGGTACTAGGATTTGAGTTACAATTGTGTTGCTGCTCCACATCATTCTGACCATTGCCAGCAACTGTAGTAAGACACTTGTGTGTGTTAAAATAATGATAGCAGTTATTTTGTTACTTTAAAAATCAAAGAACAACAGTTATATCTAAAAACAAAGATGATGAGACTTACCAAACAAAAGTGCTGGCAGGTCGATAGACACACAAACAAACACAAACATACACACAAAATTCAAGCTTTCGCAACAAATGGTTGCTTCATCAGGAAAGAGGGAAGGAGAGGGAATGACGAAAGGATGTGGGTTTTAAGGGAGAGGGTAAGTAGTGATTCCAATCCCGGGAGCGGAAAGACTTACCTTAGGGGAAAAAAGGACAGGTATACACTCGCACGCACACACATATCCATTCCTATATATGTGTGTGTGTGCGCGAGTGTATACCTGTCCTTTTTCCCTCTGAGGTAAGTCTTTCCGCTCCCGGGATTGGAATGACTCCTTACCCTCTCCCTTAAAACCCACATCCTTTTGTCTTTCCCTCTCCTTCCCTCTTTCCTGATGAAGCAACCGTTTGTTGCGAAAGCTTGAATTTTGTGTATATGTTTGTGTTTGTTTGTGTGTCTATCGACCTGCCAGCACTTTTGTTTGGTAAGTTTTTAGATATATTAAGTTTTTAGATATATTTTTCCCACGTGGAATGTTTCCCTCTATTATGTTCAAAGAACAACAGTTACTTACATTTGTTTAGATAAATATTCCAGTGATAATATTTATTATAAATTGTGATGTAAAATGTGTCAATTAGGACAAAAACTACATGTTTCTTACAAAATAGATATATGTATCACTACATGTTTGTCATTTACAGATCTGCTGAGGAAACTTATTGTGGCACAGAAGGAGTTGTTTAAGAGAAATAATGTTAATTTTCTGATGAAAAGCTCACTGGGTTCCACCCAGGTGGCAGTGTTGAGATACCACAACATTTTGATCAATGTCGTACTCATCATTTCCTGACATAGTGTCAAGATACTGTGGATGTCCTTATATTTATATTCTTGGGCAGATGTCCCCTCCATTTGACTGTGGGTGCCATGGTCTTAGATGCCTGGCATGAGGGGAGAAAGGTGAGGGTGGGCTAGTAGCATGGGGGTAAGCCAGACGTTGTGCTCTAACCTCTGAATAGATTTTCTTGACCTGTCTTTCATTCTAGCTTCTGCTTGACATGCTCTCACTGTATAGCCACTAACATAGAATTCCATCTCAGTCTTAGTTGATAACATTTGTCCCTCTTATTCCTTTATTATGCTTCCCCAGTAGCCACTTGTTCGGCAAATCATCTTGGTCTTCTCAATATTAAACATACAGTGTGTTCTTCATCTAAATTGTACTCTGCCACTGCTGATTTCTCTGTGTGTAATTGGCAAACACATCTAATGTGTTCCTCGCACCATTTTGCGATACGACACAATGGTAACCACATTCACATGGAAAGCTTCACATGGGATGCTACATATTCCAAGTAGATGGAGTTTCAGAGGTTCCTTACAGAGCTAAGAATATCTTTCATCTTCAACAGTGTTTGGAAGACAGTTTTGATGTTTGATTTCCCAAGCAGACCTGCAATCTTGGCTGAGAGAGGCCCCATATAAGGAAGAAAGCCAGACTCTTGTCTCCTTCCAATTCTGTCTGGTTTGTTGCATATTTTCATTCCTTGAAGGCCCTTCTGCTCTGTGCCAATGCACCCATTTTGACAGGACACTTTTGCGAGGTGGTGTACATTAGTTGTGAGACTTTGTATGTGATGCACCTTCACATATGATGTGTGTAATTTCAGAGATCGCGAATCCATACAGTTCACAGGCTCATGTACAGAGGCCACATGGATCGACTTCCTGGTGCACTCTGGTGAGCCGCGAAAGAAACATCAATATTTAAGCGATTGCAAATGAGTGCATGGTCTATTCTGTAACCTGTATTACTGTTGTCCTGTCAATGTGTTCAGTGCTATGTACACCCTGTTCTTCAATGAATCTTATGTGTTGCTCTATAAAATACTATGTTCCATAAATCACATTTGTTCTTGCTACAGCGAACTTGGTGATGAGCGAGGTTTATGTTTTCTCCACGTCTTAGTGTCAGTACTAAGTTACCTGATGAACATCTTGATGGAAGAAATACTCCAGTGTATCACTGCCCAGCAGTAAGCTTTCATAGAACAACAGCAGGCTCTCACCACCATTCTCAATTAGGTAACATCTGCATGTTCACAGCAGGTTACTCTCCCATCAATGCAAACATTACCCCTTCTGGCATATGGAGAACTGACTGAAGATTGGGACTCCTACAAGACACTGTTATGCCAACAATGCTAACTAGTGTATGACTTTCTTTCCTAGTTTTCACAGCTCATTTATCAATTGTTGTGCCAACTTGTGCTTTTGCAAGAACCAGCCACGTTGTCATTTGATGAAATGTGCAAGTTTCTCTCAACCTATTACTGTGACAGAATGCATGTCACTGTGATGTGTGTAGAATTTTAACATTATTAGAGATGCCCAGGCCAATCTTATAAAGTTTGGGCTGTGGAATTATATGGGTTGAACCATCATTGTACCCACCACGAGTCCTACACTGATCCCATAGTGTGTGATGTTAATATTCATCTGGCCCCAGATAGATAAGTCTGTGAAAAAGCATTTCAATGTGAGAATCTGACACTTATGGATGTGTCATGTGCCACAGGTGATCAGATTGTTGTATGGGGGGGGGGGGGGGGGGGAAGGGAGGTACAGGAAATTGCTCAGTCAACCCCTGTTAGGCATGCTACAAGTGTTCAAAATGATAGGGAAGCTGTTGCAGCAGTACAGTCTTCAACTCAGTGCCACATTGGACAGCATCGGTTACATCCACAGCACAACAGGCCATGTCACAGCAGTGGCTGCATGCCCCCTACCATCTCACCCATATTGCTTTGTCCAACATGAGCATGCTGTGTCCCCTAAACATTTGGCTGTTTGCAGAATATGTCAAAAGAAAGGCCACATTTCATCAGTGTGCAACTCCTTCTCAAATGTGGCAGACACAATAGTACTGATGGACATAAACTCTATCTCTACAATGACTGTCTCCCTGAATAAATTGTTTATCTATTTGCATGTGTTTCATAAATTGCTAAAAATGCAAGTGGACATAGGAGCTGCAGTGACTTTAGTAAATGTACAAATGTACATGGACTTTGGCTGCCTTCCCTTCACACTGGTTTCATGGAAGTTGATTAGCTACAATAAACAGGAGATTCCAATCCTAGGTCAGTTCACCACTCCTCTCTCATACAAATCTGTTGTTCACCCTCTCACCTTCCTTGTTGTGAATCATTTCCATACTGCAGACCTGTTCAACTTAAATGCATTTAATGCTTTCGGTTTCTCCATTGCTGATGAGATAAATTTGATGTTAGATCAAGTTACAAGTCAGCAACTGGAGTCCCTCTGCTCTGTGTTTTCATCTTTGTTTCTTTCAAGATCCCGAAATTATGGCGCACGGCACATATGATTGCAATACTAAAACCTGGAAAGTCACCAATGGATCCAAAGAGCTTCAGGCCAATATCTCTCCTTTGCCATCTCTATAAGATCCTAGAGAGAATGATTCTTCACTGCTTAACTGCGGTAGTTGATCCACTTCTTATCTCACAGCAAGTTGGCTTTAGACAAGGAAAGAATTGCACCTCATAAATCCTTATTTTTCTCAGTTCATAGAAGATGGCTTTGAGCAGAAAAAGATAACAGGTGTAGCATTTGTTGACCGTTCAGCGGCTTTTGACACCATAAACCACAGAGTGTTACTGTGCAAAATCTACAACCTGACTAATGACTACACGCTGACAAGGATAATTGCAACACTCCTACAGAATCAACATTTTTTTTTTTATGGACTTCCAAGGAAAACAGCCGATGGAGAACTCAAAAGAACGGTCTCCCTCAAGGAAGTGTACACTAATGATCAACCACAGCCTCAAGGATGCAAAAGCTTCATATACACTGATGACCTCGCTCTCGCTGCCCAGGGCAATTGGTTTGAAGATGTAGAGATAATGCTCACAAATGGTCTATAACAACTTAGTACTTACTATGAAAAGAATCATCTCACACCCAATCCTAAGAAAACGCAAGTGTGTTAATTCCATCTGAAACATAAACAAGCTGACAGGAAACTTGAAATATTCTGGAATGGAGTTGCACTAGAATATTGTTCCCACCCCATGAATTTGGGTTTCACTCTCGACCATACACTAAGCCACAAGGAACATTGTCTGAAGTTGAAACTGCCTTCTTCGGAAACTGGTGGGATCGAACTGGGGTACTCATCCACAAACATTAAGAACAACAGCTCTTGCCTTATGAAATTCTGCAGGAGAGTATGTTATCCCAGTGTGGTACAATTCAGTACATGCAAAGCAGGTTGATGTAGCCTTAAATGACAGCTGCAGCATCATTACAGTCTGCATAAGGCCAACCACCACGGACAAAGTTCAGTGTCTCACTGGGATTGCTCCATGTAACATCAGAAGAGAGGTCGCCACTAACATTGAGAAGCATAAATCAAATACAGTGTCCTCACGTCCACTCTTTGGACATCAACCTGCCAAGCCAAGACTGAAGTCCAGGAAGAGTTTCCCAACAACCTCACAGCCCTTAGAAGGATCAGTTGCAGCTACCTGACTCACCAAGTGAAAAGAAAGATGCCAACACCTGTCAAACTGGATGACACCACAAGAATCGCTGCTGCCTGGACACATGGAGAAGGGGTCATCTGGAAGTCCTCGGACAGACTACGGACCGAAGTCGCAAGATTGAGGGACAATCTCCTTAAATGGAACTTCCAACTGCCAACACAACACTGTGCAAATGCGGTGAATTGCAGACAACCCAGCATTTCTTCAAATGTAACTCATGCCCAGCCAGCTGTAGCATGAAGAATTTAACATCTGCAGCACCCAATACTATGAAAGTTGCCCAGTTCTGGATTAATACTGTATAGTTTTCTCTGTGTGTATAGTATATGTGTACATTTTAGTGTACCTCTGACATGAATAAGGAAAGATCTTTGTTTTCTCCTGGTCTTGGGTGTATTACCAGTTTTCAGGCCCACATTACCATCAAAAACTCTGCCTGCTCTCATTTCTTTTGGGCGCAGCAGGTGCCTGTCGTGTTGTGTGACTCTGTCAAGGCTGAATTAGACCATTTGATGTTGCTTGATGTCATTCACCCTGTTTCCTCCAGTGAATGGGCTACACCACTCGTCTTCATTAAGAAGCCGATGGGCGAGCTTCGCCTCTGCAGCAGCTTCATTGTTATGATTAATGTACCATCCGTAACAGATACATACTCTTTGCCCCATCCTGGCGAGTTGCTCACAAATTTATCAGGTGGCCACTACTTTGTTGGAAGCATATCTCCAGCTCCCCTTGGATGAGGCCACTAGGCGCCTTCTTGTTGTCAATACACCTTTTGGTCTATACCAATATCAGCATTTGCCTTTTGGCATCACTAGCACACCTGAAGTTTTTCAGCATGTTTTAGGACAGCTCATAGCCTCTGTGGTCCACAGCATCAATTACTTTGACAACATCACTGTTTTGAGTTCTTCCACCTCAGACTACCTTAGAAACCTCTGATTGTTGTTTTCTGTTTTGCAGTCTGCAGGTCTCAAGTGCAGACTTACCAAATCTCAATTTTTTTCAGCCAAAAATTGAGTACATAGGTTTTGAGGTTTCTCAAATAGCAGTCAGGCCATTGCATCTCCATGTTGATGCAATTTTGGCTTTGGCATAGCTGATGTCTGTTAAGGAACTGCAGACATTTCTAGGTAAAGTTCCATGCTACCGTAAGTTTTTGCCAGGCCCAATCACTGTTGCTCAGCCTCTGCATGTGCTTTTGTGTAAAAATGTGCTTTTTTCTGATCCCCATCTGACTGAGCAGTCATTTCATTTAAATCTAAGCTTCAATCTGCCCTGTGTCTGGCCATTTTTCAGCCAGGTCAGCATCTCATGTTGGCTACAGATGCCCCTTAGCAGGAGCTGGTGCACAAATACGCGGGCAGCACTGAACATCCCATTGCTTGTGCTTCTAAGACTTTAACTCCCACACAGCAGCGGTATTCTCTGATTGAAAAGGAGGCTTTAGTGATTGTATTCACCCTCAATAAGTTTCATGTCTTCTTGTATGGTTCTAAGTTCCATTTAATCACTGATCGCAAGCCATTGGTTGCTCTTTTCAACCCTTCAGCTTCTGTGCCAGACAAGGCAGCACATCATTTGCTGCAGGGGCTCTCTTCCTCTCCCGTTATCATTATTAAATCCATTACTGGCCAACAGCGCAACATGCCAATCCTGATGCCTTATCTCGCCTTCTGATCAGGCTGGACCTAGCATTCAATCAGAATGAGTCACCTTGTTTCTATTTAGATACTGAGAACCAGAGTGCGGTTGATAGTTTTCCCATCACTAGTACCATGACAGCATCAGCCCTCACCACAGATCCTGTACTTAGTTGGGTCCTTTCTTTCGTGCAGCATGATTGACTGGAGAAACCCTTGCTTAATTACTTCTCCTTCCAGCACCACCCCTCTGTGTTTGATGGGGTTCTTTCGTTAGCTATGGAGGACGCTGTCCCCCGGTTATGATTCCTGCTTCCTTATGACATAATGTACTCCAATTTCTGATTGTCAGTCATTGGATGCCTCTCACACCTCTGTCCCATTGGAATGTGTATTCACTGGTCATAGATGAGTATATTATGTGGATTCTCACCACTTGCACTCACTGAATTCAGCAACAGGCAGCCCGACAGGCATCTATTTCCCCCCCTGGCAGCACATGTGGGAGCATCTACGTCAGTTTTGCTGGGCCTTTCTTAAATCAGTATTGGCTCATTGCAGTGGATGCCTATCACAAGTTTCCCGACATGTCCCATTGTCCGTCCACATCCATGGCAGCTACTATCCTCCCTGTCTAAGATTTTTGCAGCTGAGGGACTTTGGTATATTGTGGTTACCAACAATGGCCCCCAATTTATTTCTTGAGAATTTGTATCTTTTTGTCAGGCTAGATGTGTTCGCCATCTCACAGCTCCACCATTTCATCCTCAGTCGAATGGCGAGACTGAACACATGGTTTGGACATTTAAAATTCAGATGCAGAGATATGTATCTGGCAGATCCCCCGAGGTAGCTTGAGACCATTTTCTGAATTTGTACTGTTTCACTCTGCCAGCGTCACTGGCTCTGTAACAGTTCCAGCTGGGTGCACCTGTCTGGCCTTGTGGTTTCAGCTGTTGGCCAAACTGGGTTAACACTGGACTCGCATTCGGGAGGACAACGGTTCAATCCCGTGTCCGGCCATCCTGATTTAGGTTTTCCGTGATTTCCCTAAATCGCTCCAGGCAAATGCCGGGATGGTTCCTTTGAAAGGGCACGGCCGACTTCCTTCCCAGTCCTTCCCTAATCCGATGAGACCGATGACCTCGCTGTCTGGTCTCCTTCCCAAACAACCCAACCCCCCCCCCCCCCCCCCCCCCAAACTGGGTTCCTGCCATCATCGAGCCTCGCCAGGGCCAGTGTCTGTGTGTCATCCACACTCCTGACAGGTGGATGTCCCATCACTTCTACCAGCTGCAACTGCACAAGGTGGGGTCCATTCCAGGAGGCCCACTGGCTCCACCTCCCCCATCAGTTCCAATGCCTGTTCCTATGCCACAGACAGCTGGTTCATACTGCAGTGGGGGATGCTGAATGGAAGATCCTCACTCCTTGACTGCCATCACCGGTGCAGTCCCTGTTGCACCTGACACCACAACCAGCGCCACCTCTGTTGCTGGGTCCGATATGGCCGTTGACTCCGACACCCCACTGATGCCTCTGGCACCAACCACTGAGCTTGAAAAGAACATCGCTATGGAGATGCCATCCCTGGTCCTGCCCCTCCAGCCTCTCACAAGATGGTTGACGATGTAGTAAAACGTCTCCTCATCACTTCCGCCCCTGCATGTTAGTGACTGCCCACCACATGCTGCAGTAGCCCCCATTGTTGGGCAATGAAATGGATGTCAGTGCCATCATTGGTGTTTTCCACGACTTGTAATCTCAGCGACTTGTGAGATCAGTGCCTTTTTCCATGGTACAAGTGCTTTTTGGATACCAGTACTTTTTTCCTGTACAATGTATTTTGCTGTGCCTAGTTTTTTAATATGTGTATGTGGTTTTCCTGCCTCCTAGAAGGAAGGACTGATGTACCTTCACTCATGACACATGCAATTTTAGAGACCACACCTCCATACAGTTCACAGTCCCTCTTACAGAGGCCACCAGGCATGTTCTGACAAGCCACCAGAGGAACAGTATTAGTCAAGTGTTCTGCAACCTGTTTTACTGTTGCTCAGTAATTTGTTGAGTGCTACACAAATCTATACATCACTGTATCTTACATGTTGCTCTATGAAGTACTATGTCCCATAAATGATGTTTTTTCTTTCTATAGCACTGTGCCACAGATGACATGCACCCTATGTACCAGTGATCAGCACTGTACACCTCTGCAGCTCACTGCATACAGCTATTGGTTTATGAAGATCTTCTTGATAAAAACTGTGTTTCTTAGTATAGTTAGCCTCCTTTCTTCTTGCAATATCCAAGAAAGGTAAATATTTATTCTCTTGTAGTGTTCTAGCAGATGCTGAGCTGAGCAGATGCACCAGCAACAGTAGCGAAGCAGCAGTTGTCTGATACACAGTAATTTAGTTTAGTTTCTGTTTCTTTTTTTACTTGCTTCTGCACAGAAATAAGCTATATTTGTTTATTTTACTGTGTAGACTAGTTGTTAGGAAATTACTGTAAGATTTAGTTTTTGTATAAATCTTGGTGCATATCCTTGAATAAGGCAGCTTTCTAATGTAATTTTCCCATGTCAGACCACCACGTCGTACTACTAAGTTTAAATCTCGAACTGGTACACAGCATATAGTTTTAGATAGTGCATTCTAGTTTGCACGCACACACATATCCATCCGCACATACACAGACACAAGCAGACATTTGTAAAGGCTATATTTTTTTTACAAACGTCTGCTTGTGTCTGTGTATGTGCGGATGGATATATGTGTGTGCTAGTGTATACCTGTCCTTTTTCCCCCTAAGGTAAGTCTTTCCACTCTCGGGATTGGAATGACTCCTTACCCTCTCCCTTAAAACCCACATCCTTTTGTCTTTCTCTCTCCTTCCTTCTTTCCTGATGAGGCAACAGTTTGTTGCGAAAGCTTGAATTTTGTGTGTATGTTTGTGTTTGTTTGTGTGTCTGTCGACCTGCCAGCACTTTCATTTGGTAAGTCACATCATCTTTGTTTTTAGATATATTTTTCCTACGTGGAATGTTTCCCTCTATTATAACCATATAAATATCTAAAAACAAAGATGATGCGACTTACCGAACGAAAGCGCTGGTAGGTCGATAGACACACAAACAAACACAAACATACACACAAAATTCTAGCTTTCGCAACAAACGGTTGCTTCATCAGGAAAGAGGGAAGGAGAGGGAAAGACGAAAGGATATGGGTTTTAAGGGAGAGGGTAAGGAGTTATTCCAATCCCGGGAGCGGAAAGACTTACCTTAGGGGGAAAAAAGGACGGGTATACACTCGCACACACACATATCCATCCACACATATACAGACACACGCAGACATATTTAAAGACAAAGAGTTTGGGCAGAGATGTCAGTCGAGGCGGAAGTGCAGAGCAAAGATGATGTTGAATGACAGGTGAGGTATGAGTGGCGGCAACTTGAAATTAGCGGAGATTGAGGCCTGGTGGGTAACGGGAAGAGAGGATGTATTGAAGAGCAAGTTCCCATCTCCGGAGTTCGGATAGGTTGGTGTTGGTGGAAAGTATCCAGATAACCCGGACGGTGTAACACTGTGCCAAGATGTGCTGGCCGTGCACCAAGGCATGTTTAGCCACAGGGTGATCCTCGTTACCAACAAACACTGTCTGCCTGTGTCCATTCATGCGAATGGACAGTTTGTTGCTGGTCATTCCCACATAGAATGCATCACAGTGTAGGCAGGTCAGTTTGTAAATCACGTGGGTGCTTTCGCATGTGGCTCTGCCTTTGATCGTGTACACTTTCCGGGTTACAGGACTGGAGTAGGTGGTGGTGGGAGGGTGCATGGGACAGGTTTTACACCAGGGGCGGTTACAAGGACAGGAGCCAGAGGGTAGGGAAGTTGGTTTGGGGATTTCATAGGGATGAACTAACAGGTTATGAACGTTAGGTGGACGGCGGAAAGACACTCTTGGTGGAGTGGGGAGGATTTCATGAAGGATGGATGTCATTTCAGGGCAGGATTTGAGGAAGTCGTATCCCTGCTGGAGAGCCACATTCAGAGTCTGGTCCAGTCCCGGAAAGTATCCTGTCACAAGTGGGGCGCTTTTGTGGTTCTTCTGTGGGGGATTCTGGGTTTGAGGGGATGAGGAAGTGGCTCTGGTTATTTGCTTCTGTACCAGGTCGGGAGGGTAGTTGCGGGATGCGATAGCTGTTGTCAGGTTGTTGGTGTAATGGTTCAGGGATTCCGGACTTGAGCAGATTCGTTTGCCACAAAGACCTAGGCTGTAGGGAAGGGACTGTTTGATGTGGAATGGGTGGCAGCTGTCATAATGGAGGTACTGTTGCTTGTTGGTGGGTTTCATGTGGACGGATGTGTGAAGCTGGCCATTGGACAGATGGAGGTCAACGTCAAGGAAAGTGGCATGGGATTTGGAGTAGGACCAGGTGAATCTGATGGAACCAAAGGAGTTGAGGTTGGAGAGGAAATTCTGGAGTTCTTCTGCACTGTGAGTCCAGATCATGAAGATGTTATCAATAAATCTGTACCAAACTTTGGGTTAGCAGGCCTGGGAAACCAAGAAGGCTTCCTCTAAGCGACCCGTGAATAGGTTGGCGTACGAGGGGGCCATCCTGGTACCCATGGCTGTTCCCTTTAATTGTTGGTATGTCTGGCCTTCAAAAGTGAAGAAGTTGTGGGTCAGGATGAAGCTGGCTAAGGTAATGAGGAAAGAGGTTTTAGGTAGGGTGGCAGGTGATCGGCGTGAAAGGAAGTGCTCCATCGCAACGAGGCCCTGGACGTGCGGAATATTTGTGTATAAGGAAGTGGCATCAATGGTTACAAGGATGGTTTCCGGGGATAACAGATTGGATAAGGATTCCAGGCGTTCGAGAAAGTGGTTGGTGTCTTTAATGAAGGATGGGAGACTGCATGTAATGGGTTGACGGTGTTGATCTACGTAGGCAGAAATACGTTCTGTGGGGGCTTGGTAACCGGCTACAATGGGGCGGCCGGGATGATTGGGTTTGTGAATTTTAGGAAGAAGGTAGAAGGTAGGGGTGCAGGGTGTCGGTGGGGTCAGGAGGTTGATGGAGTCAGGTGAAAGGTTTTGCAGGGGGCCTAAGGTTCTGAGGATTCCTTGAAGCTCTGCCTGGACATCAGGAATGGGATTACCTTGGCAAACATTGTATGTGGTGTTGTCTGAAAGCTGACGCAGTCCCTCAGCCACATACTCCCGACCATCAAGTACCACGGTCGTGGAACCCTTGTCCACTGGAAGAATGACGATGGATCGGTCAGCCTTCAGATCACGGATAGCCTGGGCTTCAGCAGTGGTGATGTTGGGAGTAGGATTAAGGTTTTTTAAGAAGGATTGAGAGGCAAGGCTGGAAGTCAGAAATTCCTGGAAGGTTTGGAGAGGGTGATTTTGAGGAAGAGGAGGTGGGTCCCGCTGAGATGGAGGACGGAACTGTTCCAGGCAGGGTTCAATTTGGATAGTGTCTTGGGGAGTTGGATCATTAGGAGTAGGATTAGGATCATTTTTCTTCGTGGCAAAGTGATATTTCCAGCATTGCCATGAAGAAAAATGATTGCAGGTGATGCAGTTGTCCATCAAAGTAGCAAAGCCAGATGATAGTAACAATGTGCAGAATGACCTCCAGAGAATTGATGAAGGGTGCAGGCTCTGACAGTTGACCCTGCATGTAAATAAATGTAACATATCACACTTCATAGGAAAAGAAATCCACTACTGTTTTGCTATGCTATTGATGACAAACCGTTGGAAACAGAATACATCATAAAATATCTAGGAGTAACTATCCAGAACGACCTTACATGGAATGACCATATAAAACAAATAGTGGGAAAATAGTGGGAAAAAGATGCCAAACTCAGATTCATAGGAAGAATCTTGAGGAAATGAAGCTCATCTATGGAGGAAGTGGCTTATAAGGTGCTTGTTTGACCCATTCTTGAGTATTGTTCATCTATCTGGGATCCCTACCAGATAGGACTGATAGAAGAGATAGAGAAGATCCAATAAAGAGCAGCACATTTCATCGGAGGATAGTTTAGCAGCATGAGAGCATTACAGAGATGCTCAACAAACTCCATTGGCATACATTACAAGAGAGGTGTTGTGTATCATTGAGAGATTTATATTGAAATTTCAAGAGAGCACTTTCTGGGAAGAGTTGTACAACATATTGCTCCCTCCACCTGTAATAACTTCAAGTTGAACAAATATATTTCAAGGAAGATGCAATACATCAAAGTCACAGATCAAGTAAACAGAGTAAGATGTGTGTACACTTTAACATTCAAATCATAACTGAGTCTAAGTCCAGCAGCTTCTGGCTGGCTGGCTGCTTAGGTGGCACTGCTGCTGCATGGCTGGCAGACAGCGCCGCATGTAGAGGACACGCGTAACTGCGCGGCGGCACTTTGAAAGATCGGCGAGTCACAGCACTTCCCCCCCCCCCCCTCCTTTGAATTTTTTGCACAGATCTTGCGGCTTTTCGCGGATGATGCTGTAGTATACAGAGAAGTTGCAGCATTAGAAAATTGTAGCGAAATGCAGGAAGATCTGCAGCGGATAGGCACTTGGTGCAGGGAGTGGCAACTGACCCTTAACATAGACAAATGTAATGTATTGCGAATACATAGAAAGAAGGATCCTTTATTGTATGATTATATGATAGCGGAACAAACACTGGTAGCAGTTACTTCTGTAAAATATCTGGGAGTATGCGTGCGGAACGATTTGAAGTGGAATGATCATATAAAATTAATTGTTGGTAAGGCGGGTACCAGGTTGAGATTCATTGGGAGAGTGCTTAGAAAATGTAGTCCATCAACAAAGGAGGTGGCTTACAAAATGCTCGTTCGACCTATACTTGAGTATTGCTCATCAGTGTGGGATCCGTACCAGATCGGTCTGACGGAGGAGATAGAGAAGATCCAAAGAAGAGCGGCGCGTTTCGTCACAGGGTTATTTGGTAACCATGATAGCGTTACGGAGATGTTTAATAAACTCAAGTGGCAGACTCTGCAAGAGAGGCGCTCTGCATCGCGGTGTAGCTTGCTCGCCAGGTTTCGAGAGGGTGCGTTTCTGGATGAGGTATCGAATATATTGCTTCCCCCTACTTATACCTCCCGAGGAGATCACGAATGTAAAATTAGAGAGATTAGAGCGCGCACGGAGGCTTTCAGACAGTCGTTCTGCCCGCGAACCATACGCGACTGGAACAGGAAAGGGAGGTAATGACAGTGGCACGTAAAGTGCCCTCCGCCACACACCGTTGGGTGGCTTGCGGAGTACCAATGTAGATGTAGATGTAGAGATGGCCTGTAGATTGCTAACATCCATAGGTGTTGTTTGACTGGCCGTAAAGTCTCGAGGAGGAGGCTTCCCGTACAGACGGAAGTGTCCCCGATGATAATGGGTCGAGATGACAGGAGACGTAGGGGTCGATTCTGCTGGGGCCCCATGCACCAATCTGCCCATTGCGACAAGTCCGGTTGTTATAACAGGAGACATTGGCAATGTGTCTGCGTCCGTAGGAGAAGGTGGCGAGTAGAGCTGCTCCGACAGATGATGTTCATCTGGTTCCTGCATGGGCACGTCTCATGGTGGCTTTAGTTCTTGTGCTGGCACCAATATGATGGTGAGAGGACTGCGTTGTGAGTAATGAGAGATTCCAGTATCGCGAGCGTCAGGTAGAGCCGAACTTGGTGTAGCGGCATCCTGAACAGGCGTTGCCGGCACACGAGGCCAAAGCTGGTCCGAATGATGAACTGCAACACCCGTGTCCATCTGGATTTCATACAGGCGTTGGCCACAGTGTTGTAAGATGTGGCCAGGACTCCATTTTGGCTGCCTGCCATATCCCTGTACCCATACAAGGTCGTTGGCAGTGAACCGGCCAAGCGAAGGCACCTGCTGCCGTGAGGTGGAAGGCCACAGAAAATGAAGTAGCATGCGGGGCTGTCAGCCATGTAAGAGCTCAGCCAGTCTGTGGCATTCGATAGGGGCGAGCTTTTGTGTTTCCACCTGGATGTTGCCAAGCAGCAGGTTGTGGATGGGTTCCCCATCACAGGGGACCGGCTGGCAGCTGCTACGGGTTCTCACCATACCCTCTCCCGGGTTTTATGCTGTATTCAGAAGGGTTGGTCAGATTGTCTGTCCGCTAAGACTTCTGATCCATTGCGGAACTACTACAATTTGCGTTACCGCCTCACGGCTAGGGATGGTGTTATCCTCCTTTCCACCAACAATGCTTCGCCACGTGTTGTGGTACCTGCGTCTTTTTATGCTTCGGTCTTGCGCCTCCTTCACCAAGGGCACTCGGGTGTCTCTCACACAAAATCTCTGGTGCGCTGTCATGTGTGCTGGCCCGGCATCGACTCTGAAATCGCACACACGGTCACTGCCTGCGGCCCTTGTGCACCACAGGCCACCGCCCCGAAGTCATCTTTGTCACTGTGGCCTTCGCCTGAGAAGCCCTGGGAGCATATTCATGCTGACTTTGCAGGACCTTTTTTAGGTACTTATTGGCTTCTTGATGCCTACTCTAATTTTCCTTTCATGGTCCTTTGCATGTCGCCTACCACCGTGGCAACCACTGATGCTTTAGCTCGCATTTTCTCTTTGGAAGCCCTTCCCTCAATTCTTGTTACTGATAATGGTCCACAATTTGCCTCTTCTGATTTTGTGGATTTTTGTGCCCATCATGGCATCATGCATGTCACAGCCCCTCCGTTCCATCCACAGTCAAACAGTGAGGCTGAACGACTGGTCCGCACATTTAAGGCTCAGATGAGGAAACTTCTGACTTCTTCTGCTGATGATGCGCTTCTCCAATTTCTGGCTTCTTACCGTTTCACCCCCACCGCTGCTTGGCAACATCCAGGTGGAAACACAAAAGCTCGCCCCTATCGAATGCCAGATCAGGACCCATGGGAAGGCAAGACAGTGCATCAGCATTTGCATGTTGAGCCGTTGGCTGGAAATGAATCTCATAATTGAAACGAGACAAGTAAAGAGCCCAACGCTGGAGGCGGTGTGCAGCCTTGTCGGGAAGTGATGTTGATGGATGAAACGAGGAAACAAGTGGTTTGTGATCCATAACAAGATAAAATTTGGATCCATAGAGAAAAACACCAAACTTATGAAGAGCATAAATAATGGCCAAAGCTTCTTTTTCAATTTAAGAATACTTTTGTTGGGCATCTGTGAGCGTTTTGGAGGCATAAGCAATGGGTTGTTCACAACTGTCAGAAAAATGGTGCGTAAGGACTGCACCAACCCCGTATTGAGAGGTGTCCATGGCAAGAACAAGATGTTGGCCAGGTCAATAAGTAGCCAGGCACGGGGCCTGTTTCAGCATAGTCTTCAATTTCTGAAAAGCCGCATCGCATGACGCAGACCAGTGAGAAGGCATGTTTTTATGCAACAGGCGATGCAACGGCTGAGACACCAAAGCAGCAGACGGTAAAATCTTGTGATAGTATGCTATTTTCCCCAAGAAGGCCTGCAGTTCCTTAACAGATGAAGGGCGAGGAGGGCATCGATCACAGCGACAGTTTGCTGAAGCGGACGAACACCATCCCGAGAGAGTTGAAACCCCAAGTACATGATAGATGCCTGAAAAAATTTTGATTTCTCAAGATTACACTTAAGACTGGTAGTCTGTAAGACATGATAAAGTGTGTGGAGATTTTGAAGATGTTTGTCAGTGGTGGAGCCAGTGACAACAATGTTGTCCTGGTAATTTATACACCCAGGGACAGTGAGCAATAATTGTTCCAAGAATCGCTGAAAGAGAGCAGGGGCACTGGCAACCTCGAATGGCAATCATTGGTAATGATAGAGACTGAAAGGCGTGTTAAGGACCAGAAACTGCCAGGAAGCAGTGTCGAGAGGAAGTTGATGATAAGCTTCTCACAGGTCAAGTTTAGAAAAATACTAGCCACCAGCAAGTTTAGTGAACAATTCTTCAGGTCAAGGCATCGGGTAAGTGTCGATAAGGCATTGAGCATTTACAGTGGCTTTGAAATCTCCACAGAGATGAATACCACCATTTGGCTTAGCAACGGCAACGACAGGAGAGGACCACTCACTGGAAGTAACAGGAAGAAAGACCCCTGAAGCAGTGAGGTGATCCAGCTCCCGTTTGACCTGATCATGAAGTGCCAAGGAATGGGCCGAGCCTGAAAAAACTTAGGCCGAGCAGTGGGTATGAGCGTGATATGAGCTTCAAAGTCATTTGCATGGACTAACCCAGGAGAAGAAAGGGACGAAAATGTTGTTGACAAGGAATACAATTGAACATAAGGAATAGTATCAGAGACGATATTGACAGAGTCATCTATGGAGAACACAAAAACATGAAAGGCATTGAAACCAAAAAGATTCTTCATGTTGCTATGGTCGACCACAAATATGGGAACAGTGCGAATGACAGATTTGTAAGAGACCTCAGCATCAAATTGTCCCAAGAGAGAAATCTTCCGTTTATTGTAAGTCCGTAATTGCCTAGTGACAGGTGACAGGATTGGAGAACCCAACTGAAGATACATCTGAGAATTGATGATGGTGGCAGCAGAACCAGTATCCACCTACATACAAACATCTCGACCAAGTATTTGGAGAGTGAGGAATAACTTCCGTGAAAGGGAAGAAGTACAATTGACAGACAACACAGAATCAGAATCAGTGTCATGTTCATGAACATCATGTATGTGGTTGGATTTGCAAATGGATGACACATGACCCTTTTTTTTTGCATTTGTGACACACGGCCCAGCGTTGTGGACAATCTTCTCGTGAATGTTTCGTAAAACACCGTGGACATAAAGACAGTTGCCGTGGGTTTTGCTGCAGTTTCTTAGAGGTTTGTTTATGGTTAGGCCGAGGCTGCGCTTGGGAGCATAGTGCGGCCACGTCGGCCGGCGGGGACATGCCACACACTTCGTCAACATCGCACAGAGGTTGTATTTCCCTGACGTCGCCCCATGCCTCTATTTGCGCTCCAGCGGCACGAGAAATTTCAAAAGACTGAGCGATGGATAGGACTTCATCTAGAGTTGGATTTGCCAACTGAAGGGCACGTTGCCTAACTTCTTTGTCGGGCGCCGATCAGATAATAGCATCCTGTACCATACAATCGGCGTAGGATTCTTTGTGAACTTCAGTAACAAATTGACACTTTCTACTGAGGCCATGAAGTTCAGCAGTCCAAGCGTGATAGGATTGATTCGGTTGTTTTTGACAATGATAAAAGGCAACACGAAAGGCTACCACATGCGTTTGCTTTTGAAAATAGACAGACAGAAGTGAGCACATTTCAGCAAAGGACAAAGATGCAGGATCTTTCAAAGGAGCCAATTGTGACAACAACCGATACATTTGAGGTGAAATCCATGAAAGGAACAGAGACTTACATGTTTGTTCGTCTGCGACATGAAATGCCAAGAAGTGCTGTCAAAGACATTTTTCATAATCAGACCAGTCTTCCACCATCTCATCATAAGGAGGACAAGTGGGTAGAGACAATGAGAGATGCCCCGCATTTGATGCCATGACGAAATCATGAATTGCATTTGTGAGAAGCGTTTGCTTTTTTTTGAGACCTTGGAATAGTTGCTCTAAAGTAGCCATGGAAACATGTGGGTCAACGATGGAAAAGAAAAATCCCATCCTCGTTGTCAATTGTAATAACTTCAAGTTGAACGAATATATTTCAAGGAAGATGCAATACATCAAAGTCACAGATGAAGTAAACAGAGTAAGACGTGTGTACACTTTAACAGTCAAATCATAACTGAGTCCAAGTCTAGCGGCCGCTGGCTGGCTGGCCGCTTAGGTGGCGCTGCTGCTGCATGGCTGGCAGACAGCGCCGCATGTAGAGGATGCGCGTAACTGCGTGGCGGTACTTCGAATTATTGGCGAGTCACAACACTACCCCCACATATGTCTCGTTTAATGACCATGAGGAGAAAATTTGAGAAATTACAGCCAGTACAGAGGCTTACCAACAATCATTCTTCCCACACTCTATTCATGAGTGGAACATGGTTGGAGGGCTCAGTTAGTCGTACAAAAAGTACACCCTGCCACATACCATTAGGTGGCTTGCAGAGTACAATGTAGATGTAGGCATAGATGTTACATTGTGATTATAGTATTTTGATAGATACTTTTTAAGTGACCCAGAAACTCATCCAGCACCTATATGCAATGCTCCCACACTACAAATATATCATCAACATAGCAGAGGAAGTGTTGGGTTTAAGGTGGACAATTTGAAGTGCCATTTCCTCAAAATGTCACATGCAGGAATTTGCATTCCCAGGCAGAAATGATGATTCCATGGCTACTCCATCTATTTGTTTGTAAAACTCTCTGTTGCTTTTAAAGTACATGATGGTGAGTGCTTCTTGAAAGAGCTCTACTGGTACACTATCAGTGCCAGGGAGTCTCAAAGAACCACTTTCATGAAGACTGCTGTAACATCAAAGCTTACAGACAGATATTCCCTCTGAAAATGCAGGAGATAAGTATTGTCACAAAACTGGCCAAGTTCTTTATATGGTGACTGTAGTTTCCACCTAGGGGTTTTCTAAGTCTAGCTATGTATTTAGTGAGGCCATACATTGGTGAGTTTATGATGTTTACAACTAGTCGCAGCAGTATCCCTTCTTTATAAGTTTTGGTAAGTCCATACAGGTATTACGTGGTTGGTGCCTTAGGATACAACCTCTTCTTCACTTCCTTTTATAGATTTGAACTGCTCTGCTGTATATAATAACAGATTCATGGAATACTCTCAAAAACCTAGAACTTATCAATGTATCAAACAACAAAAGAATTTAACAGTTCTATCTCTGTAGCCAACTGCAGTCAGAGATCATAAAATATATTTGATTAGGAAATGTAAGTGATTTGAGAGTAGAGGTTACAACTCAACAAAAATTCTTTTTGTATATGAGACCACAATCCAACTGACATTGTCAAATGTTTACAATGGAATGAAGAAGAAAAGCTAGAAAATCTGAAAAGGGAAATGCAAAGGATCACTCTAGATATAAAAAGGTCAATGAGTGAAATGAAGACAAGATAAGAATTCCTGGTCACATAAATACAAGGTAATATCAACAGAAGCAGAAAATACTATAACAGGAGTAAGGATTGTTATGAATAGGAAAGAAGGCCCAGAATGAGCTACTGTGAACAGTTCTGTGACAGGATTGTTTTCATCAGATTTGGCTGCAAACCAATGCTCACAACAATAGTTGAGTATACATTCCAATGTCACAAGCAGAAGATGAAGAGATAGACAAAGTATATGATGGTACTGAATGAGTAATCCAGTATGCAAAGGGGAATGAAAATAATCATGGCAAACAGAATGTGATTGTAGAAGAAGGAATAGACAGACTTACAGGAGCATATGGGCATGGCAGTAGGAGTTAAAGAGGAAAAGAGTACTTTAGCTCTGCAATATATTTCTGATGGTAATAGTGAGTATTTTCTTCAAGAATCACAAGAAGAGGAGGAATTCTTGGAAAAGACCTGGAGACATGGGAAGATTCCAGTTAGATTACATTGTGGTCAGACAGAGATTCCAGAATCAGATATTGGATTGTATGGCTTATCCAGGATCAGATAAAGACTCAGACCACAATTTAGTAATGATCAAGAGTAGACTTAAATTTAAGATAATCCTCCATAAGAATTAGTGTGGAAGGAAGTGGGATACTGAAGTTCTGAGGAATGATGAGATGCATTTGAAGTTCACTAAGGGTGTGGATATTGCAATAGTAATCAGTTCAGCTGGAGAGGAGTAGACATCTCTGAAAAGGTAATCACAGAAGATGGAAAGGAAAACATAGGTACAAGGAAGGTAAGTGTGAAGAATTCTTGGCTAATGGAAGAAATATTTCAACTGAACAATAAAAGAAGAAAGTAGAGAAATGTTCAGGGAAATACAGGAATACAGCCCTATAGTTCCCTTAGGAATGTAAAAGGAATTGCAAGACCGTCAAAGCAAAATGGCTGCAGGAAAGATGTGAAAAAATTGAAAAAGAAATGATTGTTGGAAGGACTGACTCGGCATATAGAAAAGTCAAAGTATCCTTCATTGAAGTTAAAAGCAATGGTGGTAACACTAATAGTGGAATGGGAATTCCACTGTTAAATATAAAATAAAGACCAGATATGCTGAAAAAGGCCACTATGAGGGGGAAGACTTGTCCAGCGACATGACAGACTAAGAAACTGGAGTCAATTTGGAAAATGTAGGGGATCCAGTATTAGAGTCAGAATTTAAAAGGGGTCTATGGAAAGCACGAGATCATATAAGGCAGAAAGGATAAACATCACTTGGTGGAAGTAGCAGCCAAACAACTAGTGAAGTTGGTGTGTAGAATCTCTGAGACTAGTGACATGCAGCATCAGACTTTTGTGATAATATCATACAAGCAGTTCAGAAGACATCAAGGGCAGATAAGAGTGAGAACTGTCACACTATCAGCTTAACTGCTAAGGCATCCAAGTTGCTAACAAGGAGAATATACAGAAGACTGGAAAAGAAAACTGAGGATCTGTTAGATGCCAATCTGTTAGGCTTTAGGAAGGGTAAAGGCAGCAGAGAGGCAGTTCTGACAAGCTTAATAATGGAAGCAACACTGAAGAAAAATCAACACACATTCATTGGGTATTTCAACCTAAAAAAAGTATCCAACAATGTAAAATGGTGCAAGATGTTCAAAATTCTGAGAAAAATAGGAGTCTGCTATAGGGAAAGATGGGTAAATACACAATATGTACAAGCACTAATAGGGAATCATAAAGTGTGTAAAGAGATGCAGTCTTTCATTCCTGCTGTTCAATCTATGCATCAACGTAGTATTGACAGAAATAAAAGAAAGTTTCAAGAGTAGGATTAATATTCAGGGTGAAAGGAAATCAATGATAATGTTTGTGATGACATTGGTATTCTCAGTGAAAATCAAGAAGAATTACAGGATGCACTGAATAGAATGAACAGTCTAATGAGTAAAGAATATAGATTGAGAATAAACCAGAAAAAGACAAAAGTAATTAGAAGCAACAGAAAAGAGAATAGCGAGGACTTTAACATCAAACTGGTAATTATGAAGTAGAATTCTGCTACCTTGGAAGCAAACTAGTCCTTGATGGACAAAGAAGGGGTGACATAAAAAACTGACTAGCATAGGCAAAGAGGGCATTTTTGACCATGAGAAGTTTACTGGTATCAAACATAGGCCTTAATTCAAGGAAGCAATTTCTGGGACTGTATGTTTGGAGTGCAGCATTGTATGGTAGTAAATCATGGATACTGGGAAAAGTGAAACAGAAGAGACTCAAACAATTTGAGAAGTGGTTTTACAGAGGAATGTCAAAAATTTGGTGAACCGATAAGATAAGTAATGAGGAGGCCCTCCACAGAATGAGCAAAGAAAGGACCATATGGAAAATTGACAATAAGAACAGACGATAGGATATGTGTTAAGACAGTAGGGAATAACCTCCATAGTGTTAGAAGGAGGTGTAGACTGCGAAAACTGTAGAGGAAAAGAGAGATTGGAGTACATCCAGCAAATAATTGAGGAAATAGGGTGCAAGTGCTTCTCTGAGAAGAAGAGGTTAGTGCAGAAGAGGAATTTGTGGCAGGCTGCTTCAAATCAGTCAAAAGACTGATGACTCAAAAAAGGTGCTGAGTTCCGAAAAAAATTTTCTTTGCAGGTGTCAGTGTTATATGAAGAATTTTTCATCTAAATACCTTGTGTCTAGGACTATAGGTTTAGCCTGCTTGTTGTTATGCTAGCCAGTCAGTTTCTAATTTATGTATATTCATTGATGAATTGCTGTTTTCATTGAAAATTGCATTAACAATCTAATGATTACAGAATGTGTATTGAAAATAAAATCAGAAAAAGACAAAAGTAATTAGAACGAGAAGCAGCAGAAGAGGGAAAAGTGAGAATATATACCACATATACAGGGTGTCCCATTTATCTTGACCACCCTAAATAACTGCTTGTTCAGATGCAAATTCAAGCAAATGTTCTTAAGCCATCAGGGGGACATCAATCAGCATGATTGCCTTTGTTGTAGCTTTGTTTCTAATAAAATATATGAACAGCAGTATTACTTTTTTAAATGGTGCCCTGCATTTTTTATTCACTAATTCATTTCCTCTCCTAAAGACCTATTCAAAAATGTATCACAGTGTACCATTCACTGAAACACAATGTTATTAATTACATAATACATCATTGGCGTTGATGCTCCCAGCGCTTAGTGCAGGTACTGGGGGTAATGAAACACATTCATGTGCTGACATCGACAGAGAACAAATGTAAACATAAGTAGAATGCACACCCATCATTCTGTCAACCATCATCAGTTGAAGAATTGTGTGAGTAGAATGTACACCAATGAAGAGAAGATAGAAATACTACTCATCTGTGGGGAACGTAAGTTAGCAGAACAGTAATTGTAATACTGTTTTCTTATGTACGGGTACATTTAGGACAGTAGTTTAGTCCTTTTAAATACTGTTGTGTAAAGTAGGCATACAGTAAAGGCTGTCCTTCCTACAAACTGCAATGACATAATGTTTCTTTTATTGTTGTTGTTGTTGTTGAAGGTAGGCAAAATGCTAAGCAGGCAGCAGAACTGTACAGAGAGTATATCCTGACACAAACCATATTCCCAATGGATGTTTTCTCATCTTGTTGTGATGCTTCAGGAAACAGGAAGTTTCAGCCCATGACAACACAATTGTTGTAGCACTCGCACAGACGAAGCTGCCGAAGTTACTGTTCTTGCTTTGTTTCTATGAATCCACATGTAAGCACACGACAGCTTGAACATGAGATTGACATTCCTAAAACCAGCGTACATCAAATTCTTACTTGCCACTGGTTCCATTCTTACCATGTAATGTTAATGATTTCCTATGACAAATCAAAAAATAGTGAAGCCGAAAAAGCAAACTACATAAGTTTGAGGAACAAATACAAGGCAAAAATTAGGTTAAGCAAGTGCAAAGCAAATGATGATTATATTAATAAGTCCCAAAATAAATGCAAAGCAGCCTGGACTGTTATCAAGACTCATCTGGGTAGAAATAAAGATGTTAACAAAAATAATTCATGTGATGCTTGTATCACACCAGATGATTTCAACACCTTCTTCATTAATGCTGCCAGTATGAATAACAGTGCTGCAAATGAACATATTCATAAATGTGACAACAACCATATCTCAAATAATAGAAATTCATTTCTTCAAAATTTTGAGGATATGGTTCATGTGTTTAAATGGAAAGAAGTAAAAGTAACAGATATTAAAACTTCAATAGCAAAATTAAGTTACTCAAAATCAGAAGACATTTATGGTCTCTCCAATTTTGTAATAAAAAAAAGTAGCAGATGTAATAGCACATCCACTCTGTTCTCTTATGAATCGGATGTTTGTCAGTGGCTGTTTCCCTTCATCCTTAAAAATGGCAGTCGTTACTCCACTGCACAAGAAAGGTGACAAGTCTTGTCCTAATAATTACCGTCCAATCTCCCTTGTACCCATCGTATCAAAAGTAGTGGAATATTGCATACAGCTCCAAATCAGTCAACATCTGTCTGTGAATAATATTCTTAGTGACTCTCAGTATGGCTTCAGGTCCGGCCTGTCAACGGCAAAAGCAGTTGAAGATGTTGTTTCATATATATTGTCATCATTCGAATCAGGATTATCAGTTAATGCCATTCTTGTGGTCCTCAGCAAGGCATTTGACTCTACCAGTCACAGGAGACAACTAGAAAAACTGCACTGCTATGGTATTAGAGGCTCAGAACTATCTCTGATGAGATCCTATGTGAGCGACAGAAAACAAATTGTGCATTTTAACAATATGAGGTCAAATGTCTTGGATATCATGCAGGGTGTACCACAAGGCTCTGTGTTTGGACCTTTACTTTTTATAATATATGTAAATGACTTGCCCAGCACCATGTTATGTAAATCCACACTCAATGCAGATGATACAACTTTTGTTACAGCAGAGAAAGATTTAGAAAAATTAAACGAGGAAAGTGAGGCTCATCTCAGAGCAGCCATCAAGTGGTTCCAACTCAATGACTTGCATATAAATCATGATAAAACTGTAAATATTCTCTTTAGCTTGTGTGTTAAGAGTGATAAGATTGATTGTGTCTCAGCTAAACTACTTGGGATCCATCTTGACTCAAAATTAATGTGGAAGAGTCATACCGATTATATTTGTACTAAGTTAGCACATGTGACATATTTGTTAGGTAAACTAAGGTCATGTGTTAGTGGTAAGTTATTACTCAATGCATACTATGCCATTTTCCACACCCATTTAACATATGCCACTTTGTTGTGGGGAAACTCACCCGGAGCAAAACAAGTTTTCATTTGGCAAAGGAAGGCAGTCAGATGCATCCATGGAGTCATAAATAACGAGTCTTGTAGACCATATTTCAAAAATCTAAAAATACTAACAGTTGCAGCTCTCTTTATACTAAGTTGTCTGATACGCACAAAAGAAAAATAAACGCAGTCGCAAACTATGACAATCTATCCATTACCATGACACAAGTGTAAAACAGCAAATTGACATCCCAGTTGCTAGACTAAAGAAAACTCAAGATAGTTACAGGTACATGGGAGTAAAGCTATTTAACATGTTGCCAATAGAGGCACAAAATGTGTCACTGAATGAGTTTAAAAGTGTCACAAAGAAATGGCTTAGAGAAAAATCTTTTTATACAATAGAAGAGTTTATAATGTGCACTAAAGATGATCATAAGTACCAGTACTAATATAGTTTCACTTAGATTAAACTTATGCATGTAAAAATAATGAAAATACCTTGTGCAGCATCAAGGACAAATTTTTGTATCTTATTAGACAATCTGATTTGATCCATTATAAATGGTTTTTTGAAAGCCTGCGACTGTAGATACAATAGGTTTGTTTATAAATAAATACTTCTGCTACCAGTCACGATTTTCTTTATTTTACTATTTGCACGACGCGTTTCGAGAAATAATTCCCATTTTCAAGTGCGTTTTTATGATGTGTGTTAAGCCATTTCTTTTGATGTTGTCAGTGTGTGTGAGTCTGCTTCACTTTGTTGACTTTTAAATTTTCTAATGGTCCATTTGTGTAGAGAGTCACACACACTTAACATCACACACAACTTGTACATTTTACACATCGAACATATCTGATATAAACAAAACAGTTGCAAAGATCTTCTTATAGAAGATCTTTGCAACTGTTTTGTTTATATCAGATATGTTCGATGTGTAAAATGTACAAGTTGTGTGTGATGTTAAGTGTGTGTGACTCTCTACACAAATGGACCATTAGAAAATTTAAAAGTCAACAAAGTGAAGCAGACTCACACACACTGACAACATCAAAAGAAATGGCTTAACACACATCATAAAAACGCACTTGAAAATGGGAATTATTTCTCGAAACGCGTCGTGCAAATAGTAAAATAAAGAAAATCGTGACTGGTAGCAGAAGTATTTATTTATAAACAAACCTATTATTAGACAATAATAATCTACAATATATTACACCATTTCTGTTAGTTATGTAAACTATATATGTACGCAAATGACGACATCAATTGCATTTTTTAATGCCTAAAGATGGATAATAAAATAAATAAATGTACACCTACATCAAGAATGGCATGGGAATGATATCCAGAATCGTGTACAGTTCTGTCAGTGGGCACAGCAGCAAATCCGCACCAACCCGAACTTCTTCTCCAATGTTCTATTTACCAATGAATGTTCATTCTCAAACAAAGGACAGGTAAAATCAAGGAACATGCATTATTGGTCCAGAGACAACCCACAAAGGCTTAGACAGGTGGAACATCAGCATCAATGGAGAGTTAATGTCTGGTGTGGGATGCTTGGTACTACAATTATTGGCCCTTATTTCATCAATGGTAGTCTAAACAGCACAGTGTATGCCAACTTCCTCAGATGAATTCTTCCTCCTCTTCTGCATGAAGTGCCGCTAAGAACCAGAATGCTCCTGGGGTATCAATCCCATGTATGTCCAGCACATAATGCCTTGCGTGCACGTTGTGTTGTAAACTGAAGGTATCCTGCCAGATGGATTGGTCAAGGAGGAACAGTTACTTGGTCTGCTAGGTCTCCTAATTTAAATCCTCTGGACTTTTTTCTTTGGGGATGCATTAAAGATGTTGTCTATTGTGTTATTCCAACAATTCCAGAGGACATGCAGGAATGTATCATGCTTGTTTGTAATTCTCTTCAGCAGGGAACATTGGAAGCAGTAAATACGAGGGTTATCCACAAAGTACATTACATTTTGGAATTAAAAATAAATAAAGGATTGGAATTTTTTTTTATTATATACAGATGAAAGCCACACTTAAATACTACTTTTCTACGTAGTTGCCATTTAAATTAAGGCACTTATCATAGCGATGGACGAACTTGGTAATTCCTTCGTCGTAAAATTCGGCCGCCTGCGCCTTCAACCACGCGGTTACCTCTTCTTGAAGCTGTGCGTCGTCATCAAAACACTGCATAGCCAACCACTTCTTCATTGCTCAGAATAAGTGGAAGTCACTCAGTGCCAGGTTGGGACTGTACGGCAGATGAGGAAACAACTCCCACTTAAAAGATTCGAGAACTTCACGAGTGGCATTTGCCATGTGGGCCGGGCGTTGTCGTGAATCAGCAAGATCTTTGAGCCCAACTTTCCTCTGCGCTTGTTTTGTATTGCTCTTCTGAGGTTGTGCAGAGTTTGGCAATACCTTTGAGAGTTTATTGTAGTGCCTCTTTCCAAGAAATCCACAAAAATCACACCTTTTCTGTCCCAAAAGACAGTCTCCATCACCTTCCTTGCTGACATTGTCTGCACGCATTTCATGGGTTTTTGGGGGGAATTTGTGTGCCCCCACTGCATTGACTGCAACTTTGTCTCACAGTTCACATGCTTAACCCATGTTTCGTCACCAGTAATGATGTGATCGAGTAATGAGTCGCCATCTTTCTCGTAAGCGTCCAAAAACGTTAATGCTGCAGCCATTCGCTGATTTTTGTGAATCTCTGTCAAGATTTTTGGTATACATCTTGCACAAAACTTGTGGTAACCTAGCTTTTCGGTAATGATTTCGTGCAACAAACTTCGTGAAATTTGTGGAAAACTCATAGAGAGTTCCGTTATTGTGAAATTACGGTTTTCACGGACCACGGCATTGACTTTTTTGACAAGTTCGGCAGTCGCTATGCTGGGTCTTCCACTTTGCTCATCATCGTGGACGTTAGTTCGGCCATTTTTAAATTTTATGACCCATTGACGCTCTCCACCTTCAGTGATTATGTTGTCCCCATACACTTCACAAAGCTGCCGATAGATTTCTATCGGTGTACAGTTTTTTGCAGTGAGAAACCTTATTACAGCACGCACTTCACACTTCGCGGCATTTTCAATTAACACTGACATTTCAAACTGTCACAGTAACTCAACGGAGTACAGCACGAACCTCTCACTAGCACGGCAGGATGCCGACTGAGCAGCGGAATGCCATGCCACCAAGGTGGCCGCACTAGCCCCGCCCCTAACGGACACAAATGAAAACGTAATGTGCTTTGTGGATAGCCCTCGTAATTCTTTCATTCAATGAGTGCACCAGTGAATCAATGTCCAGGATCATCACTTTGAGCACCTTTGAATGTTCTGCTCCTGGGCGATAGTACAAGAGAGTCAAAGTCAATTTTGTGTTATGTTTTTACTTGGTTTGCATTTGTTGTCTGACAACTCCAGCAAGTGGACAAGTTTGTGATCCCAGGCTCAAAGTCAATATTGCATTATGTAATTAATAACTTTGTGTTTCAGTAAATAGTACACTGTAATAAATTTTTGAATAGGCCTTTAGGAGGAGAAATGAATTACTGAACAATACAAGACAGGAATAGAAGGGAGAACCGATAGAGGTACTCGAGGTACCCTCTGCCACACACGTGGCTTGTGGAGTATGGATGTAGATATAGATAAAAAATATAGGGTGCCATTTAAAAAAGTCGTACTGCTGTTCATATCTTTGTAAAAAACAAAGCTACAACAAAGGCAATCATACTGATAGATGTCCCCCAGACAGCTAAAGAACATTTGCTTGAAACCTTTAGTAATTTGCATCTGGACAAACAGTTATTTAGGGTGGTCAAGATAAATGGGATACCCTGTATATATGAGATGTGGTACAATAGAAATTCTGCTGTGGTTGAAACTATGTAAAACAAACGTTGTATTCACACTTTTTAAATTCTCAGAAAAGTGTTACAAACATTTTAAGAAATCTAAATTTCAAAAATATCCCCCTCAAAGACATTTGTAAATATCAAATAGTAAGAAGGGCAGGTATAATTTCCCAGCAGAATGGAACTATACAAATATATATGCAGAGTTAAGGTCAAGAGTGTATGCTCAATGAAAGAAGGAAAGATTATGGTTAAATGTTCCACTGGAGAAGTTGACATGGCTTATGGGATACTGTGGGCAGATGGGTAGATATTGCTGACACTTGACCCTGTTTGACTTGTGACCATAACTTGCAATCTTTATGTTAACGAGAAAGGTAAATAGCTTTAGCATTCATTGTATAAGAAGAAGTCAGTCAGAGACAGGAGAAGCTACTCTAGTAAACTGAAACACAAAAAGAGTACGGTAGTCAGTCATAAAAATGTAGAAACAAAAACAAATTATTAATAATTCAGTTCCATGCCATAAAAAGTTGGAAAAAAATACCACATGCACACACAACACACACCATCCAACACTAAAAACAGTTTGCTCATTATGGTGTATTTCTTCAGCAAGGAATCAAACACACAAAATGTTGTGAAATTTACTTGTTGTTTACCTGCATAGGTATCACATGACCCTCTCTTAGCAGGAGCACAGTTTCTGCTTTTAGGCTCTGCATTGTTATAGCTGAGTCATTTCCAGAAATTCTCTTACCATCTCCAAGAAGATGGAAAAAGTTTGCTTTTGGTAGACGAACAGATACTGTGTAGGTAGATGGCTTAACAACTGGTGCTGCTAGTAGGGCAGACCCCACCCAGAACTGGTCACTCCTGCCCATCGTCTGCAAAGGTACAATACACAAGGATTTTAAGTTCAAGATTCTCTAATTACAAGTTTGATAATTATGACTACAGTGAAGGATAATGGGGCACTATGGGAATGAATAATCTGCAAAAAAGGCTTATATTTGTGTTAGAGTATGCTTGTTCATCATTAATATATTAGCTTGTAATGACTGCGAAAGTGTGCAAGGGGGTGTAGTAGAATGGTGTGGTTCACCACTATGTTGCAGCAGTGGGTCATTGTCGGCATGTTGGCCATTGGTAGCGTATCCAAATAGCATCAATAGTTATTTCCCTCCCAGATACCCACTCATAGCATCAACCCATAATGGTTACACGCCTTCTGGGTGTTTGTTGATGGCAGTAAGGCTGGCAGTTGCTGAGGCAGCGACCGGCCAGTGTCAATGCAGAATACGAGTGCCGACATGGGACACCTGCAGTGTCACTTTTGCCAGCCCGGCATAAGTCTGTAATTGGTTATTGTACTGGAAGAATGGATGTAGCAGTGGAGCCTGCCCCTTTGACTGGTGGTGTGTCATGACAGTTTGCCTGAGTAAGTACAGGTTGTTGGGCACCTTCACAGCCTTGGATACATACTGCTGTCCTCCAAGGCAGTAGTCCAGCTACAGCTTAAGTGAGCCCATGGTAGCTCACCAGTTGGAAGGCACAAGGTTCTGGAAGTGACTCAGCCCCAGTAGTTTGTGTGTCAATGCTAGAGTCTGTGTCTCATGATGACAGCTTGCAAAATCATATTGCCTCATCACCTGAAGTGAATCTCCCATTGCATTATGTGCTGCCAGACTGTGAATACTTTGGTTTGAAATTATGGGTACTTATAATGGTTAGATTCTTATTTGTTCTGCCGATTTACTGCTTCTAACTACATACAACAAAACAAGGCAGCAATGGGTATGTGTGGCAGTGAGTCTGCTTTTGCTGTGGCCAGCTTGCCTTCCTGCTGTGTTGCCAGTACTGTGAGTGACAGCCCTAGGCCGGCCGTGTAGGAACTCACTAGTAGGATTGCTGCGTCTGATGCAACAATGTTTTGGGTCCACTCTGTGCCTAGTGTGGTATCTGCAGCCCATTTGTGGTAGCAGTACTATTATCCAGTAGCACCAAAAAATAGTAGCAGCACTACAGAAGGGACAAAATACTTATTGCAAGCTTTATGCATTCCCTTAGTATAGTATTGTATTTTATTTTTATTGTCCAACAGTCTACAAAAGCAGCTTATGCATAAGAGATTCAGCAAGTCAGTGAGTGTAGTATGTTGTTAAATCAAGTTTGAGTCAACTTTCAGGGATTTATTTTCTCTCACAAGTGCAGCACAAAGTTGGTTATTCTTTCACTTTCGTCTTATAGGAGAGACATGTCTCTTTTTATTTGTGAAAAAGAACTACCACCTTAAGTATTTTATCAGAACAAAATGCTTCAACAGCAGTGAGATCAATGTTTTAAACACAGCAAATACAACAAAATAATTGATAATGAAAAATTCTTGGCTTTCTGAAACAAGTAACACATTATACATGCCCTATTGATTCCAGTTGTGATAGTTTTAAGTAAATGAATTGTATATATGATTTTTACTTGTATTTTCATGTTTACTGTTCCTTATTATTATTACTTACAAAATGCCATGCTGGACTCACGTGTCATCTATATAATACTATTGTACTGCAGTTGTGGTTCATGTTAAACACTGATTCTCAGTGAGCTTTCAATGGACACAATGTTATTACAATCATTCAAATATATAGAGAATTTCTTGGTGTACAACAACATTATGAAGAAGATATATTGCTACTTATTGTATAGAAAAGCAGTTGAGTTGCAGACAGGCACAGTGAAGAGATTGATAAACACTTAAGCTTTCAGACAAAAAGTCCTTCTTTGGAAATAGAAAACACACACATCCACACAAGCACAACTCACACATACACAACCACTGTCTCTGACCACTGCATCCTGACTGCAGACTGCTACTGCATCTGATGTGAGCAGCCATCTTGGGTGGATGGTGGAGGTAAGAAGGGGAGGCATGAGTAGTTGGGGCGAAGGGAGGTTAGTGGGGTGGGAGTGGAGGAAGATGTTATGATACCTGCAAGTGTGTGTGTGTGTGTGTGTGTGTGTGTGTGTGTGTGTGTGTGTGTGTGTGTCTGCCAGGTGTAGAGTCAAAAGGCTAAGCTGGGGCAGAAAAGGGAGAGGTGAGAGCAGAGGAGTAGAGAAGGGAAAAAGATTAGTAAGTGTGGTGACAGAATAGAAGGCATATGTAGTGTTGGGGTGGGAGCAGGGAAGGGGTAGGGAGGTGGAGAGCAGAGACTAACGAAGGTTGAGACCAGGAGGTTATGGAAAAGAAGGATAGATATGTCATAGGGAGAGTTCCCACCTAGGCAATTCAGAAAATCTGGTGTTAGAATGAAGGATCCAGATGTGTAGGGCATTGAAATGAAGCTCATCATGTCAGGCAATTCAGCAATAGTGTGGTCCAGCTTTCTCTCGGAAACAGTGGCCATTCACACAGACAGATAGCTTGTTAGACATCATGCCCATGTTGAAAGCAGCACACTGGTTGCAGCTTAGTTTGTAGGTCATATGGCTGCCTTCACAAATAGCCCTGCCTCTGATGAGATGAGGCATGCTTGTGACAAGACTGGAATAGATGGTAGTGGGAGCATGTCTATTGCACAGATAGAAGTCATAAGACAAGTGTTTGGGAGCAGGGATGGAATAGTAGTGGACAAGGATACTGCATAGGTTCAGTGGGTGGCAAAATACCACTGCAGAAGGGTTGGTGAGGAAGGATAGTAGGTAGGAAATTCCTCATTTCCGGGTATAACAAGAGATACTTGAAACATCTGGCATATTTGGAGAAGGACTGCTTGTAACTACAGATATGACAACCATTGGTGGCTAAGCTGTATAGAAGGGACTTCTTGGTATGAAATGGGTAGTAACAGTCGAAGTGGAGGTGCCAATGGTAGTTGGGAGATTTGATGTGAATGGAGGTACTGATGTAGTCTTTCTTGAGGTGGAGATCAACATTGAGGAAGATGGTTTGTTGAGTTGAGGAGGACCAGGTGAAGCAAATGGGGCAGACAGCTGCTCTGGAGGGATGTGGATAGGATGTTCTTACCCAAGGTCCAGATCATAAAGATGTCATCAGTGAATCTGAATCATGTGAGGGTGATTAGTAAGAATTCCTTGAGATGGCTTATGAATAGGTTGGAATAGGACGGTGGCATGTGTGTGTCCTTTGTTGCACCATGGATTTTTTTTGTAGGTGATGCCTTCAAAGGAGAAGTAATTGTTGATGAGGATATAGGTGGTCATGGTTGCCAGGAAGGAAGTTGTAAGTTTATAGCAGTTGGGCACTGGGGAAGGCACTGTTCAATAGTGGCAAGGCCAAGGGCATTAGGGATATTAGTATAGAGGGAGGTGGCATCAATTGTGATGAGCAGAGTGCTGGGTTGTAAAAGAACAGGAACTGTGGAAAACAGCGGAGGAAATGCTTGCTGTCTTTTATATTGGAGGGTAGGCTATGCATAACATACTAAAGGTGTTGGCACATGAGAGTGGAAATTCTCTCTGTGTGAGCACAGTAACTGGTTACAATGGCATGTCGTGGATGGTTGGGTTTATAGACTTCAGAAAGTATGAAGAAGGTAGAGTGTGTGGAGTGGTTGGGATGAGAGGTGAAGGAGGCTCGGGGGAGAGGTTCTGGGATGGGTCTAAGGATTTGAGGAGTGACTGGAGATCCTGCAGGATTTCTGGAAAGGGGTCACTATGGTAGGGTTTGTAAGTGGATGTATCTGACAGCTGGTGGAACCCCTCTGCCAGGTAATTCCTATAGTCTATAACTACAGTAGTGGAGCTTTGTCAGCGGGTAGAATCATAAGGTTGGGGTAAGATTTTTAGGTGGTGAATTACAGTTCTTTCTGGAGATATACGGGTGATTTCCATGTTGAGGCATTTGAGGGATGATGGTGAAACAAGGTTAAATGTTAGGAGAGTCTGAAAAGTTAACAGTGGGTGATTTTGGAGCACTAGGAATGGATCATGGTTGAATGGAGGAGTGACCTGTGTCAGGCACAGTTTAATGTTGGTTTTGGAGTGAGTCTGATTGGTTGGGTTGGTGGCAAAAAAGTATTTCCACTTCAAGGACTGAGAGAAGGGGAGAATATCTTTAACAAATTAAGCATGACTGGGTGCTGCTATCTCTCCCCCTCCCAATCCCATGCCTCTTCCTTACCCCCACAACCCACCCCAGATTATTGCTCATATCAGATGCAGTCACTGACTAGTCAGGCCACAATGGCCGGAGTCATTGGCCAAGTGTGTGTGTGTGTGTGTGTGTGTCATGCCTGTGTGAATGTGTGTGTGTTTTATTTCTGAAGAAGAACTTTTTGTCCACAAGCTTAAAGTTTACTAGTTTCTTCATTGTGCCTGTCTTTGACTCTACAGTGTCTCCGTGTGGTGAGTAGCAATCTATTCTTATTGTAATATTGTTGTATTTTTTCTGGAACTTTCCATGGTTTGAATTTCATAGCTTCATGCAAATGGAGCAATTTATCAAATTACTAGATGTTGTCAGATGTGCATTGCTGTGATTCAAGCTGGTTTAATGGAAAAATGGAAAAGAGAAAGTACACATTTTTAATATGTATGGAAACTGGATATATGTCCTAACCTTCTTCTCTACCCTTTCTATGTCCACCTACTTCTCTCCTTCTCTCTGTCCGTCTCCTCTTTCCCACTTCTTACACTCACTTCCTCTCACCCCTCTGTCCATCTCCTCTTCTCCTCTCCCTAAACTTGAGCCTTTTATTGCAAACTCAGATTTGTAGTAGTATATATATAATATGTTTATTTATGACAATATTATGAAAAGGATAGACTGCTCTTCACCATATAGCAGAGATGTTGAATCGCAGACGGGCACAAACAAAAATACTGCTAAACAAGTGAGCTTTCAGTCAAAAGACCTTCTTCTAAAGTACACAACACATACACATTCACATAACCACAACTTACTCGCACATGACCTCTGTCTTTGGCCATGAGGCTATGTTATATTTTGTTTTTTCTTAAAACTAAATCTCTATTAATAATGAAACAACAATGTTACATCTCCAATTAATCTAAGTTCTTCACTGGCATTATGCCTCTTCATTCAGAAAGATACAGATTCAGCTGGACCAACTTTTCTCCTGTTCCTCATGGGAATCATCAGAGGACCATCACATTGACAGGTAGATTCCCCATAGTCCTTATTAGCAAACTTATAAATGTGTAAGGTCTTGTGCACAACCACACCTCTTTCATTCAAACTCTCAATTCCAGGCAGGGAGGCAGTGATGCAACAAAGCACAGCAACTGTTGCCATGTCCAACTGCATCTGTATGAAATATACTAAAAGAAAACTCACAGCCTGCAAAAAGTAATAGGAATTTTTGTTTTTCTTAAAGAATCTTTTTTTTATTCCTCAACATCAACTTTGTCCCCTTCCCTGTCAGATATAACATACTTGTGCCAACACTTTTTTTAATCTCAGAAACACTTCTGGAACTGGCAAAATGACACTCTTTCATGGTTTTCTTTAGCCTTGGGAATAGAAATAAGTGGTCAGAAGGTGGGCGGGATGTGCAATATGTGCAGCGGCAAATACAGTGGTTGGGGCAACATAAGGGCTTTGTTTTTGCCAAAATATGATGAACAAGTAGTGAGATGTGAGCAGGAGCATTGTCATGATATAATTTCCATGAGTGGTTTTGCCACAATTCTGGTTGTTTTCTTCAGATTGCTTCATGAAATTGATGCATAACTTCCAGGTAATATTCCTTATTGAGTGTACGGCCATAAGGCAGGCATTCATTGTAATCAAAGGAAACAGTGAGAAGAACCTTCACATCTGATCAAACTTGTTGAACTTTTTTCAGTCTTGACTCTTCAGGTAGTTTCCATTGAGATGCGAGGGCCTTGGTTTTGACACCATCTTTTGTCACTTGTCATAATATTCTGTAAAAGTTCTCAGTCATTATCGACTTCATTCAGCAATTCCTTAGCAATGTTGAGATGATGATATTTTTGGTCAAAATTCAACAATTTCAAAACAAACTTCGCTGCTTCAGGTTTCATGTCCAAAGCATCCAAAAAATTACTTGGTTTGAGTCAAACAATACACAGACATTATCAGCAACCTCTTTGATGGTGATTTGGTGATTTTCTAGAACCATTTTCTTTACTTCTTCCACACTGACATCAGTTATTGATGTGCTAAGGCATCCAAGGCAGTCATCATCTTCAGTGTCTTCTCAACCCTCTTTGGAATGTTTACACCATTTGTAAACTCTTGTCTTACTCATAGTAGATTTGCCGGAGGCCACAGTGAGCACTTGAAATGCAGTGCTGCACTTTATCCCATTTTTAACACAAAATTTAATGAAAATTCCTTGATCCATCTTTTTCAAAAGTAAACACTCACCAAGCACTTGAAAATATGTATAACCTTTTTGACTGTCAACAATAAACTATATACACTCCTGGAAATGGAAAAAAGAACACATTGACACCGGTGTGTCAGACCCAACCATACTTGCTCCGGACACTGCGAGAGGGTTGTACAAGCAATGATCACACGCACGGCACAGCGGACACACCAGGAACCGCGGTGTTGGCCGTCGAATGGCGCTAGCTGCACAGCATTTGTGCACCGCCGCCGTCAGTGTCAGCCAGTTTGCTGTGGCATACGGAGCTCCATCGCAGTCTTTAACACTGGTAGCATGCCGCGACAGCGTGGACGTGAACCGTATGTGCAGTTGACGGACTTTGAGCGAGGGCGTATAGTGGGCATGCGGGAGGCCGGGTGGACGTACCGCCGAATTGCTCAACACGTGGGGTGTGAGGTCTCCATAGTACATCGATGTTGTCGCCAGTGGTCGGCGGAAGGTGCACGTGCCCGTCGACCTGGGACCGGACCGCAGCGACGCACGGATGCACGCCAAGACCGTAGGATCCTACACAGTGCCGTAGGGGACCGCACCGCCACTTCCCAGCAAATTAGGGACACTGTTGCTCCTGGGGTATCGGCGAGGACCATTCGCAACCATCTCCATGAAGCTGGGCTACGGTCCCGCACACCGTTAGGCCGTCTTCCGCTCACGCCCCAACATCGTGCAGCCCGCCTCCAGTGGTGTCGCGACAGGCGTGAATGGAGGGACGAATGGAGACGTGTCATCTTCAGCGATGAGAGTCGCTTCTGCCTTGGTGCCAATGATGGTCGTATGCGTGTTTGGCGCCGTGCAGGTGAGCGCCACAATCAGGACTGCATACAACCGAGGCACACAGGGCCAACACCCGGCATCATGGTGTGGGAAGCGATCTCCTACACTGGCCGTACACCACTGGTGATCGTCGAGGGGACACTGAATAGTGCACGGTACATCCAAACCGTCATCGAACCCATCGTTCTACCATTCCTAGACCGGCAAGGGAACTTGCTGTTCCAACAGGACAATGCACGTCTGCATGTATCCCGTGCCACCCAACGTGCTCTAGAAGGTGTAAGTCAACTACCCTGGCCAGCAAGATCTCCGGATCTGTCCCCCATTGAGCATGTTTGGGACTGGATGAAGCGTCGTCTCACGCGGTCTGCACGTCCAGCACGAACGCTGGTCCAACTGAGGCGCCAGGTGGAAATGGCATGGCAAGCCGTTCCACAGGACTACATCCAGCATCTCTACGATCGTCTCCATGGGAGAATAGCAGCCTGCATTGCTGCGAAAGGTGGATATACACTGTACTAGTGCCGACATTGTGCATGCTCTGTTGCCTGTGTCTATGTGCCTGTGGTTCTGTCAGTGTGATCATGTGATGTATCTGACCCCAGGAGTGTGTCAATAAAGTTTCCCCTTCCTGGGACAATGAATTCACAGTGTTCTTATTTCAATTTCCAGGAGTGTATTCAAAACACCTGAAAACACAAATATACGTCAGGAACATGTGTACCAACAAGACAAAAAGATCTGAAAATCAGATATACAAATTAAATAATTCCCATTACTTTCTGATCACACCCTGTAAAAGGGGATATTTTGTTAGTGAAAGTCTCATGTTTGTTTGTTCAAAATCTGAAATATCCAAAATTTCTTTACCGATTCCTTTGAAATTTTGACACAACATTTCATTTGAGTAAACACATGTTTTTACATGCCTACTGGAGTTCCCCAAGGTATATAAATATAGATATTATGTATATAATATATATACACAGCCAGAAAAAATTTAATGCTCCCTTTCAGAGGTTTACAGTTCACTCAAAATTTATTGTTGCAACAGTGCATATGGAATACATAAAATGATTACATTTAGAGATCAATAGCACAAGCATTCTGAGGTACCATGTGTCAACTCATGCTGCAACAGCCATATTAGTATGCAGTGTAGCCTCCACGGGTGGCAATGCAAGTGCCAACTCTGGCAACCAGTCAATAGTACAGAGAAGAAGGAAATGTGTGTGAAATCTTATGAGACTTAACTGTAAGATCATCAGTCCCTAAGCTTACACACTACTTAACCTAAATTATCCTAATGGAGGACTCGAACCTCCACCGGGACCAGCCGCACAGTCCATGACTGCAGTGCCTTAGACCGCTCAGCTAATCCCGTGCAGCGACCGTACAGAGAGTGACTACTGTCCTGGGATATGTTATGCCACATCTCCTTCATGTAGTTCTGTAAGAGTTGTTGATTGACAACCTGTGTTTGATTGGAGTTAAGTCCAGAGATCATGCTGCCCGGGGAAGTTGCTGCACATCTTGCAGAGCATACTGAGTTTCCAGGGCAGTGTGTGAACAAAATTATCCTGTTGAAACAACTCATCACCTTCTAGTTGCAAGCTCGACAAAAGAACAGTTCTAATAACATTCTGCACATACCGAGCACTGGTTAGCATCCTCTCCAGAAACACCAAAAATGTATGAGAGTAGGAGCTTATTGCACCCCAGACCATAAGGCCTGGAATAGGACCAGTGTGTCTTGGACAAATGCACTCTAAGAGACAACACTCAAAATGTCTGTGTTGTTCATGCAAATGACCATCAAATGCTTATAGGTAGGCTTTGCTTTTATTGTTGAAGACCATGGTGCTCCATTCCATCTTGACACCTCTGATGACACCAGTTGAACCATGCATGTTGATTCCATGGCATGAATGGAAGACAGGCTAAAGGTGTGCATGCCCATAGTTCCACTGCTAATAACCAATTTGCAACGGTTCATGACGACATGTCTGGGTTCATATGTCCTCTTATCTGTGCTGTGGGAGCTGTACAATCTGCCACTGCTGCCCTTACTATACAATGATCCCTGCAGGTTTCTGTGCTTCATGGGTGACCAGAATCTCATCTACAGGTGTGAGACCACTGATACCAACATCATTGCACAACTGACATAACACATCCAATTTATGTGGTAATTCTCCAGAAGGACCATCCTGAAACTCAGAAGGCCACAATTTGATCCCTTTCAATCTCACTCAGTTGGCTGTAGGAACCATGAAGATGGCTCTGTGGCATGGTTGCCTGCATGCTTCACACACGTGCACCACACTGTGTCTTCTGGCTGTGAGCATTCCCTATTAAAGAGCAGACACATAAGGTGCTCTAGTAGCTATGTTACTATGCTGTCTGTTACTGGATGACACTGAAATCATTTTCAGTACATCCACTATCCCCTAGGTGGCATGTGCCATCATTGGATCAAAAACAACATCGTCCTTCCAGTTGTACTAATCTTTTTTTCCAATAGCATACTTATATACTGTCTGGTGCTCCAGTAGGTACATAAGAACATAGGCTTATTTGATTGCCAAGGCACTGATGAAGAACTTAAGGAGATTTAAGATTTTGAACAAATGAACATGAGAGATTTTTGCTAACAACATATACCCTTTAATAATGTGTGTGTGCATACACACACATCCCCCCCCCCCCCCCCTATTCCCCACCACCACCACCACACACGTACACAACATGGCAGGGAGTTTATGAGCTGTTGCTTGAGTAAGAGAATGTGGGGATTCACTATTCACAAAAGGTAAAATAGTGAGGCATCTGGGAGGGGGAAGGCTGCCAGGGCAAAGAAAGGGAGTATTTGGAAGTAGAAAAGGAGAAGCTTGTGGCTCTGATCTGAAGTGGCATAATCATGATTAGTTTCATACATTGGTTTTTGTGACTACTTTGTGTGCCCTACCACCATTTCCACTCCTGTGTCAATCTCTTCATCTCAGAATAGCTCTTACAATGTCCTAAATAATTTGCTACATATATTCCAATCTCTATTTTCCACTGTTATTATTGTGCTATATGTCCTCCTCTCAGTTATTATCTGATGTCTTAACATACCTCATACTGTTCAGTTATTACCCGATATCTTAACAAATCTCATACAGTGCTTCTTCAAATTGTTGTTTTCCACATATTGCTTTCCTCAGGATCTCTGTGGAGAACTACTTCGTTTCTTAACAGTCCAATTCATTTTCAGAATCCTTCAGTAGCACCACATCTCAAATGCTTTGCTCCTTTTCTTTTCTAGTTTTCCCACAGTTCATATTTCACTTCCACACATTGTAAATTCTCACAAATTTGTTTTGCAAATTAAGGCCAGTGTTTGCTACTAGCAGGCTTCTTTTGGCAAGGAATGCTCTCTTTGCTAGTCTGCTTCTTATGTCCTCCTTGCTTCGTCTGTCATCCATTATTTGACTTTCAAGTTAGTAGAACTTTTTCAGTTTGGTTACTATGTGGGCCTTAATATTCATATTAAGTTTTCTACTAGTCAAATTTGTGCTGCTCCTAAATACTTCAGTCTTTCTTTGATCTAATCTCAATCCAGTTTCTGTACTAATTAGACTGTTCATTCTATTCAACAGGTCCTGCAGTTCTTCCTCACTTTTACAGATCATCAACAAATCTTATCATTAATATCATTTCATACAGAAGTTAAGTGCCAACTCTGACTTTTTTTTCCTTTCAAAATAGAGGTTGAACAGCAGAGGAGGAAAAACTCAATCCTGCCTGAAGTATTCAACAGTATCCTACTTCGAATTAAAGTACCATGATAATCATTTCTTTACAGAATACCAAGAACACTCAAAAATATTCAAGAATGTTAAAATAAATTCAGAAACTTTGCAGAACATTCTACAATCTAGAACAAATAATATACATCCTAAAAGAATCAACCTTTAAATACAGCTATATTAAATCATCGTATTCTCAATAAAGCTGTATTTATTTCAGTGAAAGAAAACTTTACTTAGATTCCACCATATTTTGTACTTAATTAGCTTATTCTGTCACAATACTTCCTTATGAACTATTTTTGTCACTCGTTATTTGTTAAGTAGATACAAAAATTCATTGGGTTTCCCGTCCCTAGAGCAAGCGTCATATACCTGACCATGAGAAAAGCATGATTCTTTCAAATTAATACCACAGCATCTTAACTTTTGTCTTTGCACCTTATTTACAGTGATACTAAATGCTGATCTTACTGGAAATTGGAGTTTTTTTTAAACTGAAATGGCAAATTAATATCATCAGGAATGTCATTTCTACAGTTCAGTGTCTGAGACACTGCACTGATGATCTACAGCTGCATTCAGTCAAGAATGAACTCAGAAACTGTGATTGTGGTTCTGTATCAGCTGCAGAATATTTCAGAACAAGTGAACATTTGTGCTGGAGTGGGACTCGGATGTTGCAAGTGGTTGTTTTAACCACTTTGGCCATCCAAGCATGCTGGTAAAGTGAATCTTTCAAATAACCAACCTGAGTAATTTTGAACGATTTTCATATAAATTCCATCCATTAATTCCTTTGGGCTGTTGACAATACTATGCAAATCATTTGCAAGTTCAATTTTGGCCAGTAATACATTCAACTGGTGAGTTCCTTCAGTAATTTGTAAGAATTTTTTGAAAGAATGTTTCATTTCTTCATCATTGGAAAGTTGAGCTCTCGTATTTAATCTTAATTGTACTTTCGTCGCTCGAGGCCAAACAAATGATTTCTTCAAACATGCACTGATTTCATCTGCTGGAGTTGATATTGGAATACCTGGAAGCTTTTGCCAAGAATGTCCAGAACATGTAAGTAATGCATCTGCCACTAATTGTGGTTGACTTCAGTGGTTTCTAACATCTGCAAATCTTCTGGAAGATTCTATAATATTGTGGAATTTTTGGACATTCTAGAAGGAACATTCTGGCAAATCTCTGATACTCTGGTACAATAAGCTGTCCACATTTTGCCACTGCCACTGGAAGCACCTTCTTCCCATCTGGTTCTCACTATTTCCTTATTCCCTCCTCCCCATACCTGTGTTTCCTACTTTACCTTATCCCCTCCTCCCCATACCTCTGTTTCCTACTTGATTTCTTTTTTTTGTGCTCATTACACAACTTTCCTTCTCATGGGTATTTTCTTGTTATTCTATTTCACTTCAAATAAACGTCACCACTGTAATCATTAACTGCCTCTTTCCCTATAGCATTCCAATATATTCTTAGTCTGTGTGTTGCACTTTGTTATTTATTCTATCTCTCTCTCTCCCTCCCTCCCTCCCTCCCTCCCTCCCCTCTCTCCCCTCCTCTTCCACATCTACAGCATTCATAATATAATGGTGTCAACGGGTCAACATGGGAACATGTAGGAGTAATCTGCTGAAGACTCCCATGTTCAACAATGTATGCTGAATGGTGTGCTCCAAAGCACTTATGCCTTTATCAGTATTGCACTTCCTCATCAAATCTGTCATAGATCGTGACCTATCTTACTTTAGAGATTGGGCAAGCCTCCGACCTCCATGTTGTGTGATGAGTTATGGACATCCAACACTTTGAATGAAATTTTCACTGTGCAGCAGAGTGTGCACTGATAAGAAACTTCCCGGCAGATTACAACTGTGTGTCAGCCTGATACTTGAGGTCCTGAGTTCAAGTGTCGGTCTGACATACAGTTTTAATCTGACAGGAAGTTTCACCCAATATCTTGTCTCCTACTTGTGATTTCACCATCTTTCAGCTACTTTCCATATGTTCTCTTGACAGTAGCATGTCAACTGTCAGTCAGCTTTGTGTTTTCTATACACTCATTTCCACATGCCAGGCCATAACAATCTGCCCTTTGTCAAAATTGCTTAAAAAAGTAGGTTCCCCATTTGTGGCAATTTTGCTGCTAGAATAATTCCACACTCATCTCCACTCTGCTTATACACATTCCTTATCATATCAAATGCCCACAATGCCACTACAAAGCATTCAGTCTCTCAGTGAAAAGTGAATATTATATTTTGGTTCATTGGTATATTTCACCTCTGACCATGAATTTTTAATACAATAATGTCATGTTGCAGCTTGGGTCAAAGTTCAGATTAAACTGAATTTCCCTCTGTAACCAGCTCTATAAATTAGTTAAAAAACAAAGGTTTACCAACCAACAGATCATTGAACAGTGAACTGAAGTGAAGTTCAAACCAAATTTTGGGTTGAGAACAGCTTTATTTTACTTTATGAGGACTTATCCTGGAGTTTATAAAAGAACTGAGTATTTTACTGCACAGTGTAACATTTATTGTAATGGATGTTGGTAGTAGATTAAAAGCTGAACATAATATTGCAAAAGACAAAGTTTTTGATTTCAGTTCTCAGACAGAACAAAAATTTAATTCTTGTGCAAGTCTCATTATAATGAAAATTTCACTGTAATTTAGAGATACCAGTCAGTACATTTAATGAAGTGTTGTGTTATACAAATATAAATTTTAGATTCAAAAGATTTCCAGCTCTAAAGAAATTAGAAACTCATGTTGAAGGCAAAGATGATCAGTAACATTTTCTTTCACCTGCATGAAACAGTAGTAGTTTTTAAAAGCTGTTAATTTCTGAGTTACTACTAAGTTTCGAGATTTAAAAAAAAATTCACACCACTATCTGCTGGGAACATTCTAATTCAGAAATAAGTAGAGAACCCAAAAAAGCTTGAGCACAGTACAAAGAGAAAAGGCTCCAAATCCATTTCACATAATACAAAAATTTATACCTTCTTACCAGACAGAAATTACATTGTATATACCATGTACCTATCCAACTGTGAATTAGTAGCTGCTTCAAATTATAATTAATACAAACAGTAGATCATTACAAAGCTATCATGATTACTATAGCACAATGGTGAAGCATAACACTCGAGGAGTCTTCATTTTATTAGAAAGGAGTAATGGTTCAATCTTCATTCAGAGATGCCAATGTAGGTTCTACAACTTGTTCGTAAAGTTTCCTTAATGTAACCTCAGCCGATTTCTCCCCCCACCCTTCCATAATGGTGCACTTTCACTTGCTGATGAAACTAGATACTGTTCTATCTTGTGATACAATAAACATCAGTGCTTTTTCACTAAATTATATACTACTACAACATAGTCTCCAATGACCAACAACAAAACTTGACTTCATAAGCAAGTGATTTCAAGGCTGAAGCCATCTATGCAGACAGTCTTCTTGAAACACCCTTGATGTTAAGCAATCATCACCTTATAGGAAAAAGTTGAACTCTTGATTAAAGTGTGTGAATAGACTAACTAGATACACACAAATGTATGTTGTGGTACATCCATACATGTAATTCACACAGTGACATGCAGCACATGAAAATTTTTGAGCACCTCCTTTCAGTAATATTGTGCTATTAATCCTCTGTCAAGAGGCATGGTAATTAAGTGAACAATGCTTTCACACTGCAAAATGCTTCTGTCATGCTTTACAGCACGAGAAAATAAGACATGGAAAATTATATTTTTTGTAATAGTGAAGTCCTGTACTACAAGTCAGTATCTGGATTACTTGCCTGTAGGATAGCCACATCAGGATCATGAAACCAAGATGGTCGTATAAGGGGCAGTCCACTTTCTACTGAATCAGCCAAGTAGGAATACAGATAGGGCATCAGTCGATATCGCATTTCCATAGCACTTTGCATTATTGAAAGTGTATTGTTATTACCAAGTGTTGCATTCAGAAGATCCCTGAAATGAAAGAATATAATAAGATCAAGCTAATATCCTCAGTGATTATGTCGATGATGGAGATAATTAATGTTCAGCACTTACTACATGTAGCAACAGATTCTGTCTATGTGGACTACCAGGGTATCTAAAATGGTCTGACATCCCTTTTGCATGAATACAGTCTTGCCTTCATGCCAGAAATAACGTCATCATCTGCCACTGGAACTGTTTTACAGCAACTGAGTGATATCAGTGGCAGCCCCTTACATTCTCTAACAATAATCTGTCATCCTTGCAAAAGAACTGTTCAGAATCTGAGAGAACTGTATGCAACCTGTGGTTTCATCAAAAAGTTTCGACATTCGACTAAATCTCAAAAATTTACACTCACTTGAAGGATAACAATTTACACTTTGTGCCATCCAGAAGACAGTAATTTTCACCCTATCACCACATCAGGTATGACATGCCAATTGTATCTCACTGTACAATGGATATAGTACACATCAACATTGTACAAAATGCTCCAGAAGATGCCTTCTCTTGGATCAAAACAATAATAAAAGAAATGGATTTTGAAGCTCTTACCAATGCTCAGGCTATAAATAATAAACCAAAGTCATTCCTAATTGCTATCTCTGTTGTGGAACTATAACCAATCAAAATTCCTCATATGAACTCAGAAGTGTATTGGAATGTTTAATTACAAAAACTTGCTCATATGTCACATCTAAGTCTAAACCGAAGGCCTTCTCTTTGATTCATCAATCCTACAATTTATGAGAATATTTGGACAATATTAATGCTTTCTTTGAAGCATTAGATAAAAACAGCAGCTAAACAGTTTAAGGGGAGAGGTTGTGTCCCTTTTCAAAGTGCCTATTTTTTCTCATATAATATTTAAAGTAATCTAGAAGTAATTCCCATAATTATCAGTTGTGTAGAGTAGCACCAGTAATAATTTATTGTTAGTATACTTTACAGAAACAGCCTGCAGTGACTGCTTCACTGTCACAACTGTATGTCTTGTACAGGCTATAATATTAATGGTTTAATATGGTGCTGAATAAAGATCATGAGTTGTTAGTTCCACAAATAAATACAGGGTGGAGTAGAGGAAATGCATTTTTCCACTTCTGAATAGTTGAAACATGGCTTATTTTAAGAAGTCTTGCGTTCAGGACTAGTGCTTTTATTGCATTTTTGAAATTATGTCCTTAATTAGGTTCAGAAAATAAGAATCCCCTCCTGAAAGTTACACATGGCTTTCTCCAACATTACATTTAGCACAGCTTCAATTTTATGGTGAATGGAAAACTTGAGGTCATCAACTGTGTGGGCTTGTTCACAAATACTCTTGATTTCAAGTAGTTCCATTAAAGAAGACTCATATCTGTAGAAGGGGTGAGTATGGGGCCAAGGAAGATGACCATATCGTGAAATGAAATGTCCTGAGAACTTTTGTTGAATCACATCCATGGATGCTCTTGCCATGTGGACTGTGGCACCACCCTGTTGGAACCACATTTCTCTCATGTTAACCCGATGCCTTTCAAATTATGGACAAAGAAACTTGTTTAACATTTTGATGTAGCATGCTGAAATCACAGTAATTGTGATTCCTTCCTTTTCAAAAAAGTAAGGTCCAAAAATCACTATCTTGGAGATACTGCACCATGCTGTTACTTTTGAGCTGTGGAGTGGTTTTTGGCAGAGTTCCTGTGCGTTATTTGGTAGCCAGTACCAACAGTTCTATACAGCAACTTAACCATCCAGATGAAAATCAGCTTCAACACCCATGAATACTGGGACAACTGCATGTTCTATATGAATGGTGTCCATTATGCCTCAAAATTCTCCAAGTAGCACAAAATCCATTTCACTAAGCTGCTAGACAATCATTTTTTGCACAGGTGAAATTAGAGACCATCATGAAAGATGTGATGAAGCAAATGATGTGACGCATCCAGCAATACAGTCTTTTGCCTAATGGATCATTTTGGATTAGCAAGAAGTGCCGTTTCACTATGTGTATATTTCTTGGAGTTTGATCTGAATGGGGAAGATCAGGTGGCTTCTTCTTCATCTCATATCCAGTACTTCTAAATGTTGCAATGCAGTGAAGTACAGTGTTTCAAATTGGGACTGCATCTCGGTGTCCAAACTAAAATTTTTGATGGAAAAGATGTTGAACATTGACCACAGAATAATTGATTCTAAGTTCTTTTAGATGAAACCAGGGGCAGTGGCAAAGGGGGAGGGATATGGGGGCTATAGCCCCCCCCCCCATTCTAATGGAGTATCATATTACACTGGATAGTATTGCTCATCAGTGTGGGATCCGTACCAGATCGGGTTGACAGAGGAGATAGAGAAGATCCAAAGAAGAGCAGTGCATTTCATCACAGGGTTATTTGGTAAGCGTGATAGCATTGCGGAGAATGTTTAGCAAACTCAAGTGCAGACTCTGCAAGAGAGGCACTCTGCATTGGGGTGTAGCTTGCTGTCCAGGTTTCGAGAGGGTGTGTTTCTGGATGAGGTATCGAATATATTGCTTCCTCCTACTTATACCTCCCAAGGAGATCACAAATGTAAAGTTAGAGAGATTCGAGAATGCATGGAGGGTTTCCAGCTGTCGTTCTTCCCACAAACCATATGCAACTGGAACAGAAAAGGGAGGTAATGACAGTGGCACATAAAGTGCCCTCTGCCACACACCGTTGGGTGGCTTGCGGAGTATAAATGTAGATGTAGTAGATGTAGAATTGCTCAACCACGAACACACCATGCTGTACACTCCAATACTCCTTAATGAAACTACATTATCTGAGCTGTCTGCCAACAGTCACTCAAGGTCAATATACCACTTGTCACCGAGTACTAGCAGGGGGGCGGGGTGTTACTCCACCCTGTATAACAACGATGCTCTGTCAACAATGTCTTATGATTAGTCATGAGAACTACAGATCTACAGATTAGAATGCACTGCTACTGCAAAAAATGTGTTATCAAAGGAATAATGTGTTGTAACTGTGAACAGTGTGCTATTTTAAGTGTGCAAATGACAGTCAAAAGAAGAAAATCTGGTTCTGTTTGAACTACCTCAAAGACAGTTTAAGCCATAAACTACACAGTAATGACTGTGAAGTTGAAATTATCCCAGTTCTTTTAGACGAAACCAGGGGCAGTGGCAAGGGGGGAGGGATATGGGGGCTATAGCCCCCCCTCCTCCTTCCAATGGAGTATCATATTACACTGGATAAAATGACTTCAGATATCTACAAATATATTACTCCAACAGATGCAATCCTTTTTTTATATAATTATCTAGCAATATAGGTTGCAATGTATTTCAAACACAATTTAACAAAAGAATAAGAGCAGCAAATAGCTTACTATCTAAACCAATAAATATCATTTAACATAAAATGGGCGTATTATCTGGGGACATGACATTGTTCACGTCTGGTGAGAATTTGCTAGTAGTTTTTGGATAAAAATAGATAGCTGAGAACAGTAGCTGCTAGCCAAAGCTAATTAAATATATGTAAACAGCTCAAAGACTGAGAAAATTTAATCTAATGGAACAAATAAAAGAGAATCAAAGTGTTAAACTATTGTGTCCCATAAGAGACCAAAGGCTCTCATGGTCTGAACACACAAAGTATCTAATCAAAAATTTGTACACGTACCTCTCCTTTTATACAAACTAAGAAATTATGGTATCAAAAATATATTGCTTCTGTTAATATGCCTTCTTTCATGACAGTGGCAGTACGGTGTTCTATTACAGGGAAACTCGTCAGGTTCAAGTTATATATTCAGATGGAACAAAAAAGCAATCAGACATATCTGGGTCTCCAAGAATTCCATAAAAACCATTACAAAGGACTCTAAGCCTGTCTGTCTGTGTGTGTGTGTGTGTGTGTGTGTGTGTGTGTGTAAAAAAATTGTAAAATATATGTCAAAGATAAATTGAGATCAAATGTACAAGGATCTTTCAGTAAATAAACCTCCTATTATTTTTTTACAGCCATAATATGTATGAGAACATCATTTTAGTTGCTTCAAATTCGAGATTTCTTCTGCATGTTGAAATGTTCCCCTTTGTTAATGATTAATCTTCTCATGATCTTGGCTTTTCTCTTACATTGTGGTTACTGAGTATTATTTAGCTCACCTTTAGTTTTGACCATGGATCAATAGTGTAAATCAATATTATGATTCTCAACAATGTAGGAAAAGACAGATTGCTACTTACCATAAAGAAGACACGTTAAGTTGCAGGCAGGCACAATTAAAAGACACTTGCATAAAGCTTTCAGCCACAGCCTTCATCAACATTCATATACACAAGCAAGCACACCTCATGCACAGCATCTTGGGCCAGAATGCTGGCATACTGGCCACAGATGCTGGAGTTGACAGTCATGTATGCATGAGGTATGCTTGCTTGTGTGTATGAATCATGTGTGTTTGTCTTTTGTTGATGAAGGCTGTGGCTGAAAGCTTTATGCAAGTGCCCTTTAATTGTGCCTGTCTGCAACTTAACATTCAGTCTTTTCCGGCCCAAGATGCTGGAGTTGGCAGTCACATGTGCACGAGGTGTGCTTGCTTGTGTGTACAAATGGTGTGTGTTTCTCTTTTGTAGATGAAGGCTGTGGCTCAAAGCTTTGTGCAAGTGTCTTTTAATTGTGCCTGTCTGCAACTTACTGTGTCTTCTTTATGGTAAGTAGCAATATGTCTTTTCCTACATTGTTGATATTCCTACATGGGGTTTCCATTGTTTGATTTAACTAGGCTTCTCAGATATATGTGCCATATATTCTTGAATGGTGATGGAATAACTCTTCAAAATGTTAACTAGAGAGATCTAAATTTTACAACAGAGTGAATATATATCAAACTATACTTTTGTTTCTTTTTTATCACTTTTTCTTACTGATATCCATGGTTTTTGCTGCAGGGCCAATGCATTTCTCTGACCTGGGACTATGACCCATGGCGCATGCACAAACAATCCCACAAGTACTGCCACTTGGGTAGTTAATGTGATCATAATCCCATCTCAAAGACACATGTAGTCCTTTGTGACTACTTGCCACATGCAAATGTTTACCACAAACATGCACAATAGTCTGCTCTCCTAAACATTAAATTATTATGTCATTTGAAAGCATGTGAGCAGCATTCATCAGCAAGGTAGGCATAGGGTTACACATCACTTTTCTGGACTGTAACACCACAACTTGTGTGAAGTTTCCAACAATGCTGACATATGGTACAGCTGTAGTGAATGTTCAAACAGGTGTCTATGCAAGACACAGGTTACAAGCAATATCCTGTAATTTAATTCTTGGTTGTGGAAAATAAACTGTGATGAACATCCATAAATGTTTGTGTGCAATGTATGGTAATTATGCAGTTGATAAGCATACTATTGTGTGACTGGTATAGAGAGTCAGGAAGTATAGAAATTGAGTTGGCCTCCAGCCAGAACTACTGACATGATGAACTGTGTGGAAGCCATTGTTCATGCAGACCGGCACATAACTCAGTAGATGGCTTTGCAACCATCAGTGAGCATTGGAAGTATGCAGTGATTGATACTCTTGGATATTCACAGTTGCACTCAAGAAAGGTTCCATGAAAACTCACAACAGAACACAAGATTGGAAGGTAGGCCATTTCATCTGAACTGATATATCAGTTAGAAGCCAATGGAGTGGCTTTTCCATCAGACGTCATTACAGTTGGCAAAACCTGGGTGCACCACTATGAGCTGGAAACAAAAAGGCAGTCTCTGGAGTGGTTCCACCCCCAAACAACAAAAAAGGGGAAATTCAAGGCAGTTCCCTCTACTGGGAAAATCATAACTGTAGTCTTTTGGAGTAGGAATGGTGTTATTTCATGGATGAGTTGCCACAATGGTCAATCATTAATTGGGAGGCATATGTGAAGGCTCAAGAACCATTTCCATCATGTTCAGTCTGACAAGAATCCAAAAGAAATCTTGCACCAACAAGACAATGCATGTCCACATGTCTCAGAAGCTGGGAACAAATCACCAAATTAGGTTGGACACCATTGCCTCATCCATCCCATAGCCCTGGTGCTCTTGGACATCCATCTGTTTGGGCCATGATGGGACACATTTTAAAGATTATGAGAGTTAATCCATGTAGTGAAACCATGGCTACAAACAGAGGACACGAGCTTTTACAAACAGGGAACACACTCTCTTACACAATGCTGTCATAAAATCATAGAACATGATGCAGACTGTGTAGAAAAATAGAACTTATAAGAGAAATGTTGACTGATATTATCACCAAATTGTAACTCTTAAGAACAAATATGCACTGAAAAAATTGTGGTTTTTTATAAGTAATACATACCATTTTCAATACTGTCAGTCATACACAAGAGCCATAAATATCTGAGCTCAAAGTTAGACAACAAACTGCCAAAAATAGTAAAAAAACCTTCCTTTCAGTAAATTCAAGCACATATTAGACACTTGGATTAAAATAAGAGCATATTATTTGGTTGAAGAACTCCTTCAAAGCAATTTGAATAATATAAATAGTGAGCAAAAACCTCTAATTCTAGCAGATAAGTCTACTGTGTATTGGTTACCTACTCAAATAATATGTAGATACATACTGGAAATCTGGAAAGCAGTGTGGTCTACCTGATCAAATGCACAGCCTGACAAAAAAGGTGAACTACCCATAAGACACGGCCAGATGTCACATTAACTTTGTACACATGCACATCATCAGTGGGTATGTAAATGATTAGAGTTTCAATTATTTATGACAGTTGGAATGAACACAAGAGTTCATTATTGTTGTTTGTGTTTGATGTTGTTACTAGGTGTGTTATGGTATATAAGGCATGTGAAAGGCCTCAGATGTTGAGTAATCACTGTGAAGGACATGGAGGCATTGCATATGCATGTGAGACAGTGTTATCAGGACCTTACAGTCTGGAAGGCGCCTCACTGTGGGTCTCCATTTCATCAGCTGGTCAAATTGTACAATATCTAGATTTGAGGGGCATTCAAATGTGACAGCTGTCTGATGTTGAATTGCATGGAATGTGAGGGCAAGCATACTCGTTCTTCAGGTAGACCAAGTCTGACCACCAAAAGGTAGTATCTCTGTATTTTGGACATTGTAACCCCTTTGTATATGCACCTACCATTTGAGAACAAGTAATGGTCTCCCTGCAATATTCTCTGTCATCTTGCACCACCAGTTGCAAACTAGCAGCAGTCGGACCAGGGAATTCGCATTCAACGTGTAGGCTGCCATTAACATCTCGACACAAACAGTTGAGGTTGGAGTGTTACAGTGGCCAGTAAGCATGTACTGGTGATGAATGGCATTGTATTGTGTTCAGCAATGAATCATGATTCTGCACTGTCCTGGAGGACCACTGTTGTCGAGTATGAGAATGACCTCGAGAGTAGTCCCATTCTTATAATGTTTTGGAGAGGCACCACAGTGTTACTACTGGTGGCAAGGTGTGGGGAGCCATCAGCTATGACTTCACATCACAGATGGTAGTGATTGAGGGAACTCTGGCAGCATAAAGATATATCACAGACATCCTACATCTTCATGTGTTTTCACCTTATGCACCAGTAGCATGGTGTCATTTTTCAACAGGACAATGCTTGTCCACACATGGAGTATGAGCTATCTGCATGATTTGAGATAGTCACATGGCCATCAAGATCCCCATATTTGTTGCTGATAGAAAATGTTTGGGACCAGCTTGAACATCAACTCCATCCCTGAGCCAGTATCCAGGACATCAAAGACCAACGACAAAATTATAGGCCAACTTGTCTCAGGAGAGGGTACAACAACCAAATCAGTGTATACGTGCAGGCCAGAGGGAGTGTAGTGTGAATCTGATAAGTGGGCTCATACTTCCAAGTTGTAAATTTGACACTCAATTTTGTAATCACTGAAAGAATATCACATACTGTACCCCATCAATCTGTGAAGTTTCATTTGGTTTCCAAGTCCCCTTTATGGGTACTTCATTTTCTTTGCCAGGCAACATATATGGGGAGGCATATATTACTTGTAAACATATATTACTGGTGTTGGAGTCTTGAATCGAAAGACTGGTCTGATGCAGCTCTCCATGCTACTCCATTTTGTTCAAGCCTCTTCATGTCTGAATAACTACTGCATCCTGCATACTGCTTACTGTATCCATGAGTTGGTCACCTCCACAGTTCTTATCCCCCACACTTCCCTCCTGCTATTTCTCAGGTAGCAAGATGAGAACATCTAGGAAAACCAGAATGAGCCCATGGTGCTCACAAAAACACAGTGTATCGACCTAATGGGTGAGCAGAGAATCTGATAGCACAAGATGAGAACATCTAGGAAAACCAGAATGAGCCCATGGTGCTCACAAAAACACAGTGTATCAACCTAATGGGTGAGCAGAGAATCTGATAGCAAGGTCAGGGACAGACAAAGAATTATCAGAGCATGACATTGTGAAGAATTCACAAAATGAATGCAAGCAAGCACAAGCCAAATAAACAAGAATCTGGGTTAATGTTAGCATGCACCTGACTTTGGATTCCACGTGGTAGTACCAGGAATGTTTCAATTTTAAAGGCACTATCCATTGTATGTGACACTCGCACTGTTTATGATGGGGTCATAGATCACTCCAACTCTTGACCACAAATAACTTCTTGTACAACATATAGGAGTCTGGCAAGGATATCAAACCAGCATTACCAAACTGACAATTTGTTGGTGCCTCAGGATGTCTCCTATCAATTGACCCCTTCTTTCAGTCAAGTTTGGCCATAAATTTCTTTTTTCCCCAATTTGATTCAATATCTCCTCATTAGTTACTTGATCTTTGCACCTAATCTTCACCATTCTTCCGTAGTACCACATTTCAAAAGCTTCTGTTCTCCTCATGTCTAAGCTGCTTAACATCCATGACTCACTTATGTGTAAGGCTATACTACATACAAATATCTCCAGAAAAGATTTCCTCACACTTAAATTTATATTAGACATTAACAATTTCTTCATTTACAGAAATGCTTATCCTGCTATAGTCACCCAACATTTTATATCCTCTCTACTTTGGCCATCAGCTGTTACTTTTGCTGTACAAATACCAAAACGCATTTACTACTTTTACTGTTTGATTTCCTAATCTGTTCCTTTTTCAGCATCACCTGATTTAAAGTAACTACATTCCATTACCGTTGGTTCACTTTTTTTGATATTTATCTTGTAACCTCTTTCAAGGTGCTACCCATTCAACTGCTCTTCCACGCCCTCTGCTGTCTACATCTACATCTACACCTACATCTATACTCTGCAAGCCACCTTACGGTGTGTGGTGGAGGGTACTTATTGTACCACTATCTGATCCCCCCTTCCCTGTTCCATTCACGAATTGTGCGTGGGAAGAACGACTGCTTGTAAGTCTCCGTATTTGCTCTAATTTCTCGGATCTTTTCGTTGTGATCATTACGCGAGATATATGTGGGCAGTAGTAATATGTTGCCCATCTCTTCCCGGAATGTGCTCTCTCGTAATTTCGATAATAAACCTCTCCGTATTGCGTAACATCTTTCTTGAAGTGTCCGCCACTGGAGCTTGTTCAGCATCTCCGTAACGCTCTCGTGCTGACTAAATGTCCCCATGACAAATCGCGCTGCTTTTCGCTGGATCATGTCTATCTCTTCTATTAATCCAACCTGGTAAGGGTCCCATACTGATGAGCAATACTCAAGAATCGGACAAACAAGCGTTTTGTAAGCTACTTCTTTCGTCGATGAGTCACATTTTCTTAGAATTCTTCCTATGAATCTCAACCTGGCGCCTGCTTTTCCCACTATTTGTTTTATGTGATCATTCCACTTCAGATCGCTCTGGATAGTAACTCCTACGTATTTTACGGTCGTTACCGCTTCCAATGATTTACTACCTATGGCATAATCGTACTGGAATGGATTTCTGCCCCTATGTATGCGCATTATATTACATTTATCTACGTTTAGGGAAAGCTGCCAGCTGTCGCACCATGCATTAATCCTCTGCAGGTCCCCCTGGAGTACGTACGAGTCTTCTGATGTTGCTACTTTCTTGTAGACAACCGTGTCATCTGCAAATAGCCTCACGGAGCTACCGATGTTGTCAACTAAGTCATTTATGTATATTGTAAACAATAAAGGTCCTATCACGCTTCCCTGCGGTACTCCCGAAATTACCTCTACATCTGCAGATTTTGAACCGTTAAGAATGACATGTTGTGTTCTTTCTTCTAGGAAATCCTGAATCCAATCACAAACCTGGTCCGATATTCCGTAAGCTCGTATTTTTTTCACTAAACGTAAGTGCGGAACCGTATCAAATGCCTTCCTGAAGTCCAGGAATACGGCATCAATCTGCTCGCCAGTGTCTACGGCACTGTGAATTTCTTGGGCAAATAGGGCGAGCTGAGTTTCACATGATCTCTGTTTGCGGAATCCATGTTGGTTATGATGAAGGAGATTTGTATTATCTAAGAACGTCATAATACGAGAACACAAAACATGTTCCATTATTCTACAACAGATTGACGTAAGCGAAATAGGCCTATAATTATTCGCATCTGATTTATGACCCTTCTTGAAAATGGGAATGACCTGCGCTTTCTTCCAGTTGCTAGGTACTTTACGTTCTTCCAGCGATCTACGATAAATTGCTGATAGAAAGGGGGCAAGTTCTTTAGCATAATCACTGTAGAATCTTAAGGGTATCTCGTCTGGTCCGGATGCTTTTCCGCTACTAAGTGATAGCAGTTGTTTTTCAATTCCGATATCGTTTATTTCAATATTTTCCATTTTGGCGTCCGTGCGACGGCTGAAGTCAGGGACCGTGTTACGATTTTCCGCAGTGAAACAGTTTCGGAACACTGAATTCAGTATTTCTGCCTTTCTTCGGTCGTCCTCTGTTTCGGTGCCATCGTGGTCAACGAGTGACTGAATAGGGGATTTAGATCCGCTTACCGATTTTACATATGACCAAAACTTTTTAGGGTTCTTGTTTAGATTGTTTGCCAATGTTTTATGTTCGAATTCGTTGAATGCTTCTCTCATTGCTCTCTTTACGCTCTTTTTCGCTTCGTTCAGCTTTTCCTTATCAGCTATGATTCGACTACTCTTAAACCTATGATGAAGCTTTCTTTGTTTCCGTAGTACCTTTCGTACATGATTGTTATACCACGGTGGATCTTTCCCCTCGCTTTGGACCTTAGTCGGTACGAACTTATCTAAGGCGTACTGGACGATGTTCCTGAATTTTTTCCATTTTTGTTCCACATCCTCTTCCTCAGAAATGAACGTTTGATGGTGGTCACTCAGATATTCTGCGATTTGTGCCCTATCACCCTTGTTAAGCAAATATATTTTCCTTCCTTTCTTGGCATTTCTTATTACACTTGTAGTCATTGATGCAACCACTGACTTATGATCACTGATACCCTCTTCTACATTCACGGAGTCGAAAAGTTCCGGTCTATTTGTTGCTATGAGGTCTAAAACGTTAGCTTCACGAGTTGGTTCTCTAACTATCTGCTCGAAGTAATTCTCGGACAAGGCAGTCAGGATAATGTCACAAGAGTCTCTGTCCCTGGCTCCAGTTCTGATTGTGTGACTATCCCATTCTATACCTGGTAGATTGAAGTCTCCCCCTATTACAATAGTATGATCACGAAACTTCTTCACGACGTTCTGCAGGTTCTCTCTGAGGCGCTCAACTACTACGGTTGCTGATGCAGGTGGTCTATAGAAGCATCCGACTATCATATCTGACCCACCTTTGATACTTAACTTAACCCAGATTATTTCACATTCGCATTCGCTAATAACTTCACTGGATATTATTGAATTCTTTACTGCTATAAATACTCCTCCACCATTGGCGTTTATCCTATCCTTGCGGTATATATTCCATTCTGTGTCTAGGATTTCGTTACTGTTCACTTCCGGTTTTAACCAACTTTCCGTTCCTAATACTATATGCACACTATTTCCTTCAATAAGAGATACTAATTCAGGAACCTTGCCCTGGATACTCCTGCAGTTTACCAATATTACGTTAACTTTTCCTGTTTTTGGTCTCTGAGGACGGACGTTCTTTATCAACGATGATAATGTCCTCTCTGGTAAGCCGTCAGGTATTTTATCGTTTCGCCCAAGGGGGGGTCCCTCTAACCTAAAAAACCCCTGTGTGCACGCCACACGTACTCTGCTACCCTAGTAGCTGCTTCCGGTGTGTAGTGCACGCCTGACCTGTCTAGGGGGGCCCTACAATTCTCCACCCAATAACGGAGGTCGATGAATTTGCAACCATTATAGTCGCAGAGTCGTCTGAGCCTCTGTTTAGACCCTCCACACGGCTCCAAACCAGAGGACCACGATCGACTCTGGGCACTATGCTGCAGATATTAAGCTCAGCTTGCACTCCGCGTGCGATGCTGGTTGTCTTCACCAAATCAGCCAGCCGCCGGAAGGAACCAAGGATGGCCTCAGAACCCAAGCGGCAGGCGTCATTCGTTCCGACATGTGCTACTATCTGCAGCCGGTCACACCCAGTGCGTTCAATAGCTGCCGGAAGGGCCTCCTCCACATTACGGACGAGAACCCCCAGCAAGCACACCGAGTGCACACTGGCATTCTTCCCCGACCTACCCGCTATTCTCCTAAGGGGCTCCATAACCCGCCTAACGTTGGAGCTCCCTATAACTAATAGGTCCGCCCTCTGTGACTGTCAGGACCTTGCCGGAGAATCGGCCACTGGCCCAACAGGCGAGGCATCCTGTGGTGGCTCGGAAACGATGTCATCACCACTAGGAAGCACCCCGTACCTGTTGGAAAGGGGTAAGGCAGCTGCCACGCGGCCAGATCCCACCTTCACCTTTCGGCCAGGCACGCGCGAGCCCACCACTGTCCGCCATTCACCCTGGAGTGATGGCTGACCGGTAAGATGCTCACTGCCGGAAGACGCAGCGACATCAGGGGTTCCATGTGATTCCAAGGCCACCGAAGTAGGCACAGGTCTCACCACAGTTGCCCCAATGCCACTACGAGCCGACGCCTGCGCCTTGAGCTCGATGAGCCTAACAGACAAAGCCTCCACCTGCCCCCGAAGAATGGCCAATTCTCCTTGCGTCCGCTCACAACAACCACAGTCCCTACACATGACTATGTTTACCCTACTCTATACGGTGACAAATTCCCAAGATAATCTTCTGATGAGCTACTCTGATAATCAAGAAACACTCACTGAAATACGAGACGCGAAAACTACACTAGGTTTTCCCAGAAAAACTATTTAAAAGCTAAGCGCAGCAAATAAGTACAAAAACGCTTTATACAAACAGTACTCGCTGCTGCTGGTGCTCTCGCTCTGGCTGTCACAAGACAACTGCTGATTCAAGTGACTAGTGGCTAACGGCCGCGAAACAAACAAAAGACGGTTTTAGGGCGCTTTCTGTTCTAAACGATCAAGAAAACACTAAGAAATCTAACACGAAAACTACGTAAAGTTTTATCAAGAACTGTTAGTTACTATGCAGAGCAGATAAACACAAATAGAATCCCTTCCTTAGTGGAAGGTCGTAAACAAAATGCAAAATAAACGCTTTATACAAACAGCACTCGCTGCTGCTGGTGCTTTCGCTCTGGCTGTCACAAGACAACTGCTGATTCAAGTGACTAGTGGCTAACTTACAGAATTACAATATCATCAGCAAGCATCAAATTTTTTCTTCTCCCTTTACTCTAATTTGCTCTACAAATAGCTCCTTGGTTTGCTTTGCTGCTTGCTCCATGTACAGGCTGAATAACATTGGAGATAGGTTACAGCTGTGTGTGTCTCTCTCTTTTCTGAGCTACTGATTGGCTTTCACGTTCTCCATTTATTATAACTAGAGTCTGATATACCTTTGGCTGCCTGTATTTTATCCCTGCTACTTTTAGAATTTCAAAAAGTGTATTCCAGGCAACGTTCTCAAAAGCTTTCTCTAAAACTACAAATACTATAAACAGATTTTCCTTTCTTTAACCTATATTCTATGATAAGTTGTAATGTCCATATTACCTTGTGGCTTCCTACATTTCACCAGAAGTCAAACTGATCTGCAGCAACGTTGGCTTCTACCAGATTTTCCACCTTCTATAAATAATGTGCAACCATAATTCATTAAACTAATGGTTTGGTAGCATTCATAGCTATCAGTACCTACCCTCTTTGTAACTGGAATTACTAGATTCTTCATGAAGTTTGAGAGTATTTTGTCCCTCCTATACACCAGGCAGAATAGCTTTGTCTTGGCTTTCTGTCCTAAGGATCTCAATAATTCTGGGAGAGTGTCATTGACATGGGAGGTTCATACAGGCATACCATTGTTTGACCATCACACCCAGACTCCTGTATGGAGGACATAGTAATAGGCATTTTTAGTGTAGAGAACTGAAAGAGTTGAAAACAAATAAGTCACAAACTCCAGATGGAACCTTAGTTTGGCTGTACAGAGTGCACTCTATGGTTCTGACCCCTTACTTAGCTTGCATTTATCATGAATCTCTTGCCCAGCACAAAGTCCAAACAGACTGGAAGAAAGTGCAGGTGACTCCTGTTCGTAAGAAGGGCAAAAGAACATAACCACTTAATAACTCTTTGCTGCTGAATTCTTGAGCATAGTCTGTTTGAATATAGTAAATTCCCCTCAGACAGAAAAGCTTCTACCCACAAATCAATGTGGATTTAGAAAGCATCATTTCTACAAAATGCAGCTTGCCCTTTTCTCACAAAATCCTTTGAACCATGGATGAAGAGCAACAGGCAGGTTCCATGTCCCTATATTTCTGGAAAGCATTTCACATGATGCCCAATTGCGGACTGTTAACAAATGTCCAAGCATACAGGACAGATTTCCAGATATGTGAGTGTCTTGAAGACTGCTAAAATACTAGAACCCAGTATATTGTTCTGGACAGTGCACGTTCATCAGAGACAAGGATATTGTCAGGAGTGCCCCAGCGACTTGTGATAGAACTGCTCTTGTTCTCTACATGCATAAATTATCTGACAGATAAGGTGAGAAGCAATCTCTGACTGTTAGCTGGTGGTGCTGTAGTACATGGGAAAGTATCATCATTGAGTGACTGTAGGATGATACAGTATGACTCAGGCAGAATCTCTGTGTGTTGTGATGAATGTCAGCATGCAAATTAATGCAGATGAGTGGGAAAAACCATCCTTCAATATTTGAATACAATACATCTAGGCATAACATTGCAAAGCAATATGAAATGGAGCACCCTGGTAAGGATGGTAAAAGCAAAGGCGAATGGTTGATTTCAGTTCATCGGGAGGATTCTATGTAAGTGTAGCCCATCTGTGCAGGAGGCCACACGCAGAACACTTGTGCAACCCATTCTTGAGTACTTCTCACCTGTTTGGGATCCCCATCAGTTTGGATTAAAGGTAGACACTGAAGCAATTCCGATGTGTGCTGCTAGATTTGCTATTGGTAGGTTCAATCTGCTTGTAGGTGTTACGGAGATGCTTTGTAAACTCAAATGGGCGTGCCTGGCAGAAAGACGGTGTTCTTTTTGTGAAACAGTATCCATAAAATTTAGAGTACTGGTATTTTCAGCTGACTGCAGAACAGTTCTACTGCTGCCAGTGTACCTTCTACATAAGGACCACAATGAAAAGATTAGAGAAATTAGGACTCGTACAGAGGCATATAGACAGTCATGTTTCCCTCACACAACTTGTGAGTGGAACAGGAAAGGAAATGACTGTAGTTTGCAACAGCATTAATGGTCTCTAGCCTTGCATCTTATAAAGAATGCTTCATTGTCATCTCATCTGAAAGTACACAGACAGTAGCTACATTATGGACAGCTGCAATAGCAAAGTTTAACCTAACAGTCTGGTTCATTGTGTCTTCCTTACAAGCATGAGCTACATGTTATAGAATGGACTGTGTATTCAGTACTTCTCAGCCATAATGACATGAAGAGAAACTAGTGAGACAGAGCCTCACTTGTTTTTTGGCCACAGTTTGTCAGTGTCCATTCATGTGGACAAACAGCTTGTTGGTTGTCATGCCTACATAGAATGCAGCACACTAGTTGCAGCTTAGCTTGTGTATAGGTGTATGGGTGAGCCAGATCCCAGTCCCACATACTGATCCTGCGTTGTTGCTTGGCTCATGAAATCCCCCCTAATGGCCTTACCATCAAAGTACCCATCTCTGGTTGCCACCCCTCCTTCCACAATGACCTCCACCTGTTCAGATTCTGCCAATCCTTAGCCCTCACCAACATAGTCCTGCAAAACCATATCAATCAAGCCCAATCCTCCTTGCAGTATCTTCTCTCCATCCACAAAATTCTCCTGCTATGTAATCCCAAATGCCTGGAACCCATAATACACATTCAAACTCTTGCCCTGCAGGAACTTGAGCAACATGCACAATGTCACCTCATAAAACTCTACATCCTGCTCACTTCCTACTCCTGCCTCAGAGTACCACTGTCCACCACTTCTATAACAACCTCCAAACCTCCCCCACGCTCCCTCATAGCTGACAAACCCTGTCTCGCAGACCTACTGCACTTACCCCACCCTGCAAAATTCCCTCCACCCACCATGCAGAACCCAGAACCTAAACAGACCCGCAACACATTTATGAACCTTTCCTCCAGAAGCCTTAGTCCCACAAAAATATCAGTCCTTTCCAAAGGCCTGACCTTTTGCCCCACTCCCAAATTCAACCATGCAGGACTAGTTAAAGACCTTCTCTCCTTCTCCCATTCCCTACAGTGGAAACACTTTTTCGCCACCAAACTGACCAATCAGACTCAAACAAAGACCAATATTGAACCTTGCCTAACTCAGTTCACTCCTCCACCCAACTGTGATCTACCCCCACTGCCTCCAAATCATCCCCTGTTAACTTTCCAGAATTTCTTAACCTTTAACCTTGCCTCATCATCATTCCCCAAATCCCTCAACATGAAAACTAACCTTACATCCACAGAAAGAACTGCAGTCCAACATCTAAAAACTGATCCCAAACTTATAATACTACCTGCAGACAAAGGCTACACCACCGTTGTTTTGAACTGCAAGGATTATGTGGCAGAAGGACTCCATCAGCTGTCAGATACTTCTACCTACAAATCATGCCACAGTGATCCCATTCCAGTAATCCAACAGGATCTCCAGTCACTACTCAAATCCTTAGGTCCATCCCAGAACCTCTCCCCAGAGTCCATCTCTCTACTTACCCCTACCACTCCCCGCACTCCCACCTTCTACATGCTTCCTAAAGTCCATAAACCCAACGACCCAGAATGCCCCATTGCGGCTGGTTACTGTGCCCCCACTGATAGAATCTCTACTCACCTTCAACCTATTACCTGGAACCTATAATCCTATACAAAAGATACCAACCATTTCCTCAACCAACTCTCCAAAGTTCCTGTCCCTTTACCACACAGAGCCCTGCTTATCACTATTGATGCCACCTCCCTGTACACTAACATTCCTAATGCCCATGGCTTTACTGCTATCAAACACTACCATTCCAAACACCCTATGGATTCCAAACTAACAACCTCCTTCCTAGTCTCCATGACCAACTATATCCTCACCCACAATTACTTCTCCTTTGAAGGCATTACCTACAAACAAATACATGGTACAGCTATGGGCACCCACATGGCACCATCCTATGCTAATCTATTCATGGGCCATCTAGAGGAATCCTTTCTAAAAACCCAGAATCCTAAACCCCTCACCTGGTTCAGGTTCATTGATGACATCTTTGCTATCTGGATTGAAGGTGAGGACACCTTGTTCACATTCCTCCAGAACCACAACAACTTGTCCCCCATTTGCTTCACCTGGTCCTACTTAACCCAACAAGCCACCTTCCTAGATGTTGACCTCTACCTCAGAAATGGCCACATCAGTACCTCCGTCCATATCAAACCTACTAACCACCAGCAATACCACCACTTCAACAGCTGCCACCCATTCCATACCAAGAAGTCCCTTCTGTACAGCCTAGCCACCCATGGTCGTCACATCTGCAGTGATGAGCAGTCCCTCTCAAAATATTCCAAGGGTCTCACTGAAGCCTTCACTGACCATCATTATCCTCCCATCCTTGCACAAAAACAAATCCTCTGTGCCTTATTGTTCCAGTCTCCCACCAACTCCCAAAGTCCCACAGTCCGGCCACAGAGGAGCATTCCGCTCATAACTCAGTACCATCCAGGACTGGAGCAAATGAATTACATTATCCACCAGGGTTTCGATTACCTCTCATAGTGCCCTGAAATAAGAAATTTCCTACCCGCTATCCTTCCCACCCCTCCTATCGTGGTATTCCACCGTCCACCAACCCTACACAATATTCTCATCCATCTGTACACAACCCCTGCTCCCAATCCCTTACCTCATGTTTCATACCCCTGTAATAGACCTAGATGCAAGACCTGTCCCATACATCCTCCTACCATCACCTACTCCATTCCTGTCACTAACGTCACCTGTCCCATCAAAGGCGGGGCTACCTGTGAAACCAGTCATGTGGTTTACAAGCTAAGCTGCAACCACTGTGCTGCATTCTATGTAGGCTTGACAACCAACAAGCTGTCTGTCCACATGAATGGCCATCAACAAACTGGGACCAAAAAACAAGTGGATTACCCTGTTGCTGAACACGCTGACAAACATGATATCCCTCATCTCAATGAGCCTGTGCCATATGGATCCTTCCCACCAACACCAGCTTTTTTGAATTGCGCAGGTGAGATTTTCCCTGCAATACATCCTACATTCCCGTAACCCTCCTGGCCTCAACCTTCATTAGTGACTGTCCTCACCCATCGAGCCCCCTCCCTGTTCCCTTTCCAGCACTACACAGCCGTCGTTTCACCGCCACACTCAGCCTTTTAATTTTTTAATTTTTTTTATTTTTATTTTTTATTTCTCTCCTTCCGCTACTTACCGCTGCCCCCTCCGCACCTTCTCTCCTGTCCTCTGTCTAAACTGCAACACTTCATTGTCCACCACTCCCCCTACCTGCCCCAGCCTCCTCCTTACTCCCACCCATTCGCCACTCCCATCATGCACTGATGCTGCTGCTCACAGTGTGGTTTCAGTTCTCTGAGACTGCAGACGTGTGTGCAAGTTGCATTTGCGTGAGTGAGTGTGTGTGTGTGTGTGTGTGTGTGTGTGTGTGTGTGTGTGTGTGTAAGTGTGTCTACTGCTCACAAAGGCCTTAATGGCTGAAAGCAGTAATTGTGTGAACCTTTTTGTTGCGCGTATCGCAACTCAGCACCTCCACTATAAGGCAAGTAGCAACTTTCCTTCTCTGGTATTGTTACATTCCATCCCGTATTTTCCATTGTTTAACTTCTTTCCAGTAATCTTCTTCTTGCAATTAGTCAGTGTGATGCTTCCCAATCAGAAATAGTGATTTAATCTATTGCTTCATGGATCAGTCTTTCAGTGTTGGCTACTTTAAATGTAGTATTTTTATCTGCAACATATCTCTTCACCTGTGGCCACACCAGTTCTACTGGATTATAAATGGAATGATAAGGTGGTATTTGCAGCACCCTGAGACCGTGTTGCAGAGCTATTGAATCAATTGTGTGTATTTTACTGCTGCGTTTTCAAATCTTAACAAGCTCCAGCAGCTCTTATCTAGTTTGTGTTTCAGTATGTTATATATTATTACTTCACAGGCATGAAAGAATATAACTTTTTCTGGTGTTTGTAGTGGGAGGCCTGTTGAGAATAACAGTGGTAGCTTGCATTGTCCACAGCAATGACGGAACCTGGATGCAAATAAAGCAATGGCTGTTTCTTAAACCATTCTAAAAACATTTCTTCATTAATTTTGGAATGACAGACAGAGTTGGTTTTTGATTTTGGTTGAAATATAAGTTTACTTTGAGGTACAAATCTGGTAGTAGAGGAACTGTTGTAACATGTTATAAGAGGCCCCCCTTTTCCCATTGGAACTCAAGCTGCATTTTTCCTCTGTTGTGTGCCAAATAAAATTTCTGTGCATTTTTGGTTCACTTAAGCTTTGTCCAATTAATACACAGATGATATTCCTTTTGATCTGACTTCGTGCACTGCTTTCAGAAACACCATTCTAGCAGCAGCAATATAACTTTGTCCCATTAAAAATTTATGTATGTAAATAAATTTTACACACATAAATCTGATGTCCTTCAATATTCTTTGATTGACCTTGCACCTCCTTCAAACTCAGTAGCTTCAACAGTGAGCAATTTTGCTGCTGTGGGGAACTCGCCCCTTTCATAAAATTCGAGAACCTTCTGACATAAAACATCTTGATCAAAGTTGTCAATTCCTGTTACATGCTTTAGCATACAATGTTTCTTCCCTAGAGACTGAAATTCCAAATTTGCAGTTGCTTGCTGAGACAGCTTACCCTTCTGTACAATTTGTCTAACAGTTTGTACACCAATATCACCACGGGCCTCTGCAGTGCATTCCTGCACTTTGGGAATGTCACAGACTCGCTTATCTGAATATGCCTGGTATTTGAAGAAGGAGTACACTTTAAAAATAAGGTCCCTTGTCTGTATGAGAAGCACTTGGTGCCTTCCAGGTATTTCAGCCATTATGAGAAACTTCACAGAACACACAGAACACCACAGAAATCAGCAAATCATTCCACACATGTAAAACATGATATAAAGCTGAAATACAATGGAAGTTTACACAGTACGGAATGTGGAAACAGACTGGAGTGTTGACTGGCTAGCTGCATAGCTGTCTACTGTGCATCCCCAGCTCAGAGGCCATAAACACTGACATGGAGTACAGTAATGGTACAAGATACCCTTCACCACACACCATACAGTGTCTTGTAGAGTATGTATGTTGATGTGTGTGTACTCCAGGCACCTTATTTTGACTTAGTCCTTTCAGTGCTCTGTCAAATTCTTGCTGCAATACCATATAACCCACACTAATCAACTTCCTCTTCCCTTTCCATAACATTATGTTTAAGTCCATTGTTCTTATATAGCCCTTCCATATATTTCTTCTATCTGTCAGTTCTCCCTTCTCACTTAGTGCCAGTTTGTCATCTGAGCTGATAAATGCTACCTATAGGAAAACTGAAGAGCCTGCTGAAATACTAGAACCAAGTATGTTGTTCTGGACAGTGCATGTTCATTGGAGACAAGGACATTGTCAGGAGTGCCCCAGCGACTTGTGATAGAACTGCTCTTGGAAAGAATAGAATCAGCTGTATGATACAGCTGCTTCTCTTCTTTCCAAAGAGCTCTTCAATTTTCCTATAGGTAGCATCTATCTTTCCTCCAGTTATGTGTGTTTCTACATCCAAATTAATATAATTTTTATCTTTAAATGAATGTACACATGGGCACATAATATTACACTTAACTTACCTGTTTATTACAACAAGTGGCATAAGTGAAGCAGCCTGAACCCATCGCAAACACAGTTCCCCATCAACTGGAAGTTCAGCAGAGCCTGCACATAAAGGTGGAGCAGAGAATGGAACACCTCCAAGGCCTGCCGTTTGTATATCTTCAATTGCTGCTTGAAGTTCTGACCATAGTACTGTTTCATTCTTGTCTTCATTTGGTTTGTATGGTAATGTTGAACCAAAGACGCCAGGAACAGCAGCATCACTAAGTACCAGTGGCAAATCAAGAAATGTAGACGCTTCAAGCACTACAACATAACAAAACAACAGAAACTATTTCCAGTATATTTATATTTGTTACACATAACAGAAACTGTTGGTTCACATTAGTACCAAACTATGATCATTTGTTTGTATTAATAGGGTGTTTAAAATTAGTTGTAACTTTCAACATTTCACTCACTGGAGGGGTCATGATCCATTGCCCAAGTGATACCAATGAAGAGCGAGCCTTCCTACCATACCACCAGCAGTTGGCTTGGTAAAGTGTATAGTGCCCCTGTTGCTGCACCATGGATAAATGGCATCACATGGAGTTGCACATTACATGCATATCTGAATTCATCTGCTGGTTTTGAAGTGTTCTGCAGCCATCAGTTATTATGAACAAGTGTTTTGTGTTGGCATTGCATTAATAACAACAGTGCAGCACATCTGAACATGAGGTCCAGAATAAAAGCTGTCATCCAAGAGCACATTTACCCACTGTGAAGATAACGTTCTGCTGCACAAAATATTCTTTTGAATTCAACAATAGTAATTAACAATTTGCATACCCTCTGTAGCAATGGATAAAGCTCCAAAAATGCAGTTGAGAAAAAGCAGATATTATGCTCTGGGTAGAAAGAAATAGTCCACTGGATAAAGTTGAACACAGCATGTATAAGGCAGAGTTCATTTGTAGAGCTGTACAAGCCAGGCTACCAGGTCAATGAAATAGCTAACACTGAAGGGCATAGTTTAATCAGGCTTGCTCTGTATCATGCTCATTTGAATCTGACTGAGAATATAGGGACACAAGAAATTTGTGCTCAGCGATGTTAAAATGCTGAAAAAGATAACATTGCAAATGTTACACCACAGGACTGGTTTCGAGTTGCCAAGCATACCAAGAAGGTAGTTCAGGAGAGGGATTCATGAATGACTGTTATGAGTTTTGAATAATACGTAACTTCTCTTGTTGCCTTGTTAATATCTGGTTCTTTTGACAAAACACAACAGAATCTCACTAACATTATAATGCAGCTGAAAAAGAAACTGCAACAGAATCCCGAAACAGCATAATATTAAACTAGCAATTTAGAGCAAGATAGGTCACTATTATACAAAAAAAGCCCATTCCCAGTATAAAAATCAATGTGAAACTTCTTCACTTACATAGCTGCGAAACCCACAGCAGTTCTCACTTCACCATCTATGAATGGTCCTCAAAATACATTATTTCATTGAAAAAAATCTGTAGTTGCTTCAGTATCACAGTGGATATGAAAGTTTCACATATGAATCATATGGCAAAATACTTTCCACTTTGTGCACTATTATTTGCCAAAATCTTGTTTCAGTATCTCAGACCATTTATGAAATACGAGGGACTTGTGAATATTTCATTCTGTCTTTGTTACTGGTGCATACATTCATGACCGAGTGCTCTTTACATATATTCCATTTTCTCGAGATTGGAGACAAATAACAATATCCTTAAAAGTTTAAAGGATAATTCAATAAGTTATCTACATTTCATATGCAGCAACATATGATGTAACATGTGCCAAATGCAAATTCATACTGACCCGTATTTTTCACTGCAAAGTTTAAGAACTTCTTGCTAAAGTTTATCCTTTACAGAAATACCACAATAATTGTGACCATTAGTGATATGATAGGCAGTTCATCACAAAGCTGATAAATAGCAGATGTTTGAGAATAAGAGTTTATTACCAAATAGTTTCTTTAAAATTGTTTGAGAGAGATCACAGATTAGCTGACTTGTATGACTTGTTGTTCATGCAGGCAGTCAAGCCTGACAGGTTGCACACTGAGGAGGCCTAGCATTATTGTCAGTTGCTGACATGCTCAGCACACACTGGCAACTGCGCTTCCCTTGACTCACTCTGTATTGAACTGTCAAAAGTCACAACTAATTTTAAACAACTATAGAATAAGTGCCATTTGCAACACACACAGCAATTAGGCAAGCTGGAAATGACCCAGATTATCAAGAATCAATGTGCCTGCAATACTTCCAGGAACTGTTAAAGCGTGCCTAGCAAAATTTCATCTAAGGTGAAGATGAAGATGAACCCAGTTGAATTAAATTTCAGGCAATATTGATGCCAGAGAAGTATTTCAGTACTGATCCTGAACTTACAACCACATGTGATAAGAACAGAGTAAGGTTCAATCATCCTTCTTGTTCTTGTGACACTCTTGACCTCAGCACTTCTTTTTTTTTTTTTTTTTTTTTTTTTTTTATTGACCCGGGCGGGCACTACTCAAGAGGACATCGTTATCAGGAGAAAGAAAACTGGTTTTCTACGGATCGGAGCGTGGAATGTCAGATCCCTTAATTGGGCAGGTAGGTTAGAAAATTTAAAAAGGGAAATGGATAGGTTAAAGTTAGATATAGTGGGAATTAGTAAAGTTCGGTGGCAGGAGGAACAAGACTTTTGGTCAGGCGAATACAGGATCATAAATACAAAATCAAATAGGGGTAATGCAGGAGTAGCTTTAATAATGAATAGGAAAATAGGAGTGCAGGTAAGCTACTACAAACAGCATAGTGAACGCATTATTGTGGCCAAGATATACATGAAGCCCACGCCTACTACAGTAATACAAGTTTATATGCCAACTAGCTCTGCAGATGACGAAGAAATTGAAGAAATGTATGATGAAATCAAGGAAATTATTCAGGTAGTGAAGGGAGACAAAAATTTAATAGTCATGGGTGACTTAAATTTGGTAGTAGGAAAAGGGAGAGATGGAAACGTAGTAGGTGAATATGGATTGGGGCTAAGAAATGAAAGAGGAAGCCGCCTGGTAGAATTTTGCACAGAGCTCAAATTAATCATAGCTAACACTTGGTTTAAGAATAATAAAAGAAGGCTGTATACATGGAAGAAGTCTGGAGATACTGACAGGTTTCAGATAGATTATATAATGGTAAGAGAGAGATTTAGTAACCAGGTTTTAAATTGTAAGAAATTTCCAGGGGCAGATGTGAACTCTGACAACAATCTATTGGTTATGAACTGTAGATTAAAACTGAAGAAACTGCGAAAAGGTGGGGATTTAAGGACATGGGACCTGGGTAAACTGACCAAATCAGAGGTTATACGGAGTTTCAGGGAGAGCATAATGGAACAACTGACAGGAATGAGGGAAAGAAATACAGTAGAAGAAGAATGGGTAGTGTTGAGGGAAGAAGTAGTGAAGGCAGCAGAGGATCAACTAGGGAAAAAGACAAGGCCTAGTAGAACTCCTTGGGTAACAGAAGAAATATTGAATTTAATTGATGAAAGGAGAAAATATAAAAATGCAGTAAATGAAGCAGGCAAAAAGGAATGCAAATGCCTCAAAAATTAGATTGACAGGAAGTGCAAAATGGCTGAGCAGAGGTGGCTAGAGGACAAATGTAAGGATGTAGAGGCTTATCTCACTAGGGGTAAGGTAGATATTGCCTACAGGAAAATTAAAGAGACCTTTGGAGAAAAGAGAACCACTTGTATGAATATCAAGAGCTCAGATGGAAACCCAGTTCTAAGCAAAGAAGGGAAAGCAGAAAGGTGGAAGGAGTATATAGAGGGTCTATACAAGGGCGATGTACTTGAGGACAATATTATGGAAATGGAAGAGGATGTAGATGAAGATGAAATGGGAGATATGATACTGCGTGAAGTGTTTGACAGAGTGCTGAAAGATCTGAGTTGAAACAAGGCCCCGGGAGTAGACAACATTCCATTAGAACTACTGACGGCCTTGGGAGAGCCAGTTCTGATGAACTCTACCATCTGGTGAGCAAGATGTATGAGACAGGTGAAATACCCTCAGACTTCAAGAAGAATATAATAATTCCAATCCCAAAGAAAGCAGGTGTTGAAAGATGTGAAAATTACCGAACTATCAGTTTAATAAACCACAGCTGCAAAATACTGACGCAAACTCTTTACAAACGAATGGAAAAACTAGTAGAAGCCAACCTTGGGGTAGATCAGTTTGGATTCCGTAGAAATATAGGAACACGTGAGGCAATACTGACCCTACGACTTATCTTAGAAGCTAGATTAAGGAAAGGCAAACCTACATTTCTAGCATTTGTAGACTTAGAGAAAGCATTTGACAATGTTGACTGGAATACTCTCTTTCAACTTCTGAAGGTGGTAGGGGTAAAATACAGGGAGCGAAAGGCTATTTACAATTTGTACAGAAACCAGATGGCAATTATAAGAGTCAACAGACATGAAAGGGAAGCAGTGGTTGGGAAGGGAGTGAGACAGGGTTGTAGCCTATCCCTGATGTTATTCAATCTTTATATTGAGCAAGCAGTGAAGGAAACAAAAGAAAAATTCAGAGTAGGTATTAAAATCCATGGAGAGGTAATAAAAACTTTGAGGTTTGCCGATGACATTGTAATTCTGTCATATACAGCAAAGGACTTGGAAGAGCAGTTGAACAGAATGGATAGTGTCTTGAAAGGAGGCTATACGATGAACATCAACAGAAGCAAAATGAGGATATGGAATGTAGTCGAATTAAGTCGGTTGATGCTGAGGGAATTAGATTAGGAAATGAGACACAAAGTAATAAAGGAGTTTTGCTATTTGGGGAGCAAAATAACTGATGATGGTCGAAGTAGAGAGGATATAAAATGTAGACTGGCAATGGCAAGGAAAGCGTTTCTGAAGAAGAGAAATTTCTTAACATTGAATATAGATTTAAGTGTCAGGAAGTCATTTCTGAAAGTATTTGTCTGGAGTGTGGCCATGTATGGAAGTGAAACACGGACGATAAATAGTTTGTACAAGAAGAGAATAGAAGCTTTCGAAATGTGGTGCTATAGAAGAATGCTGAAGATTAGATGGGTAGATCATATAACTAATGAGGAGGTATTGGATAGGATTGGGGAGATGAGGAGTTTGTGGCACAACTTGACTAGAAGAAGGGATCATTTGGTAGGACATGTTCTGAGGCATTATGGGATTGCCAATTTAGTATTAGAGGGCAGCAAGGAGGGTAAAAATCATAGAGGGAGACCAAGAGATGAATACACTAAGCAGATTCAAAAGGATTTAGGTTGCAGTAGGTACTGGGAGATGAAGAAGCTTGCACAGGATAGAGTAGCATGGAGAGCTGCATCAAACCAGTCTCAGGACTGAAGACCACAACAACAACATGTTACTGCTGCACAAATTGGTACTTTCTTATTCAAGTGGGAATCCATAAACTTTTATTTCTTACAGCTTAATTTTCTGATTACTGATGACAACAGTTTAACTCATTTATTTGGAAACAATTTTAATAAAGTAAAGAGAGATCCATAATTTAATATTTGGAAGGAATATGTGGAGTTGAAATTTTTAGTGAGCAAGAAGATGTTTCTTGATAATTTGACATACTTAATCTGAAAGCCCTCAATTTCCTGTTCTCTGTAAACATCTTACTTTTACAAAAATGTTCCATTCACAAAGTTATCTGTAATCAAAGTCCTAGTGTCCCAGAAGCTTCTTATCTTAAGTAATGATTATTTCTAAAACTCAGTCCCATAGTTTCACAGGCCTGAATTTCATTATTCTAGAAATGCTGATTTTCACTAGGAAAGCTTGTCAGCTTGAAAATTATTCAATTTGTAACATTTCATTTTAGCCTTTTTTGGTGGGCTCTGTGAATCCCCTTAGAAGAAGTAAATATTTGCATCAGTAGTACTTATAACTTTGCCTTTTTTTCTAACTGTTGAGATAATAGTTAAACAGACTTGATGTCTTGCTTGTTATGATTTATATTACCTCATTTTGCAGTTTTTCATGTTATAAAGTAAAATATAATAAAAGATTTTGTCATTTACTCGTGCATACTTCTATAAGTAGCTGTGTAGAAATAGATTCAGTCAGTCAGTGTCCAGTAGTTAAATTGTAAACATCTACGTGTGTCTGTCAGCTGTTGAAATGTAAATACCTTTGTGAACTTCTTAAAGTTAGCCAATATGCAGTAGTTATTCAGTGGTAATTTCTCTGTGTTGTTATCAATTAACAATGTGTAATCAATAACAAATTACAGTGTATTGCAGTCTGGAGACACCAGGCACTATATTCGCAACATGTACTCATGACAGTGTGTGCAGGGTAGAAGTTTCTATATGCATCATATTAATGTAACTGTGACTTAATCTGCCACCAATGAAATGTGAGATTGATTGTTGATGAGTGTAGCTTACTGGTCTGATTTATACACTAAGACTCATGAATATTTAAAAAAAGGCTAATAGTAATAAAAGTAAAATTGTGTTTCAATAAATGTGAAGGAATTGAAAACTATGCGCTTCAGTATAGTGTACATTCTTTCATGAATGTCAACCCAACCATCTAATAATATGATCGTGAATCAAGACTACAGAAAATGAGACAACCAAAGACAAATAACCAGATCAGGTAAGTTACATGGTCTCTTCTAGTTTGGAGCAAGATATGTTACTTAATCAGAGATCACACTGTTTCCTTCCCCTCACCTCCCCATCGACCAGAGAAATAATAGGATGTATAGAAGAATGTGATCTCTGAAAACAGATCCAGAGAGCTTTCTCACTACAGCATATACATATTTGTGGTCATTTCCAGAATGGACAGCATAGGCACATGGAGCTCTGCAGTTTCCATAACAATTATTCACAATGGTATCATCTATTTTCAGCACATTTGGATGCAAAAGATGTATATGCCAATCCAAGAATACTGGTCTTCTGCTCTCTGAAATGAATATTGTATTATGTAACTTAAATTCCCTTCTTTATCCACTGCAGTAGTGAAAGAAACATACAGAAAGAGCTCCTGTGATGAGCAGATAATTACTGTTAGAGTGAGTGAGAAAGAGAGAGAGAGAGAGAGAGAGAGAGAGAGAGAGAGAGACTCACCTGGCAAAGTTGCATGAACTTTGTGATGAGATACTTGACCTCCTGAATGCTTTGCTTGCCACCAAAGTGTGCCTTCAGACAGTGGCAGTCCTTCTGGAAAGTAGTCAACTTCTTCATAAGGATGCTCAGTTTCATCCAATGGCCAGTTGTTATGTAATACAACACCTCCAAGCAGTCCTTCATCTCTCAGTGGCTCTAGTTTTTGTAAAACTTCTGACCTGCATCACAAAAAAATTTCTTTCTGTCCACTCCAACAAACAGGTTGACTGTGTATATCAAAGAAAAAATTTCTGACCAGATTAATGTGAAGAATGTTATGTTAAAAATCACATGAAGTATAATTGGTTATGGGGACAGTAAAGAAATAATCTGCTTTGATCACAGCCAACAGAGTGAACAGTAAAATAGTACGACACATCTGCAAGTTCATTTGCTCACTTATTCACTCAAAATGTATGCCCCATGACTTCCAGATAAAGGAGCACCATAATGGATGTGGAATTATTCAAAGAATACAGCAATGAAGAGAAGTAAACAGTATAAACTGTTTCTACATGCTGCACTATGTAACATTAATTCTGCATAAATTCATCAGTCAAGAATTTGCCTCATATATTTTGTCTGCAAGACAGCTATAAATTAACACTGTGGCAAATACATAGAAAAGGCACTGCCTTGAAAATATCCCCTAGTTTTTAAGGGAAACTACTCAACTTCTAATTATCTACTAGCATTTATATTAAACACTTATAAATGCATGGAGGCTGACAAACAACAGCAATTATTTATGAGCTGTAAATAAGGTTTATTTTACTACATACATTTTCCTCTGAGGTATGGGTATAAGGGATCTACTTGAAGCAATATTAGTGAAACACTGTCAGAATAAAAAGGTGTATTGATTAAAGAGAAGGTTTGCTGAATGTAGAAATAGATCATTATACTGAAAAAAGTAGAATGATAAAATAACATGATACGAAATACTAAAAATTCTTCTTTAAATTTCCACAGACCACAACAAACTAACATCATAAACTAAGAATAAAGTATGTTGTTATTAATACAAGACCTTAGGTGTTCTTGCGGCATGGAGCTCAGCCCTGCCACTCCCCACATTCCTACCTTCTATATGCTTCCTAAAGTCCATAAACCCAACTACCCAGAACACCTCATTGTGGCTGATTACAGTGCCCCCCCCCCCCCCCCCCCCCGAAAGAATCTCTGCTCATGTAGACCAACACCTTCAACCAATACCTAGAACCTACTTTCCTATATAAAAGATACCAACCATTTCCTCCACCGACTCTCCACAATCCCTGTCTGTTTACCACTCGGTGCCCTGCTCATCACTAATGATACAACCTCCCTTTACATTAACATCCCTAATGTCCATGGACTTACTGCTATTGAACACTATCTTTCCCAATGCCCTATGGATTCCAAACCAATAACTTCCTTCCTACTTGCTTTGAATAACTATATCCTCACCCACAATTACTTCTCTTTTGAAGACATTACCTACAAACAAATCATGGGTACGGCTATGAGCATCTCCATGGCTCCATCCTGTACCAACCTATCCATGGGCCATCTAGAGGAATTGTTCCTAAACACCTAGAATCCAAAAACCCTCACCTGGCTCAGATTCAATGATAACATCTTTGCAATCTAGATTGAGGGTGAGGACACCCTATCAACATTCCTCCAGAACCTCAAATACTTCTTCCCCATTTGCTTCATCTGGTCCTACTCAACCCAACAAGCTACCTTCCTAGATGTTGACCTCCAACTCAAAGATGGCTACATCAATACCTCCCTCCACAGCAAACCTACTAATTACCAGCAATACCCCCACTTCAATAGCTGCCATCCATTCCATACCAAAAAGTCCCTACCATACAGCCTAGTCACTGATGATTGTTGCATCTACAGTGACAAACAGTCCCTCTCAAAATAAATCGAGGGTCTCACTGAAGCCTTCACAGACTGTAATTATTCTCCCAACCTTGCACAAAAACAAATCTCCTGTGCCTTATCTTTCCAGTCTCCCACCACCTCCCTAAGTCCCACCGTCCAGCCACAGAGGAGCATTATCCTCATAACTCAGTACCACCAAGGACCGGAGCAACTGACTTACAGTCTCTGTCAGGGTTTCAATTACCTCTCGTCGTGCCCTGAAATGAGAAATGTCCTGCCCACTACCCTTCCCACCCCTTCCACAGTGGTATTCTGTTGTCCACCAAACATACACAATATACTCGTCCATCCTTACACTACCCCTGCACCCAACCCCTTACCTCTAGCCTCATACCCCTGTATGATACCAAGGTGTAAGACCTGTCCCATACATCCTCCCACCATCACCTAATCCAGTCCAGTCACAAACATCACCTATCACATCAAAGGCAGGACTACCTGTGAAACCAGTCATGTGATCTACAAGCTAAGCTGCAACCACTGCAATGCATTGTATGTGGGCATGACAACCAACAAGCTGTCTGACCGCATGAATGGCCACCAACAAACTGTGGCCAAGAAACAAGTGGACCGCCCTGTTGCTGAGCACACTGCCGAACATGACATCCTTCATTTCAATGACTGCTTGCAGCCTGTGCCACATGGATCCTTCCCACCAACACCAGCTTTTCTGAATTGTGCAGGTGGGAACTTTCCCTGCAATACATCTTCTGTTCCCGTAACCCTCCTGGCCTCAACCTTCATTAGTTACTGTCCTCACCCATCCAGCCCCTCCCCCGTTCCCATTCCAGAACTACACAGCCCTCATTCCACCAGCGCACCGCACTTCTCTCCTTTTCAGTTCCCCCACTCCCCCATCCTGCTCCACAACTCTCTCCTGTCCTCTATTTAACCTGCAGCACTTCACTGTCTCCACCCCTACCCTACTATCCCTCCCTCTCCCCACCCCAACCTCCGCCTTACCCCCACCCAGTTGCCACTCCCATCATGCACTGGTGCTGCTACTCGCATTGTGGTTACAGATGCCTGAGACTGCATCTTTGCGTGAGAGAGAGAGACAGAGAGAGAGAGAGAGAGAGAGAGAGAGAGAGAGAGAGAGAGAGAGAGAGAGAGAGTGAGAGAGAGTTGGTATGTCATCTATTTTTGATGAAGGCCTTACTGACCAAAAGCTTTATTTGTGACAATCTTTCTGTTGTGCCTATCTGTGAATCGGCTTCTCCGCTACATGGTGAATGGCAACTTTTCTTTTCATAATATTGAATACTGAATATGTTATTTGTGTCAAATTACATATAACAAAAATACTGGTGTACCCCTCACTCATGCGTTGGCAGTGGTGTTCAATCATTCATCGTGATCCATAGATCCTATCAGGAAGGAGAGCCTGGATGTGGAATGAGGTGAGGTGTACATGAATAAAAGCAACATTTAATAACTTAAATTCTATACTGTATTACCAATAAATTACTGGTATCATTAAACAGCATAATTCTACACTACTGGCCATTAAAATTGCTACACCACGAAGATGACATGCTACATATGCGAAATTTAACCAACAGGAAGAAGATGCTGTGATATGCAAACGATTAGCTTTTCAGAGGATTCACACAACGTTGGCGCTGGTGGCAACACCTACAACGTGCTGACATGAGGAAAGTTTCCAACCGATTTCTCATACACAAACAGCAGTTGACCGGTGTTGCCTGGTGAAATGTTGTTGTGATGCCTTGTGTAAGGAGGAGAAATACATACCATCACATTTCCGACTTTGATAAAGGTTGGACTGTAGCCTATTGCGATTGCGGTTTATCGTATCGCCACATTGCTGCTCGCATTGGTCGACGACATTTGCAGCAATATGGACTATCATCTCGGAGACCATGGCTGCGGTTACCCTTGATACTGCATCACAGACAGGAGCACCTGTGATGGTGTACTCAGCGACGAGCCTGGGTGCACGAATGGCAAAACATCATTTTTTTGGATGAATCCAAGTTCTGTTTACAGCATCATGATGGTAGCATCCGTGTTTGGTGACATCGCGGTGAACGCACATTGGAAGCATTTTATTCGTCATCGCCATACTGGCGTATCACCCGGCGTGATGGTATGGGGTGCCATTGGTTACATGTCTCGGTCACCTCTTGTTCAGATTGATGGCACTTTGAACAGTGGAGATTTCATTTCAGATGTGTTACGACCCGTGGGTCTACCCTTCATTCGATCCCTGCAAAACCCTACATTTCAGCAGGATAATGCACGACCGCATGTTGCAGGTCCTGTACCGGCCTTTCTGGATACAGAAAATGTTCGACTGCTGCCCTGGCCAGCACATTCTCCAGATCTTTCACCAACTGAAAACGTCTGGTCAATGGCGGCCGAGCAACTGGCTCGTCACAATATGCCAGTCACTACTCTTGATGAACTGTGGTATCGTGTTGAAGCTGCATGGGCAGCTGTACTGTACACGCCATCCAAGCTCTGTTTGACTCAATGCATATCAAGGCCATTATTACAGCCAGAGGTGGCTGTTCTGGGTACTGATTTCTCAGGATCTATGCACCCAAATTGTGTGAAAATGTAATCACATGTCAGTTCTAGTATAATATATTTGTCCAATGAATACCCATTTATCATCTGCATTTCTTCTTGGTGTAGCAATTTTAATGGCCAGTAGTGTATTTGTGCATATGCCAATTAAACTTAATTTAGTAAATTAACAGGAAAGCTTTAACTTGGAATACAAACCGCTGCTTCCTCAGTTTTATTAAATAACTGTTGCTTACCAGCTGATGCTAGCTTAATATATATGAGAATATGCTGGTATTTTTTGAAGAAAAGAAGTCTGTCTTTATCCAGTCTGTAGCAAAAGAGGACTGTTTGTAGGACACCACTAGGGGAGAGTGGGGGGATACAGGCAACGCCGACATCATTGTTTTCTCAGCTGAGTAGTGCTGTAGTTAGTGGGAGACAGTGCAGCACAGGAGCTGATGCAGAATTAGAATGCAGAGGCAGTGAGTTCTTGTGATTTCCTGTCTTATTATGGCACTAAAAATTAATCTGATGTTATTTTTGGTTTATGCTTAAATTTTGGGAAGTGTTTCAATGCTTTTTCAATGGTAATAAGTATAATGCAGATAGATAGTATGTTTCTTAATGCATCTTTTAGCATAGGATTGTAACTTTTTAAACATTAGCAAAGCCATTAAAGTCTGGTCTCTGTCATGATGTCTGAGTTGGATAATATCAACAGATAAATGTGGGGAAATAAAGAGAGTGCATCCACATGCTCTAAAAATTAGTAAAACATTGTTTACACTTAAGTAAGGTCTTACATCTAATTTCAGATGATGAGAACAAGAAAAGGAAAGAGGGCTAAATGGACTGAAGAAACTCTAAAAAAAGGCATTAAGTTTGGTGAATCAGGGAGAGCATGGAACAGCATATCAAAGGAGCTGAACAAACTAAAAATTAGAATTTCCAGTCTATTAAAATCAAATTCAGGCAAGAGATCTTCGTTGAGGAAAACATCTGTTTTTACTCCTTTACAGGAACAAGAATTAGTCAACCATGTGACTACATTGGCATAATTATTCTACGGCATTTTCTTGGTTGAGTTGCGGTGGACTGTCTACGACTTGCCAAAAAACTAGATTGTAAGCACAATTTTGATAAAATTACCAAAATGGCTGGAGAAGACTGAATTTATGGTTTTAAAATGAGAAATGCTGAAATAAGTTTAAGAAAACTATCAGCACAAGCATCAATAGAGTTCTAGGTTTCAATAAAGCTGAAGTTGATTTATTTTTTCCAACTAGAACAACATTTAAATTAAACATGTTGGACATGTATTTTGATGCACGTGAAGATACCAAAATTTGTTCCTTTTTTGTAACAGGAACTTTATTCTGTCTGTATCCCATACTGTTGATATTACCCTGTAAAGATATCAAATTACCCACATACTTGGGGAAACACAGGTTGCAGGCTTCAAAACATGTCTATATAGCTCTGAAGGTGTTCAAGATTTTTTGATTCTCCTGGTGCAGCTATATGTCTAACAGTCTTGGGTCACACAGGGTGGCATGAATTTTTCCATACAAGTGACAAATTCCAAAATAAAAAGAAAAATGCCCTCCACAAGTTGTCATGCACTATTATAATGAACACTGCTACTTGCTGTATAACTGACAGGAATTTTCATACCTAGAAGGTACATAGGCATATAATTTGTGGAAGAGAGCCTAGTGAAGTATGTTTTTAATTTTCTTTTGAATTGGTTAGGATTTTCAGTTTCTAGCTTCATCTTGGGTGGGAGCTTCTTGAATACATTTACAGCACTGTACAGTATAGTATATAACTCCACTCCGAACTCCTAGACAATGAGGCTAAGTCTGCATGAATCTTTTTTATCTTGTATTGTGATTAAGCTAATCATAGTCCAGCTGAAACTGATCTTTATTATCAACAGCAAAAACCATTTGAAAGGAGATGTTGTGGGAAGTAAATGTTTGAACTTGAAAACAGTTAAAGATATGTGGGTATCTTTCTTACACAGTATTCTCCCTGTTCACTGCTGCTGTATAAATACTTTATTTACTTTAGCCGCACTGCTCTAGAAGATAACTACATAAGATGACAATGGGTGAAAATGGGCAGTCTAAGCCAGTGGTCTTGTGTTTAGGCCAACATGCTTCTAGAGAAATATATGCTGAGTTGAGTTTTTTGATTAGTTTGTCTAAGTGTTGATTCCATTGTAATACATTTTCCAGTTGCACTCTAAGAATTTTGCACTCAGTGCTTCATTTAGCACTCAACTCTTTTTGGCTTCTTTGAAATTGCATAATATAAGTCTTTGAAAGACTGAAATTTCAAATTTTTATAGCATAACAGTTGTAGGCCTGTGAACTTTTCGAAAGAAATTTCTGAGAATGTACATCTGAAACACAGCATTGTGTGGAAATGATTCATAGTCTGTGGGAAAAATGAGAAAGTAGATAGTTGAAGTATTACAGAATGATACTGAAAAATAAAATGACTAATAAGATAAAAAATATAAAAAAGGATTATTTTAATAACTCTTACTAGAAGAAGGGTAACAATTATAGGACATGTGTTAACCTCAGAGAGTAATTACCATGATACTTAAGGAATCCTTAGAGGACAAAAACTATAAGGGAGGACAGAGATTAGAATATATCCAACAAATGATTGAGGAGTTGGGTACAAGAGCTACTCTGAGATGGAGATGGTAGTACAGCAAAGGAAGTCTTGATGGGCCACACCAAACAAGCCAGAAAATCCAAAACAGTACTAAGGTCACATTTTCTGACAGTGCATCTCATAGATACATGCTAATATTAGCAGTTTTTGATAATGCATACTAAAATAAATGCATACTAAAATAAATTAACAAATATCACTAATTTCATATCCCTGAAGATTTTCTCTGTATCAGTATTTACAGAGCATTTGCACTCATTTATTGCCTTGTTTCTAACTGCTCTTACTCTCACTGACTCAGTGTAAGAACTACCTTTGTGTACTCTAGTTCTCATTACAAATGGGTGCCTCTCAATCTGGGGCCCAAGCAACCTGCCCTATCTTTTAACCTTCCACAATCTATCCCTCTCTGCTTCCTGAGGAAGGAGCTGTTAGTTTTTAAAGATACAGAGTGTATCAGCAGTAAAATCCTGCATGACCAAGTAAGCAAGAAAAAACTGTGAGACACACCAAGTACAGCCTAACTGAATAGGCTGCCCACATCAGTTGCTGTGGCTGAGTGTAGAAATCATGACCAAATCCTAGGCAGTGTTTGACAAAAATGGTTCAAATGGCTCTGAGCACTATGGGACTTAACTTCTGAGGTCATCAGTCCCTTAAAACTTAGAACTACTTAAACCTAACTAACCTAAGGACACCACACACATCCATGCCTGAGGCAGGATTCGAACCTGCGACCGTAGCGGTCGCACAGTTACAGACTGTAGCGCCTAGAACCACTCGACCACTACGGCCGGCCTAGTGTTTGACTCCAAAGACACAAAACATGCCATTATGCACGCACAAGTACATCTAGCATAGGTTTTTCATTCATAGTGTGTCTGCCTGCAATGATGCACCATGAGAAAACCAGTCCAGTAAGAAGTAAGATTAAAATGCAAATGTCTAAAAAGCGAAATACAGAATAAATTTCTGTTGGTCACAGATGAAAACAAAAAGTCTAGCAAGTACATATCATGCATGAAACACTCTACATTATTCTGTTTCCAGTTGGGAATGAATCATTTAAGGAAACACAGTTGTAAGAAATTCCACACAGATACAGCTTCTTCAGGGATACAGGCAGTAACAAAAATAATATAACAACAAAATTTATGTTGGTTTGGTAAAGATTTCAAAGAATTAATAGATCTAGGTGCACATTATAGAGAAATCACCATTTCAGACATCCTGCAACATCACTCTACATTAAACAGACATGTCAAATTACAGGCTGATGCAATTGCCCAGCATGATGCCTTGTGCTTCCCCATTGTATAAATCTAGCACTTAGCCACACTTTCAGTGAATATAACTTCTTGTTAAATCACACCCTGAACATCACAGCAACAATAAATAGTGAAAAATACATTGTATGGTACATGAAGAAAAGACACCACTGCTCGCCTTTTAAAAAAGAGGTCAGTATACCCTGGAGCAGCTTGTTCACTGTGCTAGAGCCATCACACACTGAGTATAACAAAGCTGCTGCTTTACTGACAGAAAAAAATTACACTTAACAGATTGCAGGGATACAATAATGAAATTGCAGGAAGAGTTGTGGATTTCCTGAAACCATTTAAAGAGGCCACAGATGAAATAGAAGGCAAAAAAGAACATACAATCCACTTAGATGTTTGGTTTCACAAAGGATCTACCAGAGCTGGTTTCAGTTGCAAGATATATCTTATGTATCCTAGCAACAAGCACACCTGGTCAATGGTTATTTAGTAAAGCTGGCATGTTATTAACAAATTGCCACAGTCAATTAAATCATGAACTCTAGTGATTTACCACTGATCAACAGTAACTATAAATTTTCTTCTTTTGCATACAAATGAAAAAGTGAAGAGTTACAGCTGTAAGGCTATTCACGTATTCGGAGTCTGAACAACAGACAGGGAGAGAGTATGTGAACAAGTCGAATCATGTGTGGCCAGCCACTAGTGGCTTGGTCCTCCCTTCAGCAAGTGAGTCTTAATGATCAGACACAGAACACTGCAATACTCTAATCAGTGTTACTAATCATTTTGCCTCCTGAAGATAAGTACCCGCCCAGCAATTTGTCTCATAAATTATTAGAAATAAAATGTCTGAGAGCAAGAGGTTCAATGCTGTTTCACCTCCATTGGGTCCTGTTGATTCTAAGTGACTTGTTCTTGTACCAATAGATGGTAAAGAAATAGCCTTTCTCAGTGTCATATAAATTACACTTCCATTTTTTTTCTGCAAGACTTCTCCCTCCCCCCCCCCCTCCTCCCCCCCCCCCCCTCCCCAGTCTGGCCCGTGTATACATTGTACATTTGACATATATATTACACACATCTTTTCCTTCCTTCTCTCTGTATCCATCTCTTTCTTTCCTGCCTCTCCATGCAGGAGATGTGGAGTCTTTATTTATTCCAATCTGTAACTGTTAATGGTTTGTGTATGTTGTCACTTATGCCTGGCAGTACAGTGATGTGTACAATAATCGCAATTGCATGTAATTAATGACATTTGTATCAGTAAAGGAATATTATGTTGGAACAAATAAGCAAAAGTTACCATTTTATCATCATCTTAGATGCAATCCCAATATTGCTCTCTCATTTGTGCACCTCATAAGAAGAGGCTGGAAAAATTCACATTTTGCCTGCAAAATAGATGTAAATTCTGCCTCAAAATGCAAAAAATGCAATTACTTAATGGAAACTTTTTCATAGCAAATTATATCCAATTGAATATTTCATCAAAAATAGTTTGAAATAGCTTTATTTTCTGCATATAAATATCAAAAATGTAACCAGTTTACAGTTGTTGCTATTGTACATTATCAGATGAAGCCAATTTGGAAAGATAATGTGCAGCAGAACGGGTTTCAAAATAAAAAGTGCACAAATGCAATCACATATAATTGTGCTCAAAGCTCTGGTGCCATGACAGGTGTGGGAGGTTAAATTGTCTATTTAAGATACACACCAAGTAATGCAACATGTACGAGGGCTATTTGGAAAGTAAGGAATGATAGGTCGTAAAATGGAAACCACAGTGAAAATCAAAACTGTTTTATTTGCAATGGTTAGTTACACCTTCCAGCTACTTCTCTACACAGTAGCTGCTCAGACTTAGACATATGTCATAGCGTTGTACTAACTTTTCAATTTTCTCATTATAGAAGACAGCACCAGTGCTTTACAACAGTTTTCTACTCTGGACTGCAACTCATTGTCTGTGTCGAAATATTGTCTTCATAGCCAACAGTTCATTTGAGCAGAAATGAACGTCAGGGGTAGCCAATTATGGGCTGTATTGTGGGTGATCAAACACTTCCCATTGAAAACGCTGCAGGAGCATCTTCATTGCCCTGCAGAGTGTGGCCGAGAATTGTTGCACAGAATGAACTGCATGACAGTTATGTTATGTGGATCGCATAGCTTCAGGCCAAATCTATTGACAGGCCCTCATACTTGGTGGGAAACGTTAATTTCTATCCATCTTTATGTTCTCATTGTGAGTTGAGAACTGAAAAGAGCATCATGATTTGATCAACAGGTGTACTAGACACAGTGCCCAATGCATCTGTGCAAAGCTTCATCAGATTTTCGCTGTATTTTCCATTTCATGACTGATCGTTCCTTACTTTCCAAATAACACTTGTATATAACAAAGAAACAAATACATTTGGTTGATAGCTAAAGTTTGAAAGTTGGTATAATGCAGACACTTTTAACATGACAAATTTGGTACTGGATGTTTTGCACTGTGGTTGCATCAAATCTGATAGAGGTCAGGCCAGAACTATGTCATTAAGCAGCCCCTAGACAGGCAATAATATTGTATAATCATATTGTGCAATTTTACTGTAGTTCTCCCTAGATTGCACAAGAAAACTGCACAACTATAAGGTACAATATTATGGAGTGAGTGCAGCCATAGATTTGTAGAGCTCTATGGACTGTAATAAAATTGCTCTCTCTCCCCATTTTGGGGCCATTTTTAATTTCTGATGATGACAATGCCAAGCTGTGAGTACAGATGGCCCCAGAGCCTGTTACTTGGAAGACACTATCAAGGATATTGTCAATACTGCCCACAGATGGCGCAATATTTCCATGCAGCAGAAAGTATTTCAAAATTTTCTGATGTTCTCAACATTATTGTGCAACTTCTCAGTTCCACCTCTACACATTCAATATTATTGCACTCCAGGAAATTTTTTTCAGTATTATTGATCATCTAGGGTGCACTTTTAACAATTCCTGCTGACCCAATAAGCAACTATGTGGTAGCCATTCCCAAATGCTTTGTGTTGTGCATTGCTCATTGTTTTCTGTTCTCATTTTGAAATGAGTGAAATGACTAATCCTGGTCCATCACATATTTTTATTATGACCCTTACAACACCAGAAGAGATTGGCAATTCATCTGACAATGTCAGTTCTACTTACTTAGAACACAGATATAGGCTGCTGTCCTATGAGATGGTGGCAGGGCTTGTTTCTCCACTCTAATCCTCACCCCACTAGTGGTCCAAATTATAGTTTATTTATGATCATGACCATTTGCCACTACAGCTTAGTGCTCACACTCTGCACTGTAGTGATTGGAAAATAAAATCTGTCACGTTTTCTGACTGTCCCAAAATTCTTCCCTTAACATTAAAATAGTTACTTATGGTTCTGCTGCTATGCAAAGTGCCTTGCTAGTTCTATCTATAAAGTTGTCAAACAGAAGCATGGTTTGCACAGCTATGAATGTTCACAAAAGGTCAAAATTAATATTCTGCTGATTTTGTAATCATGGAATTGGTTGGGAAAAGACAAACAGTGTCCAGAAACATCTTAAGTAGGAGACACTTTCAGTTCACCAGCAGGAAAATGCTACTGCTTTTCAAGATAACAATCTTTTTTTGAAAGTGTAATAACAGAAGAAAGGAAAGGGAGGGCAGTTTGGAAGAAAAAGGGTGTTGAAGTTTTTGCAAAACCAAACATTCTACTCAAAAAGTTCCCAATCAGCACTTTTTTTAACAGATAACATATTTGTCTCCACCCACATAGCATGACAACCTTTTAAATTTGAGCATCTAATCATTTACAAACAAAAAATAAATGTGTATTTTGACAAAAATAGATGTGATTTTTGAAAAAAAAAAAAATTGATGCGAATGTTGTCAAAAATAGATATACAATTTCAGGTCTCAACATGACATCAGATGAGGTGAATTTGTGAACACCTCTGCTTTGCTGGTACTTGACTGATGGATACCATTTTGATTTTGTAGCCAATAGCGCTTCCCAGCTGAAAGCTATCTAAGGCGTTGTCTACAGTGAGGGCTTCCCTCATGCCGTTTTGAATATTGGGTGTGTTGTTACCATGTTACATGTATCCATGGTCCATATAATATGTGTACCACCTGTCTGTCTATCCTCCCCCTTTCTTTGTCCATTTCCCCCTTCACCATTTCTCTTTCTGTGCCTTCCTTCCCATCTTTCCATGTCCACAGCCCCTACCTTTGTCCATCTCTTCCTCCCCATCTCTATGACGATCTCATCCTCACCCTTCTCTGTCCATTTTCTCTTTCTACCATCTCTCTATCCATATTTTCCTACCACCTCACTATCTGTCCATCATCTCCTCCTCCTTATCCTCCTCCTTCTTGTCTGTCTATTTCCCCCTCCCCTTCATTCTGTCCAACTCCTCTCCTTCCCCTCTCTCTGTCCAATCCCTCCTCCCCCTCTCTCTCTGACCATTTCCTTCTCACCTTCTCTCTGATTATCCCCTCCTCATCCTCTTTCTCTTTCCATCTCCTATTCCCCATTTATTCTACCTGTCTCCACCTCCCTAGTCCAACTCCCCTACCCTCCCTCCCTTTCAATTTCCTCCTCTACACTGTATCTACCAAATTCCTCCTCCCCTCTCTCTGTCCATGTCCTCCTACCCAGCACATATGTCTACCTTCTCCTCCTCTTGCTCTCTGTCCACCTCCTCCTGCCCTCTCTGACCATCTCCTGTTGCCCCCTCCACATGTGTCCATTTCCTCCTCCTTCCTCTATCTGGCCATCTCTTCCTCCTATCTCTGTCTGTCCATCATTTACTCCCCACTCTCCCTGTCTCTCTATCTCCTCCTCCCCCTCTCTCTGTGTCCATCACCTCGTCCACCTTTCTCTTTGTCCATCTCCTCCTCCCCCCTCTCTTTTCAGTGCCTTCTTCCCCATCTCTCTGTTCATCTCTTCTGCTCCTTATCTCTTTCCATCTTCTCCTACAATCTCTCTGTGTATCTCATCCACTTCCCCCTCTCTGTACGTCTACTTCTCGCTCTTTCTCTGTCCATATCCTCATCTCCTCTCTCAGTTTCTATGTCCTCCTGGCCTGCTGAAAATCCATATCCTCCTCCCCTCTTCCTTTTCCACCTGCCCACTGCCCCTCCCCATTTTCCATGAGCCTCCTGTACCTCACCCTCCTCTCCCTCTCTCTGCACATCTTCTCCTCCTCCTCCTTCATCTATCTATCGCCTCCTCCCTGTCTCTCTGCCCATATCCTCCTCCCCCATCCCTCTGTACATCATCTCTTCCCCATGTCTGTGTCAGTCCCCCTCCTCCCATCTCTGTGCATCTCCTCCTCCCCTCTGTCTGTCCATCTCCTTCTTCTCCCCCTTTCTCTGTCCATATCCTCCTTCACCTCTCATTGTCCATCTCCTCATCCTGCTTTCTGCATCCATATTCTTCCCTCCCCCCCCCCTCTCTTTCTGTCATCTCCATTTCCCCCCCTCTGATCATCTGACCATCTCTTCTTCCCACCCCCCCCCCCCCCACCCCTCTCTCTCTCTCTCTCTCTCTCTCTCTCTCTCTCTCTCTCTCTCTCTCTCTCTCTCTCTCTCTCTCCTCTCTCTCTCTGTACATCTTCTCATCCCCCTCTCTCTGTACATCTTCCCTCCCCCTTTCTTGGTCCTCTCCCCCTCACTATCTATCTTCTTCTTGTGCCTCTCTCTGCCACACCCATCCACATGTGTATGTCCTGCAATGCATGCCAATACTACCTGCACAACACACTTGCAGCATATATGCAATGGGTTGAAAAACTCTTTTCACACATACTTCTGCTCCTATGGGAGGTAGGAAATGTTGTTTTGGTCACTCAGGCAAGTGAACAAGTACTTTTTGGCTTCCAAATGAGATATTTGGCACATGTTCTCAATCTCTTCTATTTCTTTGAGTCACAATATAGATATAGATTTTTATTTCAAGTTAAAAACATGCTTGTAAAAGTATCAGAGTGCCCAACTGAGGAAGGTCCTCATTCCTCTACATCAGTAGTGAGGCAGTGTAACAGAATTAACATACAAAGACAGTAACCGCTTCTTCAGCTCAGAGTGTATTTGATGAGTATCATAGTTATGGCATTACAGAAGCGCTCTTATTATGAGAAAATATTAGAGATGAACAGGTAAGCATCCAGTATCCACTTTGGTCATTGTAAATAGTGGCTGAAAAGCATTAGTACAAACATGTTCGTGCAAACAGCAGATTCAAAATAACAATGAGCACATTGTTGTTTCAGCACTTGGTCACGGAGTTTATTGAATTTCAGCATTAAAAATAGGAACTCAAACACACCTGAACCATTGCCTGGCCTCCTCCATTGTCCAGTCTGGATATACAACTTCTTCTCCCATGTACAGCCCACTATAAATCTGTGAGCCATTCTCTGAATGAACCAGACCAGTTTCTGGAACACTACAGTTGATACATGCTGCAGATGGAATTGACACCACCACTTTTCTGCCAGTTAGCAAACTTGAGTTCAGAAAGGGGGCAATGTCCTGTAAAGGCTGTGCACTTTCATTGCCCAAAGATAGGCCCAAAATTGAATCCCAGAGGCATGTTGAGTCCCAAGGAAAATCCTGTAACAACAATGGCAAATTTCTATTGAATGGACACTGGCATTTTTGTTGATGTTAAATAACTACTCAAGACAAGAAGGCTCTCTGAAGAAGATTAGAATAACCTGGACATCTATAAAAAGAAATATTTATTCAGAAAGGTAATCAATCCACAAAGAGACAGATGGTTGTCCAGTGGGCACAACTCCTCACACAGCTAACAGACACATACAAAAATGATTAAATATTGCCATGCACTGTATGTCACCTGTCATGGAAAGTGGGTAGATATTGTTAGCTTTGTAATTTCCTGAAAGTAATTAGACTTAATTTATGTAACTAGCTGGAACATTCCATGTATGTGTAAATGAGGCACTCTTATTGGAGCAAGCAGTTCAGCATTGTGTGTACATGGTGTGTGCTCAACAAACATGCTCTCAGTCTGGAGTGTTGATTCTTGTTGTTGACCCTGTTCTTGTAAATACTAAAGGTGAACATGTAAGGTAGATAAATGGGAAGATTTGAGGACTGGCTGAATGTTGTGGTGGATTGGGTTATGGGTGTGGGGGATTTGACCATAGGTGTATAGACAAGTGGAAGTCTTAGTAGCTATTGAGCATTTGTCAGGTGTGCAATGTGCATTTATTGTAAAAATGTGTTACAAGAACTTGGATAGTTTTGTTGGAGCTCATTGTGCTTTCTGTTAAGAGTTTACATATACTGACTCCCATGCCACCTTCCAGTACTATCAACCTTTGGAAGAGAAACTTTGAAGTCACTGGTAACACTAAAAAAAGAAGAGGCAATAGCGTAAAAACAAGCTGAACCCCGGAGAATATTGATTATTGTGTACAGTTTTATGAAGAAGTCTGTGAAAACCAGCTAAGTGGCAGAGCACAGAACTTGGTCTCAGCAGGCAATCAGTGGGAATGATTCTAATGAATGATCTTGTAATGGGACACCCTCCTCTAACATTACCTTTTTTTATATAAATAAATGATACCATTTATACTACTGATTCTTGTGTAGGTGAACATTATCTCAGCTGTTTAACTGAATGAGCTTCATATGATTTTGTATAAGATGTATTATATTTCAGACTAAAATGTATAAAAAGAAATTAATTTATTAGTACTCTGTATGAACAGTTAAAATTATTCTTTCTTTAAACATATTCAAAATTATGAAATTTCTGGAATACTTGAAATTCATATTATTAATTGCACAATCTAATACTAATTATTAAATTTATTTCTGGATTCATTTACAAAATAATGATATATTTTAGTGAAAATCCTTCTTTTGTTAAGAAAGTTTGCAAACTTTTTTGCTTTTTAAACTCTTTGGAATATTGTGAATACTGTAGAATGTTAATAGTAGTGGCATGTCTCTAATGGAAACACATGTATTTTGCTAATCTTGTCAACAACAATGTAATTGAAGGTTTTATGAAAGTGGAGCCTGTGAAGTTAGTGTGATATATAAGAATGGGATAAAATAAAAGAAATATATAGGCAAATCTTCATCAGTTATTCATTCATCAGGAACCCACAATGTCATAAATAAAAATTTCAGCTGCAAGAATGTACTGCTAGATACAAGAATTAGAGCCAACAACAAGAAGAAGAGAAAATGAAGATAAGTAATAAGTGCTTCTTTTGTATATCTTATGACTTTTGAAGTTTTCGAAACTTTTATAGTCAGAGAATTTTAATAGTGATGTGTGGGAGGGTAAGATTACAGTCTCCGCTACCATCAATATAAGATGTAGGTTGTGAAAATCCTTCAACTTCAAGATTACAGTAACTGCATATGCTTTTGCCAAGCAGTGTTTCATGTTTCCAGAGAAAATTAAGTGATAGTTCACAGGTTTTAGATAAGTGATAAAGCCCAATTTCACCTTAATGGTTTTGTCAACAAGGTGAACTTTCAAAAATGGTCTAATGAAAACCCACATTGTCTCCCTTAAACTCCTTTCCATTTAGACAAAGTAACAATTTGATGCACATTATCATCTTGGCAATAATCGGATCTTATTTTTTGAAGCTAGACACAGTGACAGTAAACTCTGAAGGTTATGCTAAAATGAAGATAACAGTTTCTCTACCAGCACTCAATCCCTATGATCCAGATGAAGAAACACTTGTCCAGCAGGATGCTGCAACAAGCGATACTTCCGCAGAGTAAGTAGATCTGCTTAGGCTAACATTTCCTGGTTGTCTCATCAGCACAATTTGTGATATTCTGTGGCTTTCCCATTCACCAGATTTATCAACCCAACACTTTTTTCTTCTGAGGTTACCTCAAGTCCAAAGTTCTCCAGAAATCCACCCAAGAACCAGAGATGATCTGTAGAAGGGAATCAGATATGTTACGCACTGTTGTGGGTGGATTCATTATCAGGCTGTAACAAAGTGTACAAAACCAATGATGCCATCTGAGTAATAGCATATTCAAAAATGGTAACTCTCATGGTAAACTCATGTATACTAGACTCATGAAAATAAAGAGGAAATATGCTCCAATTCATGTAAATTTTTTGTATCTTCCCATTTGACTGCCTCACCCTGTTCTTGATCCTGGCTTCAGCATGACATAGTTTGCTGGCAACATCAGGTATATTGGATACTGACATTGCCATGGCTCCAGTAAGGCTATACAATATATGTCACCTTGATGAGTAAGAACCCAAATACAAATACCACAATCCTCTGATGGTGTGCATTCATTGTCAAGGTACCAGTGGATACTTTCAGCATCAGTGAGTCAGAGGTACATCAAGTTCCACTAATGTTTTATGAAGATACTGCCAGGATATGGTTAAAGGAATTTGACTGTGTCAGTAAATAAAATGGTTATGATGATATGGTGTGGTTTTGTCAATGTCAACCTTGCTTGTACAGCACACCATGGCAGTAATTTGAGAATGAAATGGTAATGTTCAAAAGCTGGGACAAATTTCAGACAGAAATAAAGGCAACATTTGGTGAAAACCAGTAACAGGTCTACATTGTTTTTGGTTGTATTACACAGTAAATGTGATTAAAGTGGAAGCCAACAAGTTTTACCCTCAATGAAGGATCAATGTGATCAAAAGTATCCAGACACCCCCAAAAACATACATTTTTCATATCAGGTACAGTGTGCTGCTACCTACTGTTAAGTACTCCATATCAGTGACCTCAGTAGTCTTTAGACATCATGAGAGAGCAGAATGGGGTGCTCCGTGGAACTCACAGACTTCGAGCGTGGTCAGGTGATTGGGTGTCACTTCGGTCTTACATCTGTGTGTGAGATTTCCACACTCCTGAACATCCCTAGGTCCACTGTTCCAATGTGATAGTGAAGTGGAATGTGAAGGGATGCGTACATCACAAAAGCATACAGGCCGACCTCATCTGTTGACTGACAGAAACCACCAACAGTTGAAGAGGGTCATAATGTGTAATAGGCAAACATCTATCCAGACCATCAACCAGGAATTCCAAACTGCATCAGGATCCAATGCAATTACTATGACAGTTAAGCGGAAGGTGAGAAAACTTGGATTTCATGGTCAAGTGGCTACTCATAAGCCATACATCATGCTGGTAAATGCGAAACGACGCCTCGCTTGGTGTAAGATGTGTAAACATTGGACGATTGAACAGCGGAAAAACTTTGTGTGGAGTGACAAATCACGGTACACAATGTGGCAGTCTGATGGCAGGGTGTGGGTATGACGAATGCCCGGTGAACGTCATCTCCCAGCATGTGTAGTACCAACAGTAAAATTCAGAGGTGGTAGTGTTATGGTGTGGTTGTGTTTTTCATGGAGAGGGCTTGCACCCCTTGTTGTTTTGCATGGCACTATCACAGCACAGGCCTCCATTGATGTTTTAAGCACCTTCTTGCTTCCCACTGTTGAAGAGCAATTCGGGGATGGCTATTGCTTCTTTCAACATGACAGAGCACCTGTTCATAATGCACGGCCTGTGGTGGAGTGGTTACACGACATTAAACATCCCTGTAATGGACTGGCCTGCACAGAGTCCTGACCTGAATCCTTTAGAATACCTTTGGGATGTTTTGGAATGCCGATCATGCCAGGCAACACTGACTGACATCAATACCTCTCCTCAATGCTGCACTCCATGAAGAACGGGCTGCCATTCCCCAAAAACTCTTCCAGCACCTGATTGAATGTATGCCTGCAAGAGTGGAAGCTGTCATCAAGGCTAAGGGAGGGCCAACACCATGTTAAATTCCAAAATTACTGATGGAGGATGCCATAACTTGTAAGTTATTTACAGCCAGGTGTCCGGATACTTTTGATCACACAGTGTATCATGCATTTTTTTTAAAAAAAAGAAATGTTTCCACAACAGAGGACTTCTTCAGTTGCTGCCAGCACATCAAGGCAATGCCTTGGAAAAGAGTGTGCTGAAAGCCATTTTAGAGACTTATGAACATCATTTTGATGGCAGTCTTGAAACACCATCAGAACCCTGTATCACACATAGTTGAACAAGAGATACAAGGGTTTATGATGTCTGTTAATGTCAAACCACAATAGCTGGAAGTACACAGTCCATCCCACAGGAAAGGTAAATGATTTTACATTCATGTAACTACTAATGCCATCTGTGAACCAGTTTGTGAATTAACTAGCATGGTATTTTGACTACTATCTGTTTTAAATTTTAACAGTATGTTTTGAACTTTGATCATGAAGGGAGCAACGTACAAACATTAAGTTTTATTTTCAATTGGGCAAAAGCCTAACAAACACATCTGAAATTATGCAAACTGCTTATGGTAATGAATCAGTGGGTCATTAAATGGTTTTAAGTGGTGTGCAAGGTTTGTTGATAGCAGAGAGAGCTTTAAAGATAATCGGCATTCAGGAGTATCATAAACAGTTTGAGTTGAAGAAAATGTTGGCTAAAATTCTTCAAAATGATTGTTGCACATCTACCAGCTCAGTTGAAGAGCTCACTAGAATTGCTAAAACAACTGTGCATCACATTCTAACTGAACATTTTGGCAATTAGAACACCTGTTGTCACTTTGAGGCCCTGTCACTCACTGACAATCAAAGATATTGCAGGATGGAAGACTGCAGAGACATGAAAAGATCGGTCACTATGGAACAGGCTCCATGTCTTGCATCATAACAGACCATACTGGGTTGTCATAATTTTGTAGGAAGCAAGCCAAGAGAATTTGTTATAACATGAAGTCATTCAGCAGCAGTGTAATTATCAGTCCTGAGAGTATTCAAAGAGAGATCTGCAAACAATCAGATAACAGAGCACAGCATTGGCAACATAATTTGCACTGTGTTACTGTACATTTTTTGATATTTTTCCTTAGTTCTTATCTTCTGAAGCTCATGTTCAATGTAGGACTAATAATCGTTAAGTTAGCACAATGATCTGTATTATGTAAGTCAATGTGTGTTCTGTAATCCATGTTGCCAAAGTGTTTTCAGTGTATGCATATCAGTGCTTCTCAGGATAAATGACTCCCTTCACTTTGATATAATTTGGATTTGTTTGATTTATAATTGCCAGTTTGTGATGCTGATATTGTGGTAGCATTTCTGCACATAAAGCTGTGAATAAGGATATCCACTTACCCACGAATCACATGCTGATGTGGGGCAGAGACAAATTTTATTCAGTTTCTCATCTGCGAGGATTTTATTATTTACAGTGACAGATCTTACAATCTGTAAGATGATGATAGATTTGAACTTCAGACATTTCTCCAGGTGATATATCAATTCAACAATGGTCAGCTGTCTTTGACACAATTTCTATGATTTGATACAGTGTAAAATTTGTATACTTTAGAGTTGGGTAATTGTTTTAGGAACTTTATGATCTAGTGTATGTAGTGTACTCAATATACCACAGTCTGATGTGGTGGTGAACTGAAGGTATCAGTGTGCTGTATTTGCAGGGGGCTCCATGCAGTCTGGTCTGCATACAGCTGCTAGATTACAGTCAAGCTTGATGACTGTGTGGTAATAGTCTTTACCATGTTGCTATCAAGAAGAGCCTTGTGTGGCTGCACACGTTTGTGAGATTGAGGGCATCATTCACCACTGGCAAAGTTATATTGCTGTATACACATCATGCACATAAGCAATGCAGGAGAGTGTTCTGCATTCAATGATTGACTCATTGTTGGTGGGTACTGGCCATTCTGCATCATTGACTCATTGTTGGTGGGTACTGGCCATTCTGCATCAAATTTTGAAAGCATTAAAATATGGAGTGTAGGTGAGGCACACTAGTTGGCCCAATGTGAAACAACATATCAACACTCTGGCAATCGACTAGTGCTCATATAGGGTGCCTCCAACTGAACAACAGATAAGTCAGAAGGAAGTGGAGATGGTGATGTGAGACATCATTCAGTCATTGAAGAGTCCTTGGTCTTCTCCTGTCATCATCACAAAGAAGAAAGATAGCACATTGTGTTTCTGTTTCAATTACCAGCAACTGAACACAGTCATGAAAAAGGACATATACCCATTACCACACATTGACCACCTAGGACTATGTGATGAAAGCAAAATATTTCTCAACTATGGATATGTATACTGGCTACCAGCAGATCAAGTTGATGAGGCTAACTATAAAAATATAGTTTTTGTTACATTCAATGGCCTGTGAGCTCAAAGTTGTGCTGTTTTTTCTGTACAATGCTTCAGTTATACTTCAATGCTTGATGGACAGCCTGCTTTGATTTCTTAAATGGGCAGGATGTCTATGCTACCTGTATGATGTTGCTGTGTTCTTGAAGACCTTTTAAGAGCATCTAGGTCACTTGAAAAATGTACTGAAATGTGTCCATAATGCAATCTTTGCCTGAATCTGAGAAAGTTCCTCTGCCTCATTGAAAAAACAAAAATTGTGAGTCACCTGATGAACAGAAATAAAGTCTGTCCAGACCCAGAAAAAGTATGATCCATAACAAAGTTTTCCACTACTTGGCACATTCAAGACACACATGTATTCCTGCTACAAATGTTCCACAAAGGATTTCAGTTGCAAGGTATGGCCATGTAAGAACTGCTGTGAAAAGGCACCTAATTTTCTGGGACCAAGGAGTAAAATGATCACTCTGTATCCTTCAGGTCTGTATGCTTCAGGGGGGACTGACAGCTTCATCATGTTTTGCACTTTTGGATGAGAGTGTTGAGACAAGAATCAGCAGTTGCAGTACTGGTGCAATTCTAGTGCATATCCAGCAAGTTGAATAATTGTTTATACCACCAGGATACCCTCGAAGCCTAGAAGAACTATTTTATGGCTGAGAATGAATGCCTAGAAATTATTTAGGCTGTGAGTAAGTTCCAGATCTGCACTGCTTGACAATCACCAAGGAATAGCTGACTCTTACTAAGGAACAACTGCCAATTGCTACAGAACAACTGACAATTGCTATGGAATACCAGACCAATGATGGCAAAAGGAAATGTAGAGGATGGATGTGTTAATTATAGCAAACATGAACACTCTGTATGTATTAAATAGTTCATGCTGTACAGTGTTAGACAAAGGTTGTTGTGGAACTAATTAGTATGACATTCTGTGTGGTGTGGCAACACGTCTGCAAGGCATCATTTGAGTGCCTACAATTGTGGATAAGCATTTACATGGCTTAAAGCTGCTCAAAGTGTCACTAATTTGACACAGCAGTTGGTGTGTCAAAGTGTCATCTCCCAATTAAAAAAGGTTGCTGAAAGTAGAAATGCTATGAAAAAGCATGCTAGTGGTTGTAGATGGATCACTGTGCTGCAAGAGGATTGATATGCTACCCTAGTGTTAAAAAGGAACAGATATCTTACTCCTAGATAGATCGCTGCAACCCTTGCAACTACTACCAGTACATGTGTCTTTGCCAGAACCATTTCAGGATGAGTAAATCAGGCTGGTTTGCCTGCTGAGAAGCCTGTTAAATGCATCTCACTTCAACCACACCAATACCAAAAGTGTAGAGAGCATGTTGGTTAGGTCAAAAACAGTGGTCTAGAGTGACATTCTTCAATGAATCCTGCTTCACTCTGGCAAATGATTCTTCCCACCAGTTAGTGTGGAAAGATATGGGAACATGTTACACATCACAGAATTTTCATGAATGTCATTGGTATGGACTAGGCACTATGGTGTGTGCAGGTATTATGCACAATGACTAAACACCACTGAATATCTCAATGTGAGGAACTATTACAGCACAATGATATTGCAGGGAGATTATTCTCGATCATGACTGTTTAGTGGTGCAGTATGTCCTGACATTCTGTTTGTGGATGACAACGAATGCCCAAATAGGACTTCTGATGTGTCAAATACACTGAAAATTGAAGACATTGAACAAATGGAATGGCGTGCATACTCTGCAGACCTAAATCCTACAGAAGATGCCTGGGACGCTCTTGGTAAATGTGTTTCTAAATGAACGTCCCTTCCCTGAACCATGCAGTAACTGAAATCCACCTGGAGAGAGCAGTGGGACAATATCCCCAAAGGACTCCTCAACATAGTATGAATAACAAGTTCAAAATGTTTGTTTGTGTCCAATGAGAGTGGGTTCGTAACTAAGAGTCTGATATTGATGTTTATGTGGGAAGTCTGACCTGTGTCAAACATGGAAGTTATTTATATCTGTTAGCCTGCTTTCCCATGTGGTGAAATCTGTACCATTTTTCATTATTAATATATCACTCCACCTCTACTATTCTCTGTTACTTATGCACTGTGTTTCATGTCATCCATCATTGTGTGTGACTATTTCTGTCCAACAATTCCTCCATCCCTTAGCAACTGTCAAGTAGGAATGCAATGACACTCTAGTGTACAAAGTTGGATGGAAGCATAATGTTTCTACTGCCTTTTTCAGAATCTATTTGAAGAACATTGTAGCACTGGTAATAATACAGTCATCACAGAACTACAAAATATTGCAGCTGCAAAAGGGAAGATCCTGAATTACTGAAGAGCATAGAGGAGAAGTGTTCCAATCAAGACTGGCCTCAGAAGTAATTTAATGATGCAGCATCATCCATAAGATGACAACTGTAAACCACACACAGATGAATGGCCTCATGGAACATTTTGATAAGACACTTACAGAGATACATTGATCTCAAACAGAGGACCAAGATGCAATATTGCTTTTTGTGACATTTGTATATTAGACAGCAAAGCAAGACACTATGAGTTTCGTGTTTTATGATCCAAGGCCAACAAGCTGAAAAAATAATGGATATTTTGTGTCTGTTTCAGCCTGAGGATGGTGACATTGATGACATGAAACAGTTCTTCATGTGAACTAAAGAAGCAATACAGCTGGAATGAACATGAATCTTGAATGTCCAAGATAAGGACTGTGAACATCATAACAGCAAATATCAACCTGTACACTACAACCAAGTATGGACTTTTACACCTGAGTGGAAATTAAGCCTCTCAGAAAAATTAATAAAAAGGTAATTTGGCTAAAAATGCTACATCACTTGTCAAACATGACCAACTAAACTGGGAATGATGGTCCTACATCAAAAAGACAAAAGTACAGAGACATTATCTGTGTACTTTACAGGAATCCCTGACATATTCCTGCAGTGCAGATCTATAATGGGTGTTTATTAAACAAGGAACACAAAGAAATGCCTGATGTTCATGATGCCTCAATGGAAATAACTCCATTTCAATGGCTTAGTGACCACCAGGATGAGATGACATGACCAGAATGTACCAGTGCTGTCAGAGTAAGGACCACTGACTTCATCCAGACTGATTAGGCTATGGTCCATTCTGAAACAGTGGGCCACAGTTTCATGAGGAGGATCAGCAATCCTGTATAGTATTCATTGTCCCCTTTGTCATAGAGATTACAGTTTCTGACTGGCAGGTGTGGCTCACCTGTTCTAATACTGCCTTATTTATTGTTTAATGTTACTTAACAATAAAGGAAATGAATGAGAAATTTGGAAAGAGAATTAAAGTTTAAAGAGAATAAAAAAAACTAGGCAGTTTCCCAATGACATTGTAATTCTGTGAGACATGCCAAATGACTGGCAATAGCAGTTGAATCGAATTGAAAGTGTGTTAAAAGGGGTTATAACATGAATGTTACTGTAAAAGTAAGATAATTGGTACATCATAGAATTAACTGGTGAAACCTAAGATTTATCATTGTGGTATGGTATAGTCTGAAATTTACATTATACGCATAGATTTTGAACTTTTACGGAGAGACGTTGGTGAATCTTAGAATTTACCAATGCAAACTGGTAAAAGCTGTATCAAAGATTCCCACCTCCATCGTGCAGGTTCAGACAAGTTTCATTGTTGCCAGTTTTCTGTTCAGATAAGTTTCTTTACCGGCAGTTATGAGTTCTCTGTCTGCTCGCCGCTGCGTAGTTTCACTCTGTGTCAAGCATCATGCGTATGGTCATTTTTGCAACTCGTTTTATTGGTGTGTCTTTTGCAGCTTTGCTTCAGAATGAGTGATGTTATGTGTAACAGATTTTATGAAATTTTAAGTGAATCAGTGAATAAGAAGAAGGACAACAATATTTATGTAACTGCTGAGCAGTATAATATTCTGTTAAGTAAAGTGAAAAATGCAAAAAATTGTTTCCAATAAAAAAGCTTTTCACTACAGGTGTTTGAAGTGATATGATATTCTCAACATCGGAGGTAAAGAGAACTCATAGCACCGGTGTCTGCTGGAAAAGAATAAATTCATTATTATGTTCATTTTTATGAACTGTTCAACATATTACATGAGACCCACATTGCTATAGGCCATGGTGGCCGATCGCAGATGATTGTCAAACTGAATAGTGAGTACAAAAGTGTGACTGTTGAATCAGTTGTTACTTATTTGAAATTATGTGAACCATGACAGAAAAAGCAAAAAGCATTGAAAAGGAGTGTTGTAGTGAAACCTTTCACACACAGTGAAATGAATTCATGATGCCAAATTGACTTAATCAATATGCGGGCAAACCCAGACAATAAGTCAAAGTCATACTTGTATAACAAGATCATCTGACAAAATTTGTTATCCTCTGTGCACTTTAATGTTGAAAATGGCTGATGAAGTAGCATATCATCTTTTGAAATTTTTACCACCTTTGGTGCCCCTAGTATCCATCGTTCTAATAATGGTAGAGAGTTTTGTAACCACGTCATTCAAAGTTTGTGTGAGTTGAGGAGTTATATGAAGATATTCCATGGGAATCTGAGGCACAATCAGTCTCAGGGACCAGTCAAAACTGCAAATCAAGATATCAAAAATATGTTATCAACTTGGATGGAAACAAATTAAACTTCAAAATGGTCTGAAGCGGTGAGGTTTGTGCAAGCAATGAAAAATAAGGCTTATCATGAATGGATCAGATGTCCACCTTATGAAGCCATTTTTGGGGTTCCAATGAAAATGGGCATTGTGACCTCAGTTGTTCCACGTGAGTTAATAAAAAATATAAACACTAAAGAAGACTTGGAAACAATATTAAACACCACTTCCTCTGACTCACAGAAAATTGAAAATGATGACCAAGGAATTGATGCCAGTGAATCAAGAAATGGAACAGAAGGAACAGAGGTTTAAAATGCGCCTGCAGAGGGTGAGGAAGCACCAGAGACACAAGATTTGATGACAGTTAATGAGACACCGACACCAGCTGATGGTTGTGATGAGATGCTGATAACTTCTGACACTGTTAATAAAGTGAAACAGATCTGAGAAGTTGCCAAAGAAGGTCTTCAATTGCAGGCAGAGAAAATGAAAGCGGCCTCATGTAATATTTATTTATTTATTTAGCCATCCATGGACATTTTAAAATGTATGGATGTTGTCAGTTGTGTACATTCATATATTTATACATCTAAAAACAAAGATGATGTAACTTACCAAATGAAAGTGTTGGTATGTTGATAGAGACACTAAAAAATGCAAACACACACACAAAGTTCAAGCTTTCGCAACCCACTGTTGCTTCATCAGGAAAGAGGGAAGGAGAGGGAAAGACGAAAGGATATGGGTTACCCACCACGCCTCAACCTCCACTAATTTCAAGTTGCTGCCACTCATACCTCACCCGTCATTCAACAACAGCTTTGCCTCTGTACTTCCACCTCAACTGACATCTCTGCTCAAACTCTTTGCCTTTACATATGTCTGCTTGTGTCTGTATATGTGCAGATGGATGTGTGTGTGTGTGTGTGTGTGTGTGTGTGTGTGTGTGTGTGTGTGTGTGTGTGTGTGTGCAAGTGTATACCTGTCCCTTTTTCCCCCTAAGGTAAGTCTTTCCGCTCCCGGGATTGGAATGACTCCTTACCCTCTCCCTTAAAACCCACATCCTTTCGTCTTTCCCTCTTTCCTGATGAAGCAACTGTGGGTTGTGAAAGCTTGAACGTTGTGTGTGTGTTTGTATTTGTTAGTGTCTCTATCAACATACCAACGCTTTCGTTTGGCAAGTTACATCATCTTTGTTTTTAGATATATTTTTCCCACGTGGAATGTTTCCCTCTATTATACTCATATCATATATTTATACAGTTTGTTGTTACATGTTGTTAAATGTTGTGACATATAAATTATTTACAATCATTTTTGCTCCTTATCAAAATATTGCGAAACAAAATTTATTTACAATCATTTAGTAATAAGGAATTCGCTTATAGTGTAAAAGCAGTGTTCCTGCAAAAACAATTTAAGATTTTATTTGCTTCTTTTATTTTCTGTGGCAGTTTATTATACAGTTTTACACCTTCATACAAGAAGCTATTTTGAGTCTTATGTTTATTGTTGCTGTCTAGGTGAAGACAGTGACTTGTTCTTGTACTATAGTTATGAAAACTGCTATTTGCACAATAATTTTCTATATTTTTCTTGATGTACGCTATGGTTTGGAATATAAATTCACACGGAACAGTTAGAATTTCTAACATTTTGAAAAGTTCTCTGCAGTGGGCCCGCTTACTGCTTTTTGTTATAATTCTTACTGCTCTCTTTTGCATTTTAAATACCATTTGTAAATTCTGAGCACTGTTTCCCCAGAAAATAATACCATAACTGATTACTGAATGAACATAACTAAAGTATACAGTTGTCAAACATTCACTACTGCATGCTGATACAAGGACTCTTAAGTGCATAACATGTTGTGGATACCTTTTTCGAGAGTTTCATAGCATGTTCATTCCACTTAATTTGGCTGTCAATGTGCAACCCTAAGAATTTTGTTGTAGGTACATCATCTATGGAGATGTTATCTAATTTTAAATTAAAGGGACTCTGTTTTCTATTCATTCTAAAGCATATTGTATTTGTTTTCTTTACGTTGAGAGTTACTTTGTTTTCCTGAGACCATTTGTGAACATCCCTCAACACTTCAGTAGAATTTTCCAACATTTGTGCTGGTGTCTTACTGGTGATTACTATGTTCCTGTCATCCGCAAACAATATCTTCTCTCCATGGCTGATATGTTGCGGGAAATCATTTATATACACCAGCAATAATACAGGACCTTGTACACTTCCTTGAGGGACCCCAATAATGATATATTGTGGATCAGATATATGTTTCTCAATGTACTTTGATCCACTGGAGACATGTGTGATCTCTACTGACTGTACTCTGTTTACTAGACATGAACAAAACCATTTGAGAACCACTCCCCTTACTCCTAGTACCTCTAATTTATGCAACATTTTCTGGTGGTCAACTGTATCAAATGCCTTAGACAGGTCTAGGAAAAGGCCAGTTACACAGCTATTCTCATCTAGTGCTTCTAAAACTGTTTTTGTAAATTGTGCTATTGCAGATTCTGTACCTCTACCAGGCCTGAGACCATGTTGGTCATTGCAGAGGAGGTTGAATTTACTTAGATAGCTCAAAAGCCTGTTTTTCATCATTGTTTCTATCACTTTGGAAAAGCATGACAATAGAGCTATTGGTCTGTAGTTCTCAACATTCTCTACATCACCCTTCTTGTGAACTGGTAAAATTTTGGCATGTTTCAGATAGTCAGGGAAGCAACTGGTTTTGAAGGATTCATTTATGATTTCTGTTAGTGGAGCTTTGATACTGTTTATGCATTTTTTCAAGACACGCATTGGGATTTCATCTAAACCTGCCGAGTTTTTGTTCTTTAAATGCCTTACAACATTGCATACTTCCTCCTCAGTAGTTGGAAGCAATACCATTGAGTTTGCTATATGCTTCTGTATTGGTTGATTAGCACCTATTGGAAAAATTTTCTGCAAGTTCGTTGCAATGCTGCTAAAGAAGGTATTCAGATAATTTGCTAATTTTTTCGGGCTACTTTCTAAGTTTTCCTCGTTCCTGATTTGTATGTTTGTACCTCTCTGTTTCACAGTTCCTGTTTCTTGTTTCACTACAGCCCATGTAGCTTTACTTTTATTATTGGCTAAATTTATGAACCTATTGTTGGCTGATTTTTTTGCAGTATTGAGTACCTTCCTGTAGATCCTTTTGTAGTTTTTGTAGTAGTGCAAAAAAACTGGATCACTATTGTCCTTTTTAATGGAGTTTAGGTATTTACAAGTTTGAGCACTTTTTCTAATTCCTTTAGTAATCCATTTATTGTTGGTGGGTGTCCCAATGGGAATTAATGCTTTGGGGAATGTTTCTTTAAATTTTAATTTAAACTCAGACATAAAATTGGAGAACTTGCTATTCACTTTAGTTTCTATGCATACTCCTTCCCAACTTTCATGTGCTAACTTTAAGGAAAACTCTTGCAAAGCTGATGGAGAGTAAACTCTTTTATATACATGCAGTTTGGATTCCTTTTTACACAAGCTTTTACTTTTATAATCTGACACAGATGGTCAGACAGTCCCAGATTTTTGACAAGTACATCACAGTTTTCTCTGCCTACATCTGTAGCTACATAGTCAATGGTAGATGATGAATGTGTGGTTATTCTTGTTGCACAATTGACTAGTGATGATAGACCAAAACTATGTAGGATATTCATAAATGTGTTCCTGGTGTCCTCTTTTTTATTTGTATTTATGCTAAAGTCCCCACACAAAAACCTTCAGTTGGACAGAATGTGAGAATTAAAGTACCGGATGTAGACAGGGCAAAAACTGACGCAAAATCTAAAATATCAGTAGCGATAAATATTCAGGATGACAAATTTTATCAACTTGTTACCAAAGCTGGTAAACTGAGGTCATTGTACACTAGGAACCAATTTGCATTGTGTAAGGAAAATTTTATCGATGTCGAAAAAGTAGCAAGAGAAGAAATTGGTCAACAGGAAGTGGTTGCCAAACAGTCTTTTGTTGGAGGACAAGGTTTCAAAAAGTGCAGTTGCTTAAAAAAGTGTTCAGCTAAAAATGCTTATGTAAATCGTCTTCCATGTTATGTAATTCAAAATGCCACAATAGTCAGCCTTGTTGTAACAAAAATTAACGTTCACAAGGTAACACTTTCTACAACATTTTTCACTAATTGGGAATATTGCTCATTATAATCACATTGGAATGCAAGAATATTTAAAATACATAAATTTACAATAAATACAAACGATTTCAATAAACTGCTAAGCTGATTTTTTTTAAATGAATACAGTTTTACCAGTTGGGTAAATCCTAAAATTTACCTATGTCTCCCGGTAAAAGTTTGAAATCTATGCATATAATAAGAAATTCCAGACTTTTACCACACCATGATGGTAAGTCGTAGGTTTCACTAGTTAATTCTAGGATTTACCAATCATCTTACTTTTACAGTAACATATATACAAACAAATGTAAAACAATGTTATTGGAATGTAGCCAAATTAAATCAGGTGATGGTGAGGGAAGTAGATTAGGAAATGAAACACTAAAAGTAACCAGTTAGTTCTGTTATTTGGGCAGTGAAATAACTGATGATGGCTGAAGTAGAAAACATGAACAATGAAGTAAGAAAAACATTTCTGAAAAAGAGGAATTTTTAACATGATCATAAAATTAACTGCTAAGAGTCTTATCTTAAGGTATTTGTTTGGAGCGTAGCCTTGTACAGAAATGAAATTTTGATGGTGAGCATTTCAGACAAAAAGACAATACAGGCTTTTCAAATATAATGCTACAGAAGAATGTTGAAAAGCAGATAGATAGACTGAATAACTTATGAGGGGGTACTGAACTGAATTGGGCAAATAAGAAATTGGGGCGTGACTTGACTAAAAGATGTGATCAGCTTGGGGTGCAGCACCTTGTATTGTGCCTATGCAAGCTGGACAACAGTGAGCAGATAGATACAGGCAATGAGTCATGATTCTACCATGATAGGTGCGTGCTCTGATCCAGTAGCAGCTGCAAGTAGTTACAGCTGTGGCTGAAAGGTGTCAGCATCTTACAGACCAAATTCCTAAATTGTCTAAATAATTATTTTTAAAACAATACTTTAATTTTGTGACTATCATGACTTTTATTAATTACATCTGATTTAATATTTTTAATTAATAATGTGAATTATGGTGTGAATTCAAAGTGATAAGATAGATGAATGTTGTTGTGTCTATTTATTGAGTATACATTAGTGTGAGAACTGTGGCTGTACAGAGAGAGCAATTATATGCTCAGGAAAAATTTGTAAAGTGCTAGTAACCAGTTCACAGCACTGGGAAAACAAGAAACATTTTATGATAATTCAGTTATTTAAAGAGGGAGTTATTTTGATATTTTTGAGTTTTATAAATTTGTTTTTTAATAAATTGTTCATAAAAGCTATTAAGTTGTGATTGATTTCTAGTAAAAGACATAGGATTTCATGGGTTAATACTGATAAAAAATGTTCATCAGATAGCCAGAGGACAGTGCATTTGCGCATATTTTGTGAACTAATAGAACTGTTTTCTAAAGTCCCAAGGGCAGTTCAGATCTTAGCCATTATTATATTCAGATGTGTACATTAGGAGCTCTGAATAGATGCGATAATTTTGAAGAATAGTGAGTAAAGCTTGACTGTGGACTGCCACTAAGTGAATACAAAGGTGTGGGAAAGACAAATATGTAAAATTCAGATTTTTATATGTCAACTGTGACTTCTGAATCAACTAAAATCTGTGTGGTGTATTGCGCAATTTGGAACCAAGAACTGACATTCAAAGGGATTGAGTTTATAATATTTGAGTGATCATTCCGTCACAGTCCATTTTGTGATCTTCCTGGTAATGGGGTCTGTTAAATACCATAAGATGGTAATTATGAATGGCTATGATTGTGTGTGAGTGTCAAAACTGTAACTTAAGATTAGTGTCATGTTTTTGTATCAAACAAGTAACAATGTATTGAAGTTTTCACTCACCAACTACTTTCAATTAATAGCTCAGTACTCTTCAAACTAGAAAACATTTGTTGCACCCTCCAGACACATCATTTGCTTTCTACCAGGATGGGTGTGTGGACAGGCCTTTAGAAGAAGAAATCACTGCAAGGTGGGTGGAACTGTTCTGTTTTCTGTAGAATGAAAAGTTAACATCTTCACTGCAAATCGATAGGACACATTCTGGGGCATGAAGGAATTGTCACTTTGGTAATAGAAGAAAGTGTGTGGCATGGTGCGGCATGGGGAGGGATTGGTAGTTTTCAGAGAGAGAGACCAAATCTTGAATACAGTGAGCATGTTCAAATGAGTGTATGCTGCAATACTTATGCAGAGATGAAGAGAACTGCACAGGACAGACTAGCATGAAGAGCTGCATCAAACCAGTCTTCACACTGAAGATCACAACAGCAACAATTTCTGGAAGGTTCTGGAACTTATTTGCTTTTGCACCAACCATTGTTTGGACTGAAGACCACAGCAACAATTTCTGGAAGGTTCTGGGGCTTATTTGTTTGTGGATATTCTAATTTACTAGAATATTCTATGTATGTACAAACAGGAGCATACCCTGCTGATGCAGGCAGTTCAGCTCCATTTGTATTTGATGTGTGTTCAATTACCATGCTTTCAGTGTGGTACAGTAATTCTCATTTATCCTGCTGCCAAAAGAGATACTTGAGTCCTGATGCTAGAAGACAATATGATACTTCAGGCTGCCAGAACCATAGATTCCTTCTTCAGTGCTGGAAAGGGGAAGTAATTGGAAGAGTCTGATTTGTGAAGTTGCACTGAGGGGATAACCAGGTTACTCAAAACCTACATAAAGAGAGAACACCCTGTTTGCTGAGAAAAGCAGAACAATTGAGTTTATCTTTTCCTATGTTCTAGGTGACTTGTTTTTCTTCCCTCCAGTCTCCTTCAACTAGTTAATTCTGCCTGCTTTGAAGAAGGAAAAGCTTAGAGTACTGTATTTATCTATTATCATGTTTGTGTATCAGCCATACTGTGAGTTGCACCTATTGAAGGAAAGTAATGGTCAGTATACTTTAAAATGTGTAATGTGTTCAATATTAATCTTGGTTTAATATTTAACATTAAAGAAATCAGGCATGTTCATTATTATCTGTGACATAATGGCACTGTCCTCTGTAGTACTGAAATGAAAGAAAGAAATTCTATACCCCACACTATGTTTGTCTGTTCCTGCCAGGAATACCATGACTGGATGAAGACCTAAGGCATTTATTAAACAGTCACCTAACAATAATGATGATGATGAAAATAATAATAATAATAATAATAATAATAACACTAACTTTCTTCATGATCATCCTATTTATTCTTTTCTGTGATACTATCAACAGGAAATATCAGAAGTTTTGATGTGCAATATCACACTGAAAACTGTACTTGAGCCTATGTGTGAAATATCTAACTTTTGCCTGATTTTGTGGTCTATATAAATAGCATTTCTTATGAACAGCAAGAATCAAGCACAGTAATTCAAAACTGTCAATATATGATCATAAACATGTCTATATTTACAATTTGTTTTGATCTTCTGGTCATCTTCAGGTATCATAAAATTAATTACAGCAGCCTACATGACAATGTTATTAATGTTGTGCAAATAGGAAAATACATTACACAGTCAGTAATAAAATATAACACAATGGATCACTCTTAGTATAGGTACCGTCATTATCAGGTTCTACCTTTAGTGTAGTGGCACTCTACTTACCATATGTATGTAGAGTGCCTCCAAATGTAAAGCGGGAACCTGATTATGACAGTCTATAAATGGGATGCATCTTTACATAAAAAGAAGGAAACTGATCTAAATCTATGTCTACATCTACAATTATACTCTGCAAATCACCATGAAGTGCATGGCAGAGGGTACATCCCAATTAACAGTTATTAGGGTCTATTCCTGTTTCAATCACATATGCAGCAAGGGAAGAATGATGGTTTGAATGCATCTGTGTATGCTGTAATTATTATAAACTTATATTTATGATCCCTATGTTAGCAATACTTAAGGGGTTGTAGTACATCCCCATTGTCATCATCTAAAGTTGGTTCTTGAAACTTTGATAGCAGACTGTCTTGGGATAATTTACATCTATCTTCAAGAGTCTGCCAGTTCAGTTTCTTCAGTATCTCTGTGACACTCTGCCATGGAGCAAACAACCCTGCAACCAGTCATGCTGTCTTTTTCTGTATATATTCAATATCCCCGGGTAGTCCTATTTGGTACCAGTCCCACACATTTGAGCAATATTATAGAACTAGTATAGAGTGATTTATAAGCAGTCTCCTTTGTAGACTGACACACTTCCCTCACTGAAGTCTACCACCTGCTTTAACCACAACTGAGCCTTTGATCATTCTATTTCATATACCTATGAAGTGTTAAGTTGGCAGATTCCAACAGTGACTCATTGATATTATAGTCATAAGTTACTACAATTTTTTTCATGAATTCACAATTTTACATTTTTGAACATTTAAAGCAAGATGCCAATCTTTGCACCACTTTGAAATCTTATGGAGATTTGACTGAATATTTATGCAGCTTCTTTCAGACAGTGCTTCATTATAGAAAACTGCATTATCCACAAAAAGTCTGAGGTTATTATTAATATTGTCTGTGAGGTCATTAATATGGAACATGAACAGCAAGAGTCCCAATACACTGCCCTGGGGCAGTCTCAGATTTCTCTTGCTACCCCATATGATTGCACTTTGACAGTAAGCATAAGTGTGCTGGTGAGTCAATACTTTTCTGAAATCAAGAAATACTGCATCTATCTGACTCTCTTGATCCAAAGCTTTCAGTCTGTCATATGAAAAAAGTTGGGCTTCACATGATCGATGTTTTTGGAATCCATGCTGATAGGCATATACAAGGTCATTCTGTTTGAGATACCTCATTGTGTTTAAGATCAGAATATCTTTTAAGATTCTACAACAAATCAATGTCAAGGATATTGGACAGTAGTTTTGTGGATGACTTCTACTACCCTTCCTGTAGATAGGTGTGACTGTGCTTTTTTTCCAAGAACTATGACAGATTCCCACTTCCTGCAAAGGAGACAGGATCCACAGGAGTGAATGGTACTTGAGATACCCCTGTTACCAGTATCACAGGGACATGACTCTTGGGAACTCTTTCAAAACAACAATTCGCAGCAACTGTCATTGTCTGAGAGTAGTCAGGGCGATCTACAGCTGCTTCTGAATGTCAACGAATCATTAATGTGTTCAAGAACAGCATTCCCAGTGGGGCTGCATTTTAGTTAGTGTGATGTATTACAGGACAGTGAACAAATAACTTTAAATTAAGCCTGCTGGTTACCTTTTAATCTTTTCAGATAAAAAGTTGCTAACTCTGATGAACAGTATATGAAGACTGATTAACTGTGTTACGACATTTAGCTATTGGCTGTATTACTGGTGACAGTGATGCAGGATGGCTTTTGTTGTATTTGATGGCAGTATAATGACCCTCCCACATGGTTTGTTGGAAATAACTTTATGATACCTGAAGATGATCAGAAGACTGAAATTGGTTACAAATAGATAATTATCTATCTTGTTGGTTTTGAAACATGACTTTTTCCAAATATTCATTTAGCTCTGGCAGGCAAGTTGTGTGTCTTGAAACACTGTGTTTTCTGTGTCAATCAATTATAAACTCCCACTTATGTGGCAAGAAGTGTAACTACTACATAAAATAAACTGGTAGGGTACACACCTGCAGTGAAGCCATTGAGTCTAGTGCCTTTTGCATGTCAGAGGCATGGGGGCAGAAGTGCAAGCCAAGTGCCCAAAGTGGTGGTAGTGTTGGTGGAACAGTTGTTGCTGTTGCAGGAAGAGTGGCCCGTATCTGTTGTACAGCGTCTGCCGGAGTAGGGCCTGCCCCAATGCGCAGTGACCAGGTGCCGGCCACTGCACCACGCAGTGTCAGCACTGAGCTGCCGAATGTGTGCCATGCCTGTGTAATATTATTGTTATTTTTAATTTTGATTGTTATTTGGTGTACATACAATGCTGCCATCACTTTATTACATATTTTGTGATATGATTTAAATGAAAATGTGTAATGACATCATAACAATGCACAATTTTTAACAAGCAAGAAGTACATGTACTTTTTATTGTTAAGAGAGAAATAACTAAATAATTGTAGTGTAACAAGAACAACAGTAGCCTTTTTTTAGAGTAACTATTTTCTACCAATATATACAATATCTTGATTTATAAGACATTAAAAAATCTAGAATTAGTTCTAGTAATTAATAGTAACAATATTGTAACTATTGTAAAGAAATTTCACACAATCACCCGGTAAATATAAAATTTAGTGTGTTCCACATACCAAAAGGCACTTTTTTATGGCGAGACTTTTGTAACACAATGTGTGAATAAATGAATATAAATATTCATGTGAAGCTGGGTACTGAAGTGTTGACTCCCCTAAACAAGCAACAATAACAAGAACAATCATTTAAGATTCACTTTCACTGTTCCCAAAAAAAGAGTAAAATTATTTAACCGTAAGCAAATGAACTTCAAAATTCTCTCTGACACTCCACAAATAACACAAAATAAATATGCAGAGAATAAATGCAGTATTAATTTTAGCTGTATTCCCCTGGGAGATTATGTCATTATAGCAGGGGATGAAATTTGCAAAATCTGCTAAATTTTTGTCTGGAGCTCAAGAGAATGATATTTACCTCTATTTCAAGGTTGGTGAATCATTAGTACACGAGTGTGGAAGGCCTTGTTCACACTAGTGTCACAGGAGACAGTCTACCAGCAAATGTTAATAAGTCCTGACAAAATTATATCGGCTGGAGTTGTACAACACATCCCTCCTAAGTTGACCAAATGCTTGTGATGAAAATTTTCTCCATCAACAGGACTGGAAATGGCTAGTTGCATACTGAGGCCAATCAAGCTACAGTAGGTTTTGGTATAGGACACAGAGATTGATATATTTCACAGCACACTGCCATGTGGACTGTGGTTGACATAAAGCAGGTATAATGTGACTTACCTCAATAGGGCCATCGAGTTCTTCAAGCATGAACACAGCAGCGCGTCCTTTCTTGTCCAGCAGCCAGGCTGATGGCAGTGCCATTGGGTGGCCAGGTCCTGCATACAGCAACCGCGACGACGCACTACTGCGCGGCAATAGTGCACCTGCCACTAACTTCACATCACCTGTAGTGGTCACTGATAGCTGTGTGCATTGTTATTGTTGTTGTAGACATTATAAAGAACACTATAGCTGGAGTCAATTCACAAGAATCAAAATTGTTGATGTTGTCAACTTTTAAACAACTTTTATCAAGAAAATTATGAAAAGGAGAGTTCCTACTCACCGTATAGTGGAGATGCTGTGATTCAGCATCTCCAGTATATGGTGAGTAGCACAGAGATTGTTCAAAATATTATTACATTCCATCCTGAATTTTCCATAGTTTGATTTTATCAAGGAAATGATTTTTTATACAGTGATGTGACGAAATATTATGACCACTGGCCACCATGAGATCACCAGGGAGCATTTTGGGGATGTGACACAGTAAGGAAACTATATAAGCAGAGCAAAAATTAATGTGGAATTACATCAGAGTTAGAGATGCAAGCACACGGCCGAGGCAGCTGTCTCTCCTGATATGGAGCTAAATGATTGTCATCCAATGAAGTCTTGTTGGCCCCATCAATGGCTCCATCGATGAAGAGACACCAGAGGATTATGGATAGCAGTGATCTTTTAAAGACCACTGTCTTACATGTGTTTTTCGAATGAATTTGCACTTGTATCACTTGGGACCTCACTTTCATCTACTGTTGTATTCATTATGAAAGGAGCCAACCTGAGCAGCATCATTGGCACTCAGTCTTCCACAGAAGCCTCTGCAGATGTAGCATCACTCCCCATCCACCCAAGTGAGGTGATGGAGTGTGTTGCTATCTCTTGCAAGAGACGGAACAGCGTCCATCAAATGATGAAGAGTGCAACAACAAAAAATCAGCATTTGTGCAGACACACATTACCAAGGAGAAGACTGTCAACATCTCTTGACCTCATGAAGCTATCACAGAGAGTGATGGCTTTATAACACCAGTGGCCAAACATGTCACCAGGGCACATAAACGTTTGTGCAGCTTGCAGCTTACTCACGGGCACGAATAAGACAATTGTGCCACTTAGGGTCACCCCAGATGACAAGGAGGGAAAGGCACCAGCACTGAAGAAAGACCCAATGATGCAGCTGCTCACACTCCAGTATGAAAAAGAATACAGAGTACACTACACACTACTGGAGCACTGGATAATCACTGACTTCACTGTAACATGGCAGGTTGTGATCTCTCTCTAAGATCTACCTGAAGAATGCCACTGATTTTCAAAAGATAGTAGAAGAAGCATCAGTGAGGCAACTGCCTTTTCATATGCACAGCTCATAGTCTGAGAAGATGCTAAAGATAGTTCTGAGCACACTACCTTACAGCCTCTCCACAGAATTTATCAAAGAAAAACTAGAGGGAATGGACTTCAGAATTTATCAAAGAAAAACTAGAGGGAATGGACTTCTTAGCACAAATGTTGGTTTTCCTGAAGACTCCTCACATGAACCAAGGCTAATTATCAGCCCCACTCATCTTACCAGACGTAAAGATCTATGAGCTCTACTGCATCCCCAAGCTCGTCACTGTGAGCATCCACGTGGAAAACCTATGAGCTAAAAGACACCACCTATCAATGCTACCACTGTCAGGGCATTCAGCATGTTACCAGACATTGCTAAATACCTGACCAATGTGTAAAATTCTCCATCTCAGCTGTGGCTACCCACTGAAGAAAGAAGACGAACCAGTGTCTGCCAACTGCAATGGCCCACACATTTCCAGGTATTGTGGATGAGAAGCATTCAAGCTGGCTACCATCTCACAATGTGGCCTGCCTACAGGTCAACAGGATCTGTCTGCCACCATAAGTCTGTGTGTACCATACACCAGAGTTGTTGCTGCAGAGGCAACAACAACCACTGTATCACCACAAGCAGATGCAGGGACCCATACCTTGTATGGCAGTGCACCAAACTATGCTACAACACCCTAACAGTGCCATATCCTCAGTGCCCACAAAAAAGTGATGACCTGTCTGTCTGCAGCAAGCAAGACACTGCACGACAGCACAGCAGCACTGCCACCTCATCCTACCAAGAGGATGAGCCATGCAAGAACCAACTGAGGATGACAACACAAGGACTGTACCATGGAGTTGTAGGGTCACGTTTTGTGGTGGCACCAGCCCTATGACTACTGGTGAAATATTAAAACTGATGATTCTCATGGAGCAGCTGCTTATCAGCATCTCCCATTTCATCACTGACATGCCACAGCTGATCTTCACTGAACAGAAGACTGTTGCAACAGTAAAATGCATCATCAACGTCAAGAAACAACATGGACCATGCAACTAATGGTGTCACTGTGATAGCATGAAATGCCAGTGCCACCTGCCAACAGGTTGGTGCATTTTGCCAATTTCTATTAGAGGAGGGCTCCAATGTATTTCTGGTTTGTAAAACACACCTTAAACCAGGCTTATAATTTGGGGTACCAAACTACATATGCTACTGCACAGATAAGTGGGGGAATAGCCATCTAGATCTGCGAATCACTTCACCATTTCCAGATCATCTTGCCTGAGTTGACAAGACTGGAGGCTACTGGAGTGGCTGTGGAGCCTTCTATCAAACACACCTACTTTATAGTGGTCTACAAATCACTGAAGGGCACACTGGATCTTGCATATTTCAATATGTTGTTATCATATTGTGGCACTATTTTTCTGGCCAGAGGTTTCAATATGAAGTGCATTGGAGCTCTAGGCTACATAATTCCAGTGCAAAGAGGTTCTTCACATGGCCAAATGCTAAGACACCATCATACTAGGGCCTTACAACTCCCCAATTTATCCAAACAATGGGGGATATCTGGTATCATCGACCTCAAGTTCATCAAAGGTCTCAGAGAGAGTGTTAATGTCTCGATGCACAACTCCTTATCATTTGCCCACCTGCTGGAGGTTTAAGATGTTGATGTAGATGACATCACACAGCTCAGCATTGTAGGAACACTAATTGGAAATTGTTCAGGACTGTTCTTGCCAAAGAGATGATATCAGCACCAGCTCTTGTTGATGCTGGCGCTGAAGCTGCCATTCACGATTTCATGACAACAATAGAGCAACAGACTTAACAACACCAAGGCTGCCATGAAGCATGCATGACAACTTGCAAAGTCTTCTGCTTAACATTCTGGCTGCCGTTACCGAGAAAAATCAAGTCTGTACCCAACGGTAGCTACAGACAGCCAAGGACAAAAAGACTAAATCACTTTTTCCATTAAATAAGGCCAGCGAGAGAAGCAGAAAGGTATAGGGAGTGGGCCAACAAAGTTGCCTGCCTACAACTGGGAAGATCATTTGGTATATAAGACAACAAAATGCTTCCTGAGTTGCAACCAGATAATCCCACCACTCCTATATGGTCAACATGATGTCTTGCAATCCTGATAATAAGACCAATATCCATGCAGACATATTTGCGGCCACCTTTCATCCTGTGTATGACATCATAATTGCCACAGTAGCTGAATGGCCACCCACATATCTCACAGCCCATGAAGGGGGCAGAGAGATTCAGCCTGTTGCAGCAGAAGAGGCTGCACATTCACCCTCTCATCTCAACACCAAGAAAAAGAGAGGCCCTGATGGCATTCCCAATATGGTCCTGAAGCAGCAGCAGTCATCACTATCACATTGCTGGCAGACAACTTCACTGAAATTCTTTGGTCTGGCTGCTATCCTGGAAACATGCCACGACCATAGTCATAGCCAAGGCTGGAAAGGACCTATGGCTAGCAAACAGCTACAGATTTATTAATTTATTGCCAGCAGTCTCTAGGAGCTTTGAAAGATTTCATCTCCATATACTTTCCTGTCACATATAAGCAGAGACCTTTGTACCTGAAGAGCAGTTTGGGTTCTGACATGTCCACTCCACTCAATGGAACAGTAGCTTCTACAATTGGTGGAGGAAAGGAGTCATCTTCCTGCATGTCTCCTGAGCCTTTGACAGCATGTGGTATGGAGGACTCCTGTATATGCATGGAGTTTTGGTGTTGCACGTTCATCCACTCCAATGCTACCTATCAGATTGGGCATTCCAGTGAAGACGCAAAATGGCAACTCCACAGACTACTGCATCCGTGCATGTGTGCCTCAGGGATTGGTTCTTGGGATGGTGCTGTACACTTTGTGCAATGCCAAGTTACCTAGGGCAGACCACATTTAGATGAGGCTGTATGCAAATGATATAGTGGTGTTCACCAGCAGCATGGGTCCACACATCCTTCAGTGCAGACTAGAAAGTGCCTGAGATGGTCTCGCTATCTGAGCCATAAAGTGGTGTCTGTGTTTCATTGTAGCCAAGACTCAATCCATAATCATCACTATTTGACGATTTCCAATTGATCTGCAGAAGATCAGCACTGTCAGTATCACTATTCCATGGAGTGATACAGCTTGCTACATTGGTGTCACATTGGACAAACGTCTAATGTGGGGTCATTATATCACCAACATTAGGAGAAAGTCTTTGGAAGACTCACCGCCTTGTAGCCAGCTCTTAAACCAAGCTCAAGATTGCCTCCACAACTTGGTGTGATATTATACAAGGTGCTGCTCTGTTCTGTACCCGACTATGCTGTGGTGGTGCAGAGCAAAGTCACTAAACAGCACGTCAAGAGCCTCCAGACACTGCAAAACTGATTGCACAGGCTCTTGGACAGAAAATCCATTTCTGAGTGTCTACAAGAGGGCCAAAACTGCTCGCTGGCAATGCCGACTTGCACCAGACGACACAAGAAAACATATCACAAGAGGACAATACCACAGCAAAGTAAACACACAATGACATCATGAGTAGGAAGAATGACTGCAAGCTTTAGACTTCAGAAACCAGTGGGCGATGAAAACTGTCACAATGAAGATCCACTTACTGGATGTGGAATTATTCTAGCGATGATTCAGTACACAAACAGGTCATCCACTGACATAAGCAACTTAGTCAAGGCACAGACGATTATCAACTTGCACCTGGGACTGAGCTTTTCAGAAACAGCAGAGATCATTACCTGTTCACGTCCTGCTGTTGAGAACTTTTGGAAAGTGGTTAAGGACAGTGAAACTAAGAACAGGTGACAAGGTGTCGGACCTCATCACAGAACGTGGAAGTTAGAGGCAAGTCCATTCTGTAAAGCAAGTTAAGTGTCATTTGGTGAGAGATTTTATGGCAGAGTACAGTGATGGCATGGGCATAAATATTTTGGAATGTACTGTTCAGCATACACTGCTGCACATGTGGTTCAAATGGCTCTGAGCACTATGGGACTTAACATCTGAGGTTAGTTAGAACCTTAAATCTAACTAACCTAAGGACATCATACACATCCATGCCCAAGGCAGGATTTGAACCTGCGACCATAGTGGTCGCACAGTTCCAGACTGAAATGCCTAGAACCACTCGGCCACAGCGGCTGGTGCTGCACATGTGCCTCATAGCACTTGGCCCCACGTGTTCCCATGTTGACTGATTGGACCGTGGACCAACAGATATGTGTCACCTGATTAGATGAATCATATATATCTTCAACATTTTGTGGCCCTGTCAGCAACTGTATAAATATTAATTTTAATTTTAATAATCAACAGCCTCAGTTGCACTGTTTACCTAGAATTTTCCTAGGTTTCAGTCGGGATAACCCAACCTTCTTCAGAATAACAGTAACTACCATTTGTCCATAGTGGACATTGCCAAGCTAAAACTACAAATCCATAAATTATCTGAAACTGTGTCAGCCCCACTTGACGATGTCCACTATGGACAAATGGTAGTTACTGTTATTCTGTAGAAGGTTGGCTTATCCCGACTGAAACCTAGATAAATTTTAGGTAAAGGGTGCAACTGAAGCTGTTGATTATTAAAATTAAAAAAAAATGAATCATATATCTTGTTATAGCAGGTCCAGATGCACTGTCATCCATGCGAATGGCTACTCACAACAAGAGTGCCATGCCATGCACAAAGGGCAGTGGAGACAGTAATACAATATGCTACAGGGGACATTTACCTGTGCTTCCATGGCACTTGAGATAGTAATCAAAGATAGCATAACACCTGTGGACTATGTGAACATTATTCAGACCACCTGCATCCCTTCATGCTTGATGACTTGCCAAGCAATGATGCCATCTTCCATCAGAATAACCATCTGTACCACAAGGCCAGAATCTTGCTAAAGTCGTTTGAAGAACGAGATAGTGAACTCATGCTGACATCTTAGCCACCAAATTTATCTGATGTCAACCTGAAGGATCATTTCTAAGATACATTAAGGCACCAGTTCCACACTCACAAAAAATAGACCTGTAATTTATTGAAACTGCGTGATCTGTGCGTAGACATCTGGTTCCGCATAAATCTGGAAACCTACCAAGGACTTGTTGAATTCATTCCATGCAGAATTGCTACTGTATTGCATTCTAACGGAGGACCAAGATGCTATTGAACAGGCAGTCATAATATTTTGGCATAGGAGTGTATGTGTAGGCAGCAACATTGTGAAACTTCAATGCATATACCATGTTGGCCTGAATATAAGCCACACCTTTTCCTCAAAATTTGATGAAGAAAATTTAGAGTGCAGTTTATCTGTACAGACCTACAAATACTGGTACATTCTCACATCTCAGAAACTTTGACTATACCCAACTGCCCGTTCCTTTATGTGAAAGAGAACAATAATACCACTAATGCTTGGAAACTGATCATTGCATATGAGGTTACAATATAACAACTTTTGATTGTTAAAATTTCATTTATGTAGTTACTACAGTGGTATGCAAAACTTAAGGGCAAAAGTCACTTTCCCTTAATGAAACTTGCACCATACAAGAAAGGACTGCTACAGATACCGCAACTGCAGCAATGTGCAATGTGACAAACAGAAGTTATACTTTTATTCAAAGGCAATAATTAAACTGAAGTTGCTGTGGTTCCTGATACACACTTTGCAAGAAATATGCAATGAGATGAACAGAAGTTATGCTTTAATTAAACTGAAGTCACCGTGATTTCTGATACACACTTTGCAATGTGCTCCCATGCTGGCCACAAGGTTGGTAAGGAGTTCTTGTTGACAACAGCTGGATGGTTGATAGTACATGTGGATGTGCTGCAATATGTCTCCCCAATGCATCCCACACTTGCTCGATGTGATATAAGTCAGAGGAATGGGTAGGCCAGTCAATTTGCTGAATATCATCTCAATCCAAGAGCTCCTCACATGCACTGTTCCTTGGGTCATGCATTGTCATTCATGAAAATCAAGTCAGAGCCAAAAACACTTCTGAAAAGATGCATGTGGGGAAGGTGTACAATGCCACAATAATACTTACCAGTGAGTATACTGTATTCAAATATATGGTGACCAGTATGCCCATGCACGTAGACCACCAAAATGATTGTGTTCAACAGTGGTAGATGTACCCTCGTACGGCGGGAGGTGGGAGCAAGTAGTGCAATCAGGAACACTGTCAAAATTATCATTTTAGTGGTCTAAATGCTTTGGTTTGGGAGGCATAATGTTTCATGGATGTACTGCCTCCAAATCTTTGATCATGGTACACTCACTAAAACTAAACTCTGACTGAATAGCCCACAAAGGCCTGATGGTACGGCCATGTCAGCCTCAGCCCACATGGAGGGGCATGTGGTCAGCACACCGCTCTCCCACTCATATGTCAGCTACCAAGACAGAAGCCACTACTTCTCAGTAAAGTAGCTCCTCAGTTTTCCTCACAAGGGCTGAGTGCATCCTGCTCCCCCAACAGTGCTCAGCAGACCGGATGGTCATCCATCCAAGTGCTAGCCCAGCCTGACAGCACTTAACTTTAGTGATCTGATGGGAACTGCGGCAAGGCCATTGGCACAGTACACTTACTGGTCATTGTTATTGTGAGACTATACTCATTCTCCACATGTGTCTTTATAAGCATACATTTGGCTCCTTCTTCATTTTTATGGCTGACAGTGTGTGACTATATCATACAGCACAAGTAGAGGAGCTCTTGGAACGAGACAATATTCAGCTAATGGACTGGTCTGTTCTTTCCCTGGCAGGAAAAGGCAGTTGGTTGACGACATAGCTGTGAGTCATGCTCAGATAGCCTAATGGTAACCTATCGGTCTCGAAAAGCATGCATGTCCAAAAGATCATTGAATCGTAATTCGGAATAACATATGCACTGTAACATAGTTTTCATGAGGGGGTTAATCAATCATTAACAAAAAAAGGGCTGACTGACAGAGTTATTGATGGACTGGCTAAATGATGTCTGGAATTGCAGACCTGGTGCACTACTATGTCAGTCTTGGATGCCTTCAAATGTCATACCACACCTAAAGAAAAAAGACTACCTAAAGGTATGACTTGAAAACTACAGATGATTAATGTCATCATAAACAAGCCATTTAAAGACCTTTGGCTTATAGAAGGGGATCACGCCCACAAGATTAAACGTCCATCAGTCAGTCTTATGATCCTCTCTTCCTGCTGCACTATATTACCAGTCTACCATCAAAGAATTCAACAAGTTCTGCTGTCCAGTAGAGAAAACTATGTACCTTCAGTGGAACAGAGACAAAAATACTGACACTTATGAAGAAAATACCGCTGTTGAAGTTAACAGTGACATCAGCGAAACTGTGATCAGAAAGCTGGAATTTTTATGTAATGTATTTAGATTATAATATAAAAATGTGATTAACCATTATCGTATTGTGAAGAGTTTTTGTAAATGGGTAACAAGACATAAATGTCTCTCTCTTTTTTTACCCTTTGACAATTAAGGATGCAGCTTATATTAAGATGCGGCTTATATTCGGGCCAGTAAGGTAATATGCTGACTGTAAAACATGTTTACAACATAGTTATCGAAGTGAACAGTAACAATCATTATTATGTTTAACAAAAATTAATGGACATTCATATAATTAAGATAAAATAATGAGGAAATTTGAACATATATGTTGAATTAAACATGTGATTAATAAAACTTTTCAGAAAGTGGAGGGAGGAGGCAAGATTTTCAGCAGAATGGCGTATTCTATAAACATTCACAGTTAGTTCTGTTTTTGACACGTTTAATTCCCAGTTAAAATCCATGTAAGTATGAATTCTTTGGTGATTATCTTTTAAAAATAAGAATATTTTTACCATCTAAAACTGAAAAAAAGTTTCCAAGCCAAAATTTCTTTAATGGAAACAAGTATATAAGCAATGTTACTTTAGTGTGAGACTAACGATTGGTGATTTTAACTTCAGAAAAAGTTTTTGTAAGTTTCAAATCATATAAATGACTAAAACTATTAGCCACAAAGGTTGAATTTATCACCTCGTAAAAAGTTATGTTGTTTGTTTGCAACTGCATGTCCGCAACTGTGGTGAGGATGGGAAAAACCGACCGGTTACAACTGATACTGGTCTTTTACTTCTGAGTAACAGGTATCTTTCGGTATTTATTTGGCCTTGGTTACAACAGGCGATTATTCTTATTTTACTATTAACTCGGTATACAAAGGAAATATCAATTAGCCATAGTAATAGTGCTAAAATTTTTGGTTTTCAAATAAACCTCTTCAAAAAACGAGTAATTTTTATTCGTAAAATTTACTTTGCTTTGAAATATTGTGTTATAGTAGAAAATGGGAAAAGCGATCAGTGCTATGAACCAGCTGACAGAATCGAACACAAACTGATCAAGCTGTACAAGTTACCAGCTATTAGGCAAAACACATGTTAATGCAATGTTGAGACTTGGACTGATCTGTATGATAGTTTTTCACTGTCGTCGTTGGACATCAGTTGTATTACGGAATGGCACCATCCCTAGCCTGGAAGTATTTTATGAAATGCAATGTCCCATTTGCTTTAAAAGCTATAAACGGGAGGAGCTACAACAAACTTGCGACATTATATGAGTTTACGATAAAAACAGGAAATAGTTGATCTGCTGCCTATGTCTACATAATATGCTTTCATGTGCTGACAGCCCTTGAAAACGGACAAATTAACATGATTATACAGTTCTTCAACCTCAGTCTTCACCCTGTAGCATCAACTATTTGTAATGCCCAAATAGTGGTATGATCCTCGACTACAAGATGATTTTTGAGCAGAGTTTCAAAAAACTGAAAGGAATAGGAGAGAACTGGTAATGTTTTGTATTATTCAGCCATTTATCACTTTCTGGGAAAAGTAGCGAATGATGGATGGACTAAGTTCTTTTTTCTTTGTCTGTTTACTTAAATATTTTTGTTCTATGTAACTTGAAACCAAGGGAGTCAAAATTTATGAGTTTTTGTTCGATTTCTGCGTTTATTACATTAGATAATAGGGAAAAAACGGAAAATCGGTTGTTTCAGAAACCGGTTAATTTGAGTGGTTGTAACAGTCAGGTTAAACTGGGTTTGAAAGAACCAATATAGCTGGTTGTTTCAGCGATAACCACGATCCCTAAACCATGGTGCACACTGAATCCTCATGCCACAGTATCGCAGCACACCAGTACAGGAGCCAAAGGAAAATAGCATAGCACATTGATAAAATGGAAAGTCGTGTCGCAACATGTTTTCGGAAGCAGTGGTACGTTGCAATTGTGTCAGGCCAACCCAGACAGCTAAATAAGTCATGTGGATTGGCCTAACACAGCTACAACATACCCGCTGCTACAATAGATTGCACCATTTTGTCTTGGCTCATCTAGCTGCGTGGGGATTTCTCTATGTATCAGGACTGCCGACCTGCAAACAAATAAAAAATTAGTTACCAGACTTTATTTCTTCGAGGTGATGCTTAGGGTAAGGTGATACAATTTCGATATAGGTGCAACTCCGATCAGCATAAGTTTTCGCGCCATTTGTCGGCCTCGAATTGTTGGTAGCGCTTGCCTTTGTGTGGCGTTGTAGTGTTGCAGGTTTCTACGGCTCCTCCTTTCTTTTCCAAGAATACACCACTTTGTGCTACGGAGATATAAATTTTTTCCTGTTAAGAGGTAAGTGAAGCTACTTAGTCTAACGCGCTCATATAAATTTTCTAGTTTCCACGCGCGTGGAAATTCTATACTAGTGAGGTTAGAAACTCGTTTTCCGTTTGGGCGCGTTCTGAGGCACCTGCAGAGAAAGCCTATGTGACGTCTGTTTCCATCTCTTGGCACAATTCATTACTATTTACTCGTGATTTCACTCACGCCAATAGTACATTTTCGATCAGAAAAATGGTACAATTTCGATACCCTAGTACAATTTCGGTCACTGCAGTTTTTTAGTTGAGCCCGTCACAGTTGGTTACCACAGACATATTATACACAATTATTGCAAATAAATTCTGTACATTTAAACATTTTACGTGGTAAAGTGAATGAAAATGCAAGCTGGATTAACTGCAACTAGTCCTATAGAAAACAGATTTGGCCATCCAACGGTACTCAATTCTGAAATGGAAGATGCTTTGGTTCAGAGAGCTTTATTTCTAGAATAGCGAGGACTGGGTCTGTCGCCACTCCAGTTAAGAAGAGCTGCATTTCGGTTCGCTGAGAAAAATAATTTGAAACATCGATGAAACTTGAAAGCAAGGTTGCTGGAATCAATTGTTTTAGAGTATTTGTTAAGAGACACACTCACCTTAGCCTGAGAAAACCCAAGGGTCTTTTGCAAGGCTTAAATAAAGCAGAAGTAAGTAAATATTTCCCGAATTTAGAAGAAATCTTAAAGGAATTTAATTTGTTTGATAAACCAGAGTGTATTTATAATATGGATGAATCCGGCTTTCCTCTTAACAACGGGGCCAGAAAAATGGTAAGTCGTAAAGGAAAGCGAGAAGTTGTGTCACTAACAAACGTGGAGAGAGGACAAAGTGTGACTGTTGCTGCATGCATGAATGCAAATGGTACGTATTTACCACCAATGATAATTTTAAAGGAGTGAGGAAACGCCCTGAATCTCAAGATGGCTTACCTTCTTGTTCCATTCGGAGATCAGTGAATCGGGATATATTAATGAAGAATTGTTCATGGTCTGGCTTCGACACTTCAATAAATACAAATTAATGGGTAGCCCTATTACACTTCTTATTATTGAAAACCATGGCAGCCATACCAGCTTAGATGCTGTAGAATATTGTCAGGAAAATGGGATAGAACTTTTGGGATTGCCTCCACACAGTACAGAAGTACTGCAACCATTAGATAGACCTTTCCTCAAGTCCCTAAAGGCTCAGTAACACAGAAATGCAACTGACTGGATTCATCGCAATCCCAATGAAAGAATTACAAAACAATGATTCTGTACTCTTTTCTGTGATGCCTGGGGCAAAACTGCATCCATTGGGCGCGTAGTCAAAGGGTTCCAATGAACAGGAATAATGCCCTTTTGCAAAGACATTGTTCCTGGGGATAAATTTGAACCTTCAACGTTATTCGAGGCTCCTGCTCCTTCCATCTCCACCAGCCAAGCTACTAACAGCACTATGGGAGAAGAACCCTTATCTTCAAAAGATGTAACTGAAGAACACGGATAATCCATAATGCCAGGGTCCAGTACCATTTCTCAGCACGATGGTGTCAAGGACATTTTGCCAAGTCCAGAGAAAAAATTATCGTCTCGGAAGAGAAAAACACAGACATCAGCTAGGCTCACTTCAGACGAAAACCTGGAAAACCCCCGCAGCAAGAGAAAACTTTTTCAGCAGGGTAGAAGGAAAGCAAAGAACAAATGCAACAAGAGCAATAAACAGAAATGTACATCTGTGAGTAATAATGAAAGAAGTGTACCAAGCTTCAAATCGCCAGCAAACAACGAATAATTGTGGATTTTGCTTATTGAATTATTATAGTGCAGAATCAGCAGCTAAGGGTGACTGGATCTGGTGCCAAAAATGCAATGTTTGGTACCACGAGGTATGCATTGGTGCCTGAGGGAAAAAGTGCTTTTTACGTGGATGATGCCAGTGATCAAAATTGTACCAGGAAGTGACCACAGTTGTACCTAGTAGGGTACATTTTCGATCGATTTTTCTCAATTCTGTAACCTTTTCTTGTGTTAATACCAACAATTGTAATTGTCTAATACGTGTGTTACATATTCCTTAAACATCCAAGAACAAGTGCCATAACTAAAATTATTTCTTTTCTGAATATATTTCCAGTTGCAATAACATTTGTCCGAAATGATTGCAATTGTACCACCTTAACCTAAATCTTTTCGCCTGCCTTGCGTACTGTATGGAGTGCTGCGCTTTATGTTAAAGGACAGTGCATTGTCCTGAAATGACGACTCGGACTATAGCAGAAATTGGGAAGTGGACACACACCTCTCTGTAGGAGTCTGTGTAGATGAGTGCCATGTCGACGTAGGCGAGAAGGGACGAGTTGTCGTCACGCCGGTACACCGTGAATCCCAGCACCGGTCCCTCCAACTCGATGCCCAGCGCGCAGTCTGACAGCGACACGTTGGACACTGGAACCTGGGAACACGGGAAACGGTGAAGACTGCGGTCTTGGGTCTCTCTGATAATGAGGCTGGCCACAAGCTTGAAACTGGAGAAGGATAATTTAGGAAATTGGCAACGAATGTTTCGAAAGAGTCATTCCAGCATTCGTCGTGCAACACAGCAACTGTCTAGTCTCATAATATCCGACAATCTGGTCGCTATCGCTGACGACGTGTTAACCCTTAGCTTCCTAGCTCATCTTTTCGTCACGCTCTGCTTCAGGTGTGGTCTGAAAGTCCACTATATTTAAACAGCCGTAAAAATTGCATTCAGCAGTTTCAGTGAAATGTTTCAGTATTTATACATCCAAATAAATCTTAACATTTAGTTTTACGAAAAAAGCATTTAAACAAAAACTGCACAAAATGAACATGATAATGTTAATGCTATGAAAAGTCAGATACTCTCTAACATCGTAGCAGATTAAGACTGTGTGCCAGAGCGAGACTTGAACTCGGGACCTTTGCAAGGTTCAAGAGCTTCTATGAAGTTTGGAAGGTAGGAGACGAGGTACTGGCGGAAGTAAAGCTGTGAAGACGGTGTCCTGAGTCGTGCTTGGGTAGTTCAGTCGGTGGAGCACTTGCACGTGAAAGGCAAAGGTCCTGAGTTCGAGTCTCGGTCCGGCACACAGTTTAAATCAGCCAGGAAGTTTCATATCAGCGCACACTCCGCTGAATTTCATTCTGGACCCTGACTCTAAATTTTACTTTTTGCTGTGTTTTTATTGTTTGCATACTTGTAACAATAAAAACATAAAAAAACTCCCATAAAACATTTTAAAAAAAGAAAATTTCACTAGTACTTTTTAGGTTTCCTTCTCAGAGGCGTTTTTTAGCTAGCTGTAAATGTTTGTAGAGAAATCGAGTTAGATTGGCTTCTAGCGACAGTTACAAATATAAGGCGTCTTTCTATTCTTTTCTGGGTTACAGCATTCGTCGTGGAACGAAGCATGAAAGGTTACATTAATACCACATAAAAAAACATATCCAAATAAAATTTTAACGTTTATTTTTACGAAAAAATGCATTTAAACGAAAAACTGCGCAAGAGATTACATGATAATGTTAATACTATGAAAACTCAAATACCCTTAACTCTAAATTTTACTTTTCGTTATATTTTTATTGTGTATTATACATGTAACAATAAAAATTTAAAAAACCTCCCATTAAACACCCAAAACATGAAAACACACTAGTACTTTTCAGGTTTTTAGTGTCCATCTCAGAAGACTCGCTGGAAATGTTTGTAGAAAAATCACATTAGATTGGCTTCTTGCAAGAATGACAAATATAAGCCGTCTTTCTCTTCTTTTTTGGCTCGCAGGTGGAGCATGTTTTGCGTTTTTTTCAGTCTTTCTATAACGATGGTGAATGGTTGCACGTAGTTCACAGGGTATGTGACAGTTGTTGACTCGCTTTTCGTCTGTGGTGTCGCCAATGAGTTTGCAAACTTCTTCAAAACATTAAAGCGGCTCACTTGGGCATCGTCTTTGTAGCAATTGTGAAGGACAAACGCATTCACCCAATTTATTTCCAGCATGCCATTGGTTAGCGTTGGAAGAGGTTTCAATGACCAGCGATATTTGTATCAGCTAAATATATTTGTATAAGAACCTTTAGCTAAAGATTCAGTCTCTACACTTCTGTCTTCATCACTTTGATCACCTGTTTCTTTCAAGGAATACACAGATGTCAAAACAAATTCGTCTTGACTTTCGCACTGTTCCTATTCTGAATTATGTTCACTTTCAATTTCGTTGTCACTATCTGCTCCACCATCACTTCCTAAACTGTCCAAACCATTTTAAAACAGTATCCTCAAAATCAGCAGACAAAGACCTGGCTACTGAATCCGTAACGCAAAGTCCCAGGTGCGGTCTTAGAGACCGGTAGCACTAAAGAATGAGTGTAGGTCCATGTCACATTCAAGTAACTACTGACAAAGGGGAAAAAAAAACGAAAACACTCATAGCGAACATGTTCAATATACACTGTAAGTGTCAGCGACAGTTAATGACATAGTAAATTACCTGTGTGTAGTGGAACATTCGTTTTTTACCTGCACAAGAATGAAGCAATGTAGGATTTCACACAACACTCATACGTGTAATGTAGCCTTACTTGTTAGACAAGAAACATCAACGATCTATCAGTAACAGTACCGTTATAAAAATAATTTTTTATTGGTGACAGCTGGAATATCATTCTACACAAAGAGTAAGCCGTTCTTCGCAAATTGTGCAATAATAACGTGATTCTCGGCATTTCTTCTATTGAGCGGAAATTTTTCATAGCTTTGTTAGTCGCATTTTCTTATCAGGGAAGGGACCCCGTGAGCAGATCCTAAACATCTCGTAGCTCATAGATAAGGCAAGGAAATATTATATGAAGATGTACTGTATGGATTACAAGAAAGCTTTCGACAAGGTGAAATGGTCAAAGCGCAGGACTATTCTCATCGAGATGGGTACGCCGAGACATCTGGTATATCTGTCTGACAACTGTACCTTCCTAATACAGCGACAGTAAGAATCATTAACACCTTCTCAAACATCAAGGTTGGATTCTCTCCCCATTATTGTTTAATGCATATAGTGAGCACATAATGAGAGAGCTTCCCGAAGACTGGTATGCCGGCTTTGTTGTAGGTGACAGAAAAATTATTAATCTCAGGTAAGCTGATGACACACTGATTTCAGCAACAGACGAACATCAACTGGAAACCTTCATGCGAAGATTGGCCGAACGAAGCAGAGAATATGGTCTTGAAATCAACAAAACAAAGACCAAAGTGCAATTATGGAGCGTCCTAATGACAAGGGCCTCATATCACAAGAACTGCTGGTTATGAGGTCGCCAGTCGGTTCGAATACCTAGGATCTGTTGTCACTGACACTGGAGAGTGCGAACCTGAGATCTGTAGGCACACTTCGATTGCGAGAAATTCTACAGTAAAACTTGTTCACATCTCGAAAGAGACCTCCATCACTGCGAAGAAAAAGCTCACACTCGTCCGAACGCTAATCTTCCCTATCACAACCTACGCAGCAGAAACTTGGACGATGAAGACGGCAATTCACGCAGGATCGATACTCTGGAAACGTGGTGCTGTAGAAGGAAATCCTGAGGCAGTTCGGCTTCAGAACAAGACTGTTGACTCTTGTCAGTCAAACGTTGAAATATTTTGGTCACATTGCCAGAAGGCAAGAGGAAATTGAAAGAACATTAGAGGGAAAAGTCAACGGCCGAGAACGCGCCTACAAGACGAGCTCCATTGCGGTGGATAGACCAGAATAAGAGCTTGACTGGGATGGGCTGGCAGCAAGCAAGCCACCACGCTAAAGACAGAGTTTTGTGGAGATAGGTCGTCAAGGGACTACACACATGATACCAATACACAAATAATCGTAAATACATATATATATATATATATATATATATATATATATATATATATATATATATATATATATATATATATATATATGGCTCGATCCTAGGTGGGCTTTTTTTTTTGTTTTTTTTTGTTTTTTTTTTTTTTTTGCTTATTTCATTCTGACATTTCAAACTGTAATATACACCGTTTCTTAGGTCACATGATGTATCCTAAATTTACAACATTTTGTAACACTGAACATAACAAATACGTGGTTAGAAAAATAAGAGATAGACAGTTGAAACAAATGGCCTATCATAGGACCGAATAACCACAAAAACAATATCAGTTTCGAGATGCTGAAGATGATAGCACAGTACATTAACACAACATCGAATTGTCTTTTATACTACATGTAATATGAGCGCTCAGATGCCAAACATTAGCAACTAGTGCCAATAATAATGTCCATATTAATGACCGAATGACCTCCACAACAGAATACGTTGTACTCAGAACAACAGATGCTCAAAGCGACCTGCCTTCACGTCCAAACATTGTGCAACCCGCCGTATCATACAGCTCTGGACCCTTTGCAGCAAACCTGCGTCCACAGTAACAAGAGCAGCATGAACACGCACTCCCAATTCTTCCACATTCGTCGGAGGAGCAGAGTAAATGTGCTCCTTCTAGTGTCCCCATGGGAAGAAATCCAGGGGATTTAGGTCAGGTTGTGGTGTTGCAACTAGTGCGCGATTGCCCATTTGTCTATTAAAAGCTTTACTTCAGAATGTATGTGGGCTGCAACGTAAGCCGGTAGAGTGTTATACGGTCAGTAGCGGACGAGTTGTGTCCTGCAGACTGACGTCACGACCATCTGTTGCAGCTGCGCGTGTGAAAGCAGTGGAGTAGCGCTGGCAGAGTTTTGTGTTACTTAATTTGATGACGTCAATGAGCCTAGAGAAGTGGTTGGTGCTGGCTAGATTTTGACACGAGCCGCGCCCTAGAAGTAAGTTCTGATTGGTCATAAGTGCTGACAGCCAATGAGAAGCAAGACGGTTGGCGGCCTAGCGAGGAGATATAGTTTTGAGTGTGGGAGAGTGAGAGGAGAGTCGAGAGGTAGCTTTGATTGGAGGCGGTTATGCTGGATGTGGCTTTTCGTATTATGTGTAAGATGAAGTCTTGGGATGACTTCCGCATTATGGTCCAGTGTTAATGGTATCTGGTAGTGACCAGAAACTGTTTATGAAAGCTTTAGAGTGTTGTGATAATTCGTTCCGACGAATATCGCTAGTGAACTTTGAATTATATAGCGTGGCGGTACTGAGTATATTCTTACTGAGTATTTTATGGCGAGCATAAACTTTTACTAAAGACAACCACTGAATATCGTGTGCAGAAGTTATTGGCCGATCATTGACTGTGTTACAAGTAATTGGTTTCGGAATCTGGGAAGGTAAAAGTTCTGGCTGTTTTAGGTTTGGTGATAACTGTGAGCAGAAACTTTAGTAATTTTCATAAATATTGGCTGATGATCTTGCTTAACGGCAATAAAGATCTATTGAAGGTTTAAATTTGAACTTCATGTTTAAAGTACGAGTGACATCCCCTTTCCGAATCATTTCTTTAAAGTACATAGAAAACTTTCAGCAAATTTTACCTATAGCGGCCTCCGGCATGTAGCTATGAGGTTACAGTTTCCTCAACACTGCTTTTCTGTGATCTCGTAAGTAGCTGCAGTCAGGAGTTTACGTGCGAAGATCTACCGCTGTAAAGAGGTAGGTGAAAAAAATTATAAAAGAAATTGCATTGCAGCAGCAACGTATAATCCGTCGCAATTGGTGTATCGCATGCACGCACGTATAAAATCCGTCGCAAGGTGAACGTGGTGGTCATGAAAATGGACCTGTATGTCCGACCCATTTCCTTGAAAATGTTCTGTCTGAATAATGTCGCACATTAATTCCAGAGTGTGAAGGTGCACCATCATGTTGGGACCACTTCCTCTGCCGATCATTTAGTGGAAAATCATACAGCGCATCAGGCAGGTAGTTTGAGAGGAATGCATGATACATTCATGCAGTCAACTGGTCAGGCAACATGTAAGGGCCCAAACACCTGGCACCTAATATTCTGGCCCAGACGCTGATACCAAAGCAAACTTGAAATCCTCGGTCGCGGGTGATGTGCGGGTTAACCTCACACCAATGGTGGACATTGTGCATATTGAAGACACCCTCACAAGTGAATGCTGCTTCATTCGACCCTATTACGGTGTTCACAAAATCATTGTTGGCTTCCTGTTGTTGTTGGAACCATTCACAGAATTGCATCCACTGAAGGCGATCTGTAAGATGCAGGTGTTGCATGAAAGCATAATGACAGGGGTGCAGTCCATGCTCGTGCAGCACGTTAACGACCGTGCGTTGCGAGACACGCAGCTGGCCTGCTACGCTACACGTACTTCACTGAGATTCTTGATGTATGACCTCCAGAATAGCTTCCTCAGTAGTTGGAGTATGGCGAGTCCGTGGACGGCCTCTGTTACGCGATGGTGGTCGGAGAGAACCTGACTCCTGAAGACGCAGCTCCAGACGAAAACACACATTTTTATCTGGACGGTGTGAATGAGGATATCTTGCAGCATATTCACGAGGGACAACACCAGCCCAGTTATCAGATGCACCAAGGGCCAGTTGCATATCCACATATTCATCATTTGTGTATGCCATTTGTCTGCCTCATTGGTTTATAGATTTACAATGAGGGCATTCGATACATGTACACATGTACATTTGAGTCTGTAACAGGCGAGTTACTCTGTTCGCAACTAGTCTCTGTCTGGCGGACAGCGCATGCAGTATAAACATGCCATCAGCTCTGCTCGCTGTTCCACCTAACGCGCATTACCCCTCTGACAGATATTGTTCTGCATGATTCATCCCGACACCACTAATTGTGAAATGTTCAGTAACAGACATGATGTCTCCACAATCCCGTCTATAAAATAATAATAATAATAATCATGCATTGAGATACATACTAAACGGCACGCAGTTACAGACTCAGTGCTGAAAGCCATTATTAGTGGAACCATGGTGATAACACATACAAATAGTAACCGAGTTTGGACATTATTCACAAAGCACGTTGCTAGTCTTACTGGCAACTGAAGACCCTAACGAAATGTAGTGGTTCTGAACGAGGCTAGAATAATAATTGGTACTAATCTATGGGATCGTTGTAAGAGGGTACAAAGAAAACAGGTTTCACATCTAGCAGATGAAGTGGTGAGAATAAATTCACGCCCAAGACGTGAAAAGACCTTCTTTCAAAGCTGAGCAGTCTTCCATTTCTATCATTGTAGTATGTAAGTGCAAATGTTTTCTAGAGCACCCACTGCAATCGCTGTTGACAATTAAGATGCCGGCTACGGTATCACCTGGACTTCATCTACCAAATAAAAAACATATGCCCCAACCCAGGATCGAACTATCGACTTCCTTCATGCTGATATATATATATATATATATATATATATATATATATATATATATATATATGTGTGTGTGTGTGTGTGTGTGTGTGTGTGTGTGTGTGTGGGTGTGTGTGTGTGTGTGGGTGTCATGTTACATTCGAATACGAGCACATTGAGATTTTTATTTATATTACTAGGTAACTTAAATAAATTAGTATGTTGTGAGCCTCCAATATACTAGCTATAATAAGAACGTGACAAGCTGGCCACCAGCCCCTCAAATCATTTGCAGCACTTGGTGTTGACTGTTCATTGTTTCAGATTGCTGGCAACATCAGTGATTCCAAAGTAGTGACACTGTAACTCGAAAGGTGGCTACACTGAGCCACAGCGCCAGAGATTGCGCCAAAGAGTATTATTCAGCCGCCTCCACTGACAGTGCTTGTTGAGAACTCGTAGTAGGCAGTTTTGTTGAGAAGTAGCGGAGTGCAGTGCTTGTCAAGATGTGGCAGTAGTCAGTTCTTGTCGAGAGGTGGTAGTAGCGAGTCGGTGTGGAGATGTTGTAGTAGTGAGTGCTTGTTCCATGTTTTATGCAGTTGTTTGATGAGCCAGACAGCAGATGTTGTTCTAATGGAGATATTGTAATGATTAGAGTGCTTTTCATCAATATATATGAAGGTAACAAAACTCGCTTTATTTCTCATTATTTCAATGTCTTGAATAATGCGTCATTACAGGTTCAGTCAACAAAGCATCTGGCTTGTGTTCTTGTATTAGAGTGTAATTCTGGTTTTCTTGCGCAATTATAGTATTTCTATTTTTTAATTACTTCAGTATAAATGATATTTAAAATTTCTTGTCTTATTGAAGAAGAGCCGTGCCAGATGTGTACGTTGAGTCATACTTCCACACACAGAACAGTTATACTTGTCCTTTGGTTTCGCAGGTTTTATAGTTGCTGGGGACTTAATTAATTAATTGTGTTAACGAAATTTTTCATTTCATTCTTTGTTGTTGTTCTATGCAGTCAGATTGCGTACAAAAACTAGTCAGGGCCAACCGTTTACGAGACTTCGTAATCGGACTTACAGCTACGAAAAATTAAAAGTATTTGCATTGCAGTCATATTTATTTAATTAAGCCCCCATGCACGTGGCGACCGCTGCTTCGGATCGTCCCTTGGAATTCTTCTGATTGTAAAAATAGTAGACAGTAGTATTGTTGTAGTAATTTGTAGTTTAGTAATTGTAGTCTATATTGCATGTGTAGATTTGGTAATTGGCATTCTTCTAATGGTATTTTTCAAAATTTAATTTTTGTTGTCTTGTCTACGGGTTTTACAATTTAGTGCAATTATTTCAATTGTTCGTTAATCGTGTTTGAAGGAAACATTTCGTGTAAATGGTATTGTTGGAGATAAAGAGTCATTGTGTGTAATTTTCGTATTGTGACGAGTTTTGTATGTTTTGTAAATGATTACGCGATCGATGAATAAGGCGAAAATGATGAATAGTCAGAATGACGAAATTGTTGACATGGCGAACTCGCCAACACAGGACAACAGTATGATGAATAATGGAGTTGAAAACAATTTAATAAGTCGGGAAGACAGTCCGGAACCATTTCAAAATTTTTCTCAATCAGAAAATTCACAGAATACGAGATTAACGATAGAAGATTCTAGAATAGTATCGAACACAGATAGCCTTACAGCTATGACGAAGGAAGCTGGTTTTGTGGGAAATGTTAGGGGTGAAAGGAATTTCGAACAAGTTAATATGGAAAAGTTGATGAGTGCAATATTAAATTTTCGATCTGAATTTAAAACAGAGATAGGAACAATTAAAACTGAGATAGGAACAATTAGAACTGAGATGGGAACAATGGAAACACGGTTAGACTCAGTGGGATCACAAATAGGAACAATTAGAACTGAGATGGGAACAATGGAAACACGGTTAGACTCACGAATAGGGACATGTTTCAAAAACATAAAAGATGAATTAAAGAAAGAAATTAGAGAAGAAGTACAACCGATTTTGAATGCTCACAATAATAGATTAATTTCAATAGAAATCAGACAAAAGGAACAGGATAGAGAACAGGAGGAAAGAGATCGCGTGATAGTACAGAAATTTTCAGAGTTAAATTTACAACGTGCACACGATAAGGAAGAAATATTTGAGAGAATCGAGGAATCCGTACCAAATGACAGAATAAATAACCTAACACAACAATATGAACAGTTAACTACCAAATGTGTTAATACTGAAACCCGAGTCGTGACACTTACAGAAGACGTAAATAAACAGAAAGAACAAATAGGTGATTTATCGGAAAGAGTTGAGGAGATTTCAGATAAATTGACAAGTCTTGGTTTAAATGGGGACAGAGATTCAGATGATGCAGCACCATTGCCATTTGCAGAAACCGAAGAGTATCAGAGCATAAATAAGCATGTTGAAAATCAGGGAAAATTTAATGAACGCGTTAAAAGGGAAGTTGAGGCATTACGAAAGCAAGTCAAACAAATTGAAGGCGAAATCGTAGGAAAAGACAGCAGAAGAAATTTAGAATCACAGGTAGCAGAGGGCTTTGAAGAAAATTATTTATTTCATTTACGGGATGCAACAAGAGAGTGCCAGGCGCGCGAATTTGACAATAATCGACATTCGGACTGGGACAGACGCGGTAGGTCTTTGTCGCCACGAGGCGAAAACTTTGACTATAAACACAATTTGACTGTTCGGAAATTTAAGATCTTTCGTAATTCTAAGAATGACGTACATCCATGTTCATGGTTAGATCAATTTATGTACGCACTTCCACCAAATTGGCCACTAAGTCACAAACTGGAATTTATGTGTGGATATTTAGAAAACGAACCGCCGACGCGCATGCGTGCACTCATTAGAGATTGTAATAATCTGAATTATTTTTATCATGCATTTCTATCGGCATATTGGTCCGAAAACACACACGACAGAGTCAAACATAGTCTGATTATGCAGCGTAATTTTAAACAGTCTGAGTTCCGCACGCCGGCAGAATACTTTGAAGACATGATTCGAAAGAATCAGTTCCTGTGCAACCCTCATAGCCCGACTGAATTAATTCGCATTTGTTTAACTAAGCTGCCACAATCCATAAGACAAATTGCTTTAGCCGGAAGATGTAAAGACGACATTGAGACTTTTAAGACTTTGTTACAAGAACTTGCGTATGACAACGACGACGGGACTTCTTGTAACTTTTTTAGTAACAGTGATTACAATAGGTTTTCAGAGAAAAGGGATAGTGATCGGAATGGACGTTACATGGGTAACTTTGAGAATGACAGACGTAACAGACAAGACAATAGATACCAGCCTTATGACAATAACAGACGTTCTAACAGAAATTACACAGACAATTATAATAACGATAATTCCTACCGGAATGATCAATCATACGGAAACAGTAATCAGTATCATCAAGACTTAAATTATTCATACAGTAATAGAAATTCTTTCTACAGAAATAACCAGGGTAGTAGATACATCAGTAATTTCAGAAGTGACAGTCGAAATTATACAAGAAGTAGTCGTTCAGATAGACAGGAAAATAGAGATTTTTATAACAGACACAACCAAGAATTTACATGTAACAGACAGGAGGGACCTAATTGGCATCCTCCACGTGACAGAACTTCAGAGAGACAAGTGCAAATAGTAGAAATTGATCCGCAAAATGACGCGAATAATTAGAGTCCTCAGGGGATTCACTACACTAAGTGAATATGTGCCGTAGCGTGCATAGGGCCCCGAGCTGTAGTGGTGCTATTTCCCTTTTAGTTTTCTGTACCGCTGCCTACTCTTTTACTATTCTTTGCATCTGTCAAAACAACTCTTCGACTATCAATCTATCTATAGAGTCGTTAAAGAATAACCGGATATGACTATTTTACCCAAAAGTGATTTCGGAAATTACCGTTTGGACATTAGCTTCAGCAACATTCATTCGTAGTTTAAAGGAAATTTTACCTGTTTATCTTCGTAACAATATTGCTTCATATGTTGCCAGTATTCTTATTGCTAAACGTTCTTGGAGTGAGCACAACAAAATTTTGGATTCATTATTACGTATCTTTGCAAGAGTTGGCATTACAGTGAACTTAGAAAAATCTGAATTTGGTCGTTCTCAGGTGAAATTTCTCGGTCACATTATTTCTACAGAAGGTATTCTTCCTGATCCAGAGAAACTAGACGCTATTCGTAATTATGCTGTTCCTACCACAAAACGTGATGTTCGTAGTCTGTTTGGTTAGTTTGTATTCCTGATGAGTGGGTCAATAAATTGATTTGGTACACACATTTCAGTTATGCACACTTTGGTCCCAGAAAATGCTTTCATAAATTACGAGAAAATTGCTACTTCAGTAATATGGAAAAACGTATTCGATCTGTTCTGGCCAAATGCAAATTATGTCAAAAGGCTAAGCCGCCAACTATTTCTCACAGAGCACCGTTGTTTCCTATTATTCCAGCGAAATTAAAGGAGATGGCTGCAGTTGATTTGTTCGGTCCAGTGGTTCGTTCTACTAATGGTTTTGCGTACATTTTCGTAGCAGTGGAGTTGACATCAAAATATGTGTGTTTTACACCTTTACACAAAGCAACAGCTCGTTCAGTATCTAATGCTTTCATTAAACATTTTCTTAAAGAAGTTGGTCATGTTGATAAGGTTATATCAGATAATGGATCACAGTTTCGCTCTAAAATTTGGCTTCGTACTCTACGGCGTCGTAAGATTAAACCAATTTTCATTTCACTTTTTCACCCTCAATCTAACGCTTCAGAGAGATGGATGAAGGAAATCAATAAATTGTGTCGACTTTATTGTCATCAGAATCACAGAACTTGGGATGAGTATCTTCATATTTTTCAAAACATTCTGAATGAACTCCCTAATGACTCAACTTCTGTACCGCCTATACTGATATTAAAAAACGAAGCACCGACAAATCGCATTTCTGAAATCGTTCCTTTTCCGCCTACACGGAAACTGTGGCATTCTGAAGTTGTCAACCTGGCTCTACAAAATATTGCATCTGCGGCTGCTAGAAGAGAGAAATCAGCTAAGCGTCCTGGTCGTTTAAAAATCTTGTCAGTTGGTCAAAAGGTATTAATTAAGTCTCATCGTTTGTCTCACAAAGGAAAAGGCTTGTGTCGCAAATTTTTTCTGCTTTATAACGGTCCATATAGAGTTCGCAAAATTATTCATGATAACACTGTCGAAGTAGAAACTCTTAAATCTCGACGCTCTAAGGGAATACATCATATATCTAACGTTAAAATTTTTGTGGAATGACATACTTTTGAGAAACTAACAGCTACAGGGTGTTTCAAAAATGACCGGTATATTTGAAACGGCAATAAAAACTAAACGAGCAGAAATGGAATTCCAACACCAGAAAAATCCTCTGTTCTAAGGAATAAACCATGTTGTCTACAGCGCACTTGCACGTTGTGAACAGCACACGCTTACAGCAGAAAGACGACGTACAGAATGGCGCACCCACAGAGTGCGTTGTCTTCTATATCTTTCACATCATTTGCAGCGCCATCTGTTGTTGAAAATTGTAACTACTGTAATTTCGAAAGTTTGTCTGCCTGAAAATGTACTGTTGTCCCAAGCATATTGCAACAAACGGTGTATTTCTATCGCTGCTCGTTTAGTTTTTATTGCCGTTTCAAATATACCGGTCATTTTTGAAACACCCTGTAGATGTAAACATGCAGAGAATACAAGGATACCGCGCTGTGTTTTGGCGGCGGCACATACTCAAAGCAACAGTCATATTTATTTAATTAAGCCCCCATGCAAATTGTGTGAAGAAGTTTTGCATTACCTGTGTTAGCGGATGAGTAACTGTTAATTGTACACTACTGGCGATTAAAATTGCTACACCACGAAGATGTCGTGCTACAGACGCGAAATTTAACCGACAGGAAGAAGATGCTGTGATATGCAAATGATTAGCTTTTCAGGGCATTCACACAATGTTGGTGCCAGTGGCGACACCTACAACGTGCTGACATGAGGAAACTTTCCAACCGATTTCTCATACACAAACAGCAGTTGACCGGCGTTGCCTGGTGAAACGTTGTTGTGATACCTCGCGTAAGGAGGAGAAATGCCTACCATCACTTTTCCGACTCTGATAAAGGTCGGATTGTAGCCTATCGCGATTGCGGTTTATCGTATCGCGACATTGCTGCTCGCGTTGGTCGAGATCCAATGACTGTTAGCAGAATATGGAATCGGTGGGTTCAGGAGGGTAATACGGAACGCCGTGCTGAATCCCAACGGCCTCGTATCACTAGCAGTAGAGATGACAAGCATCTTATCCTCATGGCTGTAACGGATCGTGCAGCCACGTCTCGATCCTTGAGTCAACAGATGGGGACGTTTGCAAGACAACAACCATCTGCACGAACAGGTCGACGACGTTTGCAGCAGCATGGACTATCAGCTCGGAGACAATGGCTGCGGTTACCCGTGACGCTGCATCACAGACAGGAGCGCCTGCGATCGTGTACTCAACGACCGACCTCGGTGCACGAATGGCAAAACGTCATTTTTCGGATGAATCCAGGTTCTGTTTACAGCATCATGATGGTCGCATCCGTGTTTGGCGACATCGCGGTGGACGCACATTGGAAGCTTGTATTTGTCATCAACATACTGGCGTATCACCCGGCGTGATGGTATGGGGTGCCATTGGTTACACGTCTCGGTCACCTCTTGTTCGCATTGACGGCACTTTGAACAGTGGACGTTACATTTCAGATGTGTTACGACCCGTGGCTCTACTCTTCATTCGATCCCTGCGAAACCCTACGTTTCAGCAGGATAATGCACGACCGCACGTTGCAGGTGCTGTACGGGCCTTTCTGGATACAGAAAATGTTCGACTACTGTCCTGGCCAGCACATTCTCCAGATCTCTCACCAATTGAAAACGTCTGGTCAATGATGGCCGAGCAACTGGCTTATCACAATACGCCAGTCACTACTCTTGATGGACTGTGGTATCGTGTTGAAGCTGCATGGGCAGCTGTACCTGTACACGCCATCCAAGCTCTGTTTGACTCAATGCCCAGGCGTACCAAGGCCGTTATTACGGCCAGAGGTGGTTGTTCTGGGTACTGATTTCTCAGGATCTATGCACCCAAGTTGTGTGAAAATGTAATCACATGTCAGTTCTAGTATAATATAATTGTCCAATGAATACGCGTTTATCATCTGCATTTCTTCTTGGTGTATCAATTTTAATGTCGAGTAGTGTACTTATATTTCGATGCATCATGCAATATGAGACTCGATCATTCACAACATGTTGAGTGCATGTTTTGAATGTCATTTTTCTTACACTCGTTGTGTTGTACACGGCCCAGTCGAATTAATACAACCAACATCTATGTTCGAGGTCAACCTGCAATAACCAGTCGCACTAGCAGTGAGGGTATATAAAGCTTTTCGGGGGGATGTGGAAAACAGTAGAGTCACTGTCGTAATTCGGAAACGGAGCAATTTATATTTCACTCAGAAGGGCATGACCAGGCTTTCAGGCTAAGGGTGCAGGCATTTTCGGAAGGCTGACGATGTAAACTGCTCGCATGCCGCCGTGATTATAACATACCGTGCACGGCAAAATGGCGCTATCTGAAACCGGCGCGAGGAAACTGGTGCACCACGGATAGATGACGCCATAGATGAGAAGGATGTACGACGGCTGCGGGGATGTGTTAGGGGCGAACAGACGTGCAACTGTTGAGCAAGTGACCGGCCGGATGAACCAAGGGGGCCGGCCGGTGTGGCCGTGCGGTTCTAGGCGCTTCAGTCTCGAACCGCGTGACCGCTACGGTCGCAGGTTCGAATCCTGCCTCGGGCATGGATGTGTGTGATGTCCCTAGGTGTGTTAGGTTTAAGTAGTTCTAAGTTCTAGGGGACTGATGACCACAGATGTTAAGTCCCATAGTGCTCAGAGCCATTTGAACCATTTGAACCAAGGGGCTACCAACATACCTCCCTCAACGACCGTTTAGCGAACGTTCCTTCATATGCCTATATGCCTCACCCGTCCACCCGCCGGCAGGCGCCTGGTTTATGCATCCATGTTGACTGCTGTTCATCAGCGATGAAGGCAAGAATTTGCACACCAATACCTCAACTGGACGTCCACAGAGTGGCGACAGCTGGCCTTTTCCGATGAATCACGTCTTATGCACCATTAGACAGATGGCCGTTGGTGTGTATGGTGTGAAACGTCATTCGCCAGAAAGTTTGGCCGAAGGAGGGAGCGTTGTGGTACGTGGAATGTTTTCGTGGCATTCCCTTGGTGATCTCTTCATTATGGAATGCACAATGGATCAACAGTAGTGTACATCTTTCCTTGCGTATCATGTTCACCCCTGCATGCAGTTTGTTTTTCCTCGCCATGATGGCATCTACGAGCAGGACAATGCAACGTGTCATACATGTCACAATACATGTCACAGAGTACCTGCTTGGTTTGGAGTGCACCAAGATGAGTTTACCGTACTCCCCTAGGCACCAAACTCTCCAGATTTAAACGTGGGACCACATCGATCTGGCTGTGCGCTCCACAGATCATCAACCGAGTAACCTCGAACAGCTGGCTACGGCACTGAAATCGGCATGGCTCCACATCCCTTCCAGAACCTGCTTCTCTTCCTGCACTTTAGAAGGTGGTTATTCAGTCTTTTGACAGGTACTCACATAAATGTGACTGCACAGTGTATTTCAGTAGCCTTCATCAAATTCCTTGCTACAGATATGTACCCCATTTCAAGATGGCCTTCTGCGTAATGCACATTCACGAATCCATGTTACTTCCATTGGAAATTTGTATCATAGCAGCACAACGTTACGAGACATACACGTCCATGAGTTGTCAACACCAGAAAACAAACAATAAAACATTTCTCCTCTCACATCCTTTAATTCCGCTGTGGTCGCTCTACTTACCGCCCTGCCCCTGAGGAATTTGACTAACTTTAGTCAGCTCACGGCTGAATGCACTAACGTCAATTACAATTACGCACATCTTGAAATATTACGTTTCTGTAAGGATTTTGGTTTGTTAATGAGTAGGAAAATAACGCTCTTAGGAAATTCTAAACGATAGTTGACGTGATTGTATTCGACTGTTAGTTGCTAAATGCACATTGTTTCAAAATACAGCTGAGAACCGCATGCCCCACGAATAGTTGATTTGGGCCGCAAGCAATTTGGTGACCACTGCACTACACCCTTGCGTAAGGCTAGACCACAGGGAGAAAGCGTTGGGCACAACCCAGTAGCCGATTGTCTGCCTAACGGCTTCCAGGAGCAAAACAAAAAAAAATCAACTCATTATGAGGCATAATCCTATGTTAAAGGTTTAACATAATAAGTCAAGTACTGCAGTTATGAATTGTGTACAAACAAACGTCTTGAGACAGAGCAGCTCATGGCGCACAAATACTCTGACTTCATTCATCCAGCGTTTCAGAATGAGAGCACTTAAGAGACTTCCAACAAACTTTACTCATAATTTCATAGCCGGCCGGTGTGGCCGTGTGGTTCTAGGCGCTACAGCCTGGAGCCGAGCGACCGCTCCGGTCGCAGGTTCGAATCCTGCCTCGGGCATGAATGTGTGTGATGTCCTTAGGTTAGTTAGGTTTACTTAGTTCTAAGTTCTAGGCGACTGATGACCTCAGAAGTTAAGTCGCATAGTGCTCAGAACCATTTGAACCATAATTTCATAGCTTTTAGAAACTTTTCCTCCCTGACGTCCCCTACAAAATAATTAAAGGAGAAAAGATGGTCGCTTACTACAATTTTCGCTGTCCACGCAGTAAGGCTTCAGCACCGAACGTGACAGTTTAATTTATTATACTTTCTAACTACTAGCTCTATTCGTAACGTATTTTGCAGACAGTATCCACTTGCAGCACTGAATATGTCTTCAACTGTAAAGGTTTTACATGCTTAACGAAAAATAGTTGACACAATAACTCACTTGTAGTCAAACGTATGAGTTTGATTCCTTAAGGAATGCTGGGAGAGTGGGGGGGGGGGGGGGGGTTACTGGGGCTTCTAAAAGATTAAATCTGCCCGTTTTGTTGTTTTGTTTCGACCGGAACGAAATGCACCCCATTAGCTGTCAAAAACGGAATATTATGATAAAAGATTTGACGCTCGTTCCAACTACTTCAAAATAAAATAAATATGTATTAAACGGGTGGCATATTTATTTTTGTAATCGAATTCGTCACCAGAAAAACTGTTACAAAATTATCCGCTTCTACTTCGTCGTGAAAGTTATCGAGCAAGAGTTTACCGAGGCTCTGCGTGGAAGGGTGGAGGGGTGGGGGGAGGGGTGAGCCATACACTGGAAAACCAAACCAACAGGTACACCTGCCTAATATCCTGTAGGGCCCCGCAACCAACAAGACGTGGCATGGACTCGACTAATGTCTGCAGTAGTGCTGGAGGGAACTGGCACCATGAATCCTGCAGAGCTGTTCATAAATCCGTAGGAGTACGAGGGGGAGGAGATCTCTTCTGAACAGAACATTGCAAGGCATCATAGATATGCTCAATAATGTTCATGTCTGCAGAATTCGGAGGCCAGAGGAAGTGTTTAAATTCAGAAGAGTGTTCATGGAGCCACCCTGTAGCAATTCTGGACGTGTGGGGTGTCGCGTTGTCCTACTGGAATTGCCCAAGTCGGTCGGAATGCACAATGGACATGAATGAATGCAGGTGATCAGACAGGATACTTCGTACGTGTCACCTGTCAGAGTCGTATCTAAACGTATCAGGGGTCCCACATCGCTCCAACTGCACACACCCCACACCATTACAGAGCCTCCACCAGCTTTAACAGTGCCCTGCTGACATGCAGGGTCCATGGATTCAAGAGGTTGTCTCCATACCCGTGCACGTCCATCCGCTCGATACAATTTGAAACGAGACTCGTCCGACCAGGCAACATGTTTCCAGTCATCAAAAGTCCAACAGACGAGGCGTAAAACTTTGTCATGCAGTGATCAAACGTACACGAGTGGGCCTTTGGCTCCGAAAGCCCATATCGATGATGTTTCGTTAAATGGTTGAACGCTGACACTTGTTGATGACACAGCATTGAAATCTGCATCAATTTGCGGAAGGACTGCACTTCTGTCACATAGAACGATTTTCTTCAGTCGTCGTTGGTCCCGTTCTTTCAGGATCTTTTTCCGGCCGCAGCGAATTCGCAGATTTGATGTTTTACTGGATTCCTGATATTCACAGTACACTCGTGAAATAGTCGTATGGGAAAATCCCCACTTCATCGCTACCTCGGGGATGCTATGTCCCATCGCTCGTGCGCCGACTATAACACCGCGTTCAAACTGACTTAAATCTTGATAACCTGCCATTGTAGCAGCAGTAACTGATCTAACATTTGCGCCAGACACTTGTCTTATATAGGCGTTGCCGACCGCAGCGCCGTCTTCTGCCTATTTACATATATCTGTATTTGAATACACATGCCTATACCAGTTTCTTTGGCGCTTCAGTGTATATTAGGTTTGAGATTTCACTTGCAAATAGTGAGTATACATTACACATTCCGCTTTGCTTCAGACTGATGCTGAATTGATACGTCTATTTGCGTGGCGCGGCAAGAAGCGAGTCCGATATGTGAAGATAATTTTTTTCTAGGAAGGAGGCGGCAACTGTCCCATTGCCTACTAGCTGGGTACGCATATGTTATCTGCACTTACAGATTCTACATCAATCAGCTTGTTCTTGCTGCTACCCACGTTACGATAAAATTAATCACAGATAACGATAAACGTCACCAAACCGCAAACAATGAAGATTTAGGTACGATCAGGGCCGGTTCAAGAGCTTTTTTCCACATAAGCGCCGTATCATTTTGTCCCCCCCCCCCCCCCCCCCCCCCCCCCTCCAACTTCCCCGCCCACACCCCTCAGACGTTAGTTACCTTTCCTTGGACTCTTCGCAAGACTATTAAAAAAAATCTAAATCCACTGACCGTAGAGAAAGGTTATTCTTTCTCCTAAAATATGTACTACACAGCGTCCGCAGCTCGTGGTCGTGCGGTAGCGTTCTCGCTTACCGCGCCCGGGTTCCCAGGTTCGATTCCCGGCGGGGTCAGGGATTTTCTCTGCCTCGTGATGACTGCTGTCCTTAGGTTAGTTAGATTTAAGTAGTTCTAAGTTCTAGGGGACTGATGACCATAGATGTTAAGTCCCATAGTGCTCAGAGTCATTTTTGTACTACACAGTAATCCACTGTAACACAGATTTCTTAAACTTATTCCAATCACATTAAGGTAATTCTAGAGCTCTTTAAAAGTTGTTACTTAAACTAGAGATAAGTAGAGCTATTGTATTGTTTTAGATTCAATAAAAATGTCCTGTCAGCTGAACAGAAATAACGAAAGTATAAAATTGCTGTCAATTGTTTATAGTTTAATAACAATACATTTTAATTCTATAATTTAGTAATTATTTCACTTTCCATCGGAAAAAAGTGGTTATACAGGCGTGTTAAATAAGAGACACTGTTTAGCTGCAAAAGTTATGTATGTTATGTGTGAAGCAACAAGTTAAATTTCAGAAAATTTTTCATAAAGGTAGTTGAAAATTGATAAACACGATCAAAATTTTTATGTATGCAAATAAAAAGGAAAACACAAATTGGTGTGTGATACGAAAGGGGAATAATAGAAAATATTAGTAAGATCATGCAAAGACGACACGCAGAACACAAATTTAAGATGTAATGTGCTGAAGCAGCGTTGTATTTCTTGTTAAGGTAAGACTTGTGCGAAGTGTTTACCAGACGGGGACTTAATCGAAAAGTTTGCATTTCAAATACGTTCATACCATCTAGTTCAATATTTCATTCTGAGGAGTAAGTGGTGGGTGGTAACCACATACTCGCAAATATCTCGCAAACGGCTCGTTTGCGGGCCCATGTTTACTGGAACGTTTTTGCTTCTGTTCCGTAAACTTTCAAACGTTAACTATGATACGTTACAGAAATTTTCCACTCATGCGCCCCTGGCGCCCCTCACAGCATGACACCCCAAGTGGCCGCATTTGTTTCTTGTGCCCTGGTTCGATAAAGAAAATAAATGTCGTGTGACGAGGGCCTCCCGTCGGGTAGACCGTTCGCCGGGTGCAAGTCTGTCGATTTGACGCCACTTCGGCGACTTGCGCGTCGATGGTGATGAAATGATGATGATTAGGACAACAAAACACCAAGTCCCTGAGCGGAGGAATCGAACCCGGGCCCTTAGGATTGACATTCTGTCGCGCTGACCACTCAGCTACCGGGGGCAGACCCATGGTACGATAAAGGCGCGTTGCCGTTCGAGATTTTTCTCACATTCTCTGAGCTTAATTTTCTAGATTTACATTCATACCCCGGAAACCACAATGAAGTGCGTAGCAGAATGTACTTCCCATTGAATCAGTTATTAGGGCTTTTTCCAGTTCTGTTCACGTATGGGAAGCGGGAATAACGACTGTTTAAATGCATCTGTGCTTGCTAAAATTAGTCTAATATTGTCTTTGCGATCCCTATGGGAGCAATACATAGGGTTGTAGCATATTCCTAGAGTCATAACTTAAACTCGATTTTAGAAACTTTCTAGATAGGTTTTCACGGGATAATTTGCGTCTTTCGCGAAAGTCAAGCGTCTACCAGTTCGGGCCCTTCAGCATCTTCGTGACACTCTCCCGTGGATCGAACAAACCTGTGACCGCTGGTGCCACCCTCATTTGTATCCCTTCAATATATCCTGTTATTCCTGTTTGGTCGCACACACTTGAGCAATACTTTAGGACGAGTCGCACGAGTTTTGTAGACTGATAGTATTTTCCTAGTATTCTACCAGTGAATCGCAGTCTGACACCTAGTACAGACACTATGTGATCGTTCCATTTTATATCCCTACTTGTTATATTCAGGTATTTGTAAGAGTTGACCGATTCCAATTGCGACTCGTTGACTTTGTAGTCACGGGGTACTCCGTGTTGAGTTTTGTGATGAACAAATTTTACATTTCTAAGCATTTAAAGGTTAGATGATTAGATTAGATGTACTTTTCGCTTCAATTGATCCATAGTCAGGAGATCCTCCAGGATGTAGAATATGTCAGAAGAACAAGAATACACAATAAATAATTACAATGAAAAACAAATATGCTATTGTATCTTCCACAGATTCCAAGAGGAATGCTCGTCATGGATGTGGAATGAGTCAAAAAATTTTAAATATATATTAATTTATGAATGAGAAAGAACCATTCTACAACACTTACTTACAATGATCGCATTAGTGTACTGAATTTGTACAGAAGTCAGATTGTACTAATATTCGCGTCATATTATTAGTAACCTACAGACATTTCAGTTGCTTCTACAAAAAAAATCATCAATGAAGTGGAACGAGTTGGTCATCAATGAACCTTTAGGATCCTCTTAATGTGAACTTCAGGTAGTTAAACTTTTTATGGCTCCTGGCAAATTGTCGAATATGTGTTTTCCTGAATAATAGACACCTTTTTGGACCAAAGTAAGTGACTTTAAATCTTTTTGAAGATTCTTCTTATTTCTAGTGTTGATTCCATGAACTGAGCACTTGGTCTGAAAAACAAACACATTTTAATGACAAATTTGGTTAAGGAATAAATATATTGTGAAGCAGTACTTAGTATCCCAATTTCCCCATGTAGTTAATATTCCTAGTTTCCTAAACAGAGCTCTGGAGGATGTTCTTAAGTTCACACCATAAATTATTTTTATTACATGTTTTTGTACCAAGAAAACTTTAGCTTGGTTTGTGAATTTAATCCAAAAAATAATCTCATACGACAATATGGAATGAAAGTAAGCACGCTATGCCATATTTTTCAGTTTTATATCCCCTGTGTCTGACAACATCCACACTGTAAATAGAGATTTGTTTAGAGACTTCAATAGTTCTATGGTTTTCTCCTCCCAGATGAATTTATCATCAAGCTGTAATCCCAAGAATTTAACTCTGTTCACTTCTTTTATCTTCTCATCGTATTTTAAGCATATACTGGTGATAAACCTCTAACAAGTTCTGAACTGCATGCAGCGTGTTTTTTCAAAGTTTAATGACAAAAAATGGCTAGGAACCATTTATTAATGTCCATTAAAATTTCAGTAATCGATCTTTCTAAAATTACACTTGATTTGCTATTCACTGCAGCGTTTGGATCATCTGCAAACAAAACAAATTTGGTATCTATATGTTACTCATGAAAGGTCATTGACATACACAAGAAAAAAGCAAGGGTCCTTGGAACCTTGTGGAACGCCACATGAGCCGGCCGCGGTGGTCTGGCGGTTCTAGGCGCTCAGTCCGGAACCGCGCGACTGCTACGGTCGCAGGTTCGAATCCTGTCTCGGGCATGGATGTGTGTGATGTCCTTAGGTTAGTTAGGTTTAAGTAGTTCTAAGTTCTAGGGGACTGATGACCACAGATGTTAAGTCCCATAGTGCTCAGAGCCATTTGAACCATTTGAACGCCACATGTGAGTAGTTCACGGTTGCGTGATAGCATAATTAATGTCTCTCTCCAAATGATACAATTCGTTTCCTGTCAGTGATATAGTACTTGATCCATTTTCCAGAATTCCCTGTTACACCATAACATTCTAATTTATTTAAAAGGTTACTGTGAGTTATACAGTCGATTGCCTTCAACAAATCACAACATGTACCAGTAGCCTGTAATTTCTTGTCTAATGAATTAAGTAAATTTTCACTCTGTGTGTAGGTAGCCTTCTCAATGTCAAAACCTTTTACAAATGGATCTGAGACTTGGACAATACATTATTTGTTGTCATACGGTTACCTTTCCTAAAAATTTTTGAGAATGCTGCAAAAGTGAAATCGCACAGTAATTCTTTATCTCCTTTTTTAAACAGAGGCTTAAGTGAAGCATATTTCAGCCATTCAGGAAATGTTCCACTGATAAACGATTGGTTTTACAGAGAGTCTAACGTGTTATTAAACTCTGAAACACATTCTTGAATTAATTTTGATGGTATTTTCTCATAAACACTAATTTTTTCTTGTTTTAAAGATTTTATGATAGAATTACTTCTGCTTGGGTAGTGGAGGCTACATTCATATTAGTGAAGTTATTTGTACTGTCTAGCCTAAGGTACTCCATGGCAGCATGTACTAAACCTGACAACCCCATCTTTTTAGTGACAGCTACAAAATATTTATAAAAAGTTTTGCAACACTGCACACATCTGTTACCACTGTATCATTTATTCCTAATGCTATTTTCCCCTCTTCATATCTGGTTCTACCAGTCTCTGACGTTACTATATGCCATATCATCTTTATTTTGTCATCTCATACGATTATTTTTTCTTGTAATGTTTTTGGTTTTACGTCTGTATTTGCAATATTTATTTTTTGTTTTACTCTATACCTTTACTCCTCGAGTAATCCATGATTTCTTGGTACAGTTTGGTTTAATCTGGGTTAGTTTCTGGAGAAAACAGTGTTCAGATGAGACAAGTACTTTCTTAATAAAAATGATGTATTTTTCATTCATGCCATTAGCACTGTATGCATCCCTCCAGTTCATGTCTTTGAGGGGATGTCCTAAAATAATCAATTTTTGACTTACTAACCACCCTCTTTGATTCAGATTTAATAGATTTAATATCCTGCTTGGTATTAACATTTAACAAAAGGACCGTGTGTCATTGTCTGAGCGGCCACTGACTATTGGTTTTGTAATATAATTATGTTCATTAGACCTTTCTACAAAGATATTAACAATGGCTGTTCGTAAGCGATTGGGAACTTTATGGTAGGAATTAAGTTGAATGCTAACCCAAATCCTGTAACACTTACACAACTAAGCCAGTGCCCACATGATGTTTAGAGAGGCATATTATGTCAATGGCATTTGATGACTCAAATTTATCAATGCAGATAATTGATTCATTAATTTTACTTTTTGATCCTCGAATATTTTGATGCAATAAAGATAGCTGACATTCCCTATAGACTGAGTTAAAGTGGGTGGAAATAACATTTCTGCCGATTGTTGAAAATTTTTAGTCAACAGGTGTTTGAGCTGGTACAATGTATCAGAATTATACCCCTAGTCTTCTTGTAGAAATAATAAACAGGCAATCTGTTGATAAATGGAAGGTTTATTAAAACCCCTTTACCATGGTTTCAGATTTTATAAAACGTCTTCTGCAGAAGGAAATATTGACAACCTAAATAACTTAACAGTGAAAACGTGTTAAGATATGTTTGTATATACAAAGGAACAATAATATCTCTCTACGAATATAACAAAATTATTCGAACTTAATGGGTTACACGCTGTGGCTGAGGTACAGTAAAATATAACCTAAAAGCGCCAGTCAAATATAGTTTTTCATCTCCATAATAATTAACACATGCGCAACATGGCTGTTGTCATTTGGCATTTCGTAATCAATGTACAGCTAGTGCATCCAGCGTCAGGTATGCAATACTCGGACTAAGGAATACTTCTGGCACTACTAGTATGCGCAAGCAGGGTACACGCGATAGTGAATGAAACTTCATCACGCTAAACTTGCTTAAAACATTAAAATAGAATTGTGACATTAAAAACCAGACCATATCTAACTGTGCACATGTCTAAAATTGATAAAATGGAAATAAATAACAAGTTATCATCTAGAAAAGGTCATTGTGGTAAAAACAAGTTACGTAAAACTGTGAATAGTGCAAATAGAAACATTAGCAAAAAGAACCAGAGTAGAAGAAGGGGGAGAGGGGAAAAGGGAATAGGAACGGAGTACTGGGAGGGAAGGAAAGGAGGGATGGAGAGAGATGGTGGTGGTGGAAGGGGGAAGAAGGTAAAACGTGTATAACTCTGAAATACAACGTATCTAAAAACTTATGAACATTAAACGTCTAGAAATATACCTCTAGAAATATAGTTACATCATAACAAAGAAGAAACACAAGTAACCACTAGAATTAAAAGTCGAGAAAAATGACATATCCTATAGTCATATGAAAGATCAAGCCATTTCTGTGTTACTTTAACAAAATTGGGGGTCTGAAACTACCTAGGAAATTTCTATTTTTGAGTTGCACCTGTTCATTCGAATCTGATCCATCTTTGTGGGTAAAATATTTAAAAATCTCTAATTCTTCTAGCAAGTTAAGCCCGTGACCTTTAATTTCTTTATGCAAAAGTCCTAAGTCTGCGCAGTGTTTTAGAGAAGAAGCAGCTATTCAGCTAAAGTCTAAATCTCTCATTCTGAAATACTGTATGGATATGTTCTGGGTAATTTGCCCGCCTTGATTTACGCTGCATCAAGACATATACACAGACTCTAACTATACTGTTATACTTATTGTGTTAAGTTGTTTGTGATATCTTTCAAATTTTTTTAATTCGGTCAATAATTATAATAAATATTGAAAATTAAAATGTTGTTGCCCCTGGAAGCCGTTTGACAGATAACCTGCAGCCAGGACTTGGAAGCTTTTGTGCCTATTTATTACTATATACTGTATACTACTAAACGACTAACACGGGCCACGGTCTGAGTTGCAGGTATCCTGTCTGACGGCTTCCAGCGGTAACAAAAATTTGTTTTTCAATATTTCATATACTTAATTTAAAAATTTAAAATGCTGGCCTAATCTGTTCATTAACAAGCATAATCTTACGCTGAAATTTGACACAGTAGAATAAGTATTACAGTTGGAAACAAAAAAGAAAAAGAGCGATAGTAAAATACTAGAAAAGTAAATTAAAATCGAACTAATTAAAATCAACCTTACTTGTATAAACAACTATACGTACTGAGAAACGCTCACGATAAAATTTTTGTATTTGTGGGGATCCATAGCCTCCAGATATTTAATAAACGTAAACATGGTCCGTAGTAGGCTGTAATGCTATTCTTATTTAAACGTGCGATTAGCATTCGACAGATGCTGGGTGCTTCCAGAGGGGTATGGCGCCACGTGTCTATTCATAGGTCACACAATTTCCTTAAATTACGGACCGCAAGTTTGCGGCCGCAATTCTGGGGCCCGATAGCGCCCTAGTCGTATTCCAACGGCTTCACATCTTTCAGTGTTCTGTCAAAATCCTCTCGTAGTGTCATATCTCCCATTTCTTCTTCATATGCCTCCTCTTCTATTTCCATAATATTGTCCTCAAGTTCATCTTCTTGTATATAGCCTCTATATATTCCTTACACTTTTCAACTTTCCCTTCTTTGCTTAGGATTGCTTTTACATCTGAGTTCTTGATATTCATACAGCCGCTTCGATTTCCTCCAAAGGCCTCTTTAATTTTCCTGTAGGCAGGATCTATCTTTTCCCAAGCGAAATATGCTTCTAAGTCCTTATATTTGTCCTCTAGCCACCCTTGTTTAGACATTTTGCATTTCCTGTCAATCTCACTTTTTAGACGTTTATATTCCCGTTCGCCTGTTTCGTTTGCTGCATTTTTATATTTCTCCTTTCATCAATTAAATTCAACATCTCCAGTGTTATCCAAGAATTTCTAGTAGGCCTTGTCGCTTTACCAATTTGATCCACTCCTGCGTACACTATTTCATCTTCTAGAGCTACCCACTCGTCTTCTACTGTATTCCCTCCTCCTCTTCTTGTCAACCTTTGCCTGAGGGCTTATATGAATTCACTATTTTTAGTACTTATGGTGAACTTCATTCCAGTTTGCTTTCGAAAGGTGGACCAACACGATTGTAATGTTTTGACTTTCAGATGATAGAGCATAGCAGTCAGTCGTCCTTTTCTTTCAGGTTTTATTAGGCAAATCCAGATTTCGGCTAGTGCCTAGCCATTATCAATGCAACTATTTCATGGTATCGATGCATGTTGTCATTCGGGCGCCAATATAAAATGACTTTTATCATAACAATATGAATATCTATATATGTGTTTGGAGAGAGAGAGAGAGATTGATTTTTGACTGAGACTTTACTTTCAGTCGTAACTAGTACCTGAATTTTGGTTGCTGCCTCCTTAAATGATCAGCTACTGCACCAGTTGGTGACGTATTATAATTTGGAGGAAGTTATTGCTCTTTAAGATTTAAAGTACGATTCTGTACTTGGCCGTATTGCGGATAGTGTTGCGCCCAAGTTTTCGTAGCTTTTCATACCTAAGGGACCACTGTGGTAAGTAAATAAGATCAAACAGCAATCTGCTTTTCGTGAGAAAGGAGATTGCTTGGCACACAAACTTCCTTCAAACTACAAGTCCTGTTACATCAAAATTGGTCAGTGGAGTTCAGCACCATACTATTATAAAAGTTGGTGACGTATTATAATTTGGAGGATTTGTGCACTTTAACATTTAAAGTACGACTCTGTACATGGCCGTATTGCGGATAGCTTTGAGCCCAAGTTTTCGCAGCTTTTCATACCTAAGGGACCACTCTGGTAAGTAAATAAGATAAAGCAGCAATCTGCTTTTCGTGAGAAAGGAGACTGCTTGGCACACAACGTCCTTCATACTACACGTCCCGCTACATCAAAATTGGTCAGTGGAGTTCAGCATCATGCTATTATACAAGAACATAATCCAATTACTGTAATTAACAAATTATGAGGGGTTATTACGTATTGAATGAAAACTATAGAGGATGCATTTCAGTTCCTGCATTTTAGTGAACTTTGTGCACTTACAATTCTGTCTAGTGATAGCCGGCGACGACAACGAAGTTCACCTCTTTTTCCAAAAACAAGATATTTCTATTCTTCACTTCCAGAAAATCTGGATACATAAATGTTTGGCAACTCTTACACATACTTTACTCGGTTTTATCACTAAAGTAGCAATTTTCATTAAATGTGACAATATGCTCTGAACGACGGCCTAGCAACACGCCCTCTTTCCACAAGATACAGATTAACAGTCCTCTTCTTTTAATAAATCAATTGTTTTTTTTTTAAGTCTATACTCAAAGATTCACAACTACCATCGCTGCCGGGATAGAGCGCTAAAGAGTTACTCGCTGTCCAGCTGCGCTTCACTTGCTATTTACAAACATTACTCAGCTTCTCAGAATAAAATTAGGCACAAATTAGTTAAGAAAAGGGCAGTAAGGCTCACATAACATTACAGTGTCCTAGTACGTTAGTCCCCTGTTGTTCGGGCGCCGAAATCTACACTACTGGCCATTACTATTGCTACACCACGAAGATGACGTGCTACAGACGCGAAATTTAACCGACAGGAAGAAGATGCTGTGATATGCAAATGATTATCTTCTCAGAGCATTCACGCAAGGTTGGCGCCGGAGGCGACACCTACAACGAGCTGACATGAGGAAAGTTTCTAACCGATTTCTCATACACAAACAGCAGCTGACCGGCGTTGCCTGGTGAAACTTTGTTGTGATGCCTCGTGTAAGGAGGAGAAATACGTACCATCACGTTCCCGACTATGATAAAGGTGGATTGTAGCCTATCGCGATTGCGGTTTATGGTATCGCCACATTGCTGCTCGCGTTGGTCGAGATCCAATGACTGTTAGCAGAATATGGAATCGATGGGTTCAGGAGGGTAATACGGAACGCCGTGCTGGATCGCAACGGCCTCGTATCATTAGCAGTCGAGATGACAGGCATCTTATCCGCATGGCTGTAACGGATCGTGCAACCACGTCTCGATCACTGAGTCAACAGATGGGGACGTTTGCAAGACAACAACCATCTGCACGAACAGTTCGACGACGTTTGCAGCAGCATGGACTATCAGCTCGGAGACCACGGCTGCGGTTACCCTTGACGCTGCAACACAGGAGCGCCTGCGATGGTGTACTCAACGACGAACCTGGGTGCACGAATGGCAAAACGTCATTTTTTCGGATGAATCCAGGTTCTGTTTGCAGCATCACGATGGTCGCAACCGTGTTTGGCGACATCGCGGTGAACGCACATTGGAAGCGTGTATTCGTCACCCACCGTGATGGCATGGGGTGCCATTGGTGACACGTCTCGGTCACCTCTTGTTCGCATTGACGGCACATTGAAAATTGGACGTTACATTTCAGATGTGTTACGACCCTTCATTCGATCCCTGCGAAACCCTACATTTCAGCAGGATAATGCACGACCGCATGTTGCAGGTCCTGTACGGGCCTTGCTGGATACAGAAAATGTTCGACTGCTGCCGTGGCCAGCACATTCTCCAGATCTCTCACCAACTGAAAACTTCTGGTCAACGGTGACCGAGCAACTAGATCGTCACAATACGCCAGTCACTACTCTTGATGAACTGTGGTATCGTGTTGAAGCTGCATGGGCAGCTGTACCTGTACACGCCATCCAAGCTCTGTTTGACTCAATGCCCAGGCGTATCAAGGCCGTTATTACGGCCAGGGGTGGTTGTTCTGGGTACTGATATCTCAGGATCTATGCAACCAAATTGCTTGAAAAATGTAATCACATGTCAGTTCTAGTATAATACACTCCTGGAAATGGAAAAAAGAACACATTGACACCGGTGCGTCAGACCCACCATACTTGCTCCGGACACTGCGAGAGGGCTGTACAAGCAATGATCACACGCACGGCACAGCGGACACACCAGGAACCGCGGTGTTGGCCGTCGAATGGCGCTAGCTGCGCAGCATTTGTGCACCGCCGCCGCCAGTGTCTGCCAGTTTGCCGTGGCATACGGAGCTCCATCGCAGTCTTTAACACTGGTAGCATGCCGCGACAGCGTGGACGTGAACCGTATGTGCAGTTGACGGACTTTGAGCGAGGGCGTATAGTGGGCATGCGGGAGGCCGGGTGGACGTACCGCCGAATTGCTCAACACGTGGGGCGTGAGGTCTCCACAGTACATCGATGTTGTCGCCAGTGGTCGGCGGAAGGTGCACGTGCCCGTCGACCTGGGACCGGACCGCAGCGACGCACGGATGCACGCCAAGACCGTAGGATCCTACGCAGTGCCGTAGGGGACCGCACCGCCACTTCCCAGCAAATTAGGGACACTGTTGCTCCTGGGGTATCGGCGAGGACCATTCGCAACCGTCTCCATGAAGCTGGGCTACGGTCCCGCACAACGTTAGGCCGTCTTCCGCTCACGCCCCAACATCGTGCAGCCCGCCTCCAGTGGTGTCGCGACAGGCGTGAATGGAGGGACGAATGGAGACGTGTCGTCTTCAGCGATGAGAGTCGCTTCTGCCTTGGTGCCAATGGTGGTCGTATGCGTGTTTGGCGCCGTGCAGGTGAGCGCCACAATCAGGACTGCATACGACCGAGGCACACAGGGCCAACACCCGGCATCATGGTGTGGGGAGCGATCTCCTACACTGGCCGTACACCACTGGTGATCGACGAGGGGACACTGAATAGTGCACGGTACATCCAAACCGTCATCGAACCCATCGTTCTACCATTCCTAGACCGGCAAGGGAACTTGCTGTTCCAACAGGACAATGCACGTCCGCATGTATCCCGTGCCACCCAACGTGCTCTAGAAGGTGTAAGTCAACTACCCTGGCCAGCAAGATCTCCGGATCTGTCCCCCATTGAGCATGTTTGGGACCGGATGAAGCGTCGTCTCACGCGGTCTGCACGTCCAGCACGAACGCTGGTCCAACTGAGGCGCCAGGTGGAAATGGCATGGCAAGCCGTTCCACAGGACTACATCCAGCATCTCTACGATCGTCTCCATGGGAGAATAGCAGCCTGCATTGCTGCGAAATGTGGATATACACTGTACTAGTGCCGACATTGTGCATGCTCTGTTGCCTGTGTCTATGTGCCTGTGGTTCTGTCAGTGTAATCATGTGATGTATCTGACCCCAGGAATGTGTCAATAAAGTTTCCCCTTCCTGGGACAATGATTTCACGGTGTTCTTATTTCAATTTCCAGGAGTGTATATTTTTCCAATGAATACCCGTTTATCATCTGCATTTCTTCTTGGTGTAGCAATTTTAATGGCCAGTAGTGTATTTGTTCTGTAGCCACCTTTGTTTAGACATTTTGCATTTCCTGTCAATCTCACTTTTTAGACAAGGAATAGGGAAAATCAACGAATATAAAAGACTGCCACCAAAAACTGGAACAAATAATAAACCAATTCCCTTTCGCCTGTTTCGTTTGCTGGATTTTTATATTTCTCCTTTCGTCAATTAAATTGAACATCTCCAGTGTTATCCAAGAATTTCTAGTAGGCCTTGCCTGCTGTCCACACTATTTCATCTTCTAAAGCTACTCACCCATCTTCTACTGTATTCCTTCCTCCTGTCCTTGCCAACCTTTGCCTGAGGGCTTACATGAATTCACTATTTTTAGTCCTAGGGGTGAACTGCATTCCAGTTTGCGTTCGAATGGTGGACCAACACGACTGTAATGTTTTGACTTTGAGATGATAGAGCACAGCAATCAGTCGTCCTTTCTTTCAGGTTTTATTAGGCAAATCTAGATTTCGGCTAGTGCCTAACCATTATCAATTGAACTATTTCATGGTATCGACGCATGTTGTCATGCTGTTCGGGCGCCAATATAAAATGACTTTTATCATAATAATATGAATATTTATATATGTGGTACGCAGCTCGTGGTCGTGCGGTAGCGTTCTCGCTTCGCGTGCCCTGGTTCCCAGATTCGATTCCCGGCGGGGTCAGGGATTTTCTCTGCCTCGTGATGACTGGGTGTTGTGTGATGTCCTTAGGTTAGTTAGGTTTAAGTAGTTCTAAGGTCTAGGGGACTGATGACCATAGATGTTAAGTCCCATAGTGCTCAGAGCCATTTGAACGATTTATATATGTGTTTGGAGAGAGAGAGAGAGAGACTGATTTTTGATTGAGACTTTACTTTCAGTCGTAACTGGTACCTGGTTGCTGCCTCCTAAATGAACAGCTTCTGCACCAGTTGGTGACGTATTATAATTTGGAAGAAGTTATTGCTCTTTAAGAGCGGATAGCTTTGAGCCCAAGTTTTCGTAGCTTTTCATACCTAAGGGACCACTGTGGTAAGTAAATAAGATCAAACAGCAATCTGCTTTTCGTAAGAAAGGAGATTGCTTGGCACACAAACTTCCTTCAAACTACAAGTGCTGCTACATCAAAATTGGTCAGTGGAGTTCAGCATCATACTTTTATACAAGAACATAATCCAATTACTGCAATTAAGAAATTATGAGAGGTTGTTACGTCTTTGCTTGCCTGTATTTTAGTGAACTTTGTACAGTTACAGTTCTGTCGATTGATAGGCGGCGATGGCAATGAAGTTCACCTCCTTTTCCAAAAAGAAGATATTTCTATTCTTCACTTGCAGAAAATTTTGTATGCATAAATGTTTCGCAACTCTTACACATACTTTACTCGGTTTTATCACTAAAATAGCAATTTTCATTAAATGCAACAATACGTTATGAACGACGGCCTAGCAACAAGCCCTCTTTCCACAAGATACATATTAACAGTCCTCTTTTTTTTAATTTAAGTGCGTACTCAAAGATTCACACCTGAGCCGCCAGGTTAGCTTAGAGCGCTAATGCGCTGCTTCCTGGACTCGGGTAGGCGCGCCGGCTCCGGATCGAATCCGCCCAGCGGATCAACGACGTGGGCCGGTGTGTCGGCCAGCCTGGATGTGGTTTTTAGGCGGTTTTCCACATCCCGCTAGGTGAATACCGGGCTGGTCCCCACACCCCGCCTCAGTTACACGACACGCAGACATTTGTAACACTTCTGCACTCTTTCACGGTTTACACTAGAGGCAGACAGCTGGGGTACACTGATTCCGTCCTGGGGGGTATGGGGTGGCGGCAGGAAGGGCATCCGGCCACCCATTTCAATGAACCTTGCCAATTCCGTTGTAAACACGCCGACCCTGCGACCATTGCAGGACAAAGGCGCAAGTGAAAGGAAGAAAGAAGTGTTCAAATGCGTGTGAAATCTTATGGGACTTAACTGCTAAGGTCGTCAGTCCCTAAGGTTACACACTACTTAATCTAAATTATCCTAAGGACAAACACACACCCATCCTCAGGGAGGACTCGAAGCTCTGCCGGGACCAGCCGCACAGTCTATGACTACAGCGCCCAAGACCGCTCGGCTAATCCCGCGCGAAAGAAAGAAAGACTCAAAGATTCACAACTACTGTCGTTGCGAGGATTGCGAGCTAAAGAGTTTCTTGCTGTCCAGCTGCGCTTCACTTGGTATTTACATGCATTACTGAGCTTCTCAGAATAAAATTAGGCACAAAGTAGTTAATAAAAGGGCAATGAGGCTCACATAACATTACAATGTCCTAGTACGTCAGTCCCCTGTTGTTTGGGCGCCGAAATCTTGATTTGCATAATAAAACCTGAAAGAAAAGGACGAGTGCTTGCTGTGCTCTATCATTTGGAAGTCTTATCACAGTCGTTGAGTGCACCCATATTCCTAATGGAAGGTAACTCGATATAATGTTTTGATTAATCACTGTAGAGCGCAATAGTTAAGGAGGGATGAAGAGACAATCACGGGGTAGGTTATCGCGGAGAGACGCTTCGAACCAGCGTCGGTCTGAATGCACAACAAGCAACAGCAGGAGACAGAAACGACGGCACTCACGTCGACGGCGTCTCCGGTGAGCAGGAGGGCGAGCGAGTCGGCGTCTCTGGGGCGCACGAAGAGGCGCAGCGGCCGCGAGGCGGAGCCGAAGGGCGAGCGGTCGCGCCGGGCCGTCAGCGGCAGACCGGCGGCAGAGAGCGCAGCCTCCAGCGCCGCCTGCGGGTCGCGCCACGCCGACGCGCGGTAGCCGTGCTCTGCCGGCAGCGGGTGGAAGCACGAGCCGCCGTCCCAGCAGCAGCCCGCAGACTCGCACTGCGCGCGCGTCGTGTTCTGCCCGGGCAGGCACCACACCCTGCAACAGCACCAGCGACTCCTCTCACAACGGGGGCGCCTCCAGGGTTGGGCTATTTGGGGAGGGGGTCACAGCTTATTACTCTCACCCCCCCCCCCCCCACCCCAATATACCAGGCGTACCGGTATGAAATGAGCGTTAAGATACAAATGTGTCGATAGGGAACATTTGTTCTGAGCGAGCCTTAATACACTCCTGGAAATTGAAATAAGAACACCGTGAATTCATTGTCCCAGGAAGGGGAAACTTAATTGACACATTCCTGGGGTCAGATACATCACATGATCACACTGACAGAACCACAGGCACATAGACACAGGCAACAGAGCATGCACAATGTCGGCACTAGTACAGTGTATATTCACCTTTCACAGCAATGCAGGCTGCTATTCTCCCATGGAGACGATCGTAGAGATGCTGGATGTAGTCCTGTGGAACGGCTTGCCATGCCATTTCCACCTGGCGCCTCAGTTGGACCAGCGTTCGTGCTGGACGTGCAGACCGCGTGAGACGACGCTTCATCCAGTCCCAAACATGCTCAATGGGGGACAGATCCGGAGATCTTGCTGGCCAGGGTAGTTGACTTACACCTTCTAGAGCACGTTGGGTGGCACGGGATACATGCGGACGTGCATTGTCCTGTTGGAACAGCAAGTTCCCTTGCCGGTCTAGGAATGGTAGGACGATGGGTTCGATGACGGTTTGGATGTACCGTGCACTATTCAGTGTCCCCTCGACGATCATCAGTGGTGTACAGCTAGTGTAGGAGATCGCTCCCCACACCATGATGCCGGGTGTTGGCCCTGTGAGCCTCGGTCGTATGCAGTCCTGATTGTGGCGCTCACCTGCACGGCGCCAAACACGCATACGACCATCATTGGCACCAAGGCAGAAGCGACTCTCATCGCTGAAGACGACACGCTCCATTCGTCCCTCCATTCACGCCTGTCGCGACACCACTGGAGGCGGACTGCACGGTGTTGGGGCGTGAGCGGAAGACGGCCTAACGGTGTGCGGGACCGTAGCCCAGCTTCATGGAGACGGTTGCGAATGGTCCTCGCCGATACCCCAGGAGCAACAGTGTCCCTAATTTGCTGGGAAGTGGCGGTGCGGTCCCCTACGGAACTGCGTAGGATCCTACGGTCTTGGCGTGCATCCGTGCGTCGCTGCGGTCCGGTCCCAGGTCGACGGGCACGTGCACCTTCCGCCGACCACTGGCGACAACATCGATGTACTGTGGAGACCTCACGCCCCACGTGTTGAGCAATTCGGCGGTACGTCCACCCGGCCTCCCGCATGCCCACTATACGCCCTCGCTCAAAGTCCGTCAACTGCACATACGGTTCACGTCCACGCTGCCGCGGCATGCTACCAGTGTTAAAGACTGCGATGGAGCTCCGTATGCCACGGCAAACTGGCTGACACTGACGGCGGCGGTGCACAAATGCTGCGCAGCTAGCGCCATTCGACGGCCAACACCGCGGTTCCTGGTGTGTCCGCTGTGTCGTGCGTGTGATCATTGCTTGTACGGCCCTCTCGCAGTGTCCGGAGCAAGTATGGTGGGTCTGACACACCGGTGTCAATGTGTTCTTTTTTCCATTTCCAGGAGTGTATATTTTTTTTTCGTTTGGTTTGTATGACATCTGTCAAAGATATTTAGTATACATCAAGTCATGGAACAAACAACATCATATGTTTTCATCGCGTTAACAATGTCGAATTTTGTACCAGAAAGTGATGATTTGCGTAAAGCGTTAATTTTTTGTTTTCATTTGGAAAAAAGTGCTGCAGAGTCGCATCGAATGCTTGTCGAGGCATATGGTGATCATGCTCTATCAGAAGCAACATGCAAAAGATGGTTCCAACGGTTCAGAAATAATGACTTTGATGTAAGAAATGAAGAACGTGGAAGACCACCAAAAAAGTTCGAAGACGCCGAATTGCAAGCAATATTGGATGAAGATGATACTTTGAGTCAGAAGCAAATGGCAGCAATGCTAAATGTTGCACAACAAACAATTTCTGACCGTTTGAAAGGTATGGGAAAGATCCAAAAGTGTGGAAAATGGGTGCCACATGAATTCAATGAAAGACAGATGGAAAACCGAAAAACCATTTGTCAAATTTTGCATCAAAGACATGAAAGAAAATCAATTTTGCATCGAATTGTTAGTGGCGATGAAAAATGGATTTATTTTAAGAATCCTAAACGGGAAAAATCATGGGTTAATCCGGGACAACCATCAACATCGACTGCAAAACCACATCGATTCGGCAAGAAGACAATGCTCTGTGTTTGGTGGGATCGGAAAGATGTGGTGTGTCATGAGCTTCTAAAACCTGGTGAAACTGTGAATACTACTCGCTACAGGCAACAAATGATTAATTTCAACTATGCACGGTTCAAATGGCTCTGAGCACTATGGGACTTAACATCTGTGGTCATCAGTCCCCTAGAACTTAGAACTACTTAAACCTAACTAACCTAAGAACATCACACACATCCATGCCCGAGGCAGGATTCGAACCTGCGACCGTAGCTCAATTATGCATGAATCGAAAAAAGACCAGAATGGGCCAGAAGACATGGCAAAGGTTTTTTTACACGACAACGCACCTACACACAAAGCAAAACTGGTTCAGGATACAATGAAAACACTTGGCTGGGAGCTGCTACCCCATCCGCCGTATTCACCAGACTTGGCCCCTTCCGACTAACATTTGTTTTCATCAATGGGACACGCACTGGCTGAGGAACACTTCGATTTCTACGAAGAAGTAGAAAATTGGGTGTCTGATTGGTTTGCTTCAAAAGACGAAAATTTCTATTGGCGTGGTGTCCATAAATTGCCAGTAAGGTAGTCAAAATGTATAGAAAGCAATGGTCAGTACTTTGAATAAAAAGTTTTTACTTTTCAATTCAAAATTAGTGTTTCATTTTCACAAAAAAACTGCAATGCAGTCTTCCTCTGTGAAACAGCTTTGGAAAAAGACATTTAGTATTTCGGGCTTTAGGGTTGGGTTCTTTGGGGGGGGGGGGGTCACAGTTTGATACTCTCAACCCCCCCCCCCCCCCCAATATAACTTACCACCACCCCAACTTTTAACAAGCGTAAAAATAACAATGAAATATACAAAAAATTAGCGGCTTAACACGGGTAACAACAACGCAGCGAACACGTCAAGTGCCATACCCCGATTTCCTAGAAACTTCGCTCAGAGGTAGAGGGGTCAAAATAAGCGATCACCTGTCTGGGGCCATTCGCAGATACTCGACTGTTTCTGATAAGGGGAACTCCCCATCGCAGCCCCCTCAGATTTAGTGGTAAGTTGGCAGATTGGATACTCTGTGAAAAACTGAACTCAGATCAAGCATGAAGAGAAAAGAAGTTGTACTGAATTGTGGAAAAAAGAAGGAAACTAGAAACAGTGAACGGTCCAGACTTGATATGTGCAATATCGAGGAATGTTAGCAGCTGTTGTGTCGCCAATGTGTGGTCATGGTGTTGGACTGCTGTAACGTCGCAGCTATCTACACGGCTGCAGAGTTTTGTAGCAAGTTTTATTCCCTTAGGTGAAGCTGTATTGGAGGCTGGCAATGAAGGCTCCAGCCCCGGCCGTTGTGTAGTCGGCTGCTGGCGTCAAAATGCTATCTGTCGCGGTGTGCGGACCGTGAGAACTGCTCTGTGAGGAGCATACTAAGATCACTTATTCATCTCACCTAAGAAACTAAATAACTATGATAAATATGATCTCTGTGTTTTCAAATTTGGTATAGGAAATTTTATAATTTAGAAGATCAGTGTGTAAGATTTTCATGCGAATAATAAGTTTTCGAAATATAAAAAACCTATTAAAAAAGTACTTAACCGACACTTAGTAAAGTAAATTTAGATAGGAATCATGACAGTCTAAGTTTCTTTGTTATTGGAAAACAATAACGGCACTCTCAGTGTGCGCAAGTTATTTTTAAGGAATTTTGATTCTAAACTTGTAATAATTTTGCTTTCGTAATGGAAATAATACTTTAAAAGTTGATATTTATATTTTGTGTTAGGGTGGGACTAGATGAGAGTGAATGTGAATGTGTATGTGGGGACATACGTCAAGTTTGAATTTCATAATGTATTACACCATCCGTAAGTAGCAAGTGTTACGTATACTATTCCAGTCTCTTATTGCAGATGGAAAGAAAGATTGTCGGTATGCCCCTGCGTGGGCTCTAATCTCTCTGATTTTATCCTCATGGTCTCTTCGCGAGATATACGTAGGAGGAGGGAGCAATATACTGCTTGAGTCCTCGGTGAAGGTATGTTCTCGAAACTTCAACCGTACTGAGCGTCTCTCCTGCAGTCTCCTACTGGAGTATATCAATCAGCTCCGAAACGCTTTCGCGATTACTAAATGATCCTGTAACGAAGCGCGCTGCTTTTCGTTGGATCTTCTCTATCTCTTCTATCAACCCTATCTGGTACAGATCCCACACTGCTGAGCAGTATTCAAGCAGTGGGCGAACAAGTGTACTGTAACCCACTTCTTTTGTTTTCGGACTGCATTTCCTTAGGATTCTTCCACTGAATCTCAATCTGGCATCTGCTTTACGGACGATCAACTTTATGTGATCATTGCATTTTAAATCACTCCTAATGCCTACTCCCAGATAATTTATGGAATTAACTGCTTCCAGTTGCTGACTTGCTATACTGCAGCTAAATGATAAAGGATCTTTCTTTCTATGTATTCGCAGCACATTACACTTGTCTACATTGAGATTCAATTGCCATTCCCTGCGCCATGCGTCAATTCGTTGCAGATCCTCCTGCATTTCAGTACAATTTTCCGTTGTTACAACCTCTCGATATATTGCAGCATCATCCGCAAAAAGCCTCAGTGAACTTCCGATGTTATCCACAAGGTCATTTATGTATATTGTGAATAGCAACGGTCCTACGACACTCCCCTGTGGCACACCTGAAATCACTCTTACTTCGGAAGACTTCTCTCCATTGAGAATGACATGCTGCGGTCTGTTATCAAGGAACTCTTCAATCCAATCACACAATTGGTCTGATAGTCTATATGCTCTAACTTTGTTCATTAAACGATTGTGGGCAACTGTATCGAACGCTTTGCGGAAGCCAAGAAACACGGCATCTACCTGGAAACCCGTGTCTATGGCCCTCTGAGTCTCGTGGACGAATAGCGCGAGCTGGGTTTCACACGATCGTCTTTTTCGAAACCCATGCTGATTCCTACAGAGTATATTTCTAGTCTCCAGAAAAGTCATTATACTCGAACATAATACGTGTTCCAAAATTCTACAACTGATCTACGTTAGAGATATAGGTCTATAGTTCTGCACATCTGTCCGACGTCCCTTCTTGAAAAAGGGGATGACCTGTGCCCTTTTCCAATCCTTTGGAACGCTACGCTCTTCTAGAGACCTACGGTACACCGCTGCAAGAAGGGGGGCAAGTTCCTTCGCATACTCTGTGTAAAATCGGACTGGTATCCCATCAGGTCCAGCAGCCTTTCCTCTTTTGAGCGATTTTAATTGTTTCTCTATCCCTCTGTCCCCCCCCCCCCCCATGAACCATGGACCTTGCCGTTGGTGGGGAGGCTTGCGTGCCTCAGCGATACAGATGGCCGTACCGTAGGTGCAACCACAACGGAGGGGTATCTGTTGAGAGGCCAGACAAACATGTGGTTCCTGAAGAGGGGCAGCAGCCTTTTCAGTAGTTGCAGGGGCAACAGTCTGGATGATTGACTGATCTGGCCTTGTAACATTAACCAAAACGGTCTTGCTGTGCTGGTACTGCGAACGGCTGAAAGCAAGGGGAAACTACAGCCGTAATTTTTCCCAAGGACATGCAGCTTTACTGTATGGCATGGAGAGCTGCATCAAACCAACCAGTCTCAGGACTGAACACCACAACAACAACAACAACAACAATCCCTCTGTCGGCTATTTTGATATCTACCATTTTGTCATCTGTGCGACAATCTAAAGTGGGAACTACGATGCAGTCTTCCTCTGTGAAACACCTTTGGAAAAAGACATTTAGTATTTCGGGCTTTAGGGTTGGGTTCTTTGGGGTGGGGGGTGGGGTCACAGTTTGTTACTCTCAACCCCCCCCCCCCCCCAATATAACTTACCACCACCCCAACTTTTAACAAGTGTAAAAATATCAATAAAATATACAAAAAATTAGCGGCTTCACACGGGTAACATCAACGCAGTGAACACGGCAAGTACCATAACCCGATTTCCTAGAAACTTGGCTCAGAAGTAGAGGGGTCAAAACGAGCGATCACATGTCTCGGCCCATCCGCAGATACTCGGCTGTTTCTGACAAGAGAAACTCCTCATCGCAGCCCCCTCACATTTAGTGGTAAGTTGGCCCATTGGATAGTCCGTGAAAAACTGAACTCAGATCAAGCATGAAGAGAAAAGAAGTTGTACTGAATTGTGGAAAAAAGAAGAAAACTAGAAACAGTGAACTGTCCAAATTTGCCATGTGCAATATCGAGGAACGTTACCAGCTGTTGTGTCGTCGTTGTGTGGTCATGGTATTGGACTGTGCCGGGGAGATCCGGGTTCAAACCTCACTCAATCCCAATTTTTTTTCTCAGAAAATTACGAAATTTCCGTCCGGTCCGTAATGTCAGTTTGAAACAGCGACGTCTAACTGTTGGTTGATTTGAGGGAAGGGACCAAATAGCGAGGTCACTGGTCCCATTGGATTACGGAAGGATGGAGCAGGAAGTCGGCCGTGTCCTTTCAGAGGAACTATCCCAGCATTTGCCTGAAGCGATTTAGGGAAATCACGGAAAACCTAAATCAGGATGGCCGGACACGACGTTCAACGAAGGGACCTCCAGACGTACGTACCTTTATTTTTGTTCTACACAGATACTACATGTTATGCTCCTTCCGTTGCTTTTTTACAAGTTTTTACTCTTGAATTACTTCATAGTTCACACCCATTTATTTTTTGTTTTCGTTTCTGTGGGAAGTCTATGCGGCATGTCACCTGCTCTCACTATTCATCGCAGAAAATGAGTCACATGGTAAGAAATACTTCCGTCCCAAGTAAATGTATTGAACAGTGACAGGACTCCAGATGCCGCATTGACCTTTCACAGAAGTGTAAACAAAAAATAAACGGGTGTGAGCTATGTTACAACAAAGTAATTCATGAGTCGTCCACCCCCGTTAGCTCAGTGGTCAGCGCGACAGAATGTCAATCCTTAGGGCCCGGGTTCGATTCCCGGCTGGATCGGAGATTTTCTCCGCTTAGGAACTGGGTGTTGTGTTGTCCTAATCATCATCATTTCATCTCAATCGACGCGCAAGTCGCCGAAGTCGCGTCAAATCGATAGACTTGCACCCGGCGAACGGTCTAACCGACGGGAGGCCGTAGTCACACGTCATTTACATTAATTCAAGAGTCAAATCTTGTAAAACGGGACGCAAGAGTCGTAACATGTGGTACCTGTGTAGAACAAATGGGAGGTACGTACGTCTGGAGGTCCCTTCGTTACACGTCGCTGTTGCAAAGTGACATTACGCCGTGACTCAAACACAAATCCGAATACAGTGAACAGACACGTCAATGACCGGACGGGAAGTTCGCAAGAAAAAGGACAGAAGGAGATTTAAACCGGGAGCTCCCCTATCGTAGTCCAACACCGTGACCACAAAACCAAGACCAAACGGTCGTTAACGTTCCTCGATATTGACACATTAAATTCGGACCGTTCACTGTTTCTAGCTTTCTTTTTTCTTCCAAAGTTCAGTACACCTTTTCCCCGTTTTCAAGCTTGATCTGTGTAATTTTTTGACGGGCTATCCTATACGCCAACTTACCACTAAATCTGAGGTGGGTGCGACGGGGAGTTTCCCTTGTGACAAAACGAAGGTCAAAGTTTTCGAGCTATTTAATGTGCCTTTTAGCCAATAAACAGGTTAACGGAAATGGTGGCACAGTGGCTAACGTCACGGCTTCAATTTTGTACCCTGTGCTCGAAATCCGATTATTATTTTTATTTTTGGTTTTAATTCATCTACCCATGTCCGTAGGAGATTACGACAGCAATGATTTCAATGTGTGCTGAAATAACGCTGTCGCTATTCGTCTAGTAACTGTATGTCTGGTCAATGAATTAAAGAAAAAATGAATGAGAAAATTGCTTCAAACGGTTTTCGGTGAAATTCCTGCAGCGTATCTTGGTTCATAACCAGCTGCAAGCGTCAGTTTTTGGTAAAGTAGTCCGTTATGCTTGGTTTGTCGAGAAATTATTGCCAACGTGTGATAAGTCCACAAATGCTGTAAATGTAAGTTTGCCTTTCCTTAACCTATCTGCTGAGGTAAGTCGTAGGGTCAGTACTGCCTCGCATGTTCCTGCATTTCTCCGGATGAGATTATCGCCTGCAAGAAGGCACAGACAGTACCCTGAAAAACTTTGTCCATCGTTTTCTCAGAAACGGTCGAATATCTTCAGAAACACACGTTTGCTTATTTTAATTCTTGTTCCATTAAACGAAGTTTCTGGGAAATCGGGTTATGGCATTTGCCGTGTTCTCGTAATTATCTACAGCCGAGTGACTTGTCTGATGTAGCATTAATTTTGTTTACGAGCCACTGCCCAGAGTTAGGATTAAAATTCAGAGAGCAACGTCAGGTAAATAAATATCATTATTTTCCTATAACCCACATAATATAAGCTGCACACACCGAGGAAGTCCCGCCTGACTGCAGCGCCTGTAGAATGCGTTCCACCTGATCGCAACGCACTTCAGTGCGAGCTGTGAGCACCTGTTGGCCGCCCAGCTACGTCACCAGTCCGGCGTGACCTCAAACACTTTAACAGTAACCCGTATCAAAAAATCTGTTCTTATCAGTTTGATACGTCCTGAATCGCTGGCAGAAGCTCGCACCAGTTTGGTGCTGCCTCCGGCAGCCTTACAACTGTAAGGATGATTCAAAGGAGTTCTGCCCTTCACCGCTATACGACAATCACGTCGCAAATACACTTCTAGGGTCAACCCCCGGATAATGATGATGAGCATATGGCATTGGTGGCCGGGAGACACCTCGCGGGGCGGTTCGGCCGCCGCTCCACAAGTTCTTTAACGCAACTACGGCGACTTGCGACTGAATGAGGATGAAATGATGATGAAAGACACACAACACCCAGTCATCTCGAGGCAGAGAAAATCCCTGACCCGCCGGGAATCGAACCCGGGGCCCCGTGCGCAGAAAGCGAGAACGCTACCGCAATACCGCGAGCCGCGGACTGCCCCCGGATTATATTGTGTGAATCCCACAATATGTTATCGATGCAAGCGCTCTGGGTAGTTGCTGCTCTGACTGCTGCAAGACGCGACCGATGATAATCGAGCGACAACGTCGAAATTTATCAATCCAGGAGCAGGCAAGATGTCGAGCGGTTGCATCGATGAAATATTGTGGGATTTACACAATACCAAAGAGAGCTGTTGCTGACAGATGTGAAAATTAAAATACTAACACGAATTCTTTACAGAAGACTGGAAAAACTGATAGAAGCTGACCTTGGTGAAGATCAGTCTACATTTAGGAGAAATGTAAGAGCACACGGGGCAGTACTCACCCTACAAATTCTCATTGAAGATAGGATAAGGAAAGGCAAATCTACGTTAACTGGATATGACGATTGTAGATAGTGAGGTTGAAGTCATTGAGGTGCAAGCCGCAGGTGGTTAGTCTTATTATTGCCTGGGTTTTGAAAGCGTTGATCTTGAGGAACCATTGGTTACAGCATGAGACAAACTCATTGAAGTGGCTTCGGGATGTTGATTCTTATTGCGAAAAGTACAATAGTCGGCTTAGCAGTAGTGTAATGATAGACGGTAGAAGGTACTGTAAGGACTGACCTGTAGGCGCCGGAGAGGCTGCAGGTGCCGATGGTGTCTGGGGGCGGCACCTTGATAGCATACAGCAGCCAGTAGAGCAGCAGCGGCAGCCCTAGCGCCAGGACCACCAGTGCCACCACGCCCTTCACCTCTGCCGTCTGCAGCGCACGCCGATACCATGGCAGCACTGCAACAGACATGACACACCGGCTCAGCCCTGCACGCTGTCCGCCCTGATAGCTGCGCAATCAGTGCGGCTGAGTGGAAACCAAAGGGGTCCTGGTTCAGTTTCCGGCCAGGCCGGAGATTTTCTCCACTCGAGGACTGGGTGTTGGTTTTCCTTACTACTGTATCGTCGTATTTGACATTTCGGTATTGAGATGGCTGTATGAGCACTTCCCGAAAGCCAATAAACCGAAATAAAGGCCTACACACTCAGTACTGAACCTGGTGCAAAAATACGAGGTGCGGCTAGAAAAAAACCGGACTGATGCTGGAAAAAACATTTATTTACAATTATTTACAATTTCATGTTATCTCCTTCAATGTACTCTCCTCCTCGGTCTCTTCACCGCTCCATACGAATTTTCCACTGTTCGTAGCAATGCTGCAGATCATTTTCGGTAAGTCCATACATTACTTCCGTCGCTTTTTCTTTTACTGCTTCAACAGTCTCAAATCTAGTTCCTTTCAAAGCTGACTTGACTTTAGGGAAAAGAAAAAAGTCACAGGGGGCCAAATCAGGTGAGTAGGGTGGATGATCTAAGATGGGAATGTTGTGTTTTGCCAAAAACGTCTTCACTGACAACGCACTGTAAGCTGGGGCATTGTCTTGGTGAAGGATCCATGACTTTTTTCTCCACAAATCGTTCCGTTTTCTCCGTACTCGCTCACGTAGGGTAGCCAGAACGCTAATGTAGTAATGCTGATTCACTGTTTGTCCCTCTGGTACCCAATCAATATACACAATCCCTTTGAAATAAAAAAAAACAATCATCATTGCCTTGAATTTCGATTTTGACATTCGTGCTTTTTTTTTGTCGTGGAGAACCAGGAGTTTTCCAATGCAAGTAAAAAACCACGATTCATCGCAAGTAATAACATTTTGTAAGAAGGTGGGATCACTTTCAATGTTTTCCAGGAAGTCAGTACAAATCATTCTTCGGCGTTCCTTCTGTTCAATTGTGAGACACTTTGGAACCATTTTTGAACACACTTTGTTCATGTTGAAACTTTCATGAAGAATCTGCCTAACACTTTCCTTGTCAACTTCTGTTAACTCAGACACTGCTCTGATTGTTAAACGGCGATCTTGTCGAACAAGTTTACCGATTTTTTCAATGTTTGCATCAATTTTTGCTGACAATGGTCTGCCAGTGCGAGTGTCATCACTGGTGTCTTCGCGGCCATCTTTAAATCGTTTAAACCACTCAAACACTTGTGTTCGCGATAAACAATCATCGCCATACACTTGTTGTAACATTACAAACTTTTCACTTGCAGATTTTCCTAGTTTGAAACAAAATTTGGTGTTAACACGCTGTTCTTTCTGTACACTCAACATTTTCCGACGCACAGACAAAACGTCAACTACTTAAAACAGACGCCATGGGCAGACTGAGTGCAGGAGGCAGATGAAACTCGAGCAGTAGGCGGAGCGAGAGTCACGTGACAGGCCACGCGACTTTCAGCCTTATTGCATTCGTTTTATTGTTTCACCAGTACTAGTCCGGTTTTTTTCTAGCCACACCTCGTACGACGTCTCGTAGTATCCTCTAGGCGAGGGCCAACCATCTAAATGGCAAGGCTGCATTTGTGAGATGACTGCACCTCAAAGGGAACCACATCATGTATTTCTTTCTTTGGGCCTTGTCCCGTGACAATGCTGGGTCAGCCGTGTTATTACAGATTTGGGAGTGTTAGTTGCAGAGGGTGGCCGGATGCCCTTCCTGCAGCCACCCCGAACCCCCCGGGACATAACTAGTGTGCCGCAGCTGTCTGCATCTAGTGTAATCCATGAAAAAGTGCGAATGTGTACAAATGTCAGTGAGTCGTGTAACTGATGCGGAATGTGCGGAGCAGCCCAGTACTCACCTAGTGGGATGTGGAATACCGCCTAAAAACCACATCCAGGCTACCCGGCATACCGGCCCTCGTCATTAATCCGCCGGGCAGATTCGAACCGGGACCAGTGCGCCTACCTGAGTCCAGGAAGCAGCACATTAGTGCTCTCGGCTACCCTGGTGGGTATTACCACACCATGTATATCTTCTACATATTATATTTAAAGCTCCCCTTCCCATTGTTTCTGCCTGTGTGTTCTGGCTAATGTCAGGAACTTTTGTAGGAATTTTGACATATTTTCACTAGCAGATACACTGATTCACTGCAAATGTTTTGGGCACAGGAGAGAGGCATAAGGCAGCACCAGGCTGGCGCAAGCTACATCGACCTCCTAAACGATCTGCAATGCAGAACTTATCGGACATTGAAGATAAAGATAGTTGTTTTGGTGTAGAGTTAATGTTTAAGGGATGCGAAAGCAAATGTGGAAAAATGTTACAGAGGAACAGTAGCTAGTGCAGACTGATGCTGAAAAGAGATGGCCGTCGAGAGGCGACGGCTCGCACGGAAGTGGCCATACAGTCGGGTGGAACACGCAGCACGGTATCTCGCAGCACCCATCACTGCCACGAGATGTCACCCTAAACGCCAATTAAATATGGAACAGATAACACTCGTGCCTTCTGAGAACTTTCCTGGCAAGTGCCACTTTTATCGTCTAAGTTGAATGAAAATTATGACATTCATCACCAAACACTGTTCTCTGACTTTTGATTAGAACTCTATGTAGTGGCCCATAAACTAAATTATCGCAACACCACACAAGTTGCCTGGCTGTAGATATGAGGGCTACTTTGCTTTATGAGATCCGATCGGTCGCGAAATTAAAAGCATACTGAAAGTCTGGTGAAGCTTTGTACAGATGCGTTGCACAATGTCCCCAGTATGCTCATCGACTGCGTCACGTCGCATCTTTCAGTGCCTAGCACACAGTGAGCAGATAAACATGTCTAGAATGCTTGTCAATGCTTACAGTAAAGATACAATGCTCACGAAGTATTTTTGGAGCCCTAAAGTTTCCGTACTATTTAAAGTAAGGAGTTCACAAGATAGATTATAAAATTTGTGTCTTACGTAGTAGAAGAGAGTATTCCGATTATGTGGGCACCTTCTAATGCAGCACTGCAGTCTTGTACTGATACAATAGCTCTCTGTTTCTGACACTATTGCAGCCAATGACTTAACTTTTATAACCAAAAATAAGTAGACAACATTTCATCAAATACAGCCGACAGAAACTGACGGCCTGATTACAGACACTGCAGACAACAGGAATCTGCATGCATGCGGCAGTTCTGTGTTCAGAGATGTATAGCTGGCGTTGGGGCCACTGCTTATCATAAGTGGTCGTTCATGTTTTTACATGATGGTGCCAAACTCACGTATCTCCAGAGATGTGTCCGCTGTGCAGATTTGCACCTACATTTTTAGTGCAGGATGATTAACACTGTATGCCGGCCGCGGTGGTCTAGCGGTTCTAGGCGCGCAGTCCGGAACCGCGCGACTGCTACGGTCGCAGGTTCGAGTCCTGGCTCGGGCATGGATGTGTGTGATGTCCTTAGGTTAGTTAGGTTTAAGTAGTTCTAAGTTCTAGGGGACTGATGACCACAGTAGTTAAGTCCCATAGTGCTCAGAGTCATTTGAACCATTAACACTGTACGTCATGGAGTGGAACGGAAGGGAACTACATCATCGTCTAATGGTAATGTGTTTACAGTAGATAAAATGTCAACATGACATCACATTGCCTAGCCCAGCACTGAAGGTAGGAAGTGGGGTTCTGAGGGACTGTCTGCCTAACAAAATCTTCTTTCTTCTTCTTTTTCCTGGCTATGTCACATGTGTTCACAGTCACGCCGAGTGAGGTGGCCAAGTCGTTAGCATACTGGACTCGTATTCGGGAGGACAACAGTTCAAACCTGCATCCGGCTATCCTGATTTAGGTTTTCTGTGATATCCCTAAATCGCTTCAGGCAAATTCTGGGATGGTTCCTTTCAAAAGGCATAGCCAGTTTCCTTCCACATCCTTCCCTCATCCGATGGCATGATGACCTCGGAATCAACCAACCAACCAACCACACAGTCAGCAGATTAAACTCGTACCAATGTTAGTAGCAGAGGATGGCCAGATGCCTTTCCTGTCACCACGCCCCCCACCCCCCGGGACAGAATTTGTGCGCCCCACTTGCCTCCAGCTAGCGTTACCCCACGTCAAGGTGTGTCAAGGTTTTTCAGAAATATATGCGAGTCGTGTAACTAAGGTGGGCATGCATACCAGTCCGGCATTCACCTAGTCAGATGTGGGAAACCGCTAAAAACCACATTCAGGCTGGCCAGCTCGCTGGCCCTCGTCGTTAATTCACCGGACAGATTCGATCTGGGATCGCCTGAAATCCCTGATTACCGGCAGCAGCGTGCTAACACACGCGGCTATCCCGGCGGAGCAAGTTGAGTGGGATGTAAGTGATAAGGGAGGTAGACTGCATGATTTCCTCCCTGGCGTAAGGAAGCGGTTGAGAATGAAGCTTATCGATCCCATTTGCGGTATGGTGCATTTCGTAACTGGACATAGACCTTATCCCATACATTTAAACCGATGTACATGCACATGCAGGGAAGAAGGCTCCCCAGGACAACTGTCTTATTCTGCGGGCAATACGCGAAAAACAGACATATACTACATTTAGACTACACAGAAACAGGCATACATGAATACACAGCAATAAAAGTCGAAGAGTAATGGGCACAACTAAATGAATTAAAAACAGTAATTCAAAAACAATACATGAAGAGTACGTTGAACATGTCATGGCAACACATGCCTATATGCAACGTAATAATTATCTCCAGAGAGTGGATAGTAACACCCACAGTGACAGCGAAAACAGTTACATTGAAGAGGAACTGGAGGAGGAGAAATATGAGAGATGTAATAGTAAGTAAGTCATCTAGAATTACGAATCAGAAATAACATGCCAATATGCACTGAAAAATTATACGAATCAGTCAAACAATAGCTAACGATAGAGTAAATGTAGTGTAAAGTGCTGGCATTCCAGCCAAGAAAGCACCCAGTGTTGTGAATAGATGAATACCTAATGTCAGTGCGTAGGGTTAGCAGTATCACTTCTCTACTACTAACTATAAATTATTTTGTTGAGACTGGCGGTCAACAGCCCAAAGAAACCTTTCTGAGGTAGACCCTGCCAGTCACAATCGGTGATGACATTAACAAATCTCGCCTCTGCGCTATCATCTTTTTACATTCTTCCTAAAACAACAAAAGTTTATTTATACTTCAACCTGCCGGCCGCGGTGGTCTCGCGGTTCTAGGCGCGCAGTCCGGAACCGTGCGACTGCTACGGTCGCAGGTTCGAATCCTGCCTCGGGCATGGATGTGTGTGATGTCCTTAGGTTAGTTAGGTTTAAGTAGTTCTAATTTCTAGGGGACTGATAACCACAGCAGTTGAGTCCCATAGTGCTCAGAGCCATTTGAGCCATACTTCAACCTCAAATTTTTGCTATTTTAAAAAAGTATTATTCTTTGTCAGATGTTATAGATAAAAACAAAACAAAAAATTACATAACAGATGACAAACAAAAACTGTAATATGTACGACCTGTTTTAAAATATCAAGCAGCAGATCCTTAAATTTGCAAAAAATAAATATCCTGGCAGGTCACTCATCTTACAAAATGCCAAAGTATACTGACAGCATTGAGGAACTAATACTGATAGCAGAGTATTAATAACCAAGCAAAGTCTATAGAGCATACTGTTGACAAAGGTCGTATAGTGAATATTTCACATGGTTGATAACTTCAAGAATAGTAAAAGTGTCGTCAAATACTTTCAGAAGGACAACATGTATTTGCTTTATGAAAGATATACATACAAACACACCAAACAATGTTTACTTTATCCTGCGTGTCTTGTTACTTTTACAAGTGAAAAATAATGTCAGAAAACTATTCCCCACTTCAATAGAGCTGATTTATTCCTTATTGAAACAATATCCATTGAAAAACGTTTTAACTATTTACCTTCTTAGTTACACACAGCATAATTGTCCAGGTATTGTAAAACCTAAATCATTTTTTTGTTTTCCGATATTTTCTCCATTTTGTGGGAGAAATGTCAAGTTGCCACGCAACCATAGCAACGTCTCACGAAAACAAAGCTAACAATAAAATAAAAATTAAGAAGACATAAAACCACAGAACCCACTACTATAATATGAGTCTGTACTGCGAGGATTACTTCCGACGTTAAAAGACGGCGCCCCCGTCCGCAACTAACGCCAGCACGCTGCTGTTTCTGTGCACGCGCAGTCTTCAAGATACACAGGGTTTTATAAATCTACATTTGGCAGAAGCAGAAGATTGTTGACACCACCGACCATATCGCGCCATGGTTGTGTCTGTTTACTAACTGGCATTTGAAGTTCAATCTGCTTTCGCGGCTCAGTAATCAGCGTGTACGGCTTCTGTTCGGAGGGTTCGATTCCCAGTACCGCAAGGAAGTTTTCCTTTGTGGAAGGACTGGAAGGGAGTGCACTTAGCTCTGTGAGGCCAATTGAGGAGCTACTTGATACAAAAGTAGAGGTTCCAACGCCTAGAAAGCTGACAATGATCTCAAGGCTGGTGTACTGACTCCGTGCACCTCCGTACCGCATCCAAAAGACGCCACTGGCAAAGGACGGTTCCGACTGGCCCAATAGTGCCACAGTGCGGAGCTTTGTTGGCTTGCTTTGCATGTGATGCGTATCGATCGATGATGACTAAGAAAGCCGTCGTGTAAAACAGGCTTTATGGACGATAGCAGATGCGGAGAGGATCAGGACTAGTGCTGGAATAGTCTCAAACAGCAACAGGGGGCCCACAGAAACGAAGGTCTCCATCAGACTTCTGCAAAATAATCAACAGTCTCACATGCCCTCACTGATGATACTCGAAGTGGCCGTTTGAAATTTAACCCATAAGCTTTAGGACGTATAGCTTGCCTGCTCGTAGGTATCTCTAGTAAGGAAAGCACTGCCAGTAGAAGTACATTAAGTTATGGATCGATACCTAAGAAGTTGGGATTATCTTTGCCTTGTCATCATGTTTATCTATGTATTATCTTCTTTGGGAAGTAGTAATGTAATTGAAAATGGGCTTATAACCCGAAACCTAGGTTGTGCAATAACATTAATAACGAAACGTGAAACAAGGCTAAAAATAGTGTTTGCTTAGTGAATTTATTTTTATTTATTTATTTAGCGTATGGCTTACAGAATTCGGTATACAATTAAGTTGAAATAAGATAAGATAAAATGAATAAAGAAAGCTGGAGAACCGGAAGAAGTTGAGAGATTCATTACAGTTGGGTATCGAAAGATACCAACAAGTTAATTGCTCCAGGTGTTGCATCTGCAAAGTCTTTCCAGGTACCCATGAATATTCTTTTTGGACAGTCGTGCGAAATGTGCTTCGGTGTTTGTTTTGATTTTCTGCAGTCGCATTGGTCATCATCGGTAATTCCCCTCATGGTAGCGTTACTTTGGTCAAGGCGTCGACAGTTCTGATACGGTAGAGGGAGCTCCATGTTTTTCTTGGTTGATTCGCGCCCGGGAGTTGGATGCTCGGATCTACGTTGCCCAACTTCTTATGACCACGAAAGGAAGTCCTCTGTTTGCTCCATTGATCTCTTAGATTAAAGCTTTCTGGGGTGAGCTGACCAATTTTCACGCACATTGATTCACTACATTTTAAGCTAGTGCGTGGTAAGTTGTTCAATGTTTCATGAATAAGGAAGTCTGTGGCTTTTTCGAGTTTCACCCATTCATGAGTTACTGCCTGTCAGGGGAGTTATGAAGGGGCAATATTTGTCTTGCATCAGCAGTTTCCTTTATATGCGACTTCTCGATTTTAATTTCTATCCTATTGGTTCTATGTGCTTCCTACGTGTTAGGGACCTCTCGGGAGTCACACCCAAATATGTGGGGTGTCGACACTGTAGTAATTTTTTGGTGTGGAAGGCTGCATTCAATTTTCTGTTTGCCATTCTCCGTGTTAGGTGGTAAGAGCTGATTTCTGTTTTACACTACTGGCCATTAAAATTGCTACACCAAAAAGAAATGCAGATGATAAACTGGTATTCATTCGACAAATATATTATACTAGAACTGACATGTGATTACCTTTTTACTCAATTTGGTTGCATAGATCCTGAGAAATTAGTACCCAGAACAACCACCTCTGGCCGTAATAAAGGCCTTGATACGCCTGGGCATTGAGTCAAACAGGGCTTGGATGGCGTGTACAGGTACAGCTGCCCATGCAGCTTCAACACGATACCACAGTTCATCAAGAGTAGTGACTGACGTATTGTGACGAGCCAGATGCTCGGCCACCATTGACGAGACGTTTTCAGTTGGTGAGAGATCTACATCTACATCTACATCCATACTCCGCAAGCCACCTGACGGTGTGTGGCGGAGGGTACCCTGAGTTCCTCTATCGGTTCTCCCTTCTATTCCAGTCTCGTATTGTTCGTGGAAAGCAGGATTGTCGGTATGCTCCTATGTGGGCTCTAATCTCTCTGATTTTATCCTCATGGTCTCTTCGCGAGATATACGTAGGAGGGAGCAATATACTGCTTGACTCTTCGGTGAAGGTATGTTCTCGAAACTTAAACAAAAGCCCGTACCGAGCTGGAGAATGTGCTGGCCAGGGCGGCAGTCGAACAGAAAGGCCCGTACAGGAAGTGCAACATACGGTCGTGCATTATCCCGCTGAAATGTAGGGTTTCGCAGGGATCTATTGAAGGGTAGAGCCACGGGTCGTAACACATCTGAAATGTAACGTCCACTGTTCAAAGTGCCGTCAGTGGGAACAAGAGGCGACCGAGACGTGTAACCAATGACATCCCATGCCACACGCCGGGTGATACGCCAGTATGGCGATGACGATTACACGCTTCCAATGTATGTTCACCGCTATGTCGCCAAACACGGATGCGACCATCATGATGCTGGAAACAGAACCTGGATTCATCCGAAAAAATGACGTTTCGCCATTCGTGCACCCATGTTCGTCGTTGAGTACACCATCGCAGGAGCTCCTGCCTGTGATGCAGCGTCAAGGGTAACCGCAGCCATCGTCTTCGAGCTGATAGTCCACGCTGCTGCAAACGTCGTCGAACTGTTCGTGCAGATGGTTGCTGTCTTGCAAACGTCCCCATCTGTTGACTCGGGGATCGAGACGTGGCTGCACGATCCGTTACAGCCATGTGGATAAGATGCCTTTCATGTCGACTGCTTGTGATACGAGGCCGTTGGGATCCAGCACGGCGTTCCGTATTACCCTCCTGAACCCATCGATTCCATATTCTGCTAACAGTCATTGGATCTCGACCAACGCGAGCAGCAATGTCGCGATACGATAAACCGCAATCGCGATAGGCTACAATCCGACCTTTATCAGAGTCGGAAACGTGATGGTACGCATTTCTCCTCCTTACACGAGGCATCACAACAACGTTTCACCAGGCAACTCCGGTCAGCTGCTGTTTGTGTATGAGAAATCGGTTGGAAACTTTCCTCATGTCAGCACGTTGTAGGTGTCGCCACCGGCGCCAACCTTGTGTGAATGCTCTGAAAAGCTAATGATCTGCATATCACAGCATCTTCTTCCTGTCGGTTAAGTTTCGCGTCTGTAGCACGTCATTTTCGTGGTGTAACAATTTTAATGGCCAGTAGTGTAGGTTCTTTATCTCGTCACGTGCCCGCACCAGCGTCACGTGGCATTCAGTCTTGCATTGGGCAGTGGTCGTAGTGTTTTGGCTGACAGCTGTATAAAACTATTGTATTATAAGATGCAATACACACCTCTCCTACTACGCAGCCGCGGTGGTTCGCTGTTGTTCTCGTTTTGCGGAGCGGAGCCATCAATCGCAGCAGATCGCTTAGACCCCAGGGACAGAGAGGGCGGCGACATGGCTGCCAACCTGTCAACGAAAGAGGATTTGTTTATATGTCGGCTGTCACTTGTCCTTTCTGGCATGCACAACGATAAAGACTGTAACCTACTGATTCCGGTACCTGTGAGTGCCAACAGACAAATGTTGCTACTATGGCAAGGGAGAGTTCCTGTTCAGTACTACATCTGTGCCGTGTACTCTCTTCAATCAATCACCCATCCGTCATACTCCATGGCTCCCATTAAAAAAAGGGAGCTCGCAGGGATGTAGGACGAGCCGCGGTATTCAGTAATAAAAGGCAAGTAAATAATACAAACTTCATCTGTATACGGAATTGACAATAAACTACCACGATACTCGTTAACGTTTTTCATGCTTGCCCCTGTTAAATTTAATCGAGTATATTAGAGAGAAGACAGGTATTTCGGAAAAAAAGGTACTACCTCCTACGCTATAGCTGCTGTTTATCTGTTATCCTAGCTTAATATCTACTCGATTACAATGGGCTTTCGTCCAAAGGAAATGTTCACCAGCTCTATAATACTGAGTTCTGTTTTATAGTACATTACCGAACGCGATAATGATTCGCAATTGCTAATTATGTATGGAAATTGGATTTACGTCCTAATCTCCTTCCGCCCCTTTTCTCTGTCCATGTGCTGCTCTCCTCTCTTTGTCCATCTCCTCCTCCTCCCCCCTCTCTCTATTCATCACCTCCCTCCCCTTCCCTCGGCGTCTCTTCCTTCCCCCTCTCTCTGCCCACCTCTTCTCCCTCCCCTACTATGTCCATGTCCTTCCCCTTTCTCTGTCGTTCTGCTCTCCCCCCCCCCCCCCCCCCACCTCTCTGACCTTGAGCCTTCTTTACTGTTCATGCAAATTCAGATTCCGTGGTTTTATTATAATCACAAGCCGATAATCCATAAATGTAACTTTTCTTGCCTTTTGTGATAACCACCTTTCTTTCGCTACCGCCTTTATCCCGCATTGTGCGCAGGGTCGGCAGGGTTAAGTACGGATTTGGCATGGTGAATTGTAAGGGGTGCCTGGATGCCCTTCCTGCCGCCACCCCATACCCCCCGGGATGACAATAGCGTACCCCAGCTGTCTGCGACAAGTGTAAATCTTGAAATAGTGTGAATGTGTTTCAAATGTCTGCGAGTCGTGTAATTGAGGCGGGACGTGGGGACCAGCCCGGTATTCACCTAGGAGGATGTGGAAAACCGCCTAAAAACCACATCCAGGCTGGCCAAAACGCCGGCCGTCGTCCTTAATCTGCCAGGCGGATTCTATCGGGGGCCGGCCCACCTACCCGAGTCCAGGAAGCAGCGCGTTACCGCTCTCGGCTATCCTTGCGGGTTTTTTTGTCTGATGACCAGCTGCGAGGAAGAAAAGAAAACAGTACAGTGTTGTGTGTTCAATTTTCGCTTAAAAATATATAAAATGAGAAATAATATATGTGGGAGGAACAATTTGTCTAATGGTTTAAATGCTGTGCTACCGTATTTAAACCAGAGTGCAGGAAAGGAAACGAGACCGCACATTATCACAGCAGAGCACATCACACCATCTTCTTCATTTTCTTTCTCACAGTTGGTATTAAAAGGAAACCTGTACATTATTGTTTGAAAAATATACGGCCTTTGTTTGTCTGAATGTTTATTAGAGAATCATGTAAAACTATGAAGTAAATCGGTCAAATACTTTTCGGGAAGTTTGATAACAAATTTCCCATTTGTAAATTACAAACATATTTATGAACTGCATCTATTTAAATACTACATATTGTATGCCATTCCAAACGTTTACCTGCCAGGTACTTCGACATCAGCGTGGCGGCTGCTCTATCGCCTGGGAGTAGGCAAAACATTCGACACGCCATTGGCGTGATTTGCCTACCTTCAGGCGCTAGAGCAAGCGCCAAACTGTAATGGTGTCGAAGTTCCTGGTAGGCACATTTTTAACGTGCTCAACAAAGTTCCTGGGGTGGCACCGACAGTGATGCCAAACTTGGGGGTCTCGGAGCTCTCCTTTGCCGTTCCACACACACACACACACGTGTTAATGTTGCACTCCCGTGTGATCACGTCGCAGGAGGGTGGAAAACAATGAAATGAAATGTTGTGTGGCTAGGGCCTCCCGTCGGGTAAGGGTTGGAAAACGTAAACATTTTAATGTTTCGGATCACTTTGAAATTATGTCGAACCGTTTTGAATGGCCCATTATGGTTTCAACCTGTACACGAGAGCAAAAACTGCGATCGCACTACATTCCAAAGGGGTGCCATCACGTTCATGGGGATGCAGCCTCACAATATCCTTAGAGAAGGTCTGAAACGTCCGAGGCTGTCAGCTGTGTCAAAGGTTGTCGAAGAACTTCCTCCTGTTGCTCATCGTACTGCGAGCTGTCGTTTTCTACCGCGAAATATGTGGGAATCAACGTGCCAAAGGAAATGGTGGTTTCATTGACACCCTTTATGCCATTCCTGAGGTCTTTTCGTGTCGATTCTGTGCGGTGGTGAGTCTGAAATGTTTTCGTAGGCGACCCATAAAAAACCTGCATTGTTTCAACGCTGCGTGTCGCGGTTCTGACCTCCATCGCAAAGACGTCAAAAGAAGGGATGAAATGTGGGTAACAGCGACAGTGACGACCTTGTCATCGTTTGACACGTCCTTGGTGGCATCGGTCAGAGTTGTAGTGAAATTTGATGCCAACGTGGCACCATTAACCCGCCTTACAGCTAACATGAACTGTATGAATATATGACATGTCCGAAAGAACAGATACCATTTTCATATAGATAAAGCTTACCGGCCAATGATCTTCTTCAGTGCGGACACACTCACATTGCCCAAACTCTTACGGCAATTGGTAGACTGGCTGCTGCAAGTAATGAGTATGGTGGGCAGGGGCACTACAAATGTAGTGTGTGGACAGTAAGTTGAAAGTGTGGGTCTCACGGGGAGCGTGCCAGAGATACGTCCCTGCAGTCGCACTATCCTCTGTGTCCTCAATGGCTCACTCGGATAGAGCCGGCACGGTAGTTCAGCGTGTTCGTTCAGAGGCTTAGCTGCCCTCTGTAATAAAAAAGTGAGGGAACGGATCAACGATGAATTTGAATGTATGTCATGTGATATCCGCCGCGAACAAACGCAACGAGCCATACCGAATAAAATGAGATTTAAAGAAAAAAGGTCGGATAGAGCGTCTGCTACGTAAGCAGGAGATCCCAGGTTCGAGTCCCGGTCGGGGCACACATTTTCAACAGTCCGCGTTGATATTTATCAATGTCTGTAAGCAACTAATGGTATGGATTTCATTGTAATTTCAACATGAACTATGGTCTTTTTTCACATTTGTCAACAATTTGGGTTTGAAGCGTCGCCGAGAGCGAGGCTGACGTCGCAGAGTGCCACGCATTTGCACCATTACAGAGAAAAGTCATAAGCAGTTTTGACCCAAATTTCGAATTTATGCGTCCCAATGGGAGACAATTACGGTATTTCGAAAACGTGATCCTTTACTTGCGTTGCATCGTGTAGTATTTTGTATTCGCGGTCCTCACGCGAGGTGTATGTTGATGGCAGTAGCATCGTACTACAGTCTGTCGCAAATTCCGGTTCCCTAAATCTTCTTAATATTGCTTCACGAAAGTAAATCGTCTTCCCTCCAGCGATTCCCATTTGACTTCACATAGTACTTTCGCAATGCTCGCGTGATGACGAATTTCCCGGTAACAGTGTAGCAGCACGCCTGTGAATTGCTTCCACAACTTTCTTTATTCCGACCTATCGGAGATAAAGACTCGAGCAGTACTCGAGAATGGGTCACACAAGTTAGTGTATGCGGTCTGCTTTATAGGTGAGATGTACTTTAATAAGACTCTTGCAATAAAACGAAGTTGGTAATCCAGATTCCCTACAACCAATATTACGTGTTCGTTTCATTTCAGGTCTCTTTGCAACGTTACCTCTAGATATTTAATCGACCTGATAATGTCGGGCAGCACACCACTAATACTTACTCGAACATTATAGGATTAGTTTTCCTACTCATCTTCATTAATTTATATCTTTCCAGATTTAGGGCACCACGCCAAATAGAAATTCGTTACAAGTCACCTGTATCCTCCTACAACATCTTAAAGACGACGCTCTTCTATTTGCTACAGTATCTTCGGTAAATAGTCACAGATTGCTGCATACCATATCTGTCGGATCATTTACGTACACCGTCTAACAAAAAGACCGTGAAGCACCCAAAAGCAAAGGCGGATGTCGATGTAACTTCATGTAAATATACACCAATGGCCATCAGAGTGCATTGGTGATGTTCGTGTTTACTGTTGTCACCAGGCCTACTAGGGTGTATAAAGGGCGTGAACAAAGTCAGATTAGGGACACCATGCACTCCGCCTTGCCTTCCGCATCCGCCTTCCGTCCCCCATCCTCTACCACCTCATCCCCTTCCCCCACATTCTACTTTTCCTTGAATATATCGGCACACTATACATTGTCCGCCGCCTTGATCCCCTTCACCCCATAGTGTCTCCCTTTCTCTCTGTCCCCAACCCATTGCCACGCCTTTACCGTTGTTTCCCACCCTCTTTCCAACTCCACACCCTCCGCCTCCTTTCCCAATGCAACTTCCACCATCTACCCCTCCCGGATGATGAGCTTCGCCCTGACATCTACCCTTCCTACCAACTCTAACGCCATCTTCCTCCTGCCACCTCCTCAGGGCTCCCTCTCCTCCCCCCTTCTCCTGAGCAGCTTTCCCCTCCTACTCCCCCTCCCTCTCTTGTGCTCCCCTTCAGTGTCTCTGCACTCCCTCCTGCCTTGTCTTCCCTCTTTATCTCCTGCCCCACTTGTCTCCTGCCTCTTGGTGTACCTGCTGACGCCCCTACTCTTCTCATACCGCCGCCTCCCCTGCTGCCCCTTGCTCTCGCCTCCTTTTCCATCCTCTAGGGCCTCTCCCTCGGCAGGTCCCACCTGGAAGTTTTATTCTTCATCGTGTGTGCTCCAAGTGGGTTTAAAGTGTGTTGTTCTCGAATGTTTTTAATACTGTGGCCAACTTTTAACCTGTGCACGTGACTTCAGTGTCTTTTTTGTGTTCTACAAATCGCCAACTGCGTTTTTTTTAACTTTATCTCGACTTTTTTAATTGTCCCCCCATGAACGTCTCCATGTCAGTGTATTTTTACCTCCATTATCTCCCCTTACTCTGTTTTATGTTCCCCTTTCTTATCGCCTTATACGTAACATTTTATTCTTGTACCAGTTGTCACGTCACTCGGCTGAAGAACAGCGGATTGTACTGCTGACAGGCCTCCCCTGCCCATATGGGGGACTTCAAACGTGGTCAGGTGATTGGTTGTCACTTGTGTCATACGTCTGTACGCGAGATTTGCGCACTCCTAAACATCCCTAGGTCTACTGTTTCTGATATGATAGTGAAGCGGAAACGTGATGGGACATGTACAGCACAAAAGCGTACAGGCCCACCTCGTCTCTTGGCTGACAGAGACTGCAGCAGTTGAAGAGGGTCGTAATGTGTAATAGGCAGACATCTATCCAGACCATCACACAGAATTTGAGACTGCATCAGAATGCACTGCAAGTACTATGACAGGCGGGAGGTGAAAAAAATTGGATTTCGTGGTCGAGCAGCTGCTCATAAGCCACACATCACGCAGGTAAATGGCAAACGACACCTCGCTTGGAGTAAGGAGTGTAAACATTGGCTGCCAAGAAGAATGATCGTAAACTGTTGGTAAAGTACACACATCAAAAAAACTTTTGCGTCATCTCAGTTTCGAGAGTTACGGAACATGCACAAGTGTACATTTCCAACGTTTTTATTGCTCATGAAAACTCCACACTGCATGTTGTACCACCATACAGCGAGACCAGATTGGGGTACACACCAGTATCTCTAATAACCCCTACTACGTCCTCTTGCATTGATGCATGCCTGTATTCATCGTGGCATACCATACACAAGTTCATCAAGGCAATGTTGGTCCAGATTGTCCCACTCCTCAACGGCGATTCGGCATAGATCCCTCAGAGTGGTTGGTGGATCACGTCATCCATAAACAGCCCTTTTCAGTCTATCCCAGACATGTTCGATAGGTTTCTTGTCTGGAGAACATGCTGGCCACTCTAGTCGAGCAATGTCGTTCTCCTGAAGGAAGTCATTCATAAGATGTGCACGATGGGGGCGCGCATTGTCGTCCATGAAGACGAATGCCTCGCCAATATCCTGCCAATATGGTTGAACTATCAGTCAGAGGATGGCATTCACGTTTCGTACAGCCATTACGGCGCCTTACATGACTACCAGTGGCATACATCGGCCCCACATAATGCCACCCCAAAACAGCAAGGAACCCCCACCTTTCTTCACTCGCTGGACAAATTGTGTCTAAGGCATTCAGCCTGACCGGGTTGCCTCCAAATACGTCTCCAAGGATTGTCTGGTTGAAGGCATATGCGACAAACGCGGTGAAGAGAACGTGATGCCAATCCTAAGTGGTCCATTCAGCATGTTGTTGGGCCCATCTGTATTGAGCTACAAGGTGTCATAGTTGCAAAGATTGACCTCGCATATCCTGCAGCCTATTGCGCACAATTTGAGTCGTAACACAACGTCCTGTGGCTGCACGAAAAGCATTATTCAACATAGTGGCGTTGCTGGCAGGTTTCCTCCGAGCCATAATCCATAGGTAGCAGTCATCCACTGTAGTAGTAGCCCTTGGGCGGCCTGAGCGAGGCATCTCATCAACAGTTCCTGTCACTCTGTATCTGCTCCATGTCTGAACAACATTGCTTTGGTTCACTCCGAGACGCCTGGACACTTCCCTTGTTGAGAGCCCTTCCTGGCACAAAGTAACAATGCGCGGTATTGACTGTCTAGGCATGGTTGAACTACAGACAACACGTGCCGTGCACCTCCTTCCTGGTGGAATGACTGGAACTGATAAGCTGTCGGACCCCCTCCGTCTAATAGGCGCTGCTCATGCAGGATTGTTTACATCTTTCAGCGGGTTTAGTTACAACTCTGAACAGTCAAAGGGACTGTTTCTGTGATATAATATCCACAGTCAAAGTCTATCTTCAGGAGTACTGTGAACCGGGTTGATGCAAAACTTTTTTTTTATGTGTGTATTAACTGTCTATGTCAGGGCTTAACAACATACATGCTTGCGGAGCAAGCTGTGAGCAGAAAGGCGCGAGCACGGAGCAGCGCGAGCACGCTACCCCCCACTACCGGACCAGAGTGGAGAGTGGGGAAAGTCACGTGGGGCACACAACAGCTGCCGCCAGTCAATGTAAATCCGCGGCCACCTGCAGGGATATCACTCACGAATTATTACTGCGACAAATGAAACAAATAAAGGAGAATGTACATGTGCCACATAATTTTATTAGCTTAGTGTATGCCTCTACATTCGCATTAATTTGTGAACTGTTACACAATAAAAGGTGTCACTGAAGTGTGGGATTCTCAGTTATCTTGCACTTTTTGCCCTTTACAATTGCGTCTATGTTCGGAGTAATTGTTCTTGTGCATTTCAGGCACAGCGTGCAGTTTAAATTTCGATCAGACAATGTGTTTCTCAGGCGCGTCTTGTTACATTTCATTGCAGAGAACAGTTGTTCACAAACATACGTGGAACCGAACATTGATATTATTGTAGGCGCCAGTTTGTGCAAACGAGGAAATATATCCTGAGGGAAGTGTCTGTAGAATTCCAAAATGTTTTTCTTGTTCTGAAAGTTGTCTCTGTATTCTCTGTCACACTGCAGGTCAATAATTTCTTGCTGCAGCTCAGGACGAATCTCTTAAATATTCGCTGAATATGGAGAGAACAGATCAAAATCACTGTCTAGTGCTGTCAGATCTTGAAAGCGCTGATCAACTAAACTATGTGAATAACGTTCACAGTCTTTGTGAACATCTTGCATGGACGATAATTTAGGAAAATGAGCTAGTTTTCCTATTTCCAGCTGACTCACCCAAAGTGTCAATTTCATTTTAAAAGCTCGTATTCGATCTATGAAATGAGTAATTAGCAGATCTTTACCTTGTAGTAAAATGTTCAAAGCATTCAGATGGCTAGTTAAATCTGCGACGAACGCGAGATCACACTCAAACGTGCGCGCCCATTTCCCCTCCCTCCCCTCCAACCCTACTCCGCGATCTTGCACCTGCTCGCGAGCACCTGCCTGAGCAGACGCGAGTACTCACGCTCAAAACCGGCCAGTTGTTAAGCCCTGGTCTATGTGTAACATTTATGTCCTGACATCACACTAAAAACCTTATAATAGGGCGTACACAAATGCCTCTGATGTTGTCTGGACATAAATACAAGGTGCGACAATAAAGTAATGAGACTAATTTTCTTTGCAAGATGTGGCAACCCTGCAGGCTTGCATAGGCACAATATCTTTGACCTTGGTCTATAAGCTGCTTCTATTCCAAACGGCACATTGACGCAACTGATCAGTCGTGGGTTGTGCTGTAATAAGTTAACACGTATTTGTGTCTCTCGTCACGGAAATGGAACCGCTTAATATTGCACAACGTGAAGCCATTTCTTTTAGCGTTAAATTGGGTGAAAACACGACGTCAACTTACGGTAAGCTTCAGAAGGCTTTTGGAGAGGAGGTTATGTCAAGTGCTCAAGTTTTTCATTGGCATAAACTGTTTAGTAAAGGCAGAACGAAAAAGGTCGCATGTCGAAGTCCAAAGTGAAATGCATGCTTGTGTTCTTCTTTGATTTCAAGGGTATTGTTTATAAAGGGTGGGTGCCTTCCGGACAAACAGTAAACCAATATTACTATAGAAAGACTTTGTAAAAGAGTTCTTCGTGTCTGTGCCAACATTGCTGATAATTGGATTCTGCATCACGACAGTGTGCCATCCCATACTGACCTGTCAGTACAGCAATTTTTAACCTCAAAACAAATTTCAATACTACCACAGACACGTTATTCACCAGATATCGCTCCGTGCGACTTTTTTCTATTTCCAAGAGTCAAAACGGCGGTCAAGGGCCACCATTTTCAAACAAGGCAAGATGTCCAAAAAACAGTGACAAGTATCTTGGAGGATATTACAGAAGATGAGTTCCAGAAATGTTACCATCAATGGCAGAAGCGCTGGAAAAAGTGTGTGCAATCAGAAGGGAACTACTATGAAGGAGACAACATTAAACTTGACTAAAACGGTAAGTAACATTTTTTTTCACATCAGTCTCATTAGTTTATTGTGCAACTCGTATTAAACATAGACAGTTAATAATACACTGTAAAGTCGCATTAATACGACCACCTGTCACAAGCCTGAATAGCCACCTTTTGCAGTGCGGACTGCTACGAGATGTGCAGTAAGAGAGTCAGTGAGGCTCTGGAAGGTTTCGACAGGGATGTGGAGCCACGCCGACTCCAGTGCCGTGACCAGCTGAGCTAGGTTTCTCAGCTGAGTATCCATGGTGCGAACACCCCGATCGGATGGCCCCACATATTCTCGATCGGGTTTAAATCTGGGGAGTTTGCTGGCCAGGGGAATACAGTAAACTCATCCTGGTGCTCTTCGAGTCACGCACGTACACTGCGAGCTGTGTGACACGTTGCATTGTCCTGCTGGTAGATGCCATCGCGCCGAGGAAAAACAAACTGCATGTAATGGTGAACATCAACCCCTAAGATAAATGCGTACACTACTGGCCATTAAAATTGCTACACCAAGAAGAAATGCAGATTATAAACTGGTATTCATTGGACAAATATATTATACTAGAACTGACATGTGGTTACATTTTCAAGCAATTTGGGTGCATAGATCCTGAGAAATCAGTACCCAGAACAACCACCCTTGCCCGTGATAACGGCCTTGATACGCCTGGGCGTTGAGTCAGACAGAGCTTGGATGCCATGTACAGGTACAGCTGCCCATGCAGCTTCAACACGATACCACAGTTCATCAAGAGTAGTGACTGGCGTATTGTGACGAGCCAGTTGCTCGGCCGCCATTGACCAGACGTTTTCAGTTGGTGAGAGATCTGGAGAATGTGCTGGCCTGGGCAGCAGTTGAACATTTTCTGTATCCAGAAAGGCCCATACAGGACCTGCAACATGTGGTCATGCATTATCCTGTTGAAATGTAGGGTTTCGATCGGATCGAATGAAGGGTGGAGTCACGGGTCGCAACACATCTGAAATGTAATGTCCACTGTTCAAAGTGCCATCAATGCCAACAACAACTGACCAAGACGTGTAACCAATGGCACCCCATACCATCACGCCGGGTGATGCGCCAGTATGGCGATGACAAATACACACTTCCAAAGTGCGTTCACCGCGATGTCGCCAAACATGGATGCGACCGTCATAATGGTGTAAACAGAACCTGGATTCATCCGAAAAAATGACGTTTTGCCATTCGTGCACTCAGGTTCGTCGTTGAGTACACCATCGCAGGCGCTCCTGTCTGTGATGCAGCTTCAAGGGTAACCGCAGCCATGGTCTCCGAGCTGATAGTCCATGCCGATGCAAACGTCGTCGAACTGTTCGTGCAGGTGGTTGTTGTCTTGCAAACGTCCGCATCTGTTGACTCAGGGATCGAGACGTGGCTGCACCATCCATTACAGCCATACGGATAAGATGCCTGTCATCTCGACTGCTAGTGATACGAGGCCATAGGGATCCAGGACGGCGTTCCGTATTACCCTCCTGAACCCACCGATTCCATATTCTGCTAACAGTCATTGGATCTCGACCAACGCGAGCAGCAATGTCGCGATACGATAAACCGCAATCGCGATAGGCTACAATCCGACCTTTATCAAAGTCGGAAACGTGATGGTACGCATTTCTCCTTCTTACACGAGGCATCACAACAACGTTTCACCAGGCAACTCCGGTCAACTGCTGTTTGTGTATGAGAAATCGGTTGGAAACTTTCCTCATGTCAGCACGTTGTAGGTGTCGCCACCGGCGCCAACCTTGTGTGAATGCTCTGAAAAGCTAATCATTTGCATATCACAGCATCTTCTTCCTGTCGGTTAAATTTCGCGTCTTTAGCACGTCATCTTCGTGGTGTAGCAATTTTAATGGCCAGTAGTATACTTGTGCTGATCCACTGTGCCTTCCAGAACGACGAGATCACCAAGGGAGCGCCACTAAGATATTCCATGGACCATAACTCTGCCTCTTACGGCCTGAACCCTTCCGACGATTGTTGCACGATGTTTGTTTTCAGACGTTTCAAGCAATACTCGCCAACGGTTATTGTCCGATGGAGCATAAAACGTGATTCATCTGATAAGGCTAACTGTCATCACTTAAGGACGTCCAGTTGCGGTATTGGCGCGCAAACTCCAGCCTTCGTCGCCGATAAACAGCAACCAGCATGGGTACATGAAGCAGACGCATGCTGTGGAAACCTATGTGCAGTAACGTTCGCTGGACAGTCCTTGAGGAGACTTTTTGGTAGCCCCTCGGTTCATCTCGGCGGTCAGACGCTCAACAGTTGCACGTCTGTTCGCCCCCACACTTCTCTACAGCCGTTGTTCACTCCTGTCATCTATGGCCTGTGGTCGCGGTGCCAGTTTTGGATAGCGCCATTTTGTCATGCACGGTATACTTTAACCACGGCGGCACGTGAACAGTTCACAAATTTGGCCGTTTCGGAAATGCTTTCACCCTTGGTCCGAAAGCCAATGATCGTGTCATTTTGGACTCCAGATATATCGCCCCGTTTCCGGATTACGACAACGACTGCACTGTTTTCCGTGTCCCCCCCCCCCCCCCCCCCCCCGACAAGCTTTATATACCCTCCACTGCTAGTGCTGCCGCCTGCCGTCTATAAGTGGTTGTTGCACGTTGGCGCCGAACATAGACGGTGATCTCATTAATGTGACTGGGCCGTATAGTAATATAACAGTCTATAAGCTGCAATTGGTTCAAATAGCTGTAAGCACTATGGGACTTAACATCTGAGGTCATCAGTCCCCTAGACTTAGAACTACTTAAACCTAACTAACCTAAGGACATCACACACATCCATGCCCGAGACAGGATTCGAACCTGCGACCGTAGCAGCAGCGCGGTTCCGGACTAAAGCGCCTAGAACCGCCCGGTCACAGGGCCGGCTGCAGTTGGTATTGTAACTATGAGGAGGCATAGATGGGTTGCTTGTGAGATCCGAATATGGTCTGATGTTGGACCACAGTCGACTGTCTTCAAAAAAAATAAAAAGATAGTAGCACAAGTGTGTATTTCATAACACAATTTTTTAACTTTCTAGAGAGTATTTTCCCACGACGTAATATTAGTTTCTTGTCGTGTTTAAGAGATTTGAAAGCTGTTGTTCGTAAGGCACTGAATTTTGTTGGAACCGTCATGATAAGCAGAAAAAATCGGCGAACTAAGCCGCACGGAACAGGTTTCTACTATATGCTCAGTGTCTAACAAGATCGACAGTTGTGTTGAAAGTCAATCTTCTCTCGGAAGATAGCAGCTCGTAAAGACAAAAGGAACTGCACACGCTGATCAAACTTGGAGATACGACACCATGCGCCAGGTTTGCTATACTCGTTCTTAGATATCACGCGTCAAGGAATAATAGCGTTTCGATTTTCTCCTAAAAGCGTTTTAATCTCTACGTTCACAATGTGTATCGATATGAGCGTGTCGGAGATAGAGACGGTAAGATCTAGATAAGTGCTCTGACACGAGCAATGTCACATTCCTTATCGCTCGGAGAGTGTCTAAATGCGTCAAATGTTGCGTTGTTTGGACGTCTGTGCCGCAACTGTTTCCTGTCAAGCATGCAATGAAAAAGGAAAGAGTAGGGTTTTGATGACCCGCCTATGCCTAGTTCATCAGACGCAGAGCACAGTACATCATTGGCGAAGGAAATCGGCTGTGTCCTTTTCAAAATAACTATCGCAGCATTTGCCGTGCCTTAAGCGACTCAGGGGAACCACAGAAATCCTAAATACGGACTTCACGAATGTGAGTCCAGTGTTTTAACTATGTGTGTGTGTGTGTGTGTGTGGTCACGCGCACGCTTGTGTGTGTGTGTGTGTGTGTGTGTGTGTGTGTGTGTGGGTGGGCGCACTCGTATTTTTCTATAGTCTTTTTTCCACGAAGCTACATCTATTGTCAGATTGTTAGAAAAACGACAAATAATAGCAGCGTCATAGCTGGGTGAAAATAAAACAGAGGAAAAACCACACGGATAAAGACTATGGCACTTTGAAGCATCGAGGTTGCAAAATAGCACTGGTAGAGTTAAAACTGATTTCTACAACGGGAGTACTGAACTTTCACATGTTTGAGTAATCTAAGTTGATCGATCACTGTAGCCGATATTTGACTATACACCAATGATTAGGACTGAACGTGATGGTGCAGTGTTATAAGCCACCTACTTATCAAAGTACGAGTTTGCTGAATTTCAGCGGATTGTTATGGTTACTAGAAAACACAACACTTCATGTTTTTCTTAATGGAGAAAAATATTATACGTAAAAGTACTTTCTGGCGTAACCAAAGAGAATGTTATGGGATCTTCACTGTTCACAGTATTTAGGGTGAATCGGAACTCTACCGAGAAACTGCCAGAGGACCAAACGAAGGAAAAAATGTCCAGGAAACGTGAACTCTAAAATGCATAACTTTAGAGCTATTAAGACTTGTTCACTTTCCCTGCTGTGAGTCACATATTTTCTACTGATAGCTCTTTGCTTTCTGTATTTTGACAGGTGGTAGTATGGACGAAAACAAGAAAACACATCCAGTGAACATCGGCTATAAAGTGCATACCTTAAAAACAATGAACGCTTGTTCATCTTCACTGCTATGAAAACCGTCTGTTCTATGGAACAGGTGCTCGTACCTCTTAAGCTATGAATGTTAGAGCCCATATTTACTTGACTTTTTTCTTTGTTTTGTTCCATACTAACACTGAAAGTTTGTCGATGGAATTCCTTTTCACCATGTGTGTAAATGACCCAGTGGATAGTGTCAGATACGAGCGAGGTGGCGCAGTAGTTAGCACATTGGACTCGAATTCGGGAGGACGACGATTCAAACCCTCATCCGGCCATCCTGATTTAGGTTTTCCGTGATTTCCTTAAATCAATTCAGGCAAATCAAATGCACGGTCGACTTCCTTCCCCATCCTTCCCTAATCCGATGGGACCAATGACCTCGCTGTTTGGTTCCTCCCTCAAAATCAAGCGAGCAAGAAAAACTGGAAATTTGTGGTAAGATCTTATAGGACCAAACTGCTGCAGTCATCGGTCCCTAAGCTTACACACTACTTAATCTAACTTAAACTAACTTACCCTAAGTACAACACACACGCCCATGCCCGAGGGGGGACTCGAACCTCCGACGCCTAAGACCGCGAGGCTACCCCGCGCGGTAAGCAAGATAGTGTCGGAACCGTCATAAGGTAGTTCGAGAAGGTTGCTGTTATACACTGTCTGATGAAAAGTATCCGGACACTCCCGTGTAATGCGTAATTGACCACTAGATATCACGCCACAAGAGACGGAACCTCTAATGTAAAAGGAGACGGGACGTATTGTGCTATCAGTAGAGAAGCAGTAAGGGCAGAATGGGTGGGACAGGAGAACTCAGTGGCTTAGATCGTGGACTAGTCGACTGCCTGGGAAGTGGCTGTGAAGTGGAAACCCGAAGGAACAACCACATCTAAACCAAGAACTCATCTCCTAACAGACAGGAACCGTCGGGCATTGCAGAGGGTGGTTCTGAAACATCCCACGAAAGGATTCGAAAGAATCGCTCGTGAATTGCAAAGGCTCCCAGCAGTCCAGTTAGCACAGGTGACTGTGCGTATGGAGCTAAAAATAATGGGTTACAGTGGTAGAGCATTACCTGCCAACACGTGTAGTACCAACAGTGAAGTCGGAGGAGGCGGTTTTATTGTGGTGCCGTGTTTTTTGTCGTTAGAGGCTGATTGCCTTATTGCATTTAAGAAAGCGCTAAATATAGAAGGATATGGACACATTTTACAGCATTGTGTATTGCGTACAATAGAGGAACAGTTCGGTGACGATGACTGTTTGTTGGGTTGGGTTGTTTGGGGAAGGAGACCAGACAGCGACGTCATTGGTGTCATCGGATTGGGGAAGGACGGGGAAGGAAGTCGGCTGTACCCATTCAAAGGAACCATCTCGGCATTTGCCTGGAGCGATTTAGGGAAATCACGGAAAACCTAAATCAGGATGGCCGGACGCCGGATTGAACCGTCGTCCTCCCGAATGCGAGTCCAGTGTCTAACCACTGCGCCACCTCGCTCGGTGATGAATGTATCAGCCTGACAGTGCGCCCTGCCATAAAGCAACATCTGTAAGGCAAAGGTTTGTGGACAATGATATTCCTCACAGGCCTGCCCAGAGTCCCGACCTGAAACCAATGGAACACATTTGGGATGACTCAGAACGACGACTTCGCTGCTCCAGAGTCAGAGTCCAATTATCTTCTCCAGTTTCGACTGTTGGGGATCAATAGGCTGCCATTCCCCATAGACAACCAGACAGTTCACTGAAAGTCTCCCCCAAGAGAGTTCAAGATGTCACAACGGCGAAGGGTCAACACACCCCAAACTAATATCCACTAATAGATGTCTGGACACTTTTGATCAGACAGAGTATATGCAGCGCTAGGAAAGTGCAGCTTAATACAGGAAGACCTACAGAGGATTGGCGGTTGGTGCAGTGGTTGGTACGTGTCCCTCAATACATATAAAAAAATGTAAAATAGTGCGCATAAACAGGCTGAAACAATCTTTAGCGTTTGATCACACGACTGCCGGACAACCACTGAAAGCAGTCACATCCATAAAATATCTACGCGTATGCACACGGATCGATTTAAAGTGAAACGTCCACATAAAAGTAGTTGCAGGAAAGGCTGATGGCAGGCAGAGATTTATCGGGAGAAATCTTCAGGAAGCGCAATATATTCTTGAAGGAGGTACCTCACTACGCCTTCGTTCGACCAATTCTTAGGTATTTCTCATCACTCTGGACTCTTACCAGATAAGACTGATAGAGGAAATAGGGGAGATCTAAAGAGACGCACGTTTCAATACCAGTTCGCTTCAGTGAGCACGAAAGCGTCAGAGATATACTCATGCAACTCCGGATCATGACGATAAGAAAAAGTCGTTGTGCAACATGGTGGTTTACTGTTAAAATCCTCAGAGTTTGCATTCCTAGAAGACTCAGTATATATATATATATATATATTGCTTCCCCCTAGATATATCTCTCGAAACTAGCATGTAGGTAAAAGTAAGAGATATTCAAGCCTCGTAAAATTCGTTCTCGCTGCGCGTCATCCGCGAAGTGAACAGGAAAGGGGAGGAGAAGAGTGGAGAGCCAGTGGTTCACCAGGTATCCTCCGCCACACACCATAAAATGGCTTATCAAGCATAGATGAAGATGTAGGAGTACAAGCACTTGGCCTGCAAGATGGCTGTTACTCCCGCCTAATACCGTTTCAGATTATAAATCCAGGAGTCTGTGGTGTGACCCTAGGTTAGTCCTGTGATATTATTTGTCACTTATCTTTTTTTTTCACAACGGTCAATACTTTCTTAAAATGGAAAATGTCAAGTTGCACACTGGTTTGGAGTTCACGTTAAGCTGTAACAGTCACTACAAGTGACTCTACAACATAATTCAAAGGTCGGTGGAAGGGAATTGAACCACGCCTTGTAAAGCGTTACTGCGTTAAAAATAATTCTTTGCACTTTATTAATTAAGGTCTCCGTCAGAGTAGCAAATAATATCTTTATTAGTCACTAGTTTCGAACTCTTCGTTCATTCTCAAACTATTATCTATGTTAGAAGACACGATGTTATTAAAAAAAACATGAAATACAAACATTTTGTGGGGTTACAGCACTACAATACATCTTTTGTGACGTACCTACGTTTTTAATGTTTCACTGCACATAATACTTTTCTTTCTACATCAGATCAATATAACAAATATTACTTGACTGTATCTCGGTTCTCTTCATACATTCAAAATTCGATAGACATCTGTAGTTGTATGGACATAAAAATTTGACACGCACCGTCAGTTGTTTATTGTGTGTCCGTGTGATCTGTCTGATGAGACTTCATAATGAAAAAATGAAATGATTGTATGGCATTGTTGGCCGGGAGGCCCCATTCGGCGAAGTTCGGCGCCGAGTGCAAGTCTTATTTCAGATGACGCCACATTGGGCGACTTGCATGCCAGTGAGCGGAGAAAATCTCCAAACCGGCCAGGAATCGAACCCGGAATCGCTACATGGGAGGCAAGAACGTTACCACTTTCTTTCTTATTCCACAAAAACAGTAACAAGACTTACAAGCTTACAATAAAGTGACATAAATAAGGTGAGAGATAATTGCAGTCATAAATTACAGCATTCATAGAATGAGGAATGATATTCAGTACTTAGCAGTTGCACACATTTAGGATCTTCACTGTCACCTTCAACTGGTGGCAGTTCAGCATGCACATTTTCTTCTTCTGCAGCCTTAGGTTCCTCATCATCATTTCCCAGACTCAGATTAACCATCCAGTAAATCCTTGATGTGTGTCCCTAAGCCTCCTCCAGGGTAAATTACGTGGACAGAAGAGCAGTCCCGAACAGCAACATCACGAAGTCCGACACTGCCTTGTTATTTTTTGTCGGTTTCAGCTTTCTAAACGATCCTTAGGGAGTTCAAGATCTTCCTTTATAACAGACACCAGATGTTTGTTGTCATATGTATCTGCTGTACTACTGATGTACTTTTCACGAGTGATTTGCAGGTAAGGTTAGGGTCGGGAACGCGCTGCAAAAGCAGTGGGGCCTCTCCGAGGCACAGCTAGTGCTTCGTGGCCCAACACCTCTCCACGAGGAATCCACGTGTCCCTAACCTATACCCATTCCGTTGAAGACAATTCGGAGCACGTTACCATATTTCGTATAGTGATTCTGATACTTAGGTATTTTCTCAAATTCATCTTCCATATACATCTTGTATTCAGTATGTCCATCGCTCCAAATATTGTTAAAAATTTAACTTGTATATTTCCTCATTAACCAAATCACTGCGTTATTTTTTGCCTCTGGGTAGTAACTTTCTTCTGGTCTGAATAAAATGTTAGTCGGTACATTGTTTGCTGAAGTTCTTGTTATTTGAGCAATTTTCTCATTGGTCCACCTCCAGTTGATAATCCGATCTCCACATGTGTACCGATGAGGCACACTGTCAACGAGGTTGCATTTGCTGCAGAGGTTAGTGTCACTTAAGTCGATGGCAAAGAGAGGCTCATTAGTGCTGATGATGCTATTGACCACATTGTACTACGCTGCTCTCGCGTCAGACGAGAGAATATCACTACTGATGTTTTCCCAGACTACATTCCATGCTAACCCAGCATATTTAATTTAGTATTATTTTTTATTTTCATTTTTCCGTCTTTCAGCTAAAAATCGCCTTTGCTATAACATTTTTGGAGTTTAAAAGCTTTTTGCTGAGGTAGCTTGGTTCAAGATAAAAACCCCTAATATGTTTTTGTTTAAAACTTAGCCGGCTGGTGTTGCCGATCGGTTCTAGGCGCTTCAGTCTGGAACCGCGCGACCTTTACGGTCGCAGGTTCGAATCCTGCCTCGGGCATGGATGTGTGTGATGTCCTTAGGTTAGTTAGATGTAAGTAGTTCTAAGTTCTAGGGGACTGATGACCTCATAAGTTAAGTCCAAAGTGCTCAGAGCCATTTGAACCATTTAAAACTTATTTTTTGTATATTTATCTGCGGCTCTGCACTTACTGGCCTGACAATGTCGTATAGTTTTGCTGTAATGCACCTTGGATCGTTACACATTATGCTCGATGTTCGTTTGACATACATCGCCATCGCTTTAGACTTGATGTGGTTAGTTCCATTCCTCCATTGCTTAAATCCAACACTGCTGTCTTCACCGGCACTCGAAACGATTCCCCTTTCCATAAAAACTTTGCTGAGGTGGACATGATCGTCTTCGCCACCAATGATGGGATGGGGACAACTTGTGTATGTAGTAGGCCTTGAATAAAATATACTTGTCGATAAACTGTATTCTGTGGAACTGGTCTACGCTACGTTGACAGTTTTCAATCAAAGATCCCTTGATTTTTCTTGCCACCTCCTGCCAATTTATTGCTGTCATTTTTAAAAGGGAAGTTATCAATGCTATTCCAAGAGCCTTGTGTTCACTAACATGGTTCGCCACTCAATTCGCAAGTTAGCAAGCCGCTTTATGTTTAGAAATTTACTTTTGTTTTCATTTACCCTCGCACCTAATCCGGAACAATATTTTGTAAGTACTATCTCTAGTTGTATCACATCTGCTTGGTCTCTGATTATTACGCCTACATCTTCCGTGTAAGCACCTACCACTGTCTTCGTTCACTGCTGTCATACAGACACAATAATGTGGCATTGAATCTGAGCGTCTCTTGGCGATGTTCGACGCGCGGGACAAATTATACTACTTAACACTTCTTCTTTTTCCTGGAGTCGGCATGTTACTCAATGGGTTGGTGCGTAAGTTCCTAGCATTTTCCCATAAATTTAATAAATACAATAGATACACATAACAGAGACTTTAGTCATCAGTAGCAAGTTCTCCTTAAAATGAGAAAATCATTTTCTTGCCATGCTCTGACCAACAGCATTATCCCCATACAGGGCGCAAATGTTTCTGGCTGCCTTCATTGCTGTCACCCTTCACTGCTGTCACCCTCTATTGATCTAAACAGAAGAAAATGTCGGAAATGTTCCGATTGCTCCACTTGGCACTCCATTTTCTAGTGTCAACAACCTCACTCACTACCTCCAAATGACAAAATGAGCACATGGATACTCAAATAGCAACAACAGTGAGCTACAAATAAAATATGACAATCGATGAATAAACCCATAGCAACCGGAAAACTTACATTCAAAACAAAAACGCTACGAACTTATGACCCACCCTAACAGATTTGGCAATATTGGCGGTAGAGGACGGCCGGAAGTACCTGTCGCCGCCGATCCATCTCCAACCTCCTCGGAATGGAATTTATTATTTGTGTATCCCATCTGTCTAGTGTTATCCCATGAGAAAGGGTAAGAATGTTTTCGAATCGTGTAACTGTGGCAAGCCATGGGTACCAAGCCCTGTATTCAACTAGTCAGATGTGGGAAACCGCTTCCAGGCTGGCCGGCACACCGACTTCAGTCGCTCATCCGCAGGGAGGATTCGATCCGGAACCGGCTCTCCTCCCCGATCCCCGGAAACAGCGTGTTCACACGCGCAGCTATTCGGGCGTGTTAATGTAAGCTACTTACTACGCCGCAGATTTATTCGGAAGCGTTTGTTGGCGTACCCTGATTATCTCTCTGCACTGCTGCATTTACACTATCATGATAAACAAAGGTCGCCAGCCATGCTCTGACTCGCGAGACAGGACTAAACTTCTCACTACTTCAAACTAAATAATTGAAAGACCCATAGAAATCTAACCATTTTCAGAAAAATTCCGAAATCCGATCGCTGAACTGGAATGTGTACACCGCTAGGAGTTCACACACTGCCTCCAACTGGCTACTGTGATCTTCCGCCGATAATGTCCACGATAACAAAACAGGAATACAGCTGAAAGCCAACAGAAAAAGATTGACACAAAAACACCACACTACACTCTAAAATTTGCGTGGGAACGAGGATGATTTATTAGCTTCAATGGAAACCTCGCCAAGGCTGTCTCGTTCACCAGGCACCACCTTCCAGCTAGCTACTTGATCTCACAACCAACGAAGGGTCTTCAGAAAGTAAGGTACTATGTCCTCGCAGTGTAAGACCACTGAGCAACGTCGGTGGTGCATTGCCAGAAGAGAGTAGAGGATCCGGGTTTCGTCCAGAGACAGTTTGGCTGCGGTAAGGATAACAGGTGCACCGCAGTGTGCGAGTGAAATGGCGTAACGACTCGAAAGGTAGTTCTTTTGGCAAAATGTCTCAATTGCTCACAAATTCCCCGCGAAATTCTGGCAATATTAGGACCAAAAGCCATGTTGCGTACAGCTGTAGTAAAACAATCTGAACGAGACCACTCAGATGTGGACACGCCGATCGGGAAGTGTAGAGCCTGCACCATGCGACTTCCGTCTCGTTGCTTGGTTAGGAGAGAAAGGGACTGCCCCTGGTAGCTCAGTGGTCAGCGCGAAGGAATGTCATACCTAACGGCCCGGGTTCGATTCCCGGCTGGGTCGGAGACTTTCTCCGTTCAAGGACTGGGTGTTGTGATGTCCTAATCATTATCATTTCATCCCCATTGACATGCATATCGCCGAAGTGGCATCAACTCGAAAGACTTGCACCCGGCGTACTGTCTACCCGACGGGAGGCCCTAGTCACACACGGGGCATAGTGAAAGGGACTAAACTGCAAGGTAATCAGTCCCTTCATCCGTTAAGTGGCAAACCAGTATCAGTCGTCAAAGGAAGGAGGCAAAAGACAACTGGAAGGCCTAAGTGTAACTAACACAACAAAAAACAGACATAAACCCAAAAAAAAGATAGCACAGATAAGTTGTTTAAAGATCATTCAAGACAAGCCGTTAAAACAAAGAAATGAAAAACAACAAGAGAATAAAAAAATGAAAGGCTAGAGGTCAGGCTGGGCCACCCACTTCCATCTTTTCGGCAGGTTGAAAGAACATCTGGGGGAAAGAGATTTTTCAGTGATGAGGATGTTCATACAGTCGTTCTCGAATGGCTTCCTGACCGACAAGCGGATCTATGTTGCCGAGTAACTGAGCGATTGATAGAACGTTCTAAGTCCGACCGTTGTTTGCAGAGACTTGGCGACTGTTGAAAATAGTGTCATGTCTCTGTGTCACTTTGGAGTCAAGTGTAGCATTCCATAAAAGTCACGTATAAATTACTTTTTGAAGCTCCTGTACACTCGCTGAACGACAACACACACCTAGCAAACCAGAGTAGTCCAGCCCTGAGTCCACGACCACGAATGGGTGCATAATGAAAATTTCTGAATGTAGAAAGTAGCTCAGTTGATCACGAAGGATCAGCTTATTCCAACTTCTGATATACACCACCTCTGCCCCAGAGGGTACACGACTTCTGCACCCAACGAGGGGTGTCGGCCGATTTCACGAAATTACTTAAGACTTAGGCCTTGTAGCTAATCAGAATCAGGAATATAATGTAGGCATTTTCATGGGTACCTTCCTGCCCCCGTTCATACAGCTTCTGTAAGTTTCTCTGCAACACATGTTGAGAAGTACCGGCTAACATGAGAAATCACAAACCTGTTAACCAGCAATGCAAGATACTGCCACAAGCCATTTAGGAAGCTTAGAGGAAGACCGTCCCATCAGCTCCAGGCTGGGAACACTTTCTTCCCCCAGGTACCTTCTTTGGTATCCATAACATCCATCTGATGAGCACACAGATGTTACACTCTTAGATCATACGGTTTCGTTATTCCACCATTTGGCCGAAGAAGCCTAGAAAGGAAGATAAAGTGGTATCGATAGCGCACTGTTTAACCCTAAAATTAGACCGTAAGAACTATTCCATTTCATGGTGACAGACTGGCATAGCAACCTTATAATAAGTTCACTGTAAAAAACAGTCGTAGGATGCAGATTCTAATTTATTTATTACGTTTTTCGCCCGGGTAGGGCTTCCACAGACAGGAACAGTCGTCGTACCTAAGCACATTCCGTTCTGGTGTTCCTATCGATGTGACATATGATGTTGGCATTAATTGCAAACAGACGTATTCCAATGGCATTAATTTTAAGATTATCTGATGAACCCTATTCGGGTGAAATGCGTAATAAATAAATTACAAATCTCCAACCTACGACTAATCTTAAAATCTAATATTAGACCCTCTGTTGTAGGAATAACTCCGCCTGGGGTCAGCTGCCTTGCAACAGCCACTGCCGGTCCCAGGCCCGGATAAAGGAGGAGGGTTGGGCGTTGGGCTAATAAACCAATCCCGTAAAGAACACTTTGTTACGAAATACAAACTTGCCTCGGACGTGGATGAATACACTGGAATACGAAAACTGCAAAGGACAAACGGCATACGATTTAGAAATTTTAGTTTTGGATCTTGGAATGTTCAGAGCCTGTATAGACCAGGACCCATCCAGACTATGGTCTCAGAAATTAACCGATATAAACTGGACCTGGTGGCGGTACAAGAGACAAGATGGCTAGGAGAAGGAACTCACAAAGAGGATGGATACACACAATTCTACGGCGGATATGTAGATGAACTGGTTTTGAAATACACAACAAAGCAGCAAATCCGGTGAAGGAATTCAAAGCTGTTAACAAGAGAATATCCTACATAGTACTTGGAAACCAAGTGTCAAACATCAAATTCATCAATGTTCATGCCCTCCTGAGGATAAAACCGATGAGGAAAAGGAAGAGTTCTATGACCAACTAGAACAAACAATTGAGAGCACATCAACTAGAAATATCAGGATAGTGCTGTGAGATATTAATGGAAAAGCAGGAAAAGAAGAATTCTACATACCAACCATAGGAAGGTACAGTTTGCATGATGAGACCAATGATAATGGTCAGAGGATGATCAACTTAGCTATCTCAAAGAACCTGACTTACTTCGAACACAAGAGAATACATAAGGGAAAATGGGGTTCACCAGATGGAAGAACCACTAACCAGATAGATCACATGTTGGTGGACCAGCGCTATAGCCATAGAGTCATGGGCGTCAGGTCGTATAGAGGAGCCGACTGTGCGTCAGACCACTTCCTCATTGTGTGCAGGCTTAAACTCATGTTCAACTACATGCATAAGAAGAAGGGGACACTAAAACCTGCTTTGAATGTTGAGAAACTACGAGAAAGTGCCATTAAAGAACAATATGCTATAGAAATCAAAAACCATTTTGAGGTCCTAGAGACCCTGGAAGCAAGAGAGAACGTGGAGGAAAGGTGGAAAAAAATAAGGTCCACGGTACTAAGTGTAGCGGAGGATATATTGGGAAGAAAGAAGATAATGAAGAAGAGGGTTCAACGAGACATGCCAGAAGGCTACAGAAAGGAGAAGGAAGATGAGGGAGAAGTGGCTAGCTGACAGGGAGAATGAGCAGAAAAGGGAACATTTTATCAAAATCAGAAGACAGACAAAGCGAATCCTAAGAGCAGAGAAGAGAATATATCTAACCAGTTTGCTAGAACATGTTGAGGCAGACAGCCAAAACAAGAACTCAAGGCAATTCTTCCAATGCATAAAAAATCGGAAAGAGATAAGAATGACCACTTGATAAATGACAAGGAAAGATTTGTAGAAAGAAGGAAAGAATACTTCTCAGAACTGTTGAATCGCCCAGACCAATATGAGATATTACCTGAAACACTAAGGAGGAAAGGAAAGATGAAGAAGACTGAGAAGTTAGTGAAGAAGACATGAAGATCCCAATCAAAGGACTCAGAAACAACAAAGCCTCAGGGGAGGACAGAATAACATCAGAATTAATCAAGGAGGGAGGTGAGACCTTACACTTAGAGATATAAAAACTGATTCAGCTGATATGGAAGAAGGAGACACTGCCAGAAGAATGAAAATTAGCTGTAATATGCCGAATATACAACAAGGGAAGCAAAATGAAATGCAGTAACCACAGAGGAATCAGCTTGTTGAATGTGACATATAGGGTACTGTCCATCATTATCCTCAGAAAATTGCAACCATTCATAGAGAAAAACATACAGGAGTACCAGGCTGGCTTTCGACCAAACCGATCGACAATAGATCACATTTTCACACTAAGACAATTGTTTGAAAAACACTGGGAATATGATAAAGATATCTAAAGCATGTTCGTCGATTTTCAGCGTGCATATGACAGCATCCACTGGAATAGCCTATACAATGCAATGCGTGACTTCAGAATCCCTGAGAAGCTAGTGAGAATGGCGCAAGCTTGTGTGGGAGAGTCAAAGGCAGCAGTACGTTTCCGAGGAGCCACATCAAAAACATTCGAGATTGAGAGAGACAAGGGGATGCTCATGTGTTCTGTTCAATCTCATCTAAGAGAAAGTAATAAAAGAGTGTAGGCAACAGGAGTGGGATGGAGTAGAGATGGACGGTAACTTCAATTGTCTCGCACATACAGATGACGTAGATTTACTAAGTGAATCGTCCGCCTCCGGTAGCTGAGTGGGTGCCGGCACGGTAGCTCAGCGCGTTCGGCCAGAGGGTTAGCTCGCTCTGCAATAAAAAAAAACTGAGTTAATAGATTAACAACGAACTTAAACGGATGTCTTAAGACGTCCGCCCCGAGCTGATGCAACGAACAAAATCGAACAAACTGAGATTTAAAAAAAAAAAAAAGTGGTCAGCGTAACAGAATGACAATCCTAAGGGCCCGGGTTCGATTCCCGGCTGGGCCGGAGATTTTTTCCGCTCAGGGACTGGTTGTTGTGTTGTCCTAATCATCATCATTTCATCCCCATCGACGCGCAAGTCACCGAAGTGGCGTCAAAACGAAATACTTGCACCAGGCGAACGGTCTACCCGACGGAAGGCCCTAGTCACACGACATTATTATACTAAGTGAATCAAAGCACGAGTTGAAAGAAATGTACCAGAAAATTGGCAATTATGCACAGAAGGTAGGGCTCAAGGCGAATCGAGACAAAACAGAGTTCATGCAATTAAGAAAAAGACAAGGGCAGGAAGAATTTCTTGAGATAGATGGCAAGAGGTCCAAGAGAGTACACCAGTTCAAATACTTGGGATCTTGGTTTACCACGGACAACAACATAAAAGTAGACATCAAGAATAGTAGTGGGAATGAAATGCATGTATTCCCTCAGAGAGACGCTCGCCTCTAAATCGATCTCAGTGAACACTAAGATGAAAGTCTACAACACAGTGATATGCCCAGCAGTAATGTACGGTTCAGAAACGAGGAGCATGACTAAGCGAGAAAGGTAAAAACTATTAATATTTGAAAGAAGAGTAATGAGGAAGATATGGGGACCAGTTTTAGATAACAGAGAATGGAGGAGAAGGAAAAACGAGGAAATATACCTGCTGATGCGACAACCAACTATCCTACATGAGATAAAGAGCAAAAGAATACAATGGTTGGCCCATTTAGCTGGTATGCCAGATGGAAGATTGGTGAAGATGGTACTAGCGGGGAAAACAAACACCAAACGCCCCATTGGACGACCAAGGCAGTGCTGGGTGGATGACCTGACGAAGGACCTAGCAGCCCTGGGAACTGAAGACACCTGGAGGAACTGGGCACAAAACAGGAAGGAATGGAGGCAGTTTGTGGAAGCAGCGAGTGGTCTGCAGGGCCTGTGATCGCTGAATATCTATCTATTGTAGTAATGGGGACCTGCCTAGCTCACGTGAAGTGTCCATCAAACAGGTACTAGTCACACAAAGAAATTATTCGGTCGCTCCCTGCACCAGGGAAGGAAAACTCGAGATCTAAATCGTCTATATATGATTCCGAGTCGCGAAAACGATACCCGTGGTGACGCTAGAGGCTGGGCGGTGCTGGGGATAGCCCCCCAGCCAGAGCTGTCAGAACGCATCGTTCTTTAACATGTTGGGCACCATATGACACGTCAGCACGTCGGTAGACCGCATCTGGTAAAATCACGTGCTCTGGTTGGACGGTATAACATGAAAACGAAAAGAGAGACAAAATCATCATTAATAGGCTGTTGGCGCACCTTTTGTATCCAGAGTAGGATGTGCAAACAAAAATTTGCACAACAGTCAGAGGGATACGTACGCACTTCTCCTACAAAAAGTTCTCTAATTCAGAAAGTGTCCTCGAAGAAGGAAGTTTACAACGCAAGAGTAATTTTCGTACCGAGTAATTTTCATATCAGGGGACTTAGAGGTTTCCACGAGGTGCTGATCTCCGTTACTGTGTTCATCGAGCCAACCTCGAACAATTCCAGAACTGTGAACGAGAACGCTTTGATCTCGACACATAAGTCACTGATCACTAAAAACAGTTTGGACCGTTGTGTGTACATGATCGCCCCGAATACTTTCATAATCCCGCCCTGTAACTCACCCACGCAAGACAACAAATGAGCCAAGCACACGGTGCGACATCAGACCCGACATCATCACAGAACCCTTCGTCCTCCCCTCTCCCCCTCCCCCCACCAGTGCTTCACAGAAAGACAGAGGTGGTCAATATTATAGACATCGACTAACGTCCTCCAGGGTTTGATTCTGAGACAAAGGGTCACAGTCTGTTCGAAATTTAGAGAGATTTTCAAAATATGTTTCATCTTCTGTGTCTCTTCCGAGGAGGGTGTGGATGATGATGAGAGAGACGCCTAAGCACCCTCCAGAGTTTTTTGTTGCTGTGCAGATACTGCCTCCCACCCCCACCACTCTCCTGATGCAAATAAAACTTTCCATCGTCCCAGCAGACTTTAACACGCCACAGATGCCTAGGATTTTAATAACGATGATAATAACAATGCATTATATAAAGTGAAGTAATATTATAACTTCCCTATGTCAGTGCTTAGTATATAGCTGTAGCTGAAAATACAAGAAAATGTAATTCAACATAATACATCATTTGAAAAGTACATTTGAGAAACAGGTGTGTATCCAGTTGATTTATGAGCTAGAATAGGATTCAAATTTTGCAACTTTGACAACATTATAATTTACACGATCTAAAAATCTTTGTGTGCTGTCACCATCTATATTTCACTTAGTGCCACCATTGTGAATAATGTGTTTGAAGCATATGTCTATGCTAACATGTAAATGGCAAGAATGCTGTTTATCTCGGTCATTTCCACCAACGTTTGGGAAAGGTCAGTATTTTTGTTACTTTTTTCCTTAGTTGAAGGTCTTTCGCTCTTTGTCTTGCCTTACTCAACTTCTTTGGACTCACGATCTTGTCAGACGAGTTGTTGGGAGCACGTACTTGCGGTCGAAGTGTGAATGGTCTGCTTTAACTGATTGGATAGTTTTCAGCAGCTGGTCCATCCCCTTTGTCTAGCCCCCAGGCAAGTAACTAAAAATTAGAATTCCTTGCTACTTTTGATACTTTCCACTCTTCATTACTCCCCAAAATTTGGCTAAAAATTTGGAAATCAATACTTGTAAAAGTACAAATACACATCTCTGAAAGCTTACGGAAGTGATAGATAAAGTAACATAGCATATTAACTCCTCCTTGGAAATGATTGAAAGTGCGAGAGCATGTTGCCACAGGTCTCCCAGTCATGCACAGAAAGTTGGACGCTAGATGGCGTGAGGTCAGCGTGACTATAGCGCCAAATTGGGATAGCCACTAAACACGCGGCAGTTGAAGGAACCGTTGAATGTCAATCAGTAGCACAGTGTGGTGGTTTTTTCATTATGGCAAGACCCGGGTGCAACACCTGGATGACTCTGCATGGGAAAGAATCATGAGGGAACTGGAAGAGGTACAAAGTGTGACGAGTGTAACGCATGAGTTTGGTATTACTCGCAACATTGTTTCATGCGCATGAGCAGCATTCCGAACCACGGGCACTGCTGCCCAAAGCAGGGGTAGTAGTCGACCACTGTCAACTACAACAGCAAATGATCGCTTCATTGTGCAACAGGTGAGAAGCGACCCAAGTCAAACAATGGATGCAATTGCAACCACATTTAACAGGACTGCAAGGCAATCTCATTCTCCGTTACGGCACAGCGGGATGGTCTCTTTGCCCGACGACCAGTACTTTGTGTTCTGTTGACATCCGCACATCGGAGGCACCGATTCAGTCTGAGTAGTGATTCTGGACAAACCCTCATACGGCGAGAGGCGGGAACACATGATGCAGCCAGGAACGTTGTCTAACATGATCGTTTTGGTGGTCCAGATGTTAAGATGTGGGGAGGTGTAATGTTAGATGGGTATACTGACTTCAAAATCTTAGAACACGGCACACATACACCAGCCAACGATATTGTGAAGCTGTACTCCTCCTCAATGTGCGTCTTTTCAGTACGTTCGGTCCTGACTTCATTACTACGGATGACAATGCGCGACCGCATCGAACAACGCATCTTGGAACGACAGGATATTCGGCGGAAGCCTGGCCTGGCCATTCCCCCCGACTTCAGTCCCATCGAGTACGTGTGGATTACGTTGAGGACACTTATCGCGGCCCGTCTACATGCACTGACAGCCATCCAGCAATTGTGAATTGCCTTGCTGGAGAAGTGGAACTCCTTAACAACCTTGTGGCCAGCTTAGGAGCACGTGGCACAGCTTGCATTGGCGTCCGTGGTGATCACACGCCCAATTAAGAATCATGTCCCACCTTTCCCAATGTCCAGGATACCATCATAAATCGGGGTTACCTCAGTGTGATTACTGTCTTCGAATGAAAGTGTCATTTCTGTTCCTACTGTGAATTTCTTTCACCTACTTTCTGTACTATACTGCAGTTGTTCATTCTATGTATGGTCCAAGTTTCATCAAGCTATGTTACTTGGCAATGACACACCATGCGAAAGTTACTTTCGTCCTTAAGTTTTGCGTAACAGTGTATTTATAAAGTTACCACTGGTACTAGAAAGAATATACACATATTGAACATTGAAATATGCGGGACTGATGTTCCATAATAATATTTATCGCATAGTTCATTGTGAACCGGCTTTCGGGTTTCTAAGCCGTCCTCAGGCAACTTAAATCTGAACAGATAGTCCAAACAACATCAGTAAGTTTATAGCTGTACAATGATAGTTATTCCAAAGATCTGTAACCTTTTACGACTATTTATCTGTACGAAAAATCAAGCACAATTAAATACACAGAGAAGCTATGAACAAATAAACCTTACATTACGTTAAACACAAAGGTAAAAACTATAAGAATGTGTATACCTGACCAGTACTCTAGCGAGTACTGGCACAGACTGTGGTGTTATGTGGACAAAATAACTGCTGAATGTCCTCAAGACGCGATAAGAAAATTCGAAAACCCTCGGTCAAATAGTATGTATACGTGTAAGCAGTAAAACAGATTAGAGAAACGTTTGACGCACCTTATTTGCTGTATATATTTTCGAGCATCATTATACGCATGTCAAATGTTTCTCTAATCTTTTATATTTCTAACTTTTAGACAAATAATTTGACTGATGTTTTTCAATTATTTTTTTAATTTTCTTTTTGTTGAGAAACATGATTTTATTGACACTTCATTCGTTTTCCTAGCGCCTTCTGTTCCCGAAATATCACGCGAATGTTAACTTTTCGTGGGCCTTGAAAAGATAAGCTTTATGGCACCTCATTTATGTTTCTTTTGTCTGCTGTCCTAGATTTAGTACTTGATTTGAAGGAAGCCATTCCAAAACTCAACTAACACACCAACGCAACTTTTTTTTTTTTTTTACGGAAAAGAGCTAAGTCTTGAACACACGAATTTTTTGACTGTTCATTTGCCTTCCTAGCGTCTTCTGTCCTCGAAATGCCCTGAATTTAGTGCTTCATTCGAAGGAATCTCTTTGACAGTTAAATACCACATCAGTGTAACTTTTTATGCGCAAAATAGCTAGGCTTTGAAGAGATGAACTTTTTGACACTTCATTTACATAGCTAGGAACAGCCGTTCCTGAAATATTTTGATTTTCTCGCAACTCACTAACTTTTTCTTAATTACCTTGATTACTTTCAAGCAATTAAGCATGTTTTTTGCAAAACTAGGCCTTACGCTGGTCAGTTTGATGTCCCATTTGTCTCTTTCCCACTCTTCGTTTGGCTACGAAAACTCGAACAAAAAGCCGTTTATATGGAGTCTTGTTTCCGCTCCGCTTAAACATTTGACCAAAAAAAAGGGGGGGGGGGCGAGTCAGAGGGGAGGAAGGGGTCAACTGAAAGTGGATGGGGCACAGTTACATTGTTTACAGCAATCCCATTAATTCCACCTCCTTCCCCTCTCCCTCCTCCCCCACTACCCTACCCTTTTAGCCTGTTCATCACATTCAACAGTTATTTTGTCCACATAACACCGTAATCTGTGTCCACAGCTCGTGACCTAGTGGCTAGCGCCACTGCATATTGGTTTCCCAGCAGGGTTGGGGATTTTCACTGCCCGGGAATTGGGTATTTGCGTTGTTCTCACATTTCATCATCACCATCTTTTGTCACAGTGGCTGTAATTGGACTGTGTAAGGATTAGGACCTGATGACCGCGCAGTTGAGCGCCTCACCAACCAACCATCGTCATCATCATCATCACAGTAGTCTGTGCCAGTACTCGTTAGTGGATTGTTCTGGTCCGTACGTTCTTAAACTCTTTTAATGTTTAACTACAATGCTATATGGGATTTATTTGTATCTCGCTCTACCAGAATAAGTGTGCTACATGTTAACTTCGCCAGCTTGCTCGGTGGACCGAGCGGGGTGGCGCAGTGGTTAGACACTGGACTCGCATTCGGGAGGACGACGGATCAATCCCGCGTCCGGCCATCCTGATTTAGGTTTTCCGTGATTTCCCTAAATCACTCCAGGCAAATGCCGGGATGGTTCCTCTGAAAGGGCACGGCCGACTTCCTTCCCAATCCTTCCCTAATCCGATGAGACCGATGACCACGCTGTCTGGTCTCCTTCCCCAAACCAACCAACCAGCCTTGCTCGGTGGACACTGAACTAAGTTGAGACGTAGAGATAACGTGTCGCTAGTGACGTCAGAACATAATTAGAATTTCGCGCAACCTATTTCTGCGACGAGTCGGACGCTATCAACAAGCCGAGTAACAGTCTACAAACCAGTGATCGCCACCAAGAATGCAATAGCCCGACGCAAATATCGTCGATACCACGCGTCGAGTACCGGCGTTAGCTTATTACAATAATACCGGCAAACCCACGGTTCTTTTAAAGAATCGAACTCCCATGTATGACACAGTTTTAAACGTCTGGTTAATTTACAAACTGGTTAATGTGTTAAATATTTGACTTCAAGCATGTACGCGAGAAAAAGTTTGAAATTATGTTCAAAGTTTGTTGTAAGTCGCCAAGTGCTGTCATTATGAAATACTGGGCGAATCTAGTCTGGGTAATTTGCGCTCCATTTTAAGCGAAAGCTACTTTTTTCACGCATCTCCATATTTATGACACCATACCTTCTGAACTATGTGTCGTACAATGAAATAATTTTGCAGGTCCACACAGTGTGCATGTGTCCTGCCGCAAACTGCGTTGCGAGTAGTCAATAGTAAAGAAGTAATAAATTCAAACGTCATGCCTGATGATGCATTCTGAATGCATGAACAGAGAGAATGTAGTAAGCGGTAAACGTTTTTTCCTTACATCATTTTGTGGGGAGTATCAGCGACAAAAAATTTCGTATAGGCTTAAAACTATGTGCAAACTTAATTGGAAGTCACAAAAAAGTGCTCTCATTCTCAAATACTGGATGAATACAGCGCGGGTTTGTGAGCGCCGTCAGTTTCGGGGCCTCACGACAAACCCACAGTCTCTAATTGTTATAGATGTCTTATTGTGGTAAACCCTTAACATACGAGGGTGAGTCAAATGAAACATTAAATATTTTTTAAATATTATATTGTGCAGAAGTGGTACAAAGCTGTATCACTTTTCAACATAATCTCCCCAACGCTCAATGTAACTCCTCTAGCACTTAACAAAGTGCATAAATACCTTTAGAAAAAAATTCTTTTGGTAGTCCGCGCAACCACTCATGCACAAACACCAGAACGGAACTTCTTTCCTCCCGTTGCGTGTTTGAGTGGTCCAAACATATGCAAATCACTTGGGGCAAGGTCTGGTGAGTATGGTGGATGAGGAAGACACTCAAAGCGCAAGTCTGTGATCGTTGCAACTGTTGTACGGGCAGTGTGGGGCCTTGCATTGTCGTGTTGCGAAAGGACACCTGCTGACAGCAATCCACGTCGCTTAGATTTGATTGCAGGCCACAGAAGATTTTTTAGGAGATCAGTGTATGATGCACTAGTGACAGTGGTCCCTCTAGGCATGTTGTTGTTTGTTATTGTTGTTGTGGTCTTCAGTCCTGAGACTGGTTTGATGCAGCTCTCCATGCTACTCTATCCTGTGCAAGCTTCTTCATCTCCCAGTACCTACTGCAACCTACATCCTTCTGAATCTGTTTAGTGTATTCATCTCTTGGTCTCCCTCTACGATTTTTATCCTCCACACTGCCCTCCAATGCTAACTTTGTGATCCCTTGATGCCTCAGAACATGTCCTACCAACCGGTCTCTCCTTCTTGTCAAGTTGTGCCACAAACTCATCTTCTCCCCAATTCTGTTCAATACCTCCTCATTAGTTATGTGATCTACCCATCTAATGTTCAGCATTCTTCTGTAGCACCATATTTCGAAAGCTTCTATTCTCTTCTTGTCCAAACTGGTTATCGTCCATGTTTCACTTCCATACATGGCTACACTCCATACAAATACTTTCAGAAACGACTTCCTGACACTTAAATCTATACTCGATGTTAACAAATTTCTATTCTTCAGAAACGCTTTTCTTGCCATTGTCAGTCTACATTTTATATCCTCTCTACTCTGACCATCATCAGTTATTTTGCTCCCCAAATAACAAAACTCATTTACTACTTTGAGCGTCTCATTTCCTAATCTAATTCCCGCAGCATCACCCTATTTAATTTGACTACATTCCATTATCCTCGTTTTGCTTTTGTTGATGTTCATCTTATCTCCTTCTTTCAAGACACTGTCCACTCCGCTCAGCTGCTCTTCCAGGTCCTTCGCTGTCTCTGACAGAATTACAATGTCGTCGGCAAACCTCAAAGTTTTTATTTCTTCTCCATGGATTTTAATTCCTACTCTGAAATTCTCTTTTGTTTCCTATACTGCTTGCTCAATATACAGATTGAATAACATCGGAGATAGGCTACAACCCTGTCTCACTCCCTTCGCAACCACTGCTTCACGTTAATGTCCCTCGACTCTTACAACTGCCATCTGGTTTCTGTACACATTGTAAATAGCCTTTCGCTCTCTGTATTTTACCCCTGCAACCTTCAGAATTTGAAAGAGAGTATTCCAGTCAACACTGTCAAAAGCTTTCTCTAAGTCTACAAATGCTAGAAACGTAGGTTTGCCTTTCCTTAATCTTTCTTGTAAGATAAGTCGTAGGGTCAGTATTGCCTCACGTGTTCCAATATTTCTACGGAATCCAAACTGATCTTCCCCGAGGTCGGCTTCTACTAGCTTTTCCATTCGTCTGTAAAGAATTCGCGTTAGTATTTTGCAGCTGTGGCTTATTAAACTGATTGTTCGGTAATTTTCACATCTGTCAACACCTGCTTTCTTTGGGATTGGAATTATTATATTCTTCTTGAAGTCCGAGGGTATTTCGCCTGTCTCATACATCTTGCTCCCCAGATGGTAGAGTTTTGTCAGAACTGGCTCTCCCAAGGCCGTCAGTAGTTCTAATGGAAAGTTGTCTACTCCCAGGCCCTTGTTTCGAGTCAGGTCTTTCAGTGCTCTGTCAAACTCTTCACGTAGTATCATATCTCCCATTTCGTCTTCATCTACAATCTCTCCCATTTCCAGAATATTGTCCTCAAGTGCGTCGCCCTTGTATAGACCCTCTATATACTCCTTCCACCTTTCTGCCTTCCCTTCTTTGCTTAGAACTGGGTTTCCATCTGAGCTCTTGATATTCATACAAGTGGTTCTCTTTTCTCCAAAGGTCTCTTTAATTTTCCTGTAGGCATTATCTATCTTACCCCTAGTGTGATAAGCCTCTACATCCTTACATTTGTCCTCTAGCCATCCCTGCTTAGCCATTTTGCACTTCCTGTCGATCTCATTTTTGAGACGTTTGTATTCCTTTTTGCGTGCTTCATTTACTGCATTTTTATATTTTCTCCTTTCATCAGTTAAATTCAATATCTCTTCTGTTACCCAAGGATTTCCATTAGCCCTCGTCTTTTTATCAACTTGATCCTCTGCTACCTTTACTACTTCACCCCTCAGAGCTACCCATTCTTCTTCTACTGTACTTCTTTCCCCCATTTGTGACAATTGTTCCCTTATGCTCTCTCTGAAACTCTGTAAAACCTCTGGTTTAATCAGATTGTCCAGATCCCATCTCCTTAAATTTCCACCCCAATAGATTGTGGTCAGAGTCCACATCTGCCCCAGGAAATATCTTACAATTTAATACCTGGTTCCTAAATCTCTGTCTTACCATTATATAATCTATCTGATACCTTCTGGTATTTCCAGAAATCTTCCATGTGTACAACCTTCTTTTATGATTCTTGAACCAAGTGTTAGCTATGATTAAGTTATGCTCTGTGCAAAATTCTACCAGAAGGCTTCCTCTTTCATTTCTTTCCCCCAATCCATATTCACCTACTATGTTTCCTTCTCTCCCTTTTCCTACTCTCGAATTCCAGTCAGCCATGACTATTAAATTTTCGTCTCCCTTCACTACCTGGATAATTTCTTTTATCTCATCATACATTTCATCAATTTCTTCATCATCTGCAGTGCTAGTTGGCATATAAACTTGTACTATTGTAGTAGGTGTGGGCTTCGTGTCTATCTTGGCCACAATAATGCGTTCACTATGCTGTTTGTAGTAGCTTACCCGCACTCCTATTTTTTCATTCATTATTAAACCTACTCCTGCATTACCCCTATTTGATTTTGTATTCATAACCCTGTATTCACCTGACCAAAAGTCTTGTTCCTCCTGACGCCAAACTTCACTAATTCCCACTATATTAACTTTAACCTATCCGTTTCCCTTTTAAAGTTTTCTAACCTACCTGCCCAATTAAGGGATCTGACATTCCACGCTCCGATCCGCAGAACGCCAGTTTTCTTTCTCCTGTTAACGACGTCCTCTTGAGTAGTCCCTGCCCGGAGATCCGAATGAGGGATTATTTTACCTCCGGAATATTTTACCCAAGAGGACGCCATCATCATTTAACCATACAGTAAAGCTGCATGCCCTCGGGAAAAATTACGGCTGTAGTTTCCCCTTGCTTTCAGCCGTTCGCAGTACTAGCACGGCAAGGCCGTTTTGGTTAGGGTTACAAGGCCAGATCAGTCAATCATCCAGACTGTTGCCACTGCAACTACTGAAAAGGCTGCTGCCCCTCTTCAGGAACCACACGTTTGTCTGGCCTCTCAACAGATACCCCTCCATTGTGGTTGAACCTACGGTACGGCCATCTGTATCTTTGAAGCACGCAAGCCTCCCCACCATCGGCAAGGTCCATGGTTCATGGGGGGGGGCTCTAGGCATGTAATGTTCCAAAATTACGCCTTTTCGTCCCAAAAGAGTGTCACCATAACCTTCCCTACTGATGGTTCTGTTCGAAACTTCTTTGGTTTTGGTGATGAGGAATGGCACCATTCCTTGCTCGGTCTCTTCGTTTCCAGTTGGTGGAAGTGAACCCAGGTTTCGTCCCCAGTAACGATTCTTGCAAGGAAGCCACCACCTTCTCGTTCGAAACGCCGAAGAAGTTTTTCACAAGCATCAACACGTCGTTCTCTCATTTCAGGAGTCAGCTGCTGTGGCACCCATCTTGCAGACACTTTGTGAAACTGGAGCACATCATGCACAATGTGGTGTGCTGAACCATGTCTAATCTGCAAACATGCTGCAATGTCATTCAGTGTCACTCGGCTGTTTTCCTTCACTATGGCTTCAACTGCTACAATGTTCTGTGGAGTCACAACTCGTTGTGTCTAACCTGGAGGAGGAGCAGCTTCCACTGAAGTCACACCATTTGCGAACTTCCTACTCCATTCGTAGACACACTGCTGTGACAAACAGGCATCACCGTACTGAACCTTCATTCGTCGATGAATTTCAATAGGTTTCACACCTTCACTACGCAAAAACCGAATAACAGAACGCTGTTCTTCCTTGGCGCAAGTCGCAAGTGGGGTGGCCATCTTTATACTGATACTGTGACGGCATGTGTGCATCTGCACTATGTTGCCACCTACAGGCCATTCTGAACGCTGTTTGTATCACGCTTTCCAACTTACAGGATAACGGCGCGAAATTTCGATTTGTTATTACAAATTTAAGGTTTTCTTTTGACTCACCGTCGTAAGTTTGCACGCCTTAATGAGTAGATTATGTAGGCATTTTAAATTCTTAAATCTGTCAGCAATTACGCTGGGTATAGAAAATCAGATTTTTTGGCCCCTGACAGTCGTTAGCTTGTACCGGTTTCCGGGATAGTGATTCAGTAGTAGAGTTAACCCTATGCATCATGCTTCACCTCTTTTCCAACAACATGGTGGACGTATTATATTCGGCAGACTCTCGAACTGCCTCTTTCTCTAATTACATGCGCAGGGAACTCTTTGGTGGTATTTTGTTGGTCGCACTGTTACACTCCAAGAACGAATTATGAGCTAGCACGCAATTTGGACACTTCTGGCGAACGTGTGCTCTTGACAGTACAGACATAAAGCCTATTGTCGTCTTCTGCGATGAAGAACTTTTCTGGATTACTTGGCCTCTTATCCTTGAATGCATAGAAGAGAAGACTTTGGACCAGGTGTCTAACACCCAGCCACTCATTCGGAATGACGATGGTTCAAACCTGCGTCCAGTCATGCTGATTTAGGTTTTCCGTGATTTCCCTAAATCGCTTCAGGCAAATGCTGGGACAGTTCCTTTGAAAGGGCACGGCCGACTTTCTTCCTCATCCTTCCCTAATCTGATGGGGCCAATGACCTCGCTGTTTGGTCCCCACGCCCAAATCAGCCAACCAACCATGCGGCCACTGTCAATCTTACATTCAGTGATATTAATATTGTGTGTCGTATGTAGTTTCGTAGTAGCGATTACCTAGCGACTGTCGTGCTGCCTGTTTCTTTTGAAAAATGTGAAGCTGTTTCAGGGCCATCACAGGCACTACTTACCACTGGTCGGAGGAACGGCATATCACTTCTACTGCCATAGATGCTCGTTACAATCCCCGGAGCACATGTACGAGGTCTGTTCAAAAATTCAGAAACATTCGTAATTTCGAACCAACGGCCTGTTGGAGCGAAATGCGGTTGTCATCCCTGCACAAGCCTGTGTTTAATGTGTAACTCTCCGAAGTTTCATTGTTGTATGTCTATTAAGCCCAGTTTACACGACGACACCAGGTTGCAGGCAACTGCGCTACCAGCCACTGCGCATGCGCGCTGCGTGTTTGCGCAACTCGTTGGTGAAACTAAACACTTTCGGCGTGTTCTATCTTTGGCGACACTAGTTGCATGAGTTTTGAGGTTATGTGTGTTCGTAGAGTGTAGACAAACTGAAATATGAAGTGGGGAACGGAGAATGATGTTCGCTTTTTGGATATCTATGCTTTGCATAGGTGTTTGTGGGATTTCAGTGATGCTGATTACAAAAATAAGCAACATGTTGCTGCCGCTGAGACTGTCATGTGCAATCATAACATAGATGGTTTGACAATATCTGAGCTGCAGGGCAAAATTTATGGAGTTATGAGCACATATACAACTGAGTTAAGAAAAATACAAGCAAGTGTAATTCTAGCTGTGGAATGCTCTCGTCTACAAGACTTAAGTCCCATTGTTCGAGTTGGCCAACTCTTTGTTAAGGAATATTGTTAACAGGAGGGAAGACTATACAAATTCAAGAAGCTGCATTCTTTATTCAATATTCATCTATTTAAAATGGCGCTGCAGTGCTCCCCATTCACATATGTTAGGATTTTGAAATATTGTCACTGTCTAGTTTGCAAACCATTCTTAATGTGGCCTGCTCGACTAATTATTGTTGCTAATGTTAATAATTATTGCTGTTAATGTCAATAATTATTGGTGTTAATAAAATAGCGCCATCACCAACTAAAACCGTATCTTATAGCATGTCAAGTGTTCTCAATCGCAATCCACGCAATATATGTAATTTCAGTTCTGGCGACAGTGCTTCACGCATTACAGTACCTACCTTTACTCCTTAACGCATAACTAACTCTATTTAGAAGAAACGTGAACAGTTCTCGTCACCATCTAAGATAATTAAAAGAACTTCTTGGATCTTCCGTTATAAATTATTTCAGTAAGGATGCTGAGCAACCGAGTTGACGTCTTTTCTTCATCCAGTCGCGAATCGAAACACGTTTCTTATTTTTTTCCTAGGCAGCGATTCCACACAACAAGCTTTCACTACATCACAAACCGTGCGACGTGCAACTGCCAAAAGTTTCTTTTCAGGCACGACTCAGGGACCCACAAAACGACGAAACTAGAGTGTATACTGGTGTCGCCGTGTCTACAGTCATATATGAAACCACGTGCGTGCAACTCATTCCACGCAACGAGTGGCGCAACCCAATGTCGTCGTGTAAACTAGGCTTTAGTTATTCTTCAGTGCTGTTTTAAGTTGAATGTTGTGTCGCACAGTTTGCCAATTTTGAGATGGAAGAGTTAGAGGAGCAACGCGTTTGAATTAAATTTTGGGTGAAACCCAAGGAAAACTTTACAGAGACACACCAAATAATGTACGAAGTCTATGATGACGAGTGGTTAAGCCGTACTCGATGTTACGAATGGTTCACACGGTTTAAAAATCGCCGGACGTAAGTTAAAGATTAAGCCTTTCGTCTACCGACACCGCTCGTGTCAGGACTGTCAACGAAATTGCGTGCGCTAATCGAGGGCTGTCTGTCCGAGAAATTGCAGAAGAATGTAACATTTCAGTTGGATCACGTCATGAAATCCTGACAAAGAATCTTGGAATGCGTCGTGTTGCCACCAAGTTCGTCCCACGGCTCATGAGTAAGACCATATAGACATTCGCCTCGTAATCTGTGAAGAGCTTTTGGATGACGCGAATGAGAACGAGAGGTTCCTTAAGACAATCATAACTGATATAGTGAAGGAGGAGACCGGTAGAACCAGACATGAAGAGGAACAAATAGCATTAAGAGTAAATGATGCATTGGTGACAGATGTGTATAGTGTTGCAGAACTTTTTAACAAACATTTTATAACTGTTACTGAAAAGATGGGGTTGTCAGGTTCGGTAGATGCTGCTATGGATTACCTTAGACCAGACATTTCAAGTAACTTCCATAATATGAATTTGACCCTCACTACCCCAACAGAAATAATGTCCATCATAAAATCTTTAAAATCAAAAACATCTAGTGGGTATGATGAAATATCAACAAAGTTAATTAAAGAATGTGATTCTGAGCTAAGTAACATATTAAGCTATCTGTGTAACCAGTCGTTTATCAGTGGAATATTTCCCGAATGGCTGAAATATGCTGAACTTAAGCCACTGTTTAAGAAGGGAGATAAAGAAATAGCATCAAATTTCCGTCCAATTTCACTGTTGCCAGCATTCTCAAAAATTTTCGAAAAAGTAATGTACAGTCGTCTTTATAACCATCTTATCTCAAATAACATACTGTCAAAGTCACAGTTTGGATTTCTAAAAGGTTCTGATATTGAGAAGGCTATCTACACTTACAGTGAAAATGTACTTAATTCATTAGACAAAAAATTGCAGGCAACTGGTATATTTTGTGATCTGTCAAAGGCATTTGACTGTGTAAATCACAATATCCTTTTAAGTAAACTAGAATATTATAGTGTAACAGGAAATGCTGCAAAATGGTTCAAATCTTATATCTCTGGCAGGAAACAAAGGGTGTTATTAGGAAAGAGACATGTATCAAGCTATCAGGCATCATCCAACTGGGAACTAATTACATGTGGGGTCCCACAAGGTTCCATTTTGGGGCCCTTACTTTTTCTTGTGTATATCAATGACCTTTCATCAGTAACATTACCAGATGCCAAGTTTGTTTTGTTTGCTGATGATACAAACATTGCAATAAATAGCAAATCAAGTGTAGTCTTAGAAAGATCAGCCAATAAAATATTTGTAGACATTAATCACTGGTTCCTAGCCAATTCTTTGTCACTAAACTTTGAAAAAACACACTACATGCAGTTCAGAACTTGTAAGGGGTGTCCCAAGAGTATATGTCTAACATATGATGACAAGAAGATAGAAGAAGTGGACGGTGTTAAATTCTTGGGATTACAGCTTGATAATAAATTCAACTGGGAGGAGCACACCACAGAACTGCTGAAGCGTCTTAACAAATCTCTATTTGCAATGCGAATTTTGTCAGACATAGGGGATATAAAAATGAAAAAGCTGGCATACTATGCTTACTTTCATTCCATAATGTCATATGGGATTATTTTCTGGGGTAATTCATCAAGCCAAGCTAAAGTTTTCCGGGCACAAAAACGTGCAGTAAGAATTATATGTGGTGTGAACTCAAGAACATCCTGCAGAAGCCTGTTTAGGGAACTAGGGATACTAACTACAGCTTCCCAATATATTTATTCCTTAATGAAATTTGTCATTAAAAATATATCACTTTTTCAAACCAATAGCTCAATTCATGGAATCAATACTAGAAATAAGAATAATCTTCACAAGGATTTAAAGTCACTTAGTCTTGTACAAAAAGGTGTGCATTATTCAGGAACACACATTTTCAATAACTTGCCAGCAGCCATAAAAAGCTTAACAACCAATGAAATTCAGTTTAAGAGAAGCCTAAAGGATTTATTGGTGGCCAACTCCTTCTACTCCATTGATGAATTTCTGAGGAAAACCAACTGATTTGTATATAAGTACAACATATCTTCTGCACAATTTCAGTGCAGTAATGTGTTCACTGAAAATTTGTGTGTGTGTGTGTGTGTGTGTGTGTGTGTGTGTGTGTGTGTGTGTGTGTGTGTAAGTATAATCTAACTTCTGCACCATTTCAGTGCAGTAATGTGTTCATTGTAAATAAGTATTACAGTAGTTGTATTACATGTTTCTTACCTTATAAATAAATAAAAAACTTTTTTATTTTAAATTCAGTGCAATAGTATTTGTAAAATGACTCTTAGTGTTCATTAAAAAATGACGATCATTCCACTTGGGACCTGTGGAATGGTACATTAGCTTATTTGTTTTAGTTTAAATATTTGTCATGTATTGTTGTTTTTCTGACATGTTCCACATCCTGGAGGACCTCCTCACTATGGATCAATTGGAATGAAAGTAAATCTAATCTAATCTAATCTAAGATAATGAGACGTGGACCTACGGTTATGATGTTGAGCCCAAGATTCAATCTTCACATGGGTCGGAGAAAGGTTCCTCAAGACCAAAAAAAAGCTCGTCAGGTCAGGTCAAATGTCAAAGCTCTGCTAATACTTTTCTTTGACTTTGAAGGATTAGTTCATCATGAATTCGTGCCATAGGGAAAAATTCTTAATCGATAGTACTGTCGGGATGTGTTGCGACACCCGCGAGAAAGTGTAAGAAGGAAACGGCTGAAACGTGGCGAGACAATTCATAGCTCTTCCATCACGATAACGCACCCGCACATTCATCCCTGTTGGTGCGTGACTGTTGCACAAAAAAGAAATAACTGTGCTGCCTCATCCTCTGTACCCTCCAGACCTGACCCCTGTGGACTTCTCTCCACTTCCAAAGGTGAAAACCCTGTTGAAAAGACAAACATTTGTAACGATAAACGAGTTATAAAGGAAATTCGCAGACAGCGCGTCGCGCGATCCAGCATGAGTCCTACCAAGACTGCTTCCGGAAGTGGAAACGGCGATGGTAGGAGTACATCAATTGTGGAGGAGAGTATTTCGAAAGAAATCGTGCATAATAAGTAAAAGGTATACGTAGAAAAAATTGTGGACGACGTTCTCAAATTTTTTGAACTGATCTCGTATTGAGTATGGCGGAGATGTACTCATCACACCAATCCTCATCCCATGCCATTTCAGCTATTTGCTTTCTCTGCTCCACGGATCATCATCTTCCAACGATCTAAAACGTTCGACAAATAGAACCTCTGGTTACGCATGATGAGATGGTGTATCACCTTTCCAGGAAAATGAATTGGGCACTGACGGTCAACTGACCAGTTTTTTAAGCAAAGAAAGCGGTATAGCTTGCTATTCCATTATTACTGGCAGACGTTTAGTCTTCCAATGCGGCAGGCTACTAAATGGTCGAGCGCCATATTATTAATAAATATACATAACTCACTATTCAAAGCAACGGCATAATACCAATTTATCAGTGCGAGTATCATCTGCTACAGCGACAAAGTACATAAAAGAATTTTTATGATTCTCTTTTACCTGGGACCAGCGGATGGAATGGTCCGCAGTCATGTGCTTAATAAGCTGAATATTGTTGTACATCACGAAAGGCAGTAAAATGCTTTCGAGTCCTCCCTTGGGCATAGGTGTGCGTGTGTTGTCCTTAGCGTAAGTTAGTTTAAGTTGCATTAAGTAGTGTGTAAGCCTAGGGACCGATGACCTCAGCAGTTTGGTCCCTTAGAAGTTACCACAAATTTCCAAAAATCCTTTCGATTTGCTAGTAGCTATAGCAAACGTCGAAGGCAAGACCACTTTACATTTTATCTGATAATCAATTACTATAATTAATGAACATCTTCAGATCAGTCTGTGTTAATATTAGTATAAAAAACTTATAAAATTTCTGAAGGGATTTTTGTAGCATTCTGTTAACACAGACTGAAATCAATGTGTTTATTACTACTTAAAACTGGTTTCAAATAAGATATTCAAACTGGTTCAAATGGTTCTGAGCACTATGGGACTTAACGTCTGAGGTCATCAGTCCCCTAGAACTTAGAACTACTTAAACCTAACTAACCTAAGGACATCACACACATCCATGCCCGAGGCAGGATTCGAACCTGCGACCGTAGCGGCCGAGCGGTTCCAGACTAAAGCGCCTAGAACCGCTCGGCCACTCCGGCTGGCTAATAAGATATTTAAAAAATTTACGATCAGAAACTGGCAGATTAATACCCACTGACAAGCATTTGGGTTGCTCTACTTTCATCGTAACGATGTCATATTTCAACGAAGTTCTTTGTCAAGACACGAGTTAGATTAATAAAAATGAATAAGTTGATTTATGAAAATCTGGGGAAGAATACGATATTGCAGTGCCTGTGTTGTTAAGAAGAATGATGCAATGGACCTTCGGACTTGCATGCATGTACATCGTACATCTTAACAACACAGGGATTGCAATATCGTATTTATCAGCCGATACCAGGTAGCGACTTTCAATTAAATTGTCCTCCCCTACACGGGGATTACATAATTGAGTGCGAGCAGGGACTGTGACGCAGGGACGATGACATATGGATATTTGGGTGTAGCTGTGAGTCGTGCACGGATAGCCAAAGGGATTAAGGCGACCATTGGCATAAAGCAGGAATTCCAGGTTCGAGTCCTGATCCGGCATTAATTTTCATTGTCATCATTCCCTTATACAGCTGTGGTTGTTCGTATTCGCAGCTACTAATACATTTCATGTAGAAGGGGAAGAATAAACAGGCGGAGTAACTCATGTGAAGAAACACACAATGAATGATTATACAGGGTGCTCCATTGATCGTGACCGGGCCAAATATCTCACGAAATAAGCGTCAAACGAAAAATCTACAAAGAACGAAACTTGTTTAACTTGAAGGGGGAAACCAGATGGCGCTCTGGTTAGCCCGCTAGATGGCGCTGCCATAGGTCAAACAGACATCAACTGCGTTTTTCAAAATAGGAACCCCATTTTTAATACATATTCGAGTAGTACGTAAAGAAATATGAATGTTTTAGTTGGACCACTTTTTTCGCTTTGTGATAGATGGCGCTGTAATAGTCACAAACATACGGCTCACAATTTTAGACGAACACTTGGTAACAGGTAGACTTTTTAAATTAAAATACAGCACGTAGGTACGTTTGAACATTTTATTTTGGTTGTTCCAATGTGATACATGTACCTTTGTGAACTTATCATTTCTGAGAACGCATGCTGTTACAGCGTGATTACCTGTAAATACCACATTAATGCAATAAATACTCAAAATGATGTCCGTCAACCTCAATGCATTTGGCAATACGTGTAATGACATTCCACTCAACAACGAGTAGTCCGCCTTCCGTAATGTTCGCACATGCATTGACAATGCGCTGACGCATGTTGTCAGGCGTTGTCGGTGGATCACGATAGCAAATATCCTTCAACTTTCCCCACATAAAGAAATCCGGGAACGTCAGATACGGTGAACGTGCGGGCCATGGTATGGTGCTTCGACGACCAATCCACCTGTCATGAAATATACTATTCAATACCGCTTCAACCGCACGCGAGCTGTGTGCCGGGCATCCGTCGCCATTCTGTCATGCAGTGAAACATCTTGTAGTAACATCGGTAGAACATCACGTAGGAAATCAGCATACATTGCACCATTTAGATTGTCATCGATAAAATGGGGGCCAATTATCCTTCCTCCCATAATACCGCACCATACATTAACCCGCCAAGGTCGCTCATGTTCCACTTGTCGCAGCCATCGTGGATTTCCATTGCGCAATAGTGCATATTATCCACGACGCTTCGTCGCTAAATAGAACATGTGCAAAAAAATCTGTCATCGTCTCGTAATTTCTCTTGTGCCCAGTGGCAGAACTGTACACGACGTTCAAAGTCGTCGCCATGCAATTCCTGGTGCATAGAAATATGGTACTGGTGCAATCGATGTTGATGTAGCATTCTCAACATCGACGTTTTTGAGATTCCCTATTCTCGCGCAATTTGTCTGCTACTGATGTGCGGATTAGCCGCGACAGCAGCTAAAACACCTACTTGGGCATCATCATTTGTTGCAGGAAGTCGTTGACGTTTCACATGTGGCTGAACACTTCCTGTTTCCTAATATAATGTAACTATGCAGCGAACAGTCCGGACACTTGGATGATGTCGTCGTCCAGGATACCGAGCAGCATACATAGCACACGGCCGTTGGGCATTTTGATCACACTAGCCACACATCAACACGATATCGACCTTTTCCGCAATTGGTAAACGGTCCATTTTAACACTGGTAATGTATCACGAAGCAAATAGCGTCCGCACTGGCGGAATGTTACGTGATACCACGTACATGTACGTTTGTGACTATTACAGCGCCATCTATCACAAAGCGAAAAAAGTGGTCCAACTAAAACATTCATATTTCTTTACGTAGTACACGAATATGTAATAAAAAATGGGGGTTCCTATTTTAAAAAAACGCAGTTGATATCCGTTTGACCTATGGCAGTGCCATCTAGCGGGCCAACCGTAGCGCCATCTGGTTTCCTCCTTCAAGCTAGACGAGTTTCGTACTTCGTAGTTTTTTCGTTTGATGCTTATTTCGGGAGATATTTGGCCCGGTCACTATCAGTGGACCACCCTGTACATAAACAGTCGCAGTATTGTAGAACGCGACACAGTTCCTGCCATACCGTTTGGCGTCATTTGTTGGTCATCAATAAGCCTAAAATTTTTTACTCAACATTCACGCAAGAGTCAAGGCAGCGAGTCTGCGTAGCGTACAATACATAACAACATGAAAGACGTGTAAAATTGCGGAACTTACGGAGAAAGAAAGCACCAGCACCAGGGAAGACGTCCGAAGCACTGACTGTCCCGATAGATGGTCGGCGAATGCAGGGTGAGGCGCGTTACTTGTCAATCTGACGTGATAACTGTGATAACGCCGGTATCTGACAACTGCTGACGTCCAAACAACTTATCAACGATGGAACGCAATCACGCCGCAACATGACTGCACAGGTGGTCCAGCGTCTAATATCGTAGTTTCTGATGTCAGGGAATTTTAAATGCCCGTCGACGATGCGATCATTAAAGACGGGGCACAAACTCGGATTGAGGAAAGACTGGGAAGAAAATATACCGCGCAGTTTCACTTCCATCCTGGAACTCGGCTCAAGTGATGTAGGGAGAGCACGGCAAACTAAAATTTGGTCTGCTGGAAGGGGATTTCAGCCGACATATTAGCGAATTGGTGTCCAGTGTTTACCGTTGCCTCCGGCGGTTCGTTACAAAATAATTATGTAAATTTGATCAATTCGGTTTATTGCCCTAATTCACGTCTAACTTCTTTATCTACGTGACTACTAAGCAATTCACACTTAAGTGCCTGGCAGAGGATTCATCGAACCACCTAAAGGGTAAAAAATAAAATAATGTGACGTTTTTTGTTTCTCAACACTATCATAATAAAATGAATCCATCTAAACGTAAGATAAAAGTGAAACTAGACGCTTCAATAAGAGTACTATATTTATGTACGTGAATAAATTCTGATGATTGTACCGATATGTAAAAAACTGTCTGTCAGTTGTTAAAAAGGCATAAGTTTCCAGAATGAGTTTTTCACTCTGCAGCGGAGTGTGCGTTGATATGAAACTTCCTGGCAGATTAAAACTGTGTGCCCGACCGAGACTCGAACTCGGGACCTTTGCCTTTCGCGGGCAAGTGCTCTACCAACTGAGCTACCGAAGCACGACTCACGGCCGGTACTCACAGCTTTACTTCTGCCAGTACCTCGTCTCCTACCTTCCAAACTTTACAGAAGCTCTCCTGCGAACCTTATCTCTAGGTCATACCAATGTTTCTGGGGTAATTATGTGTTGTACATTCAAGATCAGGATGTACCCCCATAACAGTTGCGTGTCTTTTGTAATGTGCAATAAGTCGTTTGGACCATATATATTCTCAAATTTACAATCTTATCCTTTTCTCGTTCTTATTTGAAATGTTTTAAACTCCTGCGCAGGAGAGCTTCTGTAAAGTTTGGAAGGTAGGAGACGAGGTACTGGCAGAAGTAAAGCTGTGAGTAGATGGCGTGAGTCGTGCTTCGGTAGCTCAGTTGGTAGAGCACTTGCCCACGAAAGGCAAAGGTCCCGAGTTCGAGTCTCGGTCGGGCACACAGTTTTAATCTGCCAGGAAGTTTCAGGCATAAGTTTATTGAGGGAAGGAGCTCTCCCCGACAACACTCTCATTTGTTCTGCATAGCAATATAGACGTAGGTGTGTGTAACTGGTAAATTTTGTACTTTATAATGTTCTGAACAATAATAGGGCATAGTTATCAAAAATGTGTACTATTAGTGTAGTCACCTAAAGATTCCTCACATTCCGTTTTTCTGCTGTGTATTTTCTGTTTTATAATCGGTGTGTCAGGACGGGTGACGAACATCGTTCGAAAACGGTTAGACCGATCGCGGATCGCGTCTTGCTGTTTTAGCATTGTAGCACAAATATAATCTGCATCTTATAATATAAAGTCCGTTTCAATTCACCTACCACTATTTAAGGTGGAGACGAAAGTAATACGCTCCACAGTCAATCTGCTAATCGAACAATGGCATATTCATCAGCTCCAACGGCTTGATACACTCATCGATCAGTAAGCTATAGACATTTCTTTTTTTTTTAGAGGAAGTCAAAGTAGTACTCAACGAAATAAACAATATCTTCAGACGATTGGATGTAAATCCATTACGTCATGCTATCACTTCTGTGATGTGTCCTTCCGGCAGCAAACCCGTAATTTATGCACTACATACTATTTAGCAGGTTTAGTCGACTTTACCACTTTTTACATTTGCTCATTACTGCCGGACGGAGGACATGTTACACACCCTCAAGCTGCTTCTCTATCGTTCCACTCTCGAGCAGCGCGCTGGTAAAACGAAAACTTAAATCATGCCCTACGATCACTGATTTCTCGTCTTTTATTATGGTAATCGTTTGCCCCTGTATAGATGGGCGCCAACAAAATATTTTCGCATTCAGAGGAAAAAGTTTGTGACTAAAATATCGTGAAAAGATTTGCACTTGCAGCGACCTGATTGGCTAACGTCAATGCTAAATAACTCGCAAACGGTGCAACCTATCGATTTTTTTTTTTTCTTATTAATTATTCCTCGGCACAACCTTCCCTGCAACACCCTTACAAGCGTTTCAGATTTTTTCTGATCATCCACGTGATTACTCTGCAACTCACACTTAAGTTTCTTGCTAAGGCTTTATTGAATCATTTTCAGACTACTTCTTGACCTAATTCTTTTCGTGCGAGTTGTAATTTCTCTTATTCTATTATAACGATCATTAACAGTTCTGCCAATAAAACTAAGTTTCTGCTTAGCCTTCCGCATGTTTTCTACATTGTTCCTAATTGTAATCTCTAGACGCTTAGTTGACAACCTTTAAATGACTGCAATTCATCGTAAACGAAATTTAACGGAATTTATTTTAGTATCCATGTGGAGTGCCTCACACTTTTTATTTTTTAGGGTCACAATTACTTTTGTTTCTGTGAAAATACCTTCACAACGGTAAAAAGCCTGTAATATAGAATCACCGAGAGACACAAAAGAAAACACAGAGTAATGCAACAACCCTCAGATGAAGCACAGACACCTTTTCTATCAGAATGTCAGCTAACTCTAAATATAGATAAATGCAGATGAATAGGAAAAAGAATCCTGTAATGTTTGAATACTCCATTAGTAGTGTAGCGCTTGACACAGTCATGTCAGTTAAATATTTGGGCGTAACATTGCAGAGCAATATGAAGTGGGACAAGCATGTAAAGGCAGTTGTGGAGAAGGCGGATAGTCATCTTCGGTTCATTGGTGGAATTTTGGGAAGATGTGGTTCATCTGTAAAGGAGAACGCTTATAAAACACTAATACGACCTATTCTTGAGTACTGCTCGAGCGTTTGGGATCCCTATCAGGTCAGATTGAGGGAGGACATAGAAGCAATTCAGAGGCGGGGTGCTAGATTTGTTACTGGTAGGTTTGATCATCATGCGAGTGTTACGGAAATGCTTCAGGAACTCGGGTGGGAGTCTCTAGAGGAAAGGAGGCGTTCTTTTCGTGAATCGCTACTGAGGAAATTTAGACAACCAGCATTTGCGGCTGACTGCAGTACAATTTTACTGCCGCCAACTTACATTTCGCGGAAAGACCACAAAGATAAGGTAAGAGAGATTAGGGCTCGTACAGAGGCATATACGCAGTCATTTTTCCCTCGTTCTGTTTGGGAGTGGAACAGGGAGAGAAGATGCTAATTGTGGTACGAGGTACCCTCCGCCACGCACCGTATGGTGGATTTCGGAGTATGTATGTAGATGTAGATGTAGTGTACAGTACAGTAAGTAATAAATGCAGAACTTATTTGTGGTTTTTACGTGGCATTGAACCGTAATGACACACTTTTAGGATCGAAACGACATTTATTTAGTCACTTAATAAAGCGAATACAGAAAGAGGGCTGTCGAACTTAGTGGTAGAACACAAAGACAAGAAGACAAAACCAAAGATCATAATCAAAGAAGTGTAGCTTCGCGTCAGAGACGCCACAGAGCCTCCTCCTCCTCCCCCCCCGCCCCCCCCCCCCCTCCCAGCGCGGGTGGGCGGAGGCAGCGTCCGGCGCGCAAAGTGAGCGGCTCGGGCGTCAGGGTCCCGCACGTCAGACAGCTGCGCAGGCGGTGGCATGTCGAAGGGGACCGCGGCGGAATGCGCAGTGCGGGCCCGAGTATGGAGGGTACAGAGCGCACGAACAGAGTCATCTCGTAACATGAAGAAATCACATGATTTCAAATCCTTACTAACAAACATCTGTGGTGTGGTGTGGGCGCGAGGTAGAGACGGGCAAAGGTGGGCCACGTGAGCACGCACTCATTCGGTGAGGGCTGGAAGGTTGGTAGCATCTGTCGGAGAAGTGTTCTCGATCAATTCGGCAGGCAGGACGAGCGGTTCACCGTACAGGACCACCGCCAACGAAGCATTGAGGTCCTCCATGTGCGGATTCCGAGCAATACCCACAGCAGAGCCTCAGATCGAAGCCCGCCGTGGCACATGAGTGCAGCTTTTAGCGTTCTGTGCCATCGCTCCACTAGTCCATTGGCCTGCGGGTGATATGCAGTCACGTGAAATTTCGCCACCCTGCACAACTCACACAGGCAAGTGAAAAGCGACAACTCGAATTGGCAGCCCTGGTCTGTGGTAAGTGACAGGGGGCAACCAAATCTAGCCACCCATGCCTAAATGAGGCGCGAGCGATTGTCTCAGCTGTAATGTCCACCAGGGATACAGTCCCAACCCAACGGGTGACACAGTCGATCATGGAAAGGACGTACACTACTGGCCATTAAAATTGCTACACCAAGAAGAAATGCAGATAATAAACAAGTATTCATTGGACAAATGTGTTATACTAGAACTGACATGTGATTACATTTTCACTAATTTGGGTGCATAGAGCCTGTGAAATCAGTACCCAGAACAATCACCTCTGGCCGTAATAACGGCCTTGATACGCCTGGGGATTGAGTCAAACAGAGCTTGGATGGCGTGTACAGGTACAGCTGCCCATGCAACTTCAACACGATGCCACAGTTCATCAAGAGTAGTGACTGGCGTATTGTGACGAGCTAGTTGGTAGGTCACCATTGACCAGACGTTTTTAGTTGGTGAGAGATCTGGAGAATGTGCTGGCCAGGGCAGCAGTTGAACATTTTCTGTATCCAGAAAGGCCCGTACAAGATCTGCAACATGCTGTTGTGCATTATCCTGCTGAAATGTAGGGCTTCGCAGGGATCGAATGAAGGGTAGAGCCACGCATCGTAACACATCTGAAATGTAACATCCACTGTTCAAAGTGCCGTCAATGCGAACAAGAGATGACCGAGGCGTGTAACCAATGGCACCCCATGCCATCACGCCGGGTCATACGTCAGTATGGCGATGACGAATACATGCTTCCAATGTGCATTCACGGCGATGTCACCAAACACGGATGCGACCATCATGATGCTGTAAACAGAACCTGGATTCATCGGAAAAAATGACGTTTTGCCATTCGTGCACCCAGGTTCCTCATTGAGTACACCATTGCAGGCGCTCCTGTCTGTGATGCAGCGTCAAGTGTAATCGCAGTCATGGTCTCCGAGCTGATAGTCCATGCTGCTGCAAACGTCATCGAACCGTTGGTGCAGATAGTTGTTGTCTTGCAAACGTCCCCACCTGTTGACTCAGGGATCGAGACGCGCCTGCACGATCCGTTACAGCCATGCGGATAAGATGCCTGTCATCTAGACTGCTAGGGATACCAGGCCGTTGGTATCCAGCACGGCATTCCGTGTTGCCCTCTTCAACCCACCGATTCCATATTCTGCTAACAGTCATCGGATCTCGACCAACGCAAGCAGCATTTTTTTCGGTACGATAAACCGCAATCGCGATAGGCTACAATCCGACCTTTATCAAAGTCGGAAACGTGATGGTACGCATTTCTCCTCCTTACATGAGGCATCACAACCTTGTGTGAAAGCTGTGAAAAGCTAATCATTTGCATATCACAGCATCTTCTTCCTGTCGGTTAAATTTCGCGTCTGTAGCACGTCATCGTCGTGGTGTAGCAATTTTAATGGCCAGTAGTGTATTTGTATCCCTTGGACAGGGGAGGAGGACCAACCATGTCAATGTGCACATGGTGCAGGACGCCCCTGGGAACGTCGAGCTGTCCTAAAGGCAGTTGTGCATCTCTACTCACCTTGCTCCATTGACAAGGAATGCACGTGCGTGACCTCAAGTGGCAGTTGTGTCACACGCCCGGCCAGATGAAACATTGAGTTATGAGTCGTGTCAGTGCCCGTATCCGGTGTGGGTAAGGCACCGAGGGGCGGGGCAAACCAGTAGAAACGTCACAGATGATAGGAGTTGACGACCTGTGCAGGGCAATAGGTTTGATGACAAGTGAAGATCTGTCATCTGAGTGCAGACATTGTGTGCCCGCACCTTTAGCCTGAAGCTGCGCCAGTTCCTCTAAGTTCAACAGGGCAGAGACCATCAAAATGTGGGAGAGGTAGTCAGCAACTACGTTTTCTGCACCACGGATGTAACAGGCGTCCAGAGAATGTTAGCAAATGAAGTCCATGTGCCGTAAGCGGCGCGGTGGGAGATCTTTTGCTAGGTTGCGGATCGTGTCAACAAGAGGTTTATGGTCCAAATAGATGGTTCTTCAATATCGCTCCTGTAATGTTTGACTGCCTCATAAACCGCAAAGAGCTCACGGTCGAAGGCCGACCATTTACACTGACTCCTTGTTAGCTTTTTTGAGGAGAAACAGAGCGGCTGTGTTGAGTCTGCAGTGTGCTGTTGGAGGACGGCACCTACCGGCAACTCGCTAGCATCGGTAGTGATAGAAATCCGCGCCTTGGGGTCGGGGCGTGCAAGAGTGATAGCCTGAGTGATGGCCAATTTCAAATTGTCGAAAGTGTCCAGCATTGTCCTAGTCCAGTCCAGTTTACGCTTTCGCGTTGTATTTTTACTGGAGAGGGCGTCAGTTAGAGCTGAGTGTCCAGAGGCAGCCCGAGGTATACGTCGCCAGTTAAAGTTCACCATTCCTAGGAAACAGCGCAGTTGTGCATAATCCTTGGGGAGAGGCAGAGAGAGAATGTTTGCGATTTGTGAATCAGTAGGGCAGAGGCCACTGGCCGAGACCGTATGGCCAAGAGAAGTAACAGATGTGGAACAGAGCTGAGATTTGTTGTGGTTGATAATCACGCCGCTGGCCACAAAAGCCACATGAACTGAGTCAAGGTGAAACTGGTGTTCCTCTGCAGATGAGGAAAAGATAAGTATGTCATCCAAACAGGCAAAAGCGAAAGGAAGTGGTAGCAAAATCGAATCTATGAAATGTTGCCACGTCTGCGTAGCATTTTTTAAACCATATGGCGTGAAGCAGTATCGAAAAGGGCGAAAGGCGTAATGATCATCGTTTTCGGAATGTCTGGCAGGTGCACTGGAATTTGGTGATATACCTTCTAACAGCCTAAAAGAACTACGAACCATGCAGTAACTGTGTGAAATCCTGGACATGAGGAATCAGATAGTTGTCTATAATAGTCCTAGCATTGCGGCACCTGTAGTCGCCGCACATGCAGAGTGAACCGTGATAGGCACCAGGTGGATGTGAGAGGACCAGTTGCTGTCCGATGGTCAGAGTACACCCAAAGCCAGTAAATCCTGAACTATCTCTTTCGCTCGCAACAATTTCGAAGCGTTAACACGATGAGCTTTGTGATGTATGGGACGGCTGTTCATGGTGAGAATTCGGTGGCAGGTGCCATTGCTGATTGCCGAGACCCACGAAGGGAGGCACACGCGGTGGGGCGAGAGGGGGGGCACGAGTAGCGAAGTTTGACTGACCTCGGTGTGCCGGGATGGCGTGTACAAAGCGTCAGCAGCAGGCGATGGCTGAGCATCTGGTGCAGTAGCCACGGAAAGCGAGGGATCCTGCGAAGCAGGAACATGAGCTTCTGAGAAAGGCTGGAATGATGTGGGTGAGGCCTCGGCAGGGGACAGTGATGGTGGGCTGGGCGCGATGGCAACGCGATGTGAAGGATCCCACAAAATGGGGTCAGGAGTGTCCTGCAGGCCCAACTGCGTCCATGCGGAACTGGCAGCAGGAAAGATGCAGCTCGACACAGGAGCGAAGCACAGTGAAGACACAATAGGAGAGGGAGGCTGCATTGACAGGAGCGGCTCTGCAAAGAGGCAGCGAAAGGTAATCTGTGCATGAGCCAATTCAGCGGAGGCAATAGCAATGCGGTAGTGTAACTGTGCATTATGAGAGTGCGTAGTCCGTCGATCTGCTTGCAAACGTCCGATAAATCAGAGACACCGAGCCGTAATATATTCGAGCAGAGAAGCACATGTGGAAAGCATGGCCAAGGATGCGGAGAACAGAGACATGCTGCACTTGTTCAAGCACAGAATGGTAGAACCAGATGAATGGCAGAGCGTAGCAGCCTGTAAGTCCAGTGAAAGCTCATAATGGTGTAGAAAGTCCAACCCAATCACAGGATCGTCCACGTCAGTGACGTGGGAGGTCCAAGGAAATGTCACGTCCAGGGACAGATGAAGTGACATCTTGATGGAGCCGAGGAATGCCAGATGAGAGTGATTCACTGTGAGCATTTCAAGGGTAGCAGGGGTAAGCATGTTCACCCACATGCTTGGCCGGGATAACGCTGACATCAAAGCCAGTGTCGACAAGAAAGTGTGTGCTGATGACAAGTCCGTGACATAGAGGCGTCATGCCATTGGTGCAAGCGGTGCGGCGTCAGAAGGTAGACACCGTTGATAATCATGGCGGGAAGTGGTGCCTAAATGCGCCCGCCGAAGTCGTTTGGGTACACACAAGCCTTGTGACAGTTGAATGTGGCGTCTCCGTAGGTTGGATGGTACCTGCAAAGCAAGTAAGCTTGTAGGCGAGGCATTGGGCTGCTGCTCGGGCAAGGTTGACTGCTCTTTGGAGGGCACAGGTAGTACCTCATGTTGGCCGCTAGGAGGCAGCTCCTGGCAGGTCGCTGACCTGATGAGGTACGCATGCTGGCCTCTACCAGCAGTGCATGGAACCTGTGAAGCAGGGTTGCTAACTGAAGGCGAAGGTGATGTCATGTGTGACAGGCAGTGTCAGTGATGAATTATTGCAAAGGCTTGATCGGCCATGCATAGGTGGACTTCGAGAGGGTCAGTGATGTGTGATTGCAGGTGAAGCTGTAGGTCTGACGAAAGTTTGACCATCCACAGAGTCCACAGTGCAGCATCAGGTAGTGCTTGGTCATCAGTGGCACCGCCAGAGGTGCGGAGGTGTGCAGTCATTGAGGTACTCATCATGGATGATGTAGTGCGTGGACTCAGCCGGAGGGTGAGAAAGGCATTCGATAAGCAAAGTTTTCACCATCACATACTTGGGCGTAGCGGGCGATGAGAGTAGCAGATCACTGATTAGGTCAGGATGGTCATGGAGGTGGCTCACCAGAAAGACGAAACGTACGTCACCGTCCGAGATCTCGTGGATATCCAGGTGATGGTCCACTAGGGTGAACCGTCTTAGAGTTGTCCTTTTGCAATGCAGGCAGCTTAGTAAATCTGCCGGATAACATATGCTGATGTAGCACAAGCAGGTGTAGGCAGTTGAGGGAGCCCCCGACGCCAGGAGTGCAGTAGCGGTGAGCAATGTGTCGCATGAGGTCTGCATGGGGGCGGCGACAAGCAATACACAAAGAAGAATCGGCTGGTGCAAGTGACAGCACGATCTGTCCCAACTGCAGGCCCAGAGGCAGGTACGTTGCGGGTGTGACGACCAGTGCTATTGCAACAGTGGGTGGAAGGTGGTCACGATACAGCCAAGGGGGGGGCTGATCCCAAAACCAGCATGGAAGAAATGGCTGGTGCCATTACAAGAGTGGGTGGAAAGCAATCTTGATGGTCACAGCAACTGGTGCGGCTGAGGCAACCGGTGTCACCGAGATGGCGTGTGGTAGGGTGCAACGACGTGAGGCAAGTAAGAATGTGTGACCTCATGCATATGAGCATTCACAATACAGTTCTCAAACTGTGTCTGCACATCGAACCAACCGGAAGGCGACTGCTTAACAAGAGGGCGAAACACAAAGTCCTTCACACGATTATCGTTCACAATGTCAGTGAGTGGCGGGCACTGTCCGGGCAGCAGGCCCTGTTGCCTAGTAGCATTTGACAGTAGCCTTGTTGGGCCGGCAACGGTTAAGTGGCTGCTGGCATAGCAAGCACTCTGTCTTCAGGCTACAAGTGGCCCATCGGGACCATCCAACTGCCATTTTATTTATTGTTTATAACATCATTCTTAACAGCAACTTTTAATATGATCTGTATACATATATCCAAGGTGCACGAGAAAATTAAAATTGTTACAGAATATCTGACATACATTTCCTGGATATTTCCTAAGCGCTACTTTAATAACAAATTCTAAATAAATTATAACCACAGATATGATTCGATTGTTTACCATTGTTAAAGCAAGTTTTACAAAAACGTGTAATATGTATAAAAACTTTGTAGTAATAATAAAGAATAAGGCAGTCAGTAAATACATATCAAGAATCACACACTTTCTTCCTCCAGGGAAGCTCTGCAATCATTACATGTGACAACATTGCGACAATGTTGCTTGCAAACGAATCTTTTGCAGCTATTGCAAGTGACAGTAGTTTTATATTTTTTTACCACCACACCTTCTTACAGTCTCATCGTTGTTGGCAGGAATTGATTGATGAGGTGACAGAAATCCTTGAATATCTCATGGTCGAGTATAGAGCTGAGCCCTCTCTTTCAAATGGCAGTCCATCAGAGCCAAGGTCAGGTTTGTTAGGTAGGTTCTTCTTCTGAATCTTTCCTCCGGAGTGTTTGCAAAAAGCAAGACCTGTGAATTTATCCCAGCAATATCCAGATAACGAAAAAACAATGCTAAGGGCCATGTTCTTGTGGCCCTTTGTGTAGAGTAGGATGTACACATATAATCCACAGCATCGACTCCACCTTTTGTTGCATTGCAGTCCAAATTTACAACAGACTTGCCTGTAGTGGTGTCGATTTCAGCAGTTTCATGCACTGATGACAGGAAAAGCACAGCCTTGTTCCTTTTTGTTTGGCATGAAACAAGACAGACGTCATCTTGAAATCCGAAAAGACAATTTCCAATTTCTCTCGACCTGTTGGGCAAAAGTTCCGGAGGAATTTCCTTCTTGTTCTTTTTCAATGTTCCAACGGACATTAGCCCATTTTCTAAAAGATACTGGGTTACAGGGTAACTACTGTAGTAGTTGTCCGTAGTTAGATTCCTGTGAGTTCCATTGATTGGCTCAACCAATCTCTTCACAATATCCGTTGGCTGGTTAGATGCAATATATTGTCCAGGAATCTGTCTGCCGCAGTATACTTCAAAATTAAAAGTATAAAATGTCTTGCTATCGCACAATACATACAACTTCAATCCACACTTAGCGGGCTTATTGGGCATGAACTGAACCAAACCACAACGTCCACGAAATGGGACAAGTATTCCGTCTATGGTTGTGAACTCTCCTGGACTGTAGTTATTTCTGCAGTTGTTCAGAAATGCTGAGTGGAGATTGCAGATGGCAGCAAGTCATTCTTTTCTTGTAGAAGTATCGTCAAACCTGAGTGAACTCTCCTGGACTGTAGTTATTTCTGCAGTTGTTCAGAAATGCTGAGTGGAGATTGCAGATGGCAGCAAGTCATTCTTTTCTTGTAGAAGTATCGTCAAACCTGAGTGACCGGAGCAAGTACAGAAAGCGCTTGTAGCTAAATGCTGCCCTTAGAATAATCATTCCTGTTCCATTTGATGCCCACAGTTCTAATACATTTGTGCGTTCTCCTTTTTGTACAGCAATGAGAAACAGTGCTCCTAAAAGAGCCGTTATTTCAGAAGCAGAAGTAGTTTTGCAATCTCTAGCCCTTGAGTAATTGACAGATTATCTCTTCTTATTTATGTACTTGTTTGTGTTTGCAAAGACATCTCAGGATCAAATAATTTGAGAAAACTTTCAATTTCAGTTTTAGCTTCTCTACAATTGCATTTCAGGCCAAGTAGGACTTTGATTATATTCTTACGTTTTAGTTTCCCTGGTAGTGCTAACGGATTATTTATCCACAAAGTTTTGTCGTCATTACCAATATAAAATGGCAGTCATCATGTGGCATTCCTTTCACTTCAGTCCCGTCAACACATGACTGCTCAGATTCGCTGGAATGATCTGCAGTTTCAATTATTTCTGCTTCCTCATCGCTTTCTGAGAAATCTGCGTAATCTTCTTCGTCAGATGATTGCAGAAGAAGATGCTCAATTTCTTCTGGTGTTAGTCCTTTCCTTTGTGCGGACCTGGGATACAATAAAATAATTCTAATACCAAAGCAATGTTAATAACTAAATCATCGTTCACCTACAGAGTTGTAAAACAAAGCTTCTAATCATCAAAACATTCGACAGTGGTACGGCTACATGTACTTACATTACCGGGCGCAGTGCCGTCTCGGTGCAGTCGTCCACTTCACAGGTGAGTCACAGCTGTTATGGTGGGTATAATGACAGCGCAGTAATGCAGGTTGGTGCGTGACTAAACAATCGAAGCACATCTAGCACCTCTGTTGTGTGCTCGGCGCACTGACGTAATTATTGAACGAAAACAAAATTGGCGGCACTGTATGCCACCACGCGCCCGCCGCAGGGTTAACTTTGGTGATCTGACGGGCACCAGCGTATCCACTGCAGCAAGGCCATTGCCGCTGCCATGGTAGGGGCCAGTAAATTGTTCAGTTTTAACCAACTGTAATTAGGAACACTATTAAAAATGCAAGCACAATTGCTAGGGTGTGATACACTTGCACAAAACGATACTGGTAGATCCATTGTTCTCAAGACAATGTGGGCTGGCACATGGAGTCCGTTAGTGATGAAAATAAGTACAAAATAGTTCCCAAATGCACAATGTTGAAGGTGTTACGACTGGGTTTTATGTGGTGTTGAACCATAATAACACACATTTTGGGTCGAAACGACAATTATTTCATCACTTAATAAATCGAATGCAGAAAGATGGCTGTCAAACTTAGCGCTAGAACACAAAGACAAGAGAACAAAACCAAAGAACATAGTCAAAGAACTGTCACTTCACATCAGGGATGCCACATATTTATGGTTTCTTCCATCACTTCTTGGTAGAACAATTCCATATTTAAGGTTGAATAACAGGTACACTTTTTTGATCTACTGTTTTTTTTAATTTATTTATAACTAGATTTTAGCTTATTGGGCCATATTCAGAAAAAACTGACTAGCATCTGCAAGGGATACTAGTTCTTAAGGTGGTCCCACACGTAACTGTGTGCTTGTCAAGCATGCTTGCGCAAGTGTGTTTGACAGTGTCTGGGATATATTTGCGCACGCATCAAGACTGTAAAGCAGCTTGATGCTGAATCAAATTTCAATTATGCATGCTTAAACGAGGGCTGAATGAAAAGTAATGCCTCCACCTTCGTTAATTGGTTTTGGATGGGAATATTTTAATGAATCAAACGCAGAAATAATCCTTGGAATGTGATCTTTATTTACTAATATTCACTTGTCCAAATAATCACCAGCCAATTGTATACATTTCTGCCAACAATGAACAAGTTTTATGAAGACGTCACACAAGAAGTAGATACTCTGTTTCCGCAACCACAGCCTCACAGTTCTCTCGTCTTCATCAAAAGCATAATGATATCCCTGCAGATTGTCTTTCATTATCAGGAACAGATGGAAGTCATCTGGACTGTATGGAGGATGCTGTCCGGTGGTGAGATTCAGTCTCTGAAGTTCTGCTGTGCTGCCACATGAAGTGTGTGGTTTGGCATTGTCATGCTGCAGAAAAACATTTCCCTTTTCCTTTTGGACCCTTGTTAGCTGACGTTTCAGAATTCGCAGTGCAGTGATGTAACGCTCTAAATTTATTGTTGTTCCACAATTAAGGAAATCAACATGGATAACACAATCTGCACCCCAGAATACTGTGGCTATGATTTTTCCATCTGAGGGCTGTGTCTTGAATTTCTTTTTCTGGGGCGTGTCTTTGTGTCGATATTCCATACACTGACATTTCATCTCCAGGTTGTAATGGTGTACCCACATTTTGTCTCCTGTCACAATTGAATGGAGTAAGGCGTTCTCATAATGCGGGAGGAGTTCCTGGGAAATTTCAAGTCTGTGCACCTTCATTTCAGGAGTCAGCATCTGGGGTACACATCGTGCACAGATCTTCCAGTAGCCAAGCAACGTGATAATGTGACCCACACGTTATTGTGAAATGTCAATTGTGCTTGTAGTTTCTCTCGGAGTGTTACGACGATCGTCCTGAATCAATCTGCCAACATTTTGCTCGTGAAACTTGGTGGTTGCTGTCACAGGCCGTCCAACTCTTTTGTCATGCAGGTCAGACGTTCTCGCCTCAACATCTTTAAACTTACTCATCCAACGACGCACAGCACTCACATCAACACAGTCACCATAAACTACTTTCATTCTCTGATGAATCTTCTTCGGGGTGACGCCTTCTGCTGTCAAGAATTCAATGACTGCACATTGCTTAAATCGCATTGCCGACCGTCTGCGCAGGGTTCCATACTTTACACTGTAAGAACACAACCATTCAATGCTACGGCTTTCCGCCAAGTGGAGCTGTGGAGAAGAGGCTACGGAACAAGCCAGTACCTGCCACATACCAATGCTGCCAACTGTTGAAGAGTTACGAAGGTGGAGGCACTACTTTTCAGTCAACCCTCCTACAAATGTTGAACAGTGTTTTGCTTGAGCGTGTATACCAAGAATAGGGAGATTTGGGGGAGCATTTGTCAGTGATTTAGTTTGATTTAATTTCTATTTGATCCTGTTACATTATATTCTGTACAAAGGTTGTACTGTACTCTAGGTCAAGTCAAAGAACAAATATTACTTGGAGAAAAAGAAAAGAAAGTCAAAAATACTATGAGATAGTTTCCATGGCGTGTGTACCACGAGTAGTTAATACAGAAATAATGTTTTTCTTCTTTAACCACTCTCTACTCCACATATAACGTTTCAGATTTGGTTCTTTTCTTTTCATAACGCAGGTAAGAAGGTTGCCAAAGCCAATGCATTGCCAGCTGAGCTCTACATTTTTTGGTAAACAAACTAATGCTTGTACAAGCGTGCTTGAACTGTGTGTAGGCGCCAGGAATTTGTGAATCTCAAGTACGCTTGTGCAGGTGTGCTTGTGAAGCTTGCTGTTTAAGTGTGTGGCCACCTTAGGTAACCAAACATTGTAAGCAAAGTTTCAATCCCATTACAGATTTAGAACGTTAAAAAAGAAGTTTGGTGCACAACATTCTGTGCAAGTGTAGTGTATTTTTTCTTATAATGAATTATTACCTAATAATTAGTGTCCCTAGTGAAGACTAGTCAGTTGTTTCCTGAAGATAGCCCAATAAGCTGAAAACTAGTCAGAAATAAACAAAAAAATCAATAGAACAAAAACAGTTTGCTTGCTATTCAACGTTAAAAAATGCAGAATTATTCCCCTACAGGTACATTTCAAAGTGTTGATCACCAGTAATGCTGTTAATGTACAACTAGCACTGCTGGGAAAACAAATCCGAGTCAGAAGCGAGCAGCACTGCATGGAAGCTTAGTGAAGGGGGGGTTCGTGTTGTCAACACCAGGTATCGTGAAGTGGAAGGAACGAGTTTGTTTCACAAAAGGCATACGTGGTATACTGCCATTATTTGTACTGCTGTGCAGACGTTTTCAGTGTAACACAGGTAGAGACATTAATCAAGGCAAGAAATCAAAAGAAATGGAACTTGTCTGTAATGAGCCACCAGAGACCACAGGTTCCTTATAACAAAAAAACTCAGAAATCATCCCCAAACAAGTTTCGAAATTTTGTTGACGCAGTTCGTTTGGGGATATTTTCTTATATACACGGTCCAGTCACATTATTGTGACTACCGCGTATGTTCGACGTCAACGTGCAATAACCACGCACAGATGGCACATGGCAATACTAGCATTGGAGGGTATAAAGTGTGTGGAAGGGGCGCGGGAAACAGTTCAGACGTTGTCGTAATGTGGAAACGGAACGATTTATCTGCCGTCTGTAATGGCAGGATCATTGCCTTCTGGCTAAGGGTGGAATCATTTCTGAAAAGGCTAAGTAAATTGTTTGAGTGCAGCCGAGTTAAAGTATACTATGCAAGGCAAAATGGTGCTATCTAAAACCGGCGCTGAGGCAACTGTGGTGCACCACAGGTTATAGACGCTAGAGATGAACGATGGCTGCAGAGATGTGTATGGCGAATAGACATGCAACTGCTGAATAACTGATCATTGAGATGAGCCAAGAGTCTACCAACAGCGTCTCCTCAATAACAGTTCAGCGAGCATTGCTGCAAATGGCCCTCCACATCAAGCACCTGGTTTACGCAACAAGCTAACTGCTGTTCATCATCGACGAAGACTGGAATTTTCACGCCAATACCGCAACTGGATGTCCACTGAGTCACGACTGGCAGCCTTTTCAGATGAATCACGTTTTATGCACCATCGGTCAAATGTCAGTTGGCTCTGCAACAGTCGTCAGAGGGGTCCAGGCAGAAGAGGAAGCATTATGGTCTGGGGAATATTCTCGTGGCGTTTCCTGGGTGATCTGCTCATTCTGGAAGGCACAATGGATCAACAAAAGTATGCATCTGTGCTTGGGGACCATGTCCACCCCTACATGCAGTTTGTTGTTGCCCAGCATGATGACATCTACCAACAGGACAATACAGTGTATCGCATAGCTCACAGTGTATGTGCATAGTTTGAAGAGCACCAGGATTAGTTTACCATACTCTCCTGGCCGCCAAAATCTCTGACTTAAACGCAGTCGAGAATCTGTGCGACCACCTCTATGGGCTGTTCGCACCTCGGATCCTCAGCGGAGAAACCCAGTGCAGCTGGCCAGGCACGGGAGTCGACACGGTTCCACATTCCTGCCGGTACCTTCCAGAACCTTACCAATTTTTGTCATGCACGTCGTGCTGCAGTCCGCACTGCAAAACGTGGTTATTCAGTTTTTTGACAGGTGGTCACATTAGTGCGACTGGACAGTGTATAAGTGGAGCAGAGACAAATGTAGAATCATTCTATCAGTGATACGGACCACAAATGGGGATATGTACAGATTAAAGACAAAGGACAGATTCTTGTCACCTGTGGCCTGGGAATGAGCATCTCGAAAACTGCGAAGTTGGTCAGCTGTCCATGTCCTGCTGTCATGAGCATCTATGAATAGTGGTTAAAGGATGGTGAAACCGTGACAAGATGATAAAATGTCGGTTGTCCTCACCTCATCACAGAACATGAAGGATGGAGGCTTGCCCACTTTGTAAAGGAGGATAAGTGTCGAGCTATAGCACATGTGACAACAGGGTACAGTGCTGGTGCAGGCACAAGTGTTTTCAGAGCACATCGTTTTGCCCACACAATTGAACATGGGCTCCGCTGCAGCCGACTTCTAAGTGTTCCCATGTTGGCACGTGACATCGTCAGCTATGACTGCAGTGGACACAGGACCACCGAGAGTAGACCGTGGACCGCAGAAAATGTGTTGCGTCATGGAATGAAATGAATCACGTTTCTTGTTACGCTATGTTGATGGTCTTGTCTGGGCAAGCCATTATCAATGTGACGGCGGTTAGAAACGTGCACTGTGCCATGGTCGCAGGCCAATGGGGTCAGTATTATGCTATGGAGGATATTCAGCTGGGCTCCTATGAGACCTCTGATGGTAATGGAAGGCACCATGACTGCTGTGGGGAGTGTGAACGTTGTTGCGGACCACCTGCATCCGTTCCTTCTTGATGTCTTCCGCAATGTGCATGCAATGCCATCTTCCGACAGGACAACTATCTGTGTCCCAAGACCAGAATAGTGCTACAGCGTTTTGAGTAGCATGGTATTAAGCTCACTTTGATGTCTTTGACTACCAAATTCCCCTGAACAAAAGAAAATCATACCCATCTGGAATGCCAACAGGCTCCTGGAACTGCATGAACTGTGCATAGACATCTGCTACAAAATACTTCTGGGAATACACGCATAATCGTTTATTATGTTCCAAAGTTGGACCAACATGCTGCAAAGTAGGTGGTCGTAATTGTCTGGATATATGGAGCAGGCATGTGTGACTGAAGTTCTTGGAGACTGAAAATCTCATCTGTAGGTATCAACTGGAATAGATGATGGCACCTACGAATAGGGTTTCTTCCCTAATTTTCAGAAGGCATTTGATATAGGTGTGCCTTATCACCTAGTGAACAAAACATGGACTTGTGAAATATTTAACCAGCTCTGTGATTGGATTCAGGGCTCACTAGCTGATAAAATGCAACAAGACATCTTTAACTAACTGAAGTCACTATTACTCAACTTCAGTTACCACCTATGATAGTGTTAAATGCTTGTACTGCTCACGAGATTTATAAATGATCTGGTGGATAACTTAAGATGCTTCATTAGGTTGTTCACAACTGATGCTTTCCCTGAACTCGAATGCCAGGATATTGTAGCAGAATGCAGGGAGACCTGTAGGGAACCAACAACTGGCAAGGACGTTCACAGCGAAGGGCAAGGGAGGGGCCCCATAAAAATTATATTCACACCAAAAACACAAATTTAATAATTCAGCATAAGTTTTAAGAAAGCCACAACATGTAATGGATTTGATCAGTAGCAAGTATACCCCTAACTGTTTGTCGTGATATCTCAAAACAGTTTTGAAGCTAACAAGAGAAACCTTAATGTCAATACTCACGAATGAAAGATGCAGAATAAGTAGTAATGTGAGTGTTGAGCAGTCAAACTGAGAGAGAAATCCAAGGATTGAGGGAATTTTCTTACATTATATTTTATGTATTGAGTACTGTGTTCTATGAAGAAACAGGGGCTGGACCTGGGTGGGTGTGTACCAGATGTTACTTGATGTGGCCTGCCCAAGCCTGGTACACACACAATCTGGTGTCAGAAGTGGGACAGAACTTACCAAATAAGGAAGGAGGCGGGATGTGGGCGCCCGGGTGTCCTAGGTAATTTCTCGAAATGAGAAGCATAACAAGAACATCAGTGCTACATTTGGAGTGCTAAGGGAGACAACAAGAAGTACATGCTACGGAATCAGGAAACTGCTGCAGCCAGACTCACGGCATGGCGCCCTGAAGGAGGAGCCAGCAAACATGTCTACAGACCTGGGAGGAGAGATTGTAGGTTCTTCTCCGGCCCGCTCCATCCGTTTCTCTCATGTGACCATCTCCAGCTTTCTTATTGGCTGGCAGGGTGGTACCCAAAGGCATCATGCTGTCAGCAATGCCCTGGAATAGCATCCCCCATCAGTAGTACCTATTGTGGGAACATAACCCAAGTGAACCGGGTGTGGACAGGGAGCATCAAGAAAGATTCGGTTCACACCTGCCCAGCTCCAGCCACAGTCTTGTCAAACACCGCAGTAATCAATTCATAAAATATAATGTACTAAAATTTTGAAAGAAAAAGTCCCTCAGTCATTGCATTTCCCACTCAGTCTGACTGCTTACCACACACAGAAAATACAGTGAGTAACTGTCACAAAGAATTAGTGTTTTTTTGTACATTTCAAATGTATAAGATCACTTCGTGGGACAATAGATTAATATATAATTTAAAACAGAAATTACGTAATGGACGTTAGGTTACTGAACGTAATGTCAGTTTATTTTGTAAAAAATAAAATCGACCGAAGCACAATTGCGCCAGACCGACCACCTTCCTTGAAATTTATCGTCATTACAGTTCAAGTGACATTACTTTTATCACTACTGCTATTCAATTTGTTTCCATCATAGCTGTCAGTTGAAAATCAGCAAAAATAAAAGTATCGTATTGTATAAAAATGCGGAAAGACTCTTTGTTGTTTGGTTACACGATAGGCTATTTACCACTGGAAACGACTGTAAAATATCTAGAAGTATGCACCTGTAGCTACATGAATTAGAATGGCCACATAAAATTAGCAATTCTGAAAGCAGATGGCAGACAGGTTTTTACAAGAATATAGAAAATTTCATTCACCCACGAAATAAAACTCACGGTCAATCAATTCTTGAGAATTTTCTCATCAGTCTGGAAACATTACCATGTATGGTTAATGGAATATAAGTAATGACAAAAAGTTTCCATTCAAAGACCGTATAGACCAGAATTGCTGTGCCAGTCAAGCAAAATTGCTGTGAGCAGTGGGCCAGTCATCCCACCAATTAAGCTGGTTGTATGTACCTATCTGGTAAAACACAGTGTTCCGCTGTGGAAGAAGTACTTAACTGCGTGCTGCACATCCTGGACTGACAGAAATCGTTGATCCTTTGAGGCATTCTTCAAGGGACCAAAGGTGTGATAATCGCATGGGGTGAGACCAGGACTACAGGGTGGGTGTTCAAGTGTCTGCTACTGGAGTTGGTGTAACATCTGCATTATGATGTTTGCGATGTGGGGATGTGTGCGTCAAATCACAACCAGCACGGAACTTGGTGCACCATTCCACAACAGTGGTTTTCGACAGACATGCTGCCCCATACACATTCTTCACTATCTGATGGCCGTATGCCTGCGTTATTCCTATTGCAGCCAAGAAAAGCATAATGGCATATTGGCCCTGTCTGAACACATTTTATAACAATGTCACCATACTTTACATTTCCACATTTACTGCTCGTAAGTGAGAAAGACACGAGTGCCACATTAATCCCTTGCTTTTGTCAGTGCTTACAAAGCCGCATTGGAGTTGCGCTACATTGTATATACGCTGCAGCAACACCATCAAACAGAACTTTTTGATCACCCCTTATAGATAGAAAACACCAAAGGAACAGGGCCACATTTTGTCGCATGTTCGTTTAATAAGCACAGAAGTGTCACCCAGATATTCACGGAACTCAATGGGCTGATGCGACAGGAGAAGTATTGTACATCACAATGAAATATATTGTTCAAATTTCGAGAGCTTATATTCTGAAATGATTGAGGCAGTCGATCTTCCCCAGTACCATTTGCAGATAGAAGACAAAAGGAGGTGAGGGGCGGGGAAGGAATGATAGTATCTTAAGTACCATTCACTGGCCACCATACGGTACCTTGCAAAGTGTAGATGTAGACACGCAAAAGAATGGCATCTCCATTGTACAGTTCTAAACACAATGAAACGCACATAAGAGATTTAAGACTGTTCAGTACAAAAAATCTTAACAACCATCTATGAATTTTCAAAATGTTCAAATGTGTGGACAGCGCACTAGGAGAGGTGCAGTTTTGCAGCTTAAGCCTTCACACACACACACATCTTGCATAGTTTGTAAGCTACAGCTAGCCAAGTAGCAAACGACTGTGAAAAAATGTGTTCAGCATTACGCTGAAATTGTAGCAGAAGGAGCGAATTATTTTCACCTGTCTTGCACATCTCTTTTTTCTATCTCTTTTTTCGATGTGAAAACAGCTTTTTACACCAAAACAAAGTGGGGTTTACACAGTTTCACCTCACTAACACCTTCATGCAGTTGCAGATGCGACTGAATCCTCAGCTAACAATGAAACCTCTTATGTACTGTGATATACAGGGTGTTACAAAAAGGTACGGCCAAACTTTCAAGAAACATTCCTCACACACAAAGAAAGAAAATATGTTATATGGACATGTGTCCGGAAACGCTTACTTTCCATGATAGAGCTCATTTTATTACTTCTCTTCAAATCACATTAATCATGGAATGGAAACACACAGCAACAGAACGTACCAGTGTGACTTCAAACACTTTGCTACAGGAAATGTTCAAAATGTCCTCCATTAGTGAGGATACATGCATCCACCCTCCGTCACATGGAATCCCTGATGCGCTGATGCAGCCCTGGAGAATGGCGTATTGTATCACAGCTGTCCACAATACAAGCACGAAGAGTCTCTACATTTGGTACCGGGGTTGCATAGACAAGAGATTTCAAATGCCCCCATCAATGAAAGTCAAGAGGGTTGAGGTCAGGAGAGCGTGGAGGCCATGGAATTGGTCCGCCTCTACCAATCCATCGGTCACCGAATCTGTCGTTGAGAAGCGTACGAACACTTCAACTGAAATGTGCAGGAGCTCCAGCGTGCATGAACCACCTGTTGTGTCGTACTTGTAAAGGCACATGTTCTAGCAGCACAGGTAGAGTATCCTGTATGAAATCATGATAATGTGCTCCATTGAGCGTAGGTGGAAGGACATGGGGCCCAATCAAGACATCACCAACAATGCCTGCGCAAACGTTCACAGAAAATCTGTGTTGATGACATGACTGCACAATTGTGTGCAGATTCTCGTCAGCCCACACATGTTGATTGTGAAAATTTACAATTTGATCACGTTGGAATGAAGCCTCATCCGTGAAGAGAACATTTGCACTGAAATGAGGATTGACACATTGTTGGATGAACCATTCGCTGAAGTGTACCCGTTGAGGCCAATCAGCTGCTGATAGTGCCTGCACAGGCTGTACATGGTATGGAAACAACTGGTTCTCCTGTAGCACTCTCCATACAGTGACGTGGTTGTTACCTTGTACAGCAGCAACTTCTCTGATGCTGACATTAGGGTTATCGTCAACTGCATGAAGAATTGCCTCGTCCATTGCAGGTGTCCTCGTCATTCTAGGTCTTTCCCAGTCGCGAGTCATAGGCTGGAATGTTCTGTGCTCCCTAAGACGCCGATCAATTGCTTCGGACGTCTTCCTGTCGGGACACCTGCGTTCTGGAAAGCTGTCTCGATACAAATGTACCGCGCCACGGCTATTGCCCCGAGCTAATCCATACATCAAATGGGCATCTGCCAACTCCGCATTTGTAAACATTGCACTGACTGCAAAACCATGTTCGTGATGAACACTAACCTGTTGATGCTACGTACTGATGTGCTTGATGCTAGTACTGTAGAGCAATGAGTTGCATGTCAACACAAGCACCGAAGTCAACATTACCTTCCTTCAATTGGGCCAACTGGTGGTGAATCAAAGAAGTACAGTACATCCTGACGAAACTAAAATGAGCTCTAACATGGAAATTAAGCGTTTCCGGCCACATGTCCACATAATATCTTTTCTTTATTTGTGTGTGAGGAATGTTTCCTGAATGTTTGGCTGTACCTTTTTGTAACACCCTGTATGAGTGACTACAGATCCTTTCAATAAACTGATGTAATTCTTGAACTGGCGATTGATATCTACATATACAACTACATCTATGCTTTGCAAACCACCATGAGGTGCGTGGCAGAGGGTACCTCCTATTGTACCAGTTATTAGGATTTCTTCCTGTTCCATTCACGTATGGAACACAGGTAGAATGGTTGTATGAATGCCTCTGTGCATGCAGTGATGATTCTAATCTTATTGTCACAATCCCTATGTGAGAGATCTATAGGGGGTTGTAATACATTCCTAGAGTAATAATTTAAATCCGATTCTTGAAACTTTGTTAACAGATTTCTCAGGATAGTTAATGTCTACCTTCCAGGTCTCCCAGTTCAGTTCCTTCAGTATTTCTGTGACATTCTCCCATGGACCATTTGTGCTGCCCCTCTCTGTCTCTTTGTATATGTTCAATATCCCCTGTTAGTCCTATCTGGTACGGGTCCCACACACTTGATCAATATTCTAGAACCAGTGGCTCATGAAATGAGAATCAGAATGGGTTTGTAACAACATAAATGAAGGATTTCACTCTTATTTATTGCTATACTGAACACGATCTTCGTAAGCTATTGGCCTGACTTGTCCTCAGTCCACTATGGACTTCATTTATATTACTACAAACCCATACTAATTCTCATTTCACCAACTATCAATGGCCCTTCAAAGAATTACATCATTTCATTGAAAGAATCTATAGTCACTCATTTATTGCACTAAATAAAAAGTTTTGCATGTTAACTACATGGCAAAATAATCTCTGCCTTGCATGCTATCACTTGCCAAAAATTCATTGCAGTGTCACAAACCGTGTATGAGATATGAGGGATATTATGACTATTGCTCTACATAAAATCCATTTTCTTGAAGCTGGTGATAGATATAGATCTCATCTCAAATTTAAAGAAAAAATCAATATATTAACTCCATTTATTTTGCAGCTATACTTGATCTAACATGCACCACTAGCAAACTCATAGCAACTCCTATTTTTCATTGCAAACTATTCAAATTTCGTATAGTACCTTACTAAATATAGAAAAATGAAAAATGCTTCTATTACAGCACAAAGAAGGCAAATATGTCTTGGACAGAATCAGGGATGTAAAAGAAAGAAACTAGATCTTCGACTTATCTGGCAGCTTCAAAGACATTTAAATCAAAACATCTGACATATTGGTGCATTTTTACTTGCTAGTATTAGATCCATGTCATGCAATATAATGTGTCGTGTCAAGTAAAGTTGCATGATACAGGTGTCTTGTTGAATAACATGACACACTCCAATACGTCATCCAATATGGCATTTGTCATTTTGTGCAATGTGATACATGATGTCATTAAAGACACAACATGTCATTAAAGTTTAGGATGCATGCATCCCCACTCTGGGATAAATCCCAATATAAGTGCACCCCACCTTGTAGAAGCACACAAGTTTGTGTTTATTTGTTCACACATGCCTCACCATCATGTGGGGTTGTGGGAGGAATGGTCCCCTTGGGGAGAAAAAGTAACACCCCTCCCACCAGGAATCAAAAAATTGTTTTTCCATCCCCCCAGGATCAAATTCACCAGCAGAAATTTTATCTCCCCAGAAAATCTTTTTTAGCTGTTACATCTTTGTGCTTCAGCCATGTTGTTGTTGTTGTTCTGGTTTTCCGTCCAAAGACTGGTTTGGTGCAAATCTCAATGCTACTCTGTCCTTCTATATGAGTAAGTACTGCTACCTATATCTTTCTGAATCTGTTTACTGCATTCAACTCCTGGTCTCGCCCTATGACTTTTACCCACCATGTTCTCCTCCAGTACTAAATTGGTGATCTCTTGATGTCTCAGAATGTGTCCTACACACAGATCCCTTCTTCTAGTCAGATTGTGCCACAAATTGCTTTTCTCCCCAATTCTCGTCAGTACTTCCTCTCATTAGTTATGTGATCCACTCATCTATCTAATCTTCAGCAATCTTCTGTAGCACTATCTTTCAAGAGATTTTATTCTCTTCTTGTCTAAACTTTTTATCACCGATGTTTCACTTCCATATTTGGCTATGCTCCATACAAATACTTTCAGAAAAGACTTCCTGATATTAAAATTAAACTCGATGTTAACAAATTTCTCTTCTTCAGAAATGCTTTACTTGCCATTGCCAGCCTACATTTTAGATCCCCTCTACTTCGGCCATCATCAGTTATTTTGTTGCCCAAATAGCAAAACTCACCTACTACTTTAAGTGTCTCATTTCCTAATATAATTCTCTCAGCATTACCTGATTTAATTTGTCTGCATTACTTTACCCTCATTTTGCTTTTGTTGGTGTTCATCTTATATCCTCCTTCAAAACACTGTCCATTCCATTCAACTGCTCTTCCAAATCCTTTGCTCACTCTGACAGAATTACAATGTCATCAGCAAACCTCAAGTTTTTATTTCTTCTCCAAATTTTTCTTTTGTTTCCTTTACTGCTTCCTCAGTGTACAGATTGAATAACATCGGGGATAGGCTACAACCCTGTCTCACTCCCTTCTCAACCACTGCTTCCTCTCATTACTGTTGACTCTTACAACTGCCATCTGGTTTCTCTACAAATCATAAATAGCCTTCCCCTTGCTCCATTTTACCCCTGCTACTCTCAGAATTTCAAACAGAGTATCGCTGTCAATATTGTCAAAAAATGTTATAAATGTAGGTTTGCCTTTTTTTAACCAATCCTCTCTGGGAATTCCTAGAGTCAGTGTTGCTCCGCATGTTTGTACCATTTCTCTGGAATCCAAACTGATCTTCCCCGAGGTCAGTTCCTACCAGTTTCTCCATTCTCCTGTAAAGAATTCCTATAAATATTTTGCATCCAAGACATATTAAACTGATAGTTCGGTAATTTTCACACTTGTCAGCATCTGCTTTCTTTGGAATTGTAATTATTATATTCTTCTTGAAGTCTGAGGCTATTTTGCCCATCTCATACATCTTGCTCATCACATGGAAGAGTTTCATCACGACTCGCTCTTCCAAGGCTGTCAGTAGTTCTAACAGAATGTTGTCTAGTCCTGGACCCTTGTTTCGTGTTCGGTCTTTCAGTCCTCTGTCAAATTCTTCATGCAGTATCTTTAACTTGTATCTCATCTTCATCTATGTCTTCTTCCATTTCTATAGTATTGCCCTCAAATTCATCTCCCTTGTACAGGCTCTCTGTATACTCCTTCCACCTTTCAGCTTTCCCTTCTTTGCTTAAGACTGGTTTTCTGTCTGAGCTCGTGATATTCAAAGAGGTGATTCTCTTTTCTCCTAAAGTCTCTTTAGTTTTCCTGTAAGCGGTATCTACTTTCTCCTAGTCACATATGCTTCTAAATCCTTACATTTGCTCTCTAGCCATTCCTGCTTAGCCATTTTGCACTTCTTGTCAATCTCAGTTTATATTTTTTAACCAATCCTCTCTGGGAATTCCTAGAGTATTCTTGTATTCCCTTCCTTCTGGTTCATTTGCTGCATTTTCATATTTTCTCTTTTCATCAATTAAATTCAATATCTTTTTTGTTAACCACGGATTTCTACTAGCTCTCGTCTTTTTACTTACTTGATCCTTTGCTACCTTCACTATTTCATCTCTCAAAGCTACCCACTCATCTTGTACAGTATCTCTTTCCCCTGTTTCTCTCAACTGTTCCCTAATGCTCTGTCTGAAACTCTCAACAACCTCTAAATCTTTCATTTTATCCAGGCCCCATCTCCTTAAATTCCTACCTTTATGAAATTTCTTCATTTTTAATCTCCAATTCGTAACCTAATAAAAATGGCCAGAGTCCACATCTGCCCCTGAAAATGTCTCACAATTTAACATGTGGTTCTGAAAGCTCTGTCTTATCTTTCGCCTATACAATCTTCATTCATGATTCTTGAACTAAGTGTCAGTGATGCTCTGTGCAAAATTCTACCAGGTGGCTTCCTCTTTCATTCCATTCCCCCAGTCCATGTTACCTACTATTTTTCCTTCTCTTCATTTTCCTACTATTGAATTCCAGCCCCTTGTCTATTAAATTTTCATCTCTCTTAACTATCTGAATAATTTCCTTTATCTCATCATAAATTTCTTCAATCTCCTTATCATCTGCAGAGCTAGTTGTCTTGTACTACTGTGTTTCTTGGGGGCTTCGTGTCTATCTTGGCTACTATAATATATTCACTATGCTGTTCATAGTAGCTTATCCATGTTCCTATTTTCTTATTCATTATTAAACCTACTACCTGTATTTGATCTTGTATTTTTAACTCCATATTCACCTGCCTAGAAGTCCTACAAAATCGCTAACTCCCACTATAACTAACTTTAATCTATCCATTTCCCTTTCTAAATTTTCTAACCTATCTCCCCGATTAAGGGATATGACATTCCACGCTTCGATCCATAGAATGCCAATTTTGTTTCTCTTGATAGCCACATCTTCCTGAGTAGCCCCCGCCCAGAGATCTGAATGGGGGACTATTGTACCTCTGGAATATTTTACCCAAGAGGGCACCATCATCATTGTGAACCATACAGTAGAGCTGAATGCTCCCAGGAAAAGTTATGGTTGCAGTTTCCCCTTGCTTTCAGCCATTCACAGCACTCAAACATCCAGACTGTTTCTCGTGCAAGTATTGAAAAGGCTGCTGCTTCTGTTCAGGAACAACAGATTTATCTGTTGTGGTTGCACCTGTGGTATGGCTATCTGCACTTCTGTGGCACACAAGCCTCCCCACCAACGGCAAGGTCCATGGTTCATGGGCGGGGGTGGCGGTGGGGTTAGGGGGGGGGGGGGGAGGGCCTTCAGTCATATGACATTATATGCTGTTTACTATGGCTGACAAATCTTCTGGATTTTGGGCTCAGGCACTTTAGCTTAAAAATTGCAAAATACATTTTGCGGCTAAGAGAGCTCATTGCGCTGGGGAAGTACCATTAAGTTGTAAAGAAAGGGTGAATATGTCAACATGTTTTGAATGAAATGTCTTTGAGGCTGCCAGATAAGTCGAAAAGCTAGTTCCCTGTATGCTACAATATGACCATTTTTCATTCTGGTTCCAAAATTCTACTCTACCCTAATTTTGCCACATCTCAACAAAGTATAAAATTTATCAGATAAAATAATTTTGTTTTGACTTTATCCATTTATTTACCTTCATTCAAAGTTGGAACAACTCTGTACAAGTTTAAAGTATATAAGTGGTGATTTCACAATCGATGTAGGTTTTTGTTGACACGGGTGATGAGTAATCTGGTATAGTTTTCTTTTGTTGTTTTTCAAACCATATTGCTTGTCTCGTAGCAATGGATAAAGGTTTCACAAAACAACATTATGACCATTAATTACGTGTATTTGTCACCTTATTACAAAATTTAAACCGATTCGCACAAGTTTAAAACATAGAAGTAGCGCATGTAAAAAAACTCGCAAACAATGTGTTCTTTGCACATAAAATTTTAATGAAGTTAGATCTTTAAAAGCGAGTTTTCTACTTTGTACTAAGAATGCATTTTTATTTATCTGATTCACTTTAAACTGTTTCCACAGATTCATTTCATGTAAGAACAAATTGTACATGCTACATACAACTCGAATTTAAACTGCCACGTCTCGACAAAGTATAAAATTTATCAGATAAAATAATTTTATTTGACTTTATCCATTTATCTACCTTCATTCAAAGTTGGAACAACTCTGTACAAGTTTAAAGTATATAAGTGGCAGGCTTCTAAAACCTTCAAGAAAAACGTTTTTTGGTACATAAAATCCAAACAAAGCAAGATTTTTGCAAACAGTTAAAACTTACCTTAGACCAATGTCCAATACACTGGTGGACCAGATTAAAACCATCAGTCTGCCTCCAGTCCGGAGTTAATGGGTGACTGTTTTTGCATATAAAATCCAAATAGGGTAACTGATTTTGCATGTAAAATCCAAACAGTGTGCATACAAATGCAGGCTGTAGTTGAGCATTACTTTCAGCCCAATTAAAATATTTTGCAAAAGGAGTTAATCTATTCTCACAACTTGCCTGGGTGCCCCCTCCAAATCGTCATTCAAACTATAAAATTATACATGTCATGTTGGAAGTCAGATCTGGAAGCTGGAGAGACCTGCTGAAATTGAATAAGGGTCCCTAATCATTCATTCCACCAACCTGTCATCTTCTGAAGTTGAGTCCCCAGTGCAGAAGACAGCTCGTTGACTGTGGGATCTTCTTCGGCAGAGGCTGCTATGCTGTCATCTCGAACATGAACCTGTGTTTGTGCTTTTTTTATTGTGGGATGTCACTTGCCCAGGTTAGCCTCTGTATCTACAGAGGGAATGATCTGTAGTGCTGACAGTGATGGTAGACGACAACTCTCATTAATGTATCGTGTTTGTTTATATTTTAAAATATCACTTTTTACACACTCTTCTACATCACTCGACATAGCTCTCTTAGTAGTATGATAACTTTCCTGACAACTTCCGACATAGAGTACAACATGTCCATCTGAAACAGAGGTACATGTATGGCTCTGAAGAACACCCTAAACAGAGTGACTAATGCAACCGAAGTACTTCACCTCCCAGGCATACGAAAGTGACCTGAAAGTGTCCAAAGCACTTCAGTTGTAATATAATTACTCTAATGTTTCTCAAAACTAGCGTAATTTAATAAACAAAAATAGTAGACTTGTAGGGTAACCACGAGAGACTGTCATACTGAAACCTGGGTTAAATACAATGAAAAGTATATAAATAAGTAATAAGAGAAGTTCGGCATTTTGGCACCTAACACTCAAATGTGCTGACCAATCAGAAGCAAGTTCAGTACAATTGCTGGACTCTCCCATCAGAATAGTACATACTGAACCATCTGATGCTTGTACTTCACTCCACTTTTGTACCATATGCTACTTCACGCGTATCAAGCTGCATCAAGGCAGCTTCTAGCAAGATAAAATACCGGTGGCCACAGCCGGGAATATCACTCATCCCCTTCTTTCTTTGATTTGCAAAATTGGCCTATTTTCAAAGGCAACTAACAAGTTTGGAAACGAGAAAATTTTGCCCTATATTTTAAAAAATTGAAGTTTTCAATCTCTACTTCCCTACTCTCTCATTCATGGAAATAATTTTAAGAAACTAAGAAATTGTTGTTCCTAAAATATCATCCCACTTAATCAAAACCATTGACTTAATAATGCTAAACACATACATTCTCATCTTAAATCTATCAAGAAACCTTAACTAAACGCACATTACATCATGGATTTCTTTGTATTACAAAATATCATTTATGATTATCAGGACATAGCTGTCTAAAGTTTCTTTAGTTTTGTTATTCAACAGTAAACGTTGGCACATGAGCCATTAAATCTCCTCATAATCACTCACTACACTTATTAATGTTTATATATGGTAGAAACCAAACAATACATGTTGTCAGCGAAAAATGCCATCCATCTTTACACAACACGTTTTTTATCTAATATCAACCCAACGCCATCCACTTTTACCCAGTAACACTCATATTTTTTCATCTAATATCGCCACAGTGCCGTCCACTTTTACCTAATGACACTCAATTATGGCAGCACTAGGCCATCCATATATATTGTTTACTATCACATAATTCATAAATACTCTAAATTATATCAGCACATAAGTGTCCTTACATAAAATTCATACACAGATGTTACATAGTTTTACAATATACACAATGTTGCAGTGCACGTAATACAATAATATTTAAAAAGTCTTTGTTACTGCTACGGTGACTACAGGGCTTTCATTTGAATTGTCTCCTCACGTGGCTAGTGTTCCCCTACCTTGTCTCATCAGTCAGTGCACTCTTGCACATCCTGTTAATGTTTTGCCATAAGCATCAGGAGTGACTCATCCCAGTAAGGGCTTACTTTCATTCAAGTTAATAACGGCACTAGACGCACTGCTATCTTACGTCTATATATTGAAAATGGAAATTATATGAGAATAGTTCTCATTTTATACATCAGGTTTTATTTTCATTTCATTCGATAAATTAACTAGGCATTCAAACAAGATTCACAGGTCTTTTGAGAGAGTTGAAGATACCCTAGATCATGATAACAGAGAAAAATAGTGAAACTAATCCTATTGCTTTAATTCGTTTGTAGCTTATTATGGTCTTTACTGCTCAAACATGTAAACACTATGAATATAACAAACATTTCTCATGTGCTTTATGCATTTGTATCTCAGTACTTATTATTGTCTGTGTCATATATGAGATTCATGTTTTGTGTTTATTAGCTGTGTGGGTAACAATGCTGCATTATGAGACAATTAATAATAATGCTTCGGTGGAAATTCCTCTCCTACTAATCCCTAAATGTGTGGCAGACTGTCACATCGCCTATTACCTTCCCATTCCCTATCATCATATACAAGTGGTCGACTTCTGCGGTTGGTCCAAAACTCTTTCGTTATCATTTATATACAAGTGGTCGACTTCTCTGGTCAATCCAAAACTCTTTCATCATCATTTTAACCGTGGCTGGACTCATCTTAGCCTAAATATACATGTACTGCAGCGGAAACCTCATCACTGCTTCTAATCACTCACAGACCATCTACTAATTGTTGCTAATAAAGTTTAATCTAATCATTTTAGGACCATCATGTACTGTTTGTTCTAATTGTGTCCACGAACTTGATTTGGCACTGTCTTCATCCTCTGTGTCAGCTGCAAGCTAGCTAAATAAAGAAATACCGTATTTACTCGAATCTAAGCCGCACTTTTTTTCCGGTTTTTGTAATCCAAAAAACCGCCTGCGGCTTAGACTCGAGTGCAAAGCAAGCAGAAGTTCTGAAAAATGTTGGTAGGTGCCGCCACAACTAACTTCTGCCGTCGAATGTATGCAGCGCTACACAGGCATGCTGTGTAGGCAACGAGATAAATACTGGCGCCAAAACCTCTGCGTCAGTAAATTAATAAAAAAAAAGGTGGAAGACGAGCTTTTTTTTCTCCGCCCCGAGTTTCGACCACTGCATTTTCATACATTATCCAACGAAGTAAATACAAATTACGTATTGTTCATCTTCGAAAGTAGCAGAATTTCAATGTACTACGAAAATCCGACTGGCAAGACTGTTGCTAATAGGAACCTGATGAAATGTGAATCACATGCAGTATTCTCTTCACCATAAGAATAATACGAATATAAACATTTTGCCATGTATTCTTTCCTGTTGTTGCTATCTCATTTAAATCCTGTTTGCCTAATAAACTACGAAACTAGAGTGAGACAACAGCAAACGCGGAAGAAAATACGTATCGTGTCCTGTTTATATTCGTATTATTTTTATGTCTAATAGTGATACAGTCAGAAATGAAGCACGGCAACTGACTAGATTTTTAAATCTAAAATGACTAATTTCTGTGCAGAATTTGATTTACTAAAGAAGCGGCCGCAAAGATTTTCAAACGGAGAAAAATTTTCGCCTAACTCTCGTTCAGAACATGTTCTATAATACGCAGTCTATTATTTGGTTCTTGTTGATCATTATCAAAGAAAGCAGCAGTGTAAGTAACAACAAGTAGCAGTCACTTGCCATTGTTTCGCTAATGAGACAATTCAACTCTCTTTTTAATCGTAAGCAGCGGTAGCGCGCACAAAAGCAAGCCATGCCGCGGGCGGCGACAGGCCGTAAACACGCACTATCAGAATGCGACAAACAATGCATGACGCAGTACAGTAATGCATTTTCAGCTTAGAGTGACGTAAACACCTATAACAAAGAAAACGGCACTTACCAGATCAAAGCAAAATAAGCAATCGATTCAAACCAGACGAAGCACGTGAAAAAGGAAGGGTACCCGTATAAATACGGAAGGAGCGCCTGACGCATATCAATGGCTACCTGGTAAAGCTTAACTGCTAAGCTTACGACTCGAACCAAACTGTTGTAGCTGTATCGTCTTTCATTCGATCTAAATTGTGTCTCATATTACAATGGACCAACTTTGTTTCGATTTGAAGGTGCGGCCTAAAACTTTTCTCTCCCCTTGAATTTCGAGTCTCAAATTTCAGGTGCGGCTTAGATTCGGGATTTTTTTTCCTTGATTTCGAGTCTCATTTTTCAGGTGCGGCTTAGATTCGAGTAAATACGGTATAGAAGACAGTTTTCTCTGTATATATGTGTATGTAATTCCTTTGTGTTTCATAACATGTATAAAAAGTTTCTGTACATAGTTTATGGATTGTTCTGCTGCCTGTATGGATGATGATTTTTAGGCCTTATAGCCTCGGTTCTGCGCTTGTGTCGCAAACTTTATTCTGCATGTTATCTTTTGTGATACATAAATATAGTCTATGATCGGTTGCTTAACTGTTCAATTCGTATTTGTTTTGTTTCAATGGATCCCTTTTTGTCTTTTTTATCTTGAATAGAGAAGAAGGATAGATGACAGATTTTAGTTCAGAATGATGAAGAGGAAAGAACTAACAGCGTAAAAAGAAAGGAAGTAAACAGTTAGTTAACTCAGGTATTTGGTAGGCATCAGCTATTTAGCAATGCAAAGAGTTCTATTGCCCCCTGAGGGTATTATTCATAAAAATTTTCCATGCCGTTGATTAACATTTCATTTATTAATTGTTGTGGTGGTATTTCCATGGTAGAATAACGCACTTCAGTCACAATGTTCTCAAATTCAGCCATGTAATTTACTACCATATGATGCTTCTTAGAACTGAACTGATAACTTCATCTCCCATAGACGAATGCAGTATACATTTGACTATTTTTTGCTAGTGGCCTCTGACAGAAGCTGGCTGTCAAGTCTATATTTATTGATACCTTGACACCACTGAACTTTGGTATGTACCTTCTAGTGGTATAATGACTTTTACACCACCAAAACTTCTGTCCATGAATACTTTACCTCTCACTCTGTTTTGTGTGTTGCAAGACCAGTCTTGGTTTAAGAAAGCTTGAAGAAATTCTTTGTATGTTTTACATGTGTTACTGGCTCCTGTTCCCCATGATATTGCATCCCCTTCAAAACGACTGGCTACAAATTTGATTTTCTGCTGTCCTGTCATGTTGTCAGCTATGATGCCCTCAAACTAACAAATAAAAGCAACAGGATGTATACTATATTTGCTAGAAAAGTTCTGAAATTTGTAAGCACTGGCATTACTGACTACTTCATTAATGTGAACAACACCCTTACGTTTTTCCCGTTCAATCCACGATTCAAGTTTCTGTTTTAACACAACTTCCACACCACCTATGTTCTTGCTCATCTCACTTAGTTGAGGTATGTTTTCTACCTTCTGTCCTATTTCTTTCAAAGGACCCTGAATCGTATTTGTATAACCATTACAACAGATTTTATTTGTGATACTTTATGGCTAAGGACTGCATTTTCGACCTTTAATTCTACGACCTGTTGTTTCATCTTTTATGGGTATCTTTGCAAGTTTTGTTTATTTTACACTGATCATTACTTAATTTAATGACTTCATCCCTAACTGACAGTACAAAAGTACCATGAGCTTGCATGAGATCATTTATTATTGCTACTTCATCATCACTCTTACGATTAACCTCTTGCTTACACTTATCTAATTTTTGACTCCATTCTTTACTCTCATGCTCAATTCTTTTTTCACAAGCCCCTATTCTAGTTTCATGAGAATATACCCTTGTCTCTAAATGTTTCAACCCACGATTAATTTTTGCTAACTGCTCATTTGTTGCTTCTATTTTATCAGCAAGTAATTTTTGCCCTTTCTTTAATTCATTTTGCCCCTGTTCTATCTTTTCTTCTAGCCTTACTTTTAATTCTTTTTGCCCAGACACTAACTCCATTAATATTTCAACCATAGTTTTATTATTATCTTTTGTAGGCAATGTATCAGCTGATGGTGTTCCATGGCTTAATCTACTTGTTTTATTTGTTGATTTATTAGCAATGGTGGTTTCAGGGTCATCACTTCTGACATCACTATTCAGCTTATTTAACTTATTATTAACATTCACGTCATCTACGTCAGAATCCACCTCTCTAATTTCACTATTGCTGCTATCTGAAATCGTGTTTTCTTAGAAAACTTCAGTTTCTACATCAGATGAATCTGGTAAACAGCTATCACCCATTTGATTTTGTACATTTTCCACTTCACTTATATTACTAATTTCATCTGACATTCCATGTAATTGGCTTGCCTCTTCAGTTTCATTACCCTGAGGCTGCACTGCCTCTCTGCTTCTAAGACTGTATCTCATTTTGCTTTCCATCGACATTTTGTTATTAAGGAAATCATTACAAAACAGTTTAACAATATTCTTAAAAATCACTATGGTTGTTAATACTACCTTCCTCTCGCTAGCTGTAAAGTGATTAGCATACATGCCACCTTCTTCTCCGGTGCAATGCTGCTGCTCGCTACATTGTCTTTGTCATGTTGGGTGTTTTCGGCTGCCGGAGTCGACCACAGATGCCTATCCCTGCAGTTTGCCACTCTCTGACCTGGACTGCAGCTGGTGGAGGCGACAGGTGTTGCTTCCAAGTCATGCACATTGCCTGCTGTACACTGCTCTGTTAACTGCTCCCTGAAGCATTGTTTCTCATAGTGCTGAAATAAAACGTAATCCGTTTGGACCATGCACTCACATAATTTTACACTTCGATTTGTGTTTCTGCGTTTTCACTTTTGACTACATGACATGGATTAATTAGTGGTATTTATCGGTTTTTGTTACCCAACAGTTAAAAGAAACTTACAAAAGTCCAAACAGGATGTACTTTCACAGTTCACACACTGTCACTTTTTATCTTTTTCACTGTACATATATTACTGATTCGGGTGTTTTATGATAATCATTATAGTTCACTGTTCTCACTATGATTTTCACATCTCAAATGGTTCACAGTTCTCGTTAATGGATAGTAGCCTCCTCTTTAAATACACAATCTCTACCAGGGATGTCATGCATAAAATTATACGTTGTTGTGTTGGAAGTCAGATCTGGAAGCTGGAGACATCTGTAGAGATTGAATAAGAGTCTGTAACCATTCTTTCCACCAACTTCTTGTCTTCTAAAGTTGTGTCCGCAGCGCAGAAGATAGCTCGTCGGTCGTGGGATCTCCTTCAGTGGAGGTTACTATGCTATCATCTTGAACACAAACCTGTGTTTGTGCTTTTTTTGTGGGATACCACTTGCCCAGGTTAGTCTCTGTGTCTATAGAGGTCAAGATATGAAGTACTGACAATGATGGTAGGTGACACCTCTCTGTAATAACTTTTTCATAATGCAGGGCCACAGTCATAATATATTTCTTTGAAGTCAGTACCACCATTAGACTGTTGCTTATTTACAGTGTTACATTTACACTTACACAATCATGATTTTGGCTTCAAAATGCCATTATCAAGTGTTTTAAGTGTTATAAATTGCCTAAGGTGGCATACTGTCATATTAAAATACACTCTTAGAGACAGTGTCTAATAGTCAATATTTCTGGCAGAGCCTACTGCTATGTTTCATTACTGAGTACAGATTAATGCAGTAAACATGTATTGCAAACTTAACTGTTTGGGTTTCTCACTCAACACTGTTTCACTTACATGTGACTGTTCTTGTTTAGCACGGTCCTGACTCAAATCTAACATGCTACTGTCTAAAAATCCCGAGTCTGCACTGATTTCATTTAACTGTTTTGGATAACTATTGTCTAATACATCCTGAAACATGTCTTTATTGGCTATGTCCTGTTTAATGTCACTAGTTGAAGCCGGTAGGTTCGGCATATATATTTCATTGTTGTGATCACGATCCATTTTTTGTAAATTTGTTCATAAATTATCAATGCAAGAAAAAACCGGTCAAAATGTTCACACAACACTGCACTGATAAAATACAAAAATAAATGTTTTAATTGCTACTTGGTGTATTATCATCCTGGACTGGGTAGGTGGCGTCAACTTTGGCAACAATGTTTCAACCTTTTACAACCACATATGACCCTAGTGATGCATCATTCCAGCACTTCTACACATGAACTATGTCAAATTATATTTGGCTTAAAATCGTTCCACTTTTCAATACAATTTTGTGCTTTTTGGTCACCTGCATCATAAACGCTATCAAAAATTCAAATGTACGTGTACCTGGGTCGCAATGGTACCACTTTAACAACCTCCTTTGTTATGCACATTGGATGACTGTTAATTGTAATAAATGTTCATGGAGTAAAATATTGAAACTTCCTGGCAGATTAAAACTGTGTGCCCGACCGAGACTCGAACTCGGAACCTTTGCCTTTCATGGGCAAGTTCTCTACCAACTGAGCTACCGACGCACGACTCACGCCTGGTACTCACAGCTTTACTTCTGCCAGTATCTCGTCTCCTACCTTCCAAACTTTACAGAAGCTCTCCTGCGCAGGAGTTTAAAACATTTCAAATAAGATCGAGAAAAGGATAAGATTGTAAATTTGAGAATATACATGGTCCAAACGACTTATTGCACCATTACAAAAGACACGCAACTGTTATGGGGGTACATCCTGATCTTGAATGTACAACACATAATTACCCCAGAAACATTGGTATGACCTAGAGATAAAATTGTCATCTAAGGTCATACGCCCATTGATACTACCCTCTTGACTGCCAGTGCTGAACGTACCCTCATACGGCCAGAGGTGGGAACATGCAGTTCACCTAAGAACGTTATCAAAAATGATTGTTTTGGTAGTCTAGGTGTTACGGTGTGGACAGGCATAATGTTGCATAGGCGTACTGACTTCCAAATCTTTGAACATGGTACACTCACTGGTCAACATTACTGTGGTACTGTACTCTTTCCCTGTGTGCGTCTTTTCAGGGATACATTCAGCCCTGACTGCTCAAGTGGACGAGATCTTGCAACGAGAGAGTACTCAGCAAATGGACTGACCTGCTTGGTTTTGTGCAACATTTTGTGAATTTTTGCAATATGAAATGATGTAGATGCATCTGCGAATGCTGGTTGGAGTAAAGCACGAAATTGATCATGAAAGGGGTTGCAGAATAAACCACGTGTGAAACTATCAGCCTTTGTGAATAATCTGCGTGGCGTTTCCGCAAGCATGTACAGATCATTTTGGCGAGCATCTTCTTTCAAAGATCCACTGGAAAGGACCAAATGTAAACTCGTTTTGTAACAGTGTATTGCCTGTCTGAATCTCGTAATATTTCAGGTTGGACTTAGCAGATTTCTGGCTGTCTTATGTGTGATATACCATAAGCTGCACGAACTAGTAGTAGATGTACTAGCAGTCTAAATATGGGCTTGGTGACACCATAAATGAAAAGGACCATAATAAAACATCAGTATCAACAAACAAACATTTTCAATGAAGGGGAGGAAGCACCAACTTTGCCCATTATTAATAGAGATTTATCTTATTACTGGAGTTATGTGGACTTTGTAATTGTAAGTAGGGACAGTGACTTTCTTCAATGCTGCTTTTCTCATCATCTACATAGCACCTACGAATGCAGAGCAACAGGTGGTGAATGGACACTATACTGAGGTAGGTGGACAATAATTAAATAAAAAAAACGAGTCCCACCAACCCCTCTCCACCGCAATTGGTGCTGATTGGCCGGGAAATCAAATAAATTGTACAATATAGAGTTCGGGAGAGTAGGAACCGTATATGAAAAAACAGCAGTGTTTAAATGAACTCGTTAAGTGATCACAAGGTGTGAAAAAAGGAACTGGAAAGTATGACCAAAGACGTGTGCAATTGAACGTGTGTTGAAAAGTATGATGAGTGGAACGACAACAAATGGGACGACAACGAGTGGAACGAGGTGGCAGATTTCGGCAGCGACAGCGAAGCTACGAGAGGTGACATCACACTAAAGCAGCCAGGCAGGTGGAGCAGTTGGCAGCCGTGGACAGAGTGCTGTCCCATAAACTGGATCGGTAGAAGCAGGGCCTGGAGAATGGACCTGCTGTATCGCCTCACTGTGCAGATCGATAGGAAGAAAAGATAAGTAGTGTTCTACTTAAAAGTTTTATGTGTGTGTGCTGAAAAACTTCTGAAATGGCTGGAAACAATCAGGAAATCGTAGATGAGAAACTGGAGGTAGATTTGGAGGAAGTTAAAGCTGAAAATGATTCCATGAGTAGTAATTTCAGTTTTGAAGTATCACAAGCAAATACGAGTAGCAGCTTGACAGACTCAATGTGTGCTAATTATGGGACGGATAGTGAGCACAATGTATCAGAACCTAGTACCCTGATATTGTCTGTAGCTACTCCAAAAACAAAACAGAAAAACAATGTCAGTTTCTATTATTCCAAAGGATAGTGTTTCTGAAATGTTAACAAATATTTTGACACATGTAAAGGAAATGGGCTTAGAACTTAATGGTAGAATAAGTGGAATGGATTCCAAAATGGGGCCAGACATAAAAACTACACTAAGCTCTGAAATAAATGAATTACACAGTGAAGTTGTTGAAATGGATTCCAAAATGAGTAAATTAAGTTTAGAAATATATGAATTGCATTCCGAATTTGATCAGGGATTTAGTAACTTGTCAGTCGAACTGGAATCTGAAATGGAGGATAAAATGTCTGAGTTGCAGGAGTCTTTAAAAAAATGATATGACTTTGTTCAGTAATAATGTTAAAAGTGACATTAATCAGGTCAGGCGAGATTGTAATGCTGCCATTGCAATGATGAAAAGTGAATTACATCCATGAATTGAGCAAGTTGCTGAGGATAGCGAACAAGTTAAAGAGAGAATAAATTGAGAATTAAATAAAGTTAATGAACAGGTTCAACAAGTAGAGAGACACTGTGAGGACAGTCATGTGGTATTGGAAACACAAATTAAAGAAGGGAAAGAAGTGTGTGCAAGATTTGGAGTGCAAGTGTCTAGTAAAATCACTAATATTGAAACTAACATTAGTCAGTTTAGTACTGAGGTAAATGAGCAGCTGTGTGAGCATGAAAGTAGACTAACAAAAGTAGAACAAAATGTTAACAACAGTAGTGGTTAAATAGTTTCCAGTGGAGTAATAGAATCATCTGAAATTGCATATGTTACCCACCGACAGTTTTTAAGATTTGATCCCAGTAAAAATCTTCATCCCAACGAATTTTGGAATGACTTTGAGGATATTTTGCCAAAAGTGTGGAATGATAAATAAAAGATTGGATTCATTACTTCAAATTTGATGGGAGAAGCATAAATTTGGGGAAACTTGGCATCAAATAAATATGATAAACTAGCAGAATTTAAACACGCCATTTTTGAAGAGTATTGGGGAAAAAGGAAACAAATGGAGGTCTTAAATAAATTTTGGTCAGGGGAAAAGTATGATCCGAGGAGATAGGGTATTGACAGATTTATATAGAAATGGGTAACTACACTGTCATATTTAACTGCCAAGGTTGAAACAGAGCAAATTATTACAGGGATCGAAAACAAGTTGCCATTGAATTGGAGAAATAAGATCATTTCAGCACCTATGGATGACATTGATCATTTTGTTCATTATCTTGAGCGAGTGGAAAACATCTTGAAGGAAGACGAAAATAACCAAAGAGAGTACAGGCCTCCTGTTAGGTCTAATGACCATAGAGTCGAAGTCAATGTGTATAGAATAGGCGTACGAAGAGGTAATGGTTACCGGGGTAGATACAGAGGGAGAGGAGGTACTGCTGGAAGCAGGTGCATTGAACCGGACTGGCGTGCCAGCTACCATCAGCTGAGAGACAATGACATAACCCAGTACGTTGTCCTCGATGGTGAGTGTTCATTGGAGGTGAGGGTATCATCTTGAGTGCCCCAGGGAAGTGTGGTAGCTCTGCTGTTGTTTTCTATCTACATAAATGATCTTTTGGATAGGGTGGATAGCAATGTGCGACTATTTGCTGATGATGCTGTGGTGTATGGGAAGGTGTCGTCGTTGAGTGACTGTAGGAGGATACAAGATTACTTGGACAGGATTTGTGATTGGTGTAAAGAATGGCAGCTAACTCTAAATATAGAGAAATGTAAATTACTGCAGATGAATAGGAAAAAGAATCCCATAATGTTTAAGTACTCCATTAGTAGTGAAGCGCTTGACACAGTCACATTGATTAAATATTTGGGCGTAACATTGCAGAGTGATATGAAGTGGGACAAGTATGTAATGGCAGTTGTGGGGAAGGCGGATAGTCGTCTTCGGTTCATTGGTAGAATTTTGGGAAGATGTGGTCCATCTGTAAAGGAGACCACTTATGAAACACTAATAAGACCTATTCTTGAGTACTGCTTGAGCATTTGGGATCCCTAACAGGTTGGATTGAGGGAGGACATCAAAGAAATTCAGAGGTGGGCTGCTAGATTTGTTACTGGTAGGTTTGATCATCACGCGAGTGGTACGGAAATGCTTCAGGAACTCGGATGGGAGTGTCTGGAGGAAAGGAGGTGCTCTTTTCGTGAATTGCTGCTGAGGAAATTTAGAAAACCAGCATTTGAGGCTGACTGCAGTACAATTTTACTGCCGCCAACTTATATTTCGTGGAAAGACCACAAAGATAAGATAAGAGAGATTAGGGCTCGTACAGAGGCATATTGGAAGTCATTTTTCCTTCGTTCTGTTTGGGAGTAGAACAGGGCGAGAAGATGCTAATTGTGGTACAAGGTACCCTCCACCATGCACCCTATGGTGGATTGCAGAGTATGTACGTAGATTTAGATGTAGATCACGGGTAGAGGTAACCCGGCAGGTGACTGAAATGTCAGAGGCAGTGATTTCACACACGAGGAAAACTGTTAGCAGTCTGTAATGACGCTAACGTTTGCAGACTGAAAGCATGAAATTTAAACCCGCTAGCGATGCCCTTTATTAAGAAGGTATCGATTGGACAGCCTGGAGGTAGCATAAAAGAAAACAGAAGCGTAGAGGAGAATGACACTGCAAAAGAGTTTGATTATTCAGTAAATGCAGTAAGTTTTTGTGAATGGGGGACCTTAAATGAAGGGTGCAAGAATTCTATTAAGAAGGAACAAAATACAGGAAGTGAAGACTCAGATCCGGAGGTGGGGGTAAAGCAACACTGTGAAACTGACGTGAGACTACCTGTAGACTGTGGAAGTAACACTAGGAGGATACAAGAGGAGGTTGTGAATAGACTGAATCAAGTAATTTTGGATAGTGAGGATGTAGGGACAGAAGAGGAAGAAGAAGTGAATGAGTTAAATAATTCTGACAACATCTTGTATAGGGTTGCAGATACAAAGAGTAGTATGGAAGGCGAGAAGTTAGAACAATGTTTTGATAGTGAAAGCCGCCACTAAGAATGAAGTGGAGGGCAGTTAAATTAAAAGTGCTTTCCACAGAAGGGGTAGGTGTTGATAGGCATGAAGTGGTTCAGGATTTACTAGGTGAACCTGCATCTGTAGTCAGGAAAGAATATATTGGACAACCTATAATTGAAGTGATAGTGTTTAAAGAAAAGGTTCCTTGATTAATAGATACTGGTTCAGAAGTATGTGCAGTGTCTCAGATTTTTGTGAATGCTCTCCCTAAAAGTAGGCAAATTGTTATAATGCCTGTGAGTCGGCTGAAAATTGTGGTGGCCACTGGAAAAAGTAAGGAGATGGTTAAACAGGAAATATTGCTACCGATCATAGTAAGTGGAGTACAAATAGAATTAAATTTTTTGGTTATTAATGGACTCAGTGTTGAGATGTTGGTAGGTGTTGACTTCTTGCATAAATATGAAGGGCAGGTTAATTTTGGGACAAATGACGTGATTATTAGAGTAAATGAAAAACCTGTAGTTATTCCCTTTATAGGGTATAAAGAGACAAAAGGTAGATGATAAAAAAAGTGATATTCCAATAAGGTACTGTAGGACTACTGAGGAAATCAAGGGCTATAAGGAATATGGCGAGATAGAAAATGTCAGAATTAGGATCGATGAAAAATTGGAAAAATTAACAGAATTGACTGACGTGCAAAAAAAAAATGATCTGAGACAGATAGAACAATTGTTATGGGGAATATGAATAATTAAATATGTATCTGCCGAGCCTCTTCTTATGCACTCTTAACAACCTTGCTCTTCACCATTCAGAATTTGTGTTACTGTTTTTCCTCCTCCTTTATAATGCTATAGCTAATAAATGTAATAAGAGGAATAAAATAACTAATCAGATGAGGGAGAATTGCCTATTAATGACAGAAAAAAGCAGTTGAAAGCAATGTGGAGAAGTATGCTCACATGTGACTCAACTGTAGTGTGAAGGGATGTCAGAAGTCTGTGAAAAAATTAATATGTTCAGAGGCAAAAGGGGATTACCTGCCTAATGAGTAAAGATAAAATTTATACTTGATGGCTTTTGCAAGACACGGAGAGGTGGAGTTAAATGTATTTAATATTTCCAGTAATATATGTTTTTCTAGAAGACTGTGTACGCAATGAGTAGCACCACAGAAGTGGCATGAGTAATTTTTTAATATTTCCTACTAAGACTTTTGGTATGCTTTGCCACCAAATATGTATTTCTTATGTGTGTTAAACGTGAAGACTACTGAGCCACTGAAGCTGGCTAGATTATTTTTCCAAGACATTTCCTGAAAACTTTGTATGGAATAGGTATTCTTTGTACATAGTATTATGTAGGACATGAGTAATTGTAGTGATGTTCTAAAACCGCTTTCTCTTTTTTGTATGATGTATATAGGAGGTGTGGAGGAATTGCAGGAGGTGGACTGAATTATTTTCAGCACTCAATAATTTGGTATCTATTGGTGTAATGTGTAATGACAATTGTCAGCGCCGCTGAGGGTGGCAGAAGTAGTTTTTCAGTATATTTTCTAATGTTGTCATTATTCTTTGTGTATAATAGATTATGTGTAAAGCTAAGCAGTTTTCTGAAAGAGGGTTAAAATTATTTTTTGGGGCAGTAGATTTTTTAACAGCAACTTGCTTAATTCCAATGGCCTTGCCGCAGTGGTAACACCGGCTCCCGTCAGATCACTGAAGTTAAGCACTGTCGGTCTGGGCTAGCACTTGGACGGGTGACCATCCAGTCTGCTGAACGCTGTTGGCAGGCGGGGTGCACTCAGCCCTTATCAGGCAAACTGAGGAGCTGCTTGATTGAGAAGTAATGGCTCCAGTCTCGGAAACTGACATAGGCCGTGAGAGCAATGTGCTGACTACATACCCCTCCATATCCGCATCCAGTGACGCCTGTGGTCTGAGGATGACATGGCGACCGGTTGGTACCTTTGGGCCTTCATGGCCTGCGCGGGAGGAGAGAGTTTAACTTGCTTAATAATTAAAAACAGGTTTTGAAGATAATATTTCAGTAATAGTGCCAATCTTGGGTGCACTATTAAAGATTTTTAATAGCAGTTAATTCATTTTTCACTGATTTAATTAACATTAAATGTAAACAGATGTTGAGTTGAAAATTAATAGGAATTGGCCTGAGAAAGAAAAAAGCTTTGAGTAAATAAGAAATAATTTCTGGATCACAGTAAAGTTTTCAAAAAAAAAATCTCTTTTTTTCTCATGGAAGTCTTTACTTTTGAGTTGAGAGCAGCAATTGTGGACTAAAGTATATATGTGTGTTAGGAATAAGATGTAGAAATTAAGAATGGACATCGAGACAGACTGTATATTGCAGGTATGCCAAAATGTAACAGAGACAGAGTGCTGGGAAAGAACTCCAGGACAAAATACGGCCGGACGCTACATCCCCAGTGACGAGGCATTATATGATTACAGGTGAAGTGTCAGTGATGTTTATATTCATTTACTTCATTGATGGAAAAGCACCCAGTTGTGTTAAGGAATGAATTCACTGTAGGGACAGACAACTTCCATATCGCTGGATAACTGTTGGTTCCAGTAAAAAAAGAAAAAAAATGTTAATGTAAACTAAAGTGAAATTGTAATACGTAAATTTTGAAAGTTGATTTTGTTGAATCCTGTAAGAGCATGTAAGAGCATTAGATGTGCTTTTTTCTTTTCAGCCAATGAAAAATAATTTTCTTTTTTGTACAGTTAATTTCCTGTACGTCATCAAGCCCTAGCCATGAACAATTTATGTAAATAGGTATCTCTTATGATGATGTGATATTATTTAAATGATTTTGATTAAATGAAAAATTTTGTTTTTGTAAAATTTTCCTTAGGGGGTGCGTAACGTCTCAGCTATTTACATGGCTTCAGCGTTTTGCAGTAAGTTTTATTCCGTTAGGTCAAGCTGGCAATGTAGCTTCCAGCCTCAGCCGTTATGCAGTTGGCAGCTGGTATCATAATGCCATCTGCCGCGGGGTGTGGACCATGAGAACTGCTCTGTGACGAGCGTACTAAGATCACTTACTCATCTCACCTAAAAAACTAAATAACTATGATCTGTTTGTTTTCAAATTTGGCATAGGAACTTTCATAATTTAGAAGAACAGTGTGTAAAATTTTCATGCGGATAACTTTAATAGTTTTGAAAATATAAAAAACCTATTAAAAAAAGTACTTAAGTGACACTTAGTAAAGTAAATTCAGACAGGAATCATGACAGTTTAAGTTTCTTTGTCATTTGAAAATGTTAACAACGCTCTCACTGGGCACAAGTTATTATTAAAAAATTTTAATTCTAAACTTTTAATAATTTTGCTTTCGTAAGGAAAATAATAGATAAAAAGTTGATATTTGTATTTTGTGTTAGGGTGGGAGTATATGAGAGTGAATGTGAGTGTGTAAGTGGGGACATACATTAAATTTCAATTTTATAATGTATTACACCATCCGTAACTAGCAAGTTTTACGTAATCAGGATGTCCCGAAAACGGTGAATCCTCCTAACTGGTGGATGACGTATGTCTAGGAGCATTTGCTTTTGTAATAAGGCAGCCAGAAAGATAGTAAGAAGATATTTAGTTCTAAAGTATATTTCAAGCATAGTTTTCTTTTAATTTTCATTTCGTTTGGTTTTGTGGAACATTTTGTGAATTTTTGCAATGTGAAATGACGTAGATACATCTGCGAATGCTGATTGGAGTAAAGCGGTTTGCGCGTGAAATTGATCATGAACGGTTAATCTGATTGGATGATCGTTTTGATCAACCAAGGAGAGAAAAGTCTTTCCCGCGTAATTGAATGACTTATATGCCCTGTGAGCAACGGCATTCTGTCAGCCGTGGAGTCGTTGTCGAAAGAGAATGTTATGTTAAATGTGTCCGAAAAAATTATCTGTAAGATGAAGAAATAACGGTTAAATCGTGCTTGGTTTATATCGCTATGCTAGCAGATGCAATTACGGACATTTCGGTGAAGTTTTGAGTGGTTATGGAATGTTGGTTCCAGAATAAATCGCATGTGAAACTATCAGCCTTTGTGAATATTCTGCATGGCGTGTTACATATGCATGCACAGAACATTTTGGCGAGCATCTTCTTTCAAATAATCCACTGAGAAGGACTGAATGTGAACTTGTTTTGTAACTGTGTATTGCCTGTCTGAATCTCCTAATATTTCGGGTTGGGCTTAGCACATTTATGGCTGTCTTACGTGTGATATAAGCTGCACGAACTACACTCCTGGAAATTGAAATAAGAACACCGTGAATTCATTGTCCCAGGAAGGGGAAACTTTATTGACACATTTCTGGGGTCAGATACATCACATGATCACACTGACAGAACCACAGGCACATAGACACAGGCAACAGAGCATGCACAATGTCGGCACTAGTACAGTGTATATCCACCTTTCGCAGCAATGCAGGCTGCTATTCTCCCATGGAGACGATCGTAGAGATGCTGGATGTAGTCCTGTGGAACGGCTTGCCATGCCATTTCCACCTAGCGCCTCAGTTGGACCAGCGTTCGTGCTGGACGTGCAGACCGCGTGAGACAACGCTTCATCCAGTCCCAAACATGCTCAATGGGGGACAGATCCAGAGGTCTTGCTGGCCAGGGTAGTTGACTTACACCTTCTAGAGCACGTTGGGTGGCACGGGATACATGCGGACGTGCATTGTCCTGTTGGAACAGCAAGTTCCCTTGCCGGTCTAGGAATGGTAGAACGATGGGTTCGATGACGGTTTGGATGTACCGTGCACTATTCAGTGTCCCCTCGACGATCACCAGTGGTGTATGGCCAGTGTAGGAGATCGCTCCCCACACCATGATGCCGGGTGTTGGCCCTGTGTGCCTCGGTCGTATGCAGTCCTGATTGTGGCGCTCACCTGCACGGCGCCAAACACACATACGACCATCATTGGCACCAAGGCAGAAGCGACTCTCATCGCTGAAGACGACACGTCTCCATTCGTCCCTCCATTCACGCCTGTCGCGACACCACTGGAGGCGGGCTGCACGATGTTGGGGCGTGGGCGGAAGACGGCCTCACGGTGTGCGGGACCGTAGCGCAGCTTCATGGAGACGGTTGCGAATGGTCCTCGCCGATACCCCAGGAGCAACAGTGTCCCTAATTTGCTGGGAAATGGCGGTGCGGTCCCCTACGGCACTGCATAGGATCCTACGGTCTTGGCGTGCATCCGTTCGACGCTGCGGTCCGGTCCCAGGTCGACGGGCACGTGCACCTTCCGCCGACCACTGGCGACAACATCGATGTACTGTGGAGACCTCACGCCCCACGTGTTGAGCAATTCGGCGGTACGTCCACCCGGCCTCCCGCATGCCCACTATACGCCCTCGCTCAAAGTCCGTCAACTGCACATACGGTTCACGTCCACGCTGTCGCGGCATGCTACCAGTGTTAAAGACTGCGATGGAGCTCCGTATGCCACGGCAAACTGGTTGACACTGACGGCGGCGGTGCACAAATGCTGCGCAGCTAGCGCCATTCGACGGCCAACACCGCGGTTCCTGGTGTGTCCGCTGTGCCGTGCGTGTGATCATTGCTTGTACAGCCCTCTCGCAGTGTCCGGAGCAAGTATGGTGGGTCTGACACACCGGTGTCAATGTGTTCTTTTTTCCTTTTCCAGGAGTGTATTAGTAGATGTACTACCAATGTAAATATGGGCTTGGTGACACCATAAATGAAAAGGACCGTAATAAAACATCAGTATCTACAAACAAACATTTTCAATGAAGGGGAGGAAGCACCCATTTTGCCCGTTATTAATAGAGATTTACAGGTTTATCTTGTTGCTGGAGTTACGCGGACTTTGTAATCGTAAGTATGGAAGGTGATTTTCTTCAAACGCTGATTTTCTCATCGTCTACATAGTACCTACGAATGCAGAGCAACGGGTGGTGAATGGACACTATACTGAGGTAGGTGGACAATAATTAAATCGAGCAACGAACCCCGACAACCCCACCCCACCGCAATGCTATCTAGCTGTGTTGTATCAACCTCACTGCTATATTTGGCGTCAAAAAAAGGCTTCATAGATTTCAAGAAATGGTTAACAACATGTCCCCTGACAGGAAATTAACATCAGACAAAATGGTGTGATACATATGAGACCTGTTTTCCACTTTACATAATTATTGTTCTGTAAGTTACTTTAAAGCTTTCTAACTCAGTTTCTCTCCAGTCCTCAGTTGTCAAAAATCAAAAGCCTTCAGTCAAATGGCAAATAAACAGCACTTGCTCGCCGACTTTTGAGATCCTGCAGCACTGAACTCCATTGCTGGACATGATCGAATTATTTAGGTGGAGCGTTGCCAACCGTACAATCTGGATCATACAGGTACAATAATATAAGATGGTGCGCGAACGTACGATCCACACTTCGGATCGCGCGTCTATTGTACAGTCTTTTGAAATGCTTACTATTGTTATGATATTTTTTTATTACTTGAATTTTATGGTATATTTAATGTTTTACAATTTATACCGCAAATACAATTTTGAGCAACCTACATGTCAGTCTGTACAGCCATGGGATTACCCAATTTCATTACGCTGCAGTTGCGTAAGCCTACTTAGATTATCCCCTGAGATGAATCGCCTGGAAATTCATCATACTGACTGCTTTGCATTCAGCAAGGCGCTCATACGTAAGTGAAAACAAATACAGTCACAATGTTGGCTCTGGTGACGACAGTGCGCGATTTATACGGTGTGGAGTAGCGCAAAATTGTGTCAGTGGAAACAGAAGACAGTGATTTTGGTCCTAGTACTCCCAAGAAATCTACAGTGGGTTTGTCTGAATGTGAGAGGTAGAAACAAAAATATACAAAGGTCTGGGAATCTAATCCTGAATTTAAAGGTAAGTTGTGGGCTTGGGCTGACAAATTGACTTCACAAAGGACTAGAGGTAGAATTTGTAACGTAACATTTGTTTCATGCATACAATACCAGGAACAAAAATTATCTGCACAAGGACTTAAAAGCACTTACTTTAGTTCAAAAACGGGTCCACTACTCAGGAACACTCATCTTCAATAATTTGCCAGCAAACAAAATATTTAGTTACAAATAATCTTCCAAGATGGCGGCAAATAGTAATGGTAAAATTATTAGCTAACGTAAAAACTCGTGTTTTAACGCGGAAAAGTGTAAAAAATGCGGAAAAGTACTGAAAACCGGAATCACGTGCAAGGAATGTAATAACTTGTATCATTTTCGATGTGCAAAAGTGGACTCATCTGTGAAAGAAAATAATGAATTTATAACATGCTGGAACTGTAGTCAGTGCTGCGTTCAGAACTCAGATAATTATCATAAAGCAAAAATTTGTGACTGTATGTGTGAATTATCTGTTATAGTCGGCGATATGGTAAGTGAAATCCAGAGCCTAAAAGCTGAAGTTACTCTCTTAAATAAGAAGGTGAGTGAATTTGAACAACAGCGCCTGATGAACGACTGCAGGCCAAAACTAAAAACCAAGGAAAGCTTTCCTGCCGTCAATACTCAAAACAGGTTTCAAATTCTCGAAGAAATAGTGGAACAAGAACAAGTTCAGTCCGTGCAAACTAGAAGTAATCCTTGAAGCAACAAAAAAACTGTCAGTGATAAGTTCAGAAAACACGAAGTCCCAAACTCGTGTGCAAAACGTGAAACTGAACGTAAACAAACCGTTCAAGGAAGTGGAATCTGTGAAATTACATGCAAGAAATCGTCCCTAGAGAGAAACAGAAGAAACGACGACAATCAGAAACACAAGCACGGCCGGATTCTATTATATGGAGACAGCCATGGACGTGAAATAGCGCAAAACATCGCAGACATGCAAGACAACTTTGCAGCTGTAGGCCACATCCAGCGTGGAGCCCCTCTTTCTGCTGTGGTGAAGCCGTGCATGCAGGAGTGTGACTCCTTCTCATCCAATGACTGTGTCGTTATTATGGGAGGTTCATTTGATGTAGCAAGAAATCAAGCAAATGATGCAATTAGACGTATGAAAATGGTACTGGGTAAGTTAAATCACACTAAAACAGTTGTTGTCAACATTCCACAGAGGCATGATCTTATGAAACAGTCTATTGTGAACTGGGATGTTCATAAAACAAATGACAGGATTAAAGATGTATGTAGTAAATTTCAGAATGTGTCTCTAGTAGATGTCACCTATCTAGAAAGGGAGCTGCACGCATCTCATGGTCTGCATATGAACAAAAGAGGCAAAAAGATCATTAGTAGCAAAATTATTGAGGAAGTCAGGCGACATTGTTCACAAAGTGATGAAAAGAAGTCCATTGCCATGGGGTGGTACAACCCATCTCAACAAAATCTGCCACAACACCAGCCACCGCTGGCAAGCCAGGGAAACTTGCTGAAGCCTGCTGGCCTCATTGCTAGTCCAAAATTATCCTCTAAGGTCCAGCAGGTAAAACTCAGCCTTAAAATCATACACCAGAATCTTGGTAGTCTTAGAAATAAGCATAATGATCTAGATGTAATTTCACGGATTGACAAACCCGATATATTAGTTGTAACTTAACATTGGTACAATGAAGCTCTGAGTAGCATTAGTCAACCACTGTGTATGAAATTCTGCACAGCCTTCAGTAGAAAAGATAAGACTGGGGGAGGTGTAGCAATTTTCACTGTAAATGAAAGTAATTTTAATGTTATTGTTATTGATGTGAGTGCCTTCTGCTTGCAAGGAGTCTCAGAATTTGCTGCAATAAACCTGAAATGGGGTAGAGATAACATAACAGTTATCGGTGTTTACAGGCCACCTCAGCAAATACAGATACCTTTTTTGTAAATCTTTCTGACTTGCTTGTATATGTAGACACAACATTTTCTGGGCCAAATGGTCATGTAAATATTATAGTTAAAGGGATATAAATATAGATTTATTAACAAATGATGTCAGCACCAAAAAGTTACATCGTCTGTGTGATGAATTTAACCTGACCCCACTCATTCGGGAACCCACTAGAGAAATTGGCAATAGTAAAACATGTCTTGACAACATAATAACAAACATGACCCACCTATCCCACAGTGCATCGGTTTTAAAACTAGCCATCTCAGATCACCATGCAGTACAGCTTAAATTGGAACGCCATGAGGTCACCAAAAAGCAACAGTTTGTAACTAAAAGAATAGTGTATAATGACAACATAAATAGACTAAACTGGATGCTAGCACAAATAAAATGGTTTGAAAATAATAGCTTCTCATATGATAACTTTGCTGCTGACTTCTATTACTGCTTTGATACCACATGCCCAGTTGTAATCACAAAAATGAAACAAACAAAAAATATAAACAAAAATATTTGGGTAAATAGTAATGTCACTGAAGCGAGGGAAAAATTAAAACTGCTCCACAGTGCAATGCTGAATAATAGAGAGATTCCTGAGCTAAAGGAAGCCTTCAAAATATATCAAGCGCACTATAAGGACTTACTTACACAGACCAGGAGCAACTATGTTGCAAATAAGCTTCAAAACTCACACAACATAACTACTGGCATCTGGGCAGTCATAAACTGTTTTAGAACTGGCAATGACAAATCCATTATGGACTTTACTATTAACCACAATGGCATGCTCATAAAAGACCAACTGTAAATTGCAAATATTTTTAATGAATATTTTTCTTCCGTTGGGGAAGCCATAAATGACAAACACAAAAACATGCACTACAGTTTTAAAGGTAATACATGTGACCATAGTATATATCTAGCCCCCACAAACTGTGCAGAAATAATGGGCATCATTAGCTCTCTAAAACCCTCTAATTCAGCTGGGCATGATGGCCTAAATACTAATGTTTTAAAAGCCTGTAGCCAAAATGTCTCTGTACCTCTGTCTGCAGCAGTCAACAATATAATAGAATCAGGCACCTGACAGACTCAAAACAGCACAGGTAACACCCATTTTTAAGAAAGGTGACAACAACAAAATAGTAAACTACAGACCAGTCTCAATCCTTCCTGTCTTTTCCAAAATAGTTGAGAAAGTTATATACAACAGGATTATAAACTTTCTTAACAAACACAACCTGATGTTCGAAAATCAAAATGGATTCGTAAAAGGTAAATCAACTAGCACTGCAGCTGCTCAACTAATTGAAGAGGTGTTAGGGGGTATCGAAAGCAAGGAACATGTGGCAGGTGTATACCTAGACCTGGAAAAAGCCTTTGATTGTGTGAATGTTGACATCCTATTAGACAAGCTATGGGCATTAGAGGTGCTGCTTATGACCTAACAAAGTGTTATATGAGCAATAGAAAGCAGTTTGTTCTACTTAAAACGGAAATTGGTGTCTACAAATCGGGGATCACTTGCATAAAATATGGGGTGCCCCAGGGCTCGGTATTGGGCCCCCTTCTGTTCTTGATCTATGTAAATGATATTAAATACTGTACTATAAATTCCAAAATTGTTCTGTATGCCGATGACACGTCCATTGTAAGTAAAAAGGCCGAGTGTAATAATGTGACAAAAGAAATTGTTCAGTTTTTAATGAAAGCCACTTAAATGTAAGCACCAGTAAAACATGTTTGATGGAGTTTAACAAAAGTAGTTTGAATAATGAAATTAAATTATACATGGGCAATGAATTGGTAAAGAAAGAGTCTAGTGTAAAATTCCTTGGCGTAACAATCCAAAGTAACCTGAAATGGGACACACATATTGACTCTCTAGCAACTAAGTTGTCAAAAAATATATTTGCAATCAGTACTATTAGCAAGTTCTGTAAAGACACCGTAGTCCTAAAGACTGCATACCATGCTCTTTTCTCCTCTCACTTGAACTATGGTATTGAAATTTGGGGGGCAACAACCAAAGCTAATCTAGATAAGCTACTCATTCTTCATAAAGGGGTGTGAGAATAATCTGTGGAGCAAAATATAGGGAATCTTGTCGCAACTTGTTTCCAAAAACAGAGGTGTTAACTGTTATAAACACATACATTCTAAAAGCCATATTGCTTGTGAAAAGACTGCACCCAAACACTTATTCAGATTTCCATCAGTACAACACTAGAAATAAAGAAAGATTTTACATTGGCAGCCACAGAACACCACTTTACGAAAAGGGGCCTCAGTATGCAGGTATAAAATTAGCTAATGCACTGCCTAGAGCAGTCATGGCTCTTCCTACAATTAAACTGAAACATCAGCTTAAGAAATTTTTAGTAAAACACCCTTTCTACACATTAGAAGAGTACCATACTTATATGAAGAACAACAAATTCTTTGTGAAATTATGTGAACAGAAATAAGTAAACACCTTATTGCAATTTTGTTGTAAATTAATGATGTATTCAGAAGAATGTGTCTTGTGTATTGTACAAATAACTTTAATCATTACTGTTTCTTTGTGCATGTGCAGTGTACCATTCGATGTTGAATAAAGCTATTATTATTATTATTATATTAAGATCAGTTTAAAAGGAGCCTGAAAGACTTACTAGTGGCCAACTCCTTGTACTCCGTTGACGAGTTTTTTAATAGAAACAAATGATGTATTGTATATACTCATACTATTAGTATTGTTATTCAGCATAAAAAAGTTGACATGTTCCACATCCACAAGGATCTCCTGAGCATGGATCGAAAAACTAATCTAATCTAATCTGTCTTCAGGCTTACATGACTGAAATTGAACTGGCAGGTTTTGTGCAGAGCCCAATCTTCCTTTCAATGTTTTAGATCACCTGGAAGGTGTAGTTAAAGAGCTATTTTCCTGATTCTAAAATCGCAGACACTATACAATACAATTGTGTTGCACTAAATGTTCTCAGATCAGAAAGAACATGGTAGGAGAGAGCCGTAAGGACGAACTTGCAGAAAAACTGAGATGTACAAAATCCATAGTTCTTACTGATGAGGCAACAGACGTAGGATTTGTTTAAGCGTTGTGTGTCATGATTAGATATTCTGATAAAGATACAAATGAAACTGAAATTAAATTTGGAATCCTTGTGAAATTTTTAAGTTGGGTGAATATAATAAGGGAAATGAAGGTGCAAACAAGTAAACATATTTATTCTAATCTAATACTTTCATTTTCTGAGTACAGTGTTTCTGAAAACAATGTTGTAGCATTTCCTTCTGATGGTTATAATTCTATGATAGGGTCAAGAAACTCTGCTACTTGGTTAAATGAAAAATGTCCTGGACTAATTTTTCTCAAATGGGTATGTCACTCACTTCACATACACTGATGATGCAAAACATTATGATCACTGCCCACCACGACATTGGATGCTGCCTGGTGGCACTGCAGGTGCGTGACGCGGTAACAAAAGTATCTAAGCAGAGCAGACACAGACAGAGGAGAGGATCACCCTACCAGAGATATGGGCTTCAGACAAGGAAATCCATGGAGATAAGCGACTTTGAGAAAGGGCAGATTATTATTACGCTGAGACTGAATGAGTATCTCAAAAACGACAAAGCTGGTAAAATGTTCACTTGCTGCTGTCGTGAGCATCTATGGAAAGAGGTAGAAGGACATTGAAAGTACCACTAGGTGCTAAATGGTTAGACGTCCATGACTCTTCACAGAACATGGGGTTTGAAGGCTTGTCTGCTCTCTAAAGTAGAATAGACTGTGACCTGTGACATCTCTGCCAAAAGAGCACAATCCTGGTGCACACGTAAGTGTTTTGGTGCACACCTTTCATCGTACATTGTTGAAAATGGAGCTCCGCAGCAGACCACCCCTAAGTAATTAATGTTGACCCAATGAAATCATCAGTTACAATTGCAGTGGGCACAAGACCATCGAGTTTCTACCGTTGATCAAAGGAAACGTGTCTGCTCTTTTGGGTGAATCACATGATTGCTACACTAGATCGATGGTCGTCTCCACGAACGCCATCATCAAGTTGAAAGGCAGCTCGAAACGTACAGTGCTGCACCAACACAGACTGGTGGGAGCAGTATTATGCTATGGGAGACATTTTCCTGCACTTGCATGGGACATGTGATAGTAATCAAAGACATGCTGACAGCTGCAAACCACCTGTATTCCCTTGTAACGGTACCACCGACCACCTTAAATGGCAATCAATGCTGACATTATACCTCTGCAAGGAATTTTTGAAAAGTTGACCATGAGGTAACCTAATGAAACAGAACAACCAAACTGGGATTCATTTCTGAAACACTCCTGCAGACAGACGTTCTCTCAGAACAAAAGCAATTACAGTTGGTCTCCAAACCTAATTAGGCATCCTTGTGTCAAGCAAAATGATAAAGCAGAAGGCAGTGCTAAGGCTAACCTAACCTTCCTTGACACACACACTAAACTCTTTCCTTATATCTGTTCACATTACAACACAGTAACCTAATCTAGCAGATAAATGTGCTACTAACTAGAAAGTCAGATAAACAAATGGCCAATGAGATTGTAAACAGCAACATATGCTTCTCAACAATATGCACTTTAAATGAACTAGGTGCAACAGTTTATAAAACCAGTTACCGACACACATGAAATTAGTAGCAATACTAATCAGGAAAGAGCTTGAAATGATCCTGAATTTTAATCTGGGAGGGTCTGCTAATGATCATACTCTATAACTACATTGATTAGTACACGGTCTCTATGCCTGTGCATTAACCAACTTGCATTAGAATAGATAACACTACTGTGTTATTTCTTAAACTCAGACTGTAGCAACTAAACAGAATGCAAATCTAACTATACTGGCTCTGAAGGAGCCTTTGCATTGCTTCATTAACTAACTAGCGTCATACATGAGGCCCCTTAAACTTTAATGGTTTGAAGAACCATGCTCATTAAGAAAACTACACCAGTTCATATGAGAAATGACAAGTATTCTTATCATTAATTAGTAATTAATTAAAGTGCAACAAAATATAACTCTTTAAATAACAAATGTGCTTTCATAAGCAGTCTTTTGACCTACTCAAAAGTATAACTGGCCATGCAAGTGACAACATAACATTAAAGTCAAGTTCAAGAACTTTCTCATAATAAATTAGGGCACTCGCAATCAAATTCACTAGGATAGGATTCCTGTCCAGGTTTGTGACTTCAGATAATCAAGAGTGTAAGATAGAGTTTTTAACAACCATGATTATTATTATAACAACAATTAAATTTCACAAATACTTGGTCCATTTACAGAGTGCCAAATATAAACAATTTAGTGGAAGGCTGGTGGCACAATTTGCAGTGGGTGTTACCCTGGCAGTGATGCAGTCATAGCAAAAGCTCTTCTGGCCTCAAAACTCCAGGACTATGAGCCACTATGATCCGCTACTGCTAGCGAGGTGTTCACCACAGCACTGCTCAGCCCAGACTCCTTACCCGTCACAGAGGACGACTTGCCACTTGCGCATAAACCACACCTTTTCCACTCTGTCAGGCTACTTCCATAGCTGCAGGGCTTCCCAACATCCTTCACATTCGACCCTATGTTCCCAGGGTGTATACGGCCCGGGAGATCCGGGAAAAACCCGGGAATTTTTTCATCCAGGAGAAAACCGGGAATTTCCCGGGAATTGTTTAGAATTCCGGGAATTTTTCATTGTTTTAGTTTTCAGTTAATTTTTTGTGATTTTGTCTGGTAAGAACCAATACTCTAACAAAGGATATTACTGTATCCCGCTACTGCAGAATAATACTGCAGCAACAAAACATGAACGAGAGAAAAAAGAAAAAAAAAGTAAAACTTAAGTTGCAAAGGAACAACAAAACAGTGCTCATACAAGCGTCTGCCAACAGCAAAGTGTGTCAACGGCTTTAGGAAGACTATGCAATGCTTTATAACAACAAACTGCCTCCGATGAGCGTGACGTGACAACTGTTTAAATTAGATTCGTTTGAGCTGTTGCGGGCGGGATCTTGAGCATACGCAGTTGAGTCGCGTATGAGTAGTACCTTCTCCTGCTTCTGGTTACAGAAGTGTGGCTGGGCGCCACTAATTAATATTGCCTCGGTTCGGAAATATAGTAAATCTGGGGCTGATGCACAGAGCAGTCTGAGCTGTGGTGGGGAGCGTCCACGTGACATGCGTTTACGTTCAGTGATTTTGTCGTTTCCTCTTCGTTTGTTGCTCTCACGTTAAATGATAACAAATCGGATTTTTGTGGTCGGGAGCTATCAAATGAATTAAAATACGTTGGCATAATTACGGAAGGCTAAAATATGTTATTAGTGTCAGATTTTATTTCCTCCTTTCGGACAGAACAATGAAGTTATTTTTGCCGGTTTGTTAAAGAGATTTGGCTTAAATTTAATCTTTTCTGCTGAGGCAGTCAATTTATTTGAAACGAAGTGTTTAATTTCACACTATTGGCAAGTTTCAAATGTTCGCTGCATTTCAAGTGCACATATGGCATTTTGCTACTTTAAAGAACCAAACATGAGATAATACAGTACTGGTACGCCAAGAAAATTTACATACGAATGTGCATTTTAAGCCGAATTATGCGTTTTAGTATGGTTCACGAAATTCCGACGCTCTTGAAGTATCATCTGATGTCTTGTTTCTTTCATGCCATACGTAAGATCTTTCAATGTTTTACACGTACGAACATATGGGCTTCCTGCGTCATCGTAGTTGCGCAAGCGCGGTGACGCCTGTTATTTGGCGTTCTCTGCAACTACTGAAACGAACCTATATCTAACAGGTCGCGGGAAAATATTGCGAATGGTGTTTGAAAAGCGTTACATTCAAAGATTTCTTTTTATGCAAGATGAACTACGTGCGAGAATGTACGATGAATTTCTTAAATCACGAAGCGTTTGATTCTCATTTAAAAATCAACTCTTTGAGGACGACCATTTAGAAGAATTTCGAACCCAAAAGATCAGACATTTACGTCGTTTTACTGGCACATTTGTGTGATGTATCTTAAAGTGTAACACGTGCAAAAAATGTCAACATTATATGTGGAAGCTTAGCTACTCTTCCAGCTTATTAATCTTCGAGACCAGTATTATATGTGAATGCTGTGTATATTAATTTAAACCATTAACTTTTCTTATTTGTAGGACCTTGCTATTGGCTGATTACATCATGTGTCCTATGCTGCCATCAGCTGGCGAGATCACGTGACAGGAGCTATGACTGTCTTACAAAAGCGCATGTGTTTGGTACCTTCGTAATACGAAAATATGCAGCGTACATGTTGCTGCACATCAAAGGTCTATCAAAACGTGTTTTCCCTCCTTCTGTGTTTCGTTTTCTAAAGTGTCGGAAAATTCTACTCCCGCATATAAAACCATGGGACTGATGAGTTTTACAGTGCCGAGGAAGAGTGTACTGTCACTTAACGCGGAAAAAATGTATTTTCATCCTGGAGAAAGTGTATTTTTATCCGGGAAAAATCCGGGTTTTTTTCCCCTTGTCCACGGATACACCCTGGTTCCCTAACTATGGACCAAGTCATTTACAGTACATTACATAACAATCATTCCATTAGTTATTTAAATCCACAAGCATAATTTAAACAACCTCATCCGAAAGTTTCACGTAACTGAAACATGTATACATAGTCAAAGAATTTCCATGACAGATACAATATTATACATAGGCAATAGTACAAAATATCGATACAGATACAAAATAGGTCAAAAATAGGTGTTACACCTTCATGCCTGATGTATTTCCCGACAGCGATGTCATCTTCCAGTACTATAGCTGCCCTTGTTACAGAGCCAAAACCATGATACAGTGATTTGAGTAGCATTATAATGAACTGACACTGATGTCTCAGCAACCAAATTAGCCTGATCTTAATCTATGGAATCCATCTGAGTCGCTGTCTGGTGCCATCACTGTGAACGCAAATCAGTGGCCTTTACGCGAATTACCTGACCTGTGCAGAGACATCCAATGCCACATACCCTCACAAACCTACCATGAAACTGTTTGGTCCGATACGCAGAATCAATTACGTATTCCATTCCAAAGATGGATAAAGAAGCTATTAAGCAGGGGGTCACAACATTTTGGCTCATAGGAGTATGTGCTGGTGAAGCTTGTAAATGTCTTCCCAGATGCTGTGAACATCTAGCTAAGAACATTAATAACCATTTTAAAACTAGTGCTAAGAGACAGGCACAGCTGCATGAATTTTGAAAGTTTTTACACATCAAAATTCATAAATTGTTGCATCCATCACAGAAAATATGACTATCTTTGCAGGCCATTGTAGCAAGAATTTGAAACTGTGGAATGCTTTGCATCTCTATTTTGATTCTAAATACCTAGAGGAGAGGCTGGTTGTGGCAGAAAAAATTCATCGGTCCCTCAATGACAATTTTTAAAAATTATTTTTGGGCTATACTATACCAAAATTCACAGATTTAAATAAGTATTTCCCAAGAGGTAAAGTTGTTATTATTGACTTGTGTGAAAAGATGGGAGAAGGATACAAGGAAATATTGCTTTGCTACATGGAAGATGCTGAAGTTTGACCCCATGAATAGTGACAATGTAGTAAGCGATAAACTTTATTCCATTTTGTGGGGGGTGTCAGTGAAAAAGGGTTTTGTAAACGTTTGAAGTTATATCTGAAGTTTGTTGGAAGTCGCTAAATGTTATTATTTTCGAGGAATGGATGAACAAAGTTGGAATGTTTGAGCACCATCAGCTTCAAGACAAATACTTAGTTTCTAATTTTAAACTTAACTTACTTTTAATGATTAGATTATTACAACATTTCAAATTTTTAAATTCAGTCAATAATTGTGTGAAATATTGAAAATGACCTTTTTGTTGCTCTTGGAAGTGATTAGACAGGCCACCTGAACAAAAAGTCCACGACAGACACCCAAAAACTGATTTTAAATTGTAGATATGTATGATCCCTTAAAGAAATGTACGATCATTTTGATGCAGTTATGTGATCCAGTAACACTGCAAGGTTGGCAACACTGTTTAGGTGTCAACTGTGTGAACCAAGTGCACTATTACCACATCTGCCATGTTAGCAGTAGACATCTGTTCGGTAGATGCCATTACTTTATAATGCTATACTGTTTGATTATGGCTAAGGGACAGAGACATTGTTGGACAGGATTAACAACAGGCAATGATGGAGGACATGAAACACAGTACGTATCAAATAGAGATGGAGTCGTATATTTACAACAAAAAATGGTACAGATTTCACCATGTTGTCACGCAGAATAAAAAACATAAATAACGTTCATGTTTGATGCAGATCACATTCCCAACATAAAGGTCTATATCGGACACTCAGTAAGGAATTGCCCTCCTCGAGCTCTAATGTACATTTTACACGTTACTCACATTGGCTACCAAACTCTTGAGGAGTCCTTGGGGGATAGTGCCCCACGTCTTTCTCCAGGTGCTTTTCAGTTCTTGCACAGTTCAGGGAAGTGGTGTTCGTTGAGAAGCACATCTGCCAAGAGCAACTCAGGCATACACTATAGAGTTTAGGGCTGTGGAGTATGCAGGTCATTTCATATGTTCAGTATCTTCACTTTCCAGTGTGTCTGACACCTCAGCAGTTCTGTGGGGGCAGTATTTGTCATCCATAAACAGAAAGTTGGGACATACCACATTCCAAACAGATGGACATTTTCCAGAATAATTCCCTGCAATATCGCTGTGATGAAATGGTATGTCACTCAGAGATATGCAGAAGTGTTTGTTCGTTGTGCATAATGCCTGTCCACATCATATCGATGAAGTTCATGAAAATTCTGTGGTGTGTACTGTGTTTCCCTCTCTCTGCACTAACTGGTGGCCAGAATCACTTGCCACAGTGAAGCAGGATTCGTTGGAGAACATCACTCTGGACCACTGTTGGTGACCCCAGCGAACAAGCTTTCTACACCAATGAACTCTTTCTTGACAATGACATGGTTGAAGTTGGATGCATTTAACAGGCTTCTGAGCATAAATACCAGCCGCCTGATTAAATTGGCATGAAATGGTTCTGGCAGAGAGGTGTGTACCAGTAGCTGCTAGCAAAGTCTGCAGCGATCTGCCTAGGAGTGAGACGTCATTGCCTTTTCATCACTAGGCAGTGTAATGGTCCATCTACGGCCACTGGCATTCTTTCACATAGCATTTTCACCTCCAGTGACCTTTTTAAAACTCTGCCTAGGAGTGAGATGTCATTGCCTTTTCATCACTAGGCAGTGTAATGGTCCATCTACGGCCACTGGCATTCTTTCACATAGCATTTTCACCTCCAGTGACCTTTTTAAAACTCAAGATGACACTTTTGAACACACCCATTACTGTGGCAACAGTAGTGACACTTTGACCACCTTCAGGCCATGCAGCTGCTCATCCACGATTGTAAGCGCTCAAATTATGTCTTGCAGACATGTGGCTGTACCACACAGAATCTCCCACTAATCGATTTCACCACAACCTTCATCAAACACCATACTGCATGAACCGTTGAATGCATACAGAGCGTTTGTGCACAGACTTCACGGCAATTAACATGTCCTACCCTCTACATTTCCTTCTATGACCACTGGTCGGGCGTTACCTAGAAATTCTCGGTTGCTCTGTGACAGTTGTTCCTTAACAAGTGTCAGTTTTTCCTTAGCATTTGTTACGCAGTGTACTAGGATGAATGGAAACTGTAGAAGTGACACTGTGGCAACAGCATGCACTTTGAGTCAAGGAAAAAGGCTCTTCCTCAGAGCCAGAAGATAGTGACATGATGATTAGGAGAACTCTCATCTCTCTTCTGGTTAATTCTTAAACCGATTTTCTTACATTTTTCTACTCAGTTTTTGCACTCTCTCTGCACCTGTGCCCTTGGCGGATCCTATCTTGCCAGGCTCTTGATATGGCCCTGATGTGCTTGCACAAACATGTCGATGAAAATATGATGATGTTGGCTTGCACAACATCCCAAGAATTTGTTGTCACTATAACAAACCATATGACTCACAGTATTGAACAGATAACAACCAGCTTCGGCTTTACAGCCATCATCAGGTCACATAATTCAGCTATGCACAGAATGTGCAGTCATTAACTGACTTGATTAACAATATAAGAAAATCAGGTTGCAACTCTACCAGAGGTCACCACGTGTGCACCACAGTACGTCAGTAAAACACATTATAGCTCAAAGATCACACGAGGAAGTTTGTGACATCTGAGGGGGTCAAGGATGGAGAAGCCTATCCACGGGAGATGGTGGTGGTGGTGGTGGTGGTGATTAGTGTTTAACGTCCCGTCGACAACGAGGTCATTAGAGACGGAGCGCAAGCTCAGGTTAGGGAAGGATTGGGAAGGAAATCGGTCGTGCGCTTTCAAAGGAACCATACCGGCATTTGCCTGAAACGATTTAGGGAAATCACGGAAAACCTAAATCAGGATGGCTGGAGACGGGATTGAACCATCGTCCTCCTGAATGCGAGTCCAGTGTGCTAACCACTGCGCCACCTCGCTCGGTATATCCACAGGAGAAAAGAAAATAATACACCCACATGAATCTATCAACCCACAAATCTCACTTATGCTAGATGGAGAGAATGTTTCTGTCGTTGATATTTCTGAGACAGGGCACATCAGTAAACAAAGAGAGGCTACCCCTGCTACTACACCTACATGTATACTTCACAGTTTATCTGATAAGTGGTGCAGGATACTTTTGAGTATTACTGACATTTCCCCGCCTCCTGTTGCAGCTGGGCAAAAGAAAAATTGTTAGTAAACAAATGTGTGAGTTGAAATTTCTCTACTTTCATGGCCATTTCATGAGATATACAAAAGAGAAAACAATATATTGGTTAGTCTTCTGGGAATGTGCACGTTCAGAATTTTAACAGCAAACCACATGCTAATGCACAATGTCCCTCTCATAGCATCTGCCACTGGAGTTGGACAAATACCTACATGATGTTTTTGCTCTTTGTAAATGAATCTTTGATTAAATATGCCACTCTTCTTTAGATCTTCTCTATTTCTTCTTCCATTCCTATCTGATATGAGTATGGTACCATATGAACGAACAGTGCTCAGGTATCAGTCATACGCAAGTTTACTAAGTTTTATGTGGCTGTTGCATTTTAAATCTCTCCATACACATTCTCCCGAAAACTGAATAGATCTGGCTGCTTCCTGTGTTTGCTCAGCAATCATGTAATTACACAACAATAGGTCTTTCTACCTACTTAAAATGCAATATGTTACATCTGTTTAGGTTGAGGATTAACCCCTCAACCTCTGTGCTAAAAATTGATCGTCTGTAGGTCTTCATGCATTTCACTACAATATCCTAGCATTGTAACTTCCCTGTATACAACAGGATCATCCACAAACAATCTCGTAGAACTTTGATATTATTTATACATTCAGAGTGTTCTAAAACTGTTCATTTAAATTAATACATGAGGTAAAGAACATCAAAACAAATTCATTCAAGATGAGTAGGCCAGGTGTCTGTATTGAGTTTAACACTATGGCTTCCCTGCATCTGTAACAGTACAAAACCCGACACTATACATTGCAAGCACTGACCATGGGTATCTGCAACTCACATCTGCATGTGAAATTTTATGACAGGTCAGAGGAAGACAATGACAGATCACCTCCACTATGTCCTGAACATGAGTAGTCCATACTACAAGTAGCAATGTATGATTCCTGCATCTGATCCCCTATACTCATTCCCTCAGTATGGGACTACTTTGACTTTTCAATAGGCTATTCTCTTGTGTTAAAAATATGGTTTAGATTGTTGTTACTTTGATTGATTGTGACATTTAAATAGCATTTACAGTCAATATTCTCAAAAAATATGTTATTTTTATGTAATTAAAGCTTAAAAATCATTAGATATCAAGCTGTAGTCATGTGATCGAAAATGCTCAGTTATTGGCTGATGTTCTGGTGAGGTCACAGACAAGGAGTAAGGTGAAGCTATACGTGTGCTATAGGAGAGCTAGCTGAAGTTACGAGGTTTTTATGTACATTTTCTGTAAACGGTTTAGCTATTTAGGAGTGGAAAATACTATTATAACTTTTTAAGTGACAATAGAAGGGAATTCTGTGAACGCTGACAGTGGAAACCTTGAGGAAATTGATGTGTTTATGTTACACCCATTTAGAGCAGCGATATATGTGCAACAACGGACATTCTTTACCCTGCTCTCCGCAACATCATTAAACTCGGTCAAAACCAAGGAACTGTAGAACTTTTGCAAATAGGTCCATATATTATAACTAGATTGTCGACTATCAGTCATGAGCTACGATCCAAACCACAATAAAATTATTCTTGGCAAAACTTAGTGCCGATTTCCTCTGTTGAAGACTCATCAGAGTTACTGCATACAGCAGACGGTCGGTACTGCAACAGATAGCGCATCAGACTGCCAACAAACAAGGTGCCATGATTGTGGCGACCACAATTAGCAGCACAGCACAGTTCAGTGCAGTGCAGTGCAGTTCAGTTCACGAGTGCATCACCAACGTGTCACGCCACAAGTATTTTATTTTACACGTCCTTGTTTTCTCCATGTTTGTTCTTAAGTACCTTTGTCATACTTAGTTCCTGAATAACCTGTCAACAAGTCACTTATTCGCTTGCATCTAAAAGACATCCTGTATTAATTCTCAAATTAACGAATAAAGATCTTGTCATCTCACCATTGGAGATATCATTGTGCGTCATTTACCGCAAACTAGCAGGATAACCGGTCGGATGGGCCAGTAACTAGCCCTACGGTCAAATGTTCAAAACCTGCAAAGGTTGTGTGTTTTTAAAAGTTTAAAATGGCATTAGCAATAACTGATTTTACCGGGTGTTCAGAAAGTAACTAAGCAATGCCATGTTGTGGCGTGCTAAGTAATGACTGTCAATTATTAATACATTTTCCATTGTTTAACATATTTAAACCATATTTGAGCAGGTATTTTTATTTGTTCACATGTTCGGTTTGATTGAAGACAAAAGTCTTTTGTGATGTCATTGTGATCCAGTTCATCATGCTGATGATTGAACTAAGAATGTTCTTATAGAGCATGTGTTAGACAATGGAGACGACTTTACCACAGCAGTAGAATCTGCATTTGCAGCAAAGTGCTCGGGAATGAAGATGCCTAACCACAATGCAGTACAGAACCTCATCACCAAGTTTTGAAAGACCAGAAGCATTCATAATACTCCAAATCAGGCAGGCCAGCCACGTCCACACCCAAAGGAAGTGCAAGACATGGTGCTGCAAAGTCCAAAGTAATTGGTTAGCCAACTAGCTCAGCAGGCTCTCATGTCCGTATGTTCCACATCAGATTCTCCCGACGTCACTGTCCACGTATCAATACAAAATATCGATTGCGGAAGAATTGAGAGACACCAATCGCCTGGTGAGTGTGAGCTTTTGTGACTGGTTTCTGTCCTTCCTGCAGGACAATGGTGAGGTGATTCTTGATGTTTCTCACGAATGAGATGCGGTTTGACCTCTCCAGTTACGTGACTACGGAGAATCCGCATGAATTTAAGGTGTCCCCATTGTATGATCAAAAGGCTGGTGTTTGGTGCACAATGACTCATAAACGCATCATTGGGCCGATCTTCTTTCATTACACTATAATTGCAGAATGATATTGCACCTGCATTCGGAAGCCCTTCCTAGTTGAACTGAATGAGGACAAGATTGAGAATGCCTGGACCCAACAGGATGGGGTAACTGCACATACTGCTCACAAAGCAATGAATTTTTTAAAGGACATCTTCAGTGTCCGTATCATCTTTCGAGGACTCTGGCCTCCATGTTCACCCGAATTGGCTCCACCGGGATACTTTCTATGGGTTACACTGAAGGGAAAGGCCTGTGAAGGCAATCTGCACACCATACAAGAACTCCAAGCTGCACTGACATCACATAAGGACTCTAGCTGGACAGTACTGGGATTAAAACATTGTTTCTGGTAAAATCGAAAGTGTGTGAATCACATTAACTAGAAAATATCTTTTTGAACATGGCATGTGTGATCAGTGACTGCAGATGGAAGTACGTGTAAATAGCGAGGAAAACAATAATATTGTGTTTCTGATTGAGGTAGTGAAGATTTGTAATTGTGATTTGATTTTCATATGAGAGGACTGTCAAGTCTTTTACAAATAAGTTACAATGTTCTTTTGGCGTAGATTTGAATCAGATCTATGGGCATCATCTCATAAAATTCAATGGTCTACCACTCTAAGGACTGAACTCCTGAATAATTAAGATGTAGTTGGATAAAACGATTTCACCAGGAGTTTAGTTTCATTCAATGGCACTGTCCTTTGTTGTAACAGTGGAAGAGCATATATCTGAGGTAAGTAAATATTAACTTCACAATGCAACCCATTTTTAGCTAAGTTAGTGAAATTGTGCATCGACGTGGCAGTAATTTGCCAGTACAGTGCAATCACATTTTATGCGCCTTCTCTTTCTCCGAAACACTCAAAAACATCTTTTCTGGGGTTTTTATAGGTGTATTTGTACAGTATGGTGCAACACACCATTTTCCGAAATGTAAATTCCAAAACAAGACATCACTGTGAATTAGAATTATGACAGCAGGAGCAGTGAGCTAGCCAGTGATGTCACAGGTATCACAAGACTCTAATGGAGGATTTTAGCAGTCTTTCAAATTATTTGGATTTCATTTCCATTTTTCTAAAAGGATACTGAAATTCAGCAGAAAAAAGGAGAAAAAACATGTTAGGAGCATAAAAGGACATAATTAATCATTTAAGACAATTTCCAAAAAACAGTCAAATACTCTAACGAGGTAACACTCCCTAATGGTATGCCAAAAATTACTGTTGTGCCTGAAGATTCCTTTCCATTAAGAATGACTCGGTGCATTCTGTGATTCTTCAGTTTCTCCAGGAGTATCTGTTGATTGAATAGTCTGAAGGTGTACTGCTGATTCATAGTGTCCAATAGGCACAATATCTTGGTGATCAGATATGTCACTATTGTCAGGTGCACTGATGAACTGACCTCCTGGGTAAGTGAAGTGGAGCCTCTCCACATCCAAACTAGTATAGTGACCAACACAAGAAGTTCTACAGTCACTTCTGTGAAAAGGGTTAGGATGCCAATCGAGAAATCATAGGATGCAGAACTGTGATGCTGTACATATGTCTGGGTGTGACCACTCACTAATACAGTCACATTCAGAAGACAGTAGACATAAAGCGACTTGAGGGTAGCTGTTTTAAGGGCAGACGGAAATAAGTGTCAGGGCAAGCACCATAGAGAAAAAATCTCTGCCACAGTTAGGACAAGGTGTAAGACAACGGGCAGATTTGTGCCATTAATGACAGTTCACACATGGTTGTTAAGAAATATTGGTAGAGAGATGTTACCACTGTAATTGAACACAGATGAAATGTGCTACATCAGCTATAACATCAGTGTACCAGTAACTTGCCAAAGTTGTCCTTGGAGAGGTCAATTTGATCATAAAATAGGCATCTCATTGGGTAGTGTCATGTGGGGTTTATTTGTATTTCATATTTTTAGCTTCCCTGTTTCTGCTAGTTACTAGGCTGTATGGACGCAGTTGTCAGTGTTAGTCAGAATTGTCGTGATACAGAGGTCGCATGTGTGCTTAGTTTAAACCTCCTATAAGTAGTTAACAGTCCCCAAGGAAAAGTTAACTACTTATAGGAGGTTTAAACTAAGCACACCTATAATTAGTCAACAGTCCCTAAGGAAAAGTGCCCCGCCCCCCACGAACCATGGACCTTGCCGTTGGTGGGGAGTCTTGCGTGCCTCAGCGATACAGAGAGCCGTACCGTAGGTGCAACCACAACGGAGGGGTATCTGTTGAGAGGCCGGACAAACATGTTGTTCCTGAGGAGGGGCAGCAGCCTTTTCAGTGGTTGCAGGAGCAACAGTCTGGATGATTGACTGATCTGGCCCTATAACACTAACCAAAACGGCCTTGCTGTGCTCACACTGCGAACAGCAGAAAGCAAGGGGAAACTACAGCCGTGACTTTTCCTGAGGGCACACAGCTTTACTGTATGGTTAAATGATAATGACCTCCTCTTGGGTAAAATATTGCGGAGGTAAAATAGTCCCCCATTCGGATCTCCGGGCAGAGACTACTGAGGAGGACGTTATCAGGAGAAAGAAAACTGGTGTTCTACGGATTGGAGCGTGGAATGTCAGATCCCTTAATCGGGCAGATAAGTTAGAGAATTTAAAAAGGCAAATGGATAGGTTAAAGTTAGATATAGTGGGAGTTAGTGAAGTTTGGTGGCAGGAGCAGCAACACTTCCGGTCAGGTGAATACACGGTTATAAATACAAAATCAAATAGGGGTAATGTAGGAGTACGTTTAATAATGAATAGGAAAATAGGAATGCAGGTAAGCTACTACAAACAGCATAGTGAACGCATTATTGTGGCCAAGGTAGATACGAAAAACCCATGCCTAGCACAGAAGTACAAGTTTATATGCCAACTAGCTCCACAGATGAAGAGATTGATGAAATGTATGATGAGATAAAAGAAATTATTCAGATAGTGAAGGGGGACGAAAATTTAATAGTCATGGGTGACTGGAACTCTATAGTAGGAAAAGGAAGAGAAGGAAACGTAGTAGGTGAATATGGAATGGGAGTAAGGAATGAAAGAGGAAGCCGCCTGGTAGAATTTTGCACAGAGCATAACTTAATCATAGCTAACATTTGGTTCAAGAATCATAAAAGAAGGTTGTATACATGGAATAAGCATGGAGATATTGGAAGGTCTCAGATAGATTATATAATGGCAATACAGAGATTCAGGAACCAGGTTTTAAATTTTAAGACATTTCCAGGGGCAGATGTGGACTCTGACCACAATCTATCGGTTATGAACTGTAGATTAAAACTAAAGAAACTGCAAAAAGGTGGAAATCTGGGGAAATGGGACCTGGATAAACTGAAAGAACCAGAGGTTGTAGAGAGCTTCAGGTAGAGCATTAGGGAACAATTGACAAGAATGGGGAAAAGAAATACAGTAGAAGAAGAATGGGTAGCTTTGAGAGATGAAATAGTGTAGGTAGCAGAGGAGCAAGTTGATAAAAAGACGAGGGCTAATGGAAATCCTTGGGTAACAGAAGAGATATTGAATTTAATTGATGAAAGGAGAAAATATAAAAATGCAGTAAATGAAGCACGCAAAAAGGAATACAAACGTATCAAAAATGAGATCAACAAGAAGTGCAAAATGGTTAAGCAGGGATAGCTAGAGGAAAAATGTAAGGATGTAGAGGCCTATCTCACAAGGGGTAAGGTAGATACTGCGTACAGGAAAATTAGAGAGACCTTTGGAGAAAAGAGAACCACCTGCATGAATATCAAGAGCTCAGATGGAAACCCAGTTCTAAGCAAAGAAGGGAAGGTGGAAGGAGTATATAGAGGGTCTATACAGGGGTGGTGATGATGAGGACAATATTAGGGAAATGGAAGAGGACATAGATGAAGATGAAATGGGAGATATGATACTGCATGAAGAGTTTGACAGAGCATTGAAAGACCTGAGTCGAAACAAGGCCCCAGGAGTAGACAACATTCCATTAGAACTTCTGACAGCCTTGGGAGAGCCAGGCCTAACAAAACTCTACCATCTGGTGAGCAATATGGATGAGTCAGGCGAAATTCCCTCAGACTTCAGGAAGAATATAATAATTCCAATCCCAAAGAAAGCAGGTGTTGACAGATGTGAAAATTACCGAACTAACATGAATTCTTTACAGATGAATGGAAAAATTGGTAGAAGCCGACCTCGTGGAAGATCAGTTTGGATTCCATAGAAATGTTGGAACACCTGAGGCAATACTGACCCTACGACTTATCTTAGAAGAAAGATTAAGGAAAGGCAAACCTACGTTTCTAGCATTTGTAGACTTAGAGAAAGCTTTTGACAGTGTTGACTGGAATACTCTCTTTCAAATCCTGAAGGTGGCAGGGGTAAAATACAGAGAGCGAAATGCTATTTACAATTTCTACAGAAACCAGATGGCAGTTATAAAGAGTCGAGGGACATGAAAGGGAAGCAGTGGTTGGGAAGGGTGTGAGACAGGGTTGTAGCCTATCTCCAATGTTATTCAATCTGTATATTGAGCAAGCAGTATAAGAAACAAAAGAGAAATTCCGAGTAGGAATTAAAATCCATGGAGAAGAAATAAAAACTTTGAGGTTCGCCGACGACATTGTAATTCTGTCAGAGACAGCGAAGGACCTGGAAGAGCAGCTGAACGGAATGGACAGCGTCTTGAAAGGAGGATACAAGATGAACATCAACAAAAGCAAAACGAGGATAATGGAATGTAGTCAAATTAAATAGGGTGATGCTGCGGGAATTAGATTAGGAAATTAGACGCTCAAAGTAGTAAATGAGTTTTGCTATTTGGGGAGCAAAATAACTGATGATGGTCAAAGTAGAGAGGATATAAAACGTAGACTGGCAATGGCAAGGAAAGCATTTCTGAAGAGAAATTTGTTAACATCGAGTATAGATTTAAGTGTCAGGAAGTCTTTTCTGAAAGTATTTGTACGGAGTGTAGCCATGTATGGAAGTGAAACATGGACGATAAATAGTTTAGACAAAAAGAGAATAGAAGCTTCCGAAATGTGGTGCTACAGAAGAATGCTGAAGGTTAGATGGGTAGATCACATAACTAATGAGCAGGTATTGAATAGAATTGGAGAGAAGAGAAATTTGTGGCACAACTTGATTAGAAGGGATTGGTTGGTAGGGCATATTCTGAGGCATCAAGGGATCACCAATTTAGTATTGGAGGGCAGCGTGGAGGGTAAAAATCATAGAGGGAGACCAAAAGATGAATACACTAAACAGATTCAGAAGGATGTAGGTTGCAGTAGGTACTGGGAGATGATGAAGCTTGCACAGGATAGAGTAGCATGGAGAGCTGCATCAAACTAGTCTCTGAACTGAAAACCACAACAATAACAAGGAAAAGTGTTTTACCAGTCGTCATGTTGTTAGTTCTCCAGATTTAGTATTAAAAGTTGTGCAAGTGTCTCAAGTTTTTGTACAGTCATGTGGCGAGTTTTTTTAATACCTCCATGAGAACACTGAAGCATAATTCATTATGTAAGTCCACAGCATGTGTTTATCTTGGGGCAATGCTTATGACTTGTAATGCCTTGTCCTATATGGCCTGCAGGTGGCACAGACATTTTGGCGTTGCATAAGCCCAGACAGGAGCTACATATGTCATTTTCCTGTTAACCACAGGGTACAGCTGTTTGAGCCTCGTGTGTGCTTTGTTAGTGGTGTGTTTTATTGGTCCTCCCATGTGAGTTTCCTGTCCAGCCACACACTGAGATATCTGATGTTCTCACAGTGTAGTGTAATTTGTCTGCAGTATTGGTGTTTGTGCAGTTGTTACTGTGTATGTGTAAACAGAACTGCCTCACACTTGTCAAAGTTTGCCTAGCATGCCATTTCTCCAGCAAAGGTTTCATGTATCTCAGTGCTGTCTGTGGTCATGAGTCAACATTTGGTGGTTTCCAGTCCTGCACTAGGATGCCCATAAATGATAACTATGTTATAAGTAGCTGGAGTATCATTGCTGTAGAAGTTAAACACAGGATTATGGCTTTCAGTACTCTGGATTGAATACTGAGTAATAATGAGATTTTCACTCTGCAGCGGAGTGTGCGCCGATATGAAACTTCCTGGCAGATTAAAACTGTGTGCCGGACCGAGACTCGAACTCGGGACCTATTGCCTTTCGCGGGAAGGTGCTCTACCAACTGATCTACCCAAGCACAACTCACGCCCCGTCCTCACAGCTTTACTTCTGCCAGTACCTCATCTCCTACCTTCCAAACTTTACAGAAGCTCTCCTGCGAACCAGCACTCCTGAAAGAAAGGAAGCTGTGAGGACGGGGTGTGAGTCGTGCTTGGGTAGCTCAGTTGGTAGAGCACTTGCCCGCGAAAGGCAATAGGTCCCGAGTTCGAGTCTCGGTCCGGCACACAGTTTTAATCTGCTAGGAAGTTTCACTGTGTAATGATGATTGTTTGTCCTGAATGTCAATATTGAAACTTCTGTTTGTGAAATATGAGTGTACAAGAATACAAGTGCGCCAGAAAACCAGCATAACAGTGTGTGGATGAGGTCATTAAGCCACTAGCCCCTTGCTCAGAGAATGATTGTAGGGGAGCAGATGTAGGAATCCCACATTATCACTCATGGCAAAGACTTGGAGGTAATTTTCCATTGTCTTCCTCTAACATGCAAAGAAGTGACAAGTATGCATCCATATCAAGTGAATGACTGTTATGAGTGCTTATAATTTGGTAGTATTGGGTTTTGTGCTGTTAAGGGTGCCTGGAAAGGGCGAGGATAAAACAATCCCTGTCAAATTTCTGACCATTGACCTTTTCAGGCATGTCTTGACCTCCATGAATTTGTCTGCAGTATTGGTGTTTGTGCAGTTGTTACTGTGTATGTGTAAACAGAACTGCCTCACACTTGTCAAAGTTTGCCTAGCATGCCATTTCTCCAGCAAAGGTTTCATGTATCTCTGACCATTGACCTTTTCAGGCATGTCTTGACCTCCATGAATTTGTCTGCAGTATTATGAACAAATGGAGGGGGGGGGGGGGGAGGGGGGTCACAATAGGCAGCACACTCACTTGTTGCAAATTTGTGTGTGGAACACTGAAGAAGAACCCCTCAAGTCATCTGGCTCCATTGACGGGACAAACTCCGTGACTTCCTCGCACATCTAAACTCTATTCATCCCAACATCCAATTCACTATGGAGACCGTGGCAAAAGCAAGACTGCCATTCTTTGATATCATGGTCAAGAGAAGAGAAGAGGGCAGCATAGAATGTGCACCATCTTAGATACAGAGAGTCTTCTCCAGAAACTGGAACACCTCAGAACTGTGTTCCAAAAACTTGGAATAGATTTGTTGCACTTTGTGCCCTTCCACTAGAGTATAACCTATTGAGGTGGACAAAGTATGGGAGAAAGAGGCAACCAGTGCCTTTTTAGTGTACACTGGTGCGCTATTCAGCACATACTGAAAAAGCACCGAGAAAAGAGCTGCCTTTTATCGGCCCAATAAACACAGGCATTACTAGGAAGCATCAAATATGACCTCAATTTACAGAAAGCTGGGTTTATCAGATTCCTAGCCAATGTGCCATGGCATATTGGACAGAAAGTGTGCACCATATGCTCGTCTACGACATTAAAATCACAATTCTTGAAGCATTGAAACCACTCACCCACTCACAACACGTTCTTTCACTAATAGCGCCCTTACCATACATACTTGAGAGCATTCGATGAGATTCAGTCGCTGTTTTCTGCATATTGAAACAAAACAGTAACACCTCCTGCAAAAGACAAGAATTAGGCTCGTAAACTGACATTTTCAATCAAGAACAACTTTGTGACGCAAACACAAATCGAATAATGTTTGAATAAGGTTATGTTGACAGTGGTCCAAGCTAACTGCCTGACATCTGCAATCTGTTTCTTTCAATCACTACTTATCGGTGTCACCACCTATCAGCAAACAGCGGGAGCAAAGTTGTACACCTTTTATAATAAGTGATAAACTACTTAATTTTCATCATTTTGTGGGGGTTGTCTGCGGAAAAGTTTTGTAAAGGTTTGAAATTGTGTGTAAAGTTTGCTGCATGTCACTAGGTGCTCTCATTCTCAAATACTAGATGCATAAATTATGGATATTAGCATGTTATAGGTCACACTGCTTTTTCACTCCCAATGCCATCTCCACACCTCTGATAGGTAGGTCGTTCTTACAGCCACAGAGATTCTTTCCAGACAATTAGTGTTACGTGTACCAAGTTCAGTTGAAATTGGTCCACTGGATTGAATGTGTACAGAAAAGGGCAGAATGGGTGTTCATAGGCTTGTTTGACCATGGGAAAGTACCACAGACTGTAAACTGTGTGAGGGTAATAACTTTATTTCTATTCCATTTTTGGGGAACGTATCATACAAGATCAGGAACTTCTACAGAAGCAATACGGTTACAGAGTTGCCTTTTCTGTAAATAATAGTTTGAAACAAAGAGTGATTCATACTAATGGGGCATGGGAAGAACTTGGCACTAAATCCGGAGTTTACAAAATTACTTGTAACGACTGCCCAAACTATTACATTGGACAGACAGGTAGACCCATTAAAAGTAAGATATAAAGAACACATGCTACGTAAAAATGGGGAAAACATGTATAATTCCACGTTTGCTGAACATCTATGGCTCTTACAGCAAATGCCACGTAAACTGGAGGACATAGAATTCCCACACGAAGTAAGGGTTACAAACTGGACCTGCTCAAGGAATTAGAGATTTTCAAGCATCTGTCTCAAAAATATGGTTTTAGTCTTAATGAACAGGTGCAGCTTACAAACAAATTTTTTTTTGGATAGTTTCAAACCCCTCCTTGCTGTAATGTAATAAAGTCTGGCTGACCAGAAGTTAGTTTCCTTGGCTGTTGATGCTGGTGGGATGCACCTTTCCTGTCTTGTTGGGATTTTATGTATTTTGATGTTTGCTGTTCGAGGCTTTCGATGAGTATCTGTGGTTAAATGAGTGTTATGTTTATTCATGACGACAGATAGTTTCGTTTTACTGTAACATTTTGGTTGCTTTCGCTAATATGTATCTAAGTTATGCTAGACTCTCGCGCATAACACTAGTGCCCTCTCTCGTTAGATGTGTTCCTTAGCGTAAGCTTCATCTGCTTGACACTAGGACACAGGTAAGTATCCATGGGTTTTAATGTGCATGAGTGTCTCGCACATACCACAAGTGTCCTCTCTCGGTGAAACTGTTTGCCCTAGGGTGTCCACACCCTCTTCACGCTAGTTCACAGGCGAGGTACTATTGCTATGTTGTGTTCGCATCGACCTTCTGTTCCTAATTACGTCGTATAAATGGAGATAATGTTTTAGCTACTGACAACGCCTTTGGCACGATTGTTATATGTATCTCCAATGCAGGATGTGATTTTCATAAGTGACTAAAAGTTTTGTGCTTGTAATACTTTGGTAATTTTATGGTTACTTAAGCTATAAGTGTTTTTTTCTTTCTCTGTTATGGCCCTAAGTTTTTGCTAATGACGGTATCTTCCTGTTCAGGTGTATTTTGCTTCTGATGAAGGTATATTTAGATATACCGAAACTGTGGTCAAGGATTTCAATAAATCTTTATCCTGGAACTGTTAGGCTGTTATCATTTACTGTGAAGATTTTCAACAGTTGCTGTTGCAGCCATGTTTAAAATCTTTAAACAGCTCACTTTCGCAATTTTATGATCAGGACCATTTTTGTTCACAATTTAATGTAGATTATTAATGTATATGGCACTTTTCACATTAAACTGCATAGTTTTCAAAATTTTTAAGAAAAACTGCTAAAAAAATAATGTCCTCAACTTCTTCTCCCACCCCCCCCCCCCCTCCTCCTCCTCCTCCTCCAAACCCAATGCTTAAACTGGTGTAACTTTTTACCAAACAATATGTGGACTGTATAGAATAATTTGGAGTTGGAGGGAAACTTTTACTCTTGATGTTGAGGTTAGGCCGTTTTTTGCACTGCCAGTAATTGCATCATTTAAGGAGAAACTGAATAATATTGAATTACTAGGATAAACCTAGCCAATTCTGTACTTCCACTCATGATACATAACAATTTCTTTAAATTTATTTGCACTCTGTCTCCAAAAATAATAAATCCATATAAATATCTATCTATACAAAAATAAATGCCAGCCAAAGTGAAGCATTACTTTTAAATACAGACCAGCATTAAACAAGGAAAACAGAAGTGCCATGAAATTACATACACGATTTTATTTTTAAGAACACTACTGTCGCACAAAACTGAACTTATAAGATTAATGATGCTGGACATAATAGAAACCTTCTGTGGTGTACTTTCTTAACACTGTAAATGAGATTCAAATAATTGTGCTGTCTGTAAAGTTTGTACACCAAAAATCTTCAGTAACTTTGCCATACAAACTACTCCAAATACATTTTTTAGTTCAATCATGTGGACAATGCCAAACGAAGAATTATGTAATTAATTCATCATATCACAAGCAAAGGAACTCTAAACATAATACACATTTGCAAATTATTTTTCGAGATTTTTCTTTGCTGACATTTCACACAATTTTACAATACTTGCATAATGAGTCTGCTGATGTTTCGTTGAAACTCACATGTTCATGAAAGGAGTCAAGTTACATGAAATGTGTAAAAAATGCTTTTAACATCTCTGGAATGATATGTCCTGTGAATCTGATAAAGAGGGGAGGGAGGGAGGGAGGGGATGGGGGGGGGGGATTTTAGCATAGAATTTTAATTATTCAAGCACCTGTCACAGCAAACTTTTAAATACCCTGTTGGTGGCTGTAACAACATTATTTTCCTTCTTGTACTAAAAATTGTTTCCTACAGCCAAAATTTGTATTATTCTGCACCAGTCTTAATGCTGTATAGCTGCTAGCATTCATAATGAAACTTATATTTTTGTAAATTTGTGAAAGACTGGTAGTGATGACATATGGAAGAAGTCTGCAAGAAGCAGTAAACAAACAGAAAGCAACTGAAACGTGTGTCTATTTCAGTGTTGTTCTCACATTCAATGCATAAATAAAAGACATAATGTAATCTAGTTACAAAAACCTGTGCAGGAGAGAAGCATTGATATATAATTATGAATATAAAAAATGTATCCTTATAAAATGAACATACCGTATACAAGTACAAACTTACCAGTTTGCCTCACACACTGTGTCAAGTAACATTCATCTGTATATTTCAGAACAATCAGTTGTGTGGCATTCATGAGAGAAATGCCAAATAATCTGAACCAACAGATTTTAATGAAATAATGCTGTCGTACACAAACAATGGCAAATAAAGTTTCACAAGAAGAATTCACAACTGTTTTACTGTTTCAAAAACTATTGTGCATGTTTCGATTTACATTAATTACAAGAATAACCTAAAATAATTACTTGTTTTCAATCTAATCACATTAAAATGAAAAGGTGAAAGCCAGTTACTTGAATAATACTGTCAAAATCTCTTAAGACAGCAGGTCTCTCTTATTGTTCTAAGTGTTCAATGTATTTAGTGACCTGGATTGGTGGTCTCGAAAGTTAGACATATCATTTATATTTAATTTTCTAATGCCATAAGTGCTAAAATAGCAGCCAATAAATGTTGCATCACTGACTGTTCTAGATTCACATCAGTTGTTAATGACAATTCAAGTATATTCTAGTACTAACTGTACATCAACAAATGTAAAGCTCTTTCAGAACATGCCTAACTATTGTGCTGTTTTTTACTTAGGTGATATAAATTTATACTGTCTTCACTAGCACTGCCATAAGAACACAAATTAGCAAATTTGATTCTACTGGGCAATAAACTACCCTAAGATCACATACCTTTTTTAAAGTAAAGTTTGAACGCTTTACAGAAAGCTGTACGATTTTCCTGGGTATAGCACATGTTTATTATATATCTAAAAATATGATATATTTATTTGTTGGCAGCAAGAACCAAGATCTTTAATCCAAAGCATCTACACCAAAGTAAAACATTTTGAAGATGATTAATATGTACAGCTATGTCACTAAATCATGTAATTTATCTTTAACTTGTTTAATGTCTATCCGAGAAATGCAAGGAGCAAAATCTGCTTTCACACAAATCCATAACAACATTCCATTATATGACACTGGCAGCAAACTTTTTTGGTCAGCAACAGTTATTATGAACAACATGTAATGGCGAACTAATCACTATAAAGCATACAAGACAAAGACAATGTCTTTGCATCTCACACCGAATGTCTTTGCATCTCACACCGAAGTGTACCTAACAGCATATTACAAGCCAACATACAAGCTGTCTCACAAAGAGTCATCCAACACATTTCCTAATCCTAAGTAAATGCAAATCCCTATGTCTAAAATGGGATGAATGCCATCATTTACTTTATATCTATATAAAAATCATATCACACAGTGCTGGAATATGTATATCCTGAGTTGGAGAGCACTCCAGGGAATGGTAAAGATACATTTATCAACCTTGTGACTTTGGATTTTTAAGCACCAACTTTCTAGGCATTAAACACATTGGCAAAAACATACAAAAAAATGATCACATCTGATATGACATGATGATATACTCTTATACAAAACGAACTACACTATTATAGGTGGCAGCATAAACTGCCTTACCCATAATCTTGCTAAACAATCTCACTATAAAACTATTATTATAATTCCATTCATATGAAGATGTTTACCTAACAAATTCGGATTCCAAAAACACATTACCCTACTGTAAATTTACTTAGTAGGCAAATCTCAATTTAGGATCATATCCTAGTTTATCAAGATTTGGCACACAAGCAAAATTGATCATAGGAGGGGGTCCACACATTAACACCAAGGTGTCTGAAGCTGGTGGGAAAAGATGTTCCTTTATCATTTCTGCTGATACAAATCCAGTACTGTATTTCCAACCTAAAAAAAATTAAAAACCAGAATGTCAAGAATTTCAGTTATAATATGTTCACAAAATAAAATTTGTGTGCGCTACAAATTATAAAATGCTAGATTAAAGGAATCCTCACATCTTGGAAAGTTCCATACAAACAACAAGAAAACACAGTTGGTCTTGTACACAACAAACTGCATCAAGTGCTTTGAAACATTATAATTAACAATACAAAAGCAAAGATATAAGTAACAGTGCCAAGATCTCTCTTCAACACGCAAGTCCCGCTGTTGAAGTAATATCTAATTTCAACTGTGAAATATTAATATGCACTGAATGGAGATTTTCAGTGGAAATGGTGGTTTGTTACATGAAGACAAGCTTAAACTGTGTCCGTTAAACGAGACTCACTAAAACGGTGTGCCAGAACAGATCTTCAACCCACGTATCTGCCTTTAACATGCAGTACTGTCTGGGCCACCTAAGCACAATTCGTGGACTCTTCCCAACTTTCAATTATATGCTCTCCATTCCTCCAAATTCCACAGTGGTTATACCACAATGTAGAAAATTAGCAGCTACTGTAGAATCAGAACAGTGGGAGATGAACTTAATTACAGCATTAGACTCATCACTTAGATAAAAAACACACATTCTATGAGCATCTGTTGTTGATTATATGAGCCATTGGTAAAGTTGAACTTTTTCTTGTCCCAAATGCATTAACGGAGTGTGAAAAGCTAGTTTTGGGTTCAAGACACAGTTTGACACATTTGTTTTGACCCACAGTTTCCCAAACTGTATTGTATGGGAAGTTAGTAAGAGGTTTTGCAAAAAATCTATTAATAACAGTTATTTTTTTTTACTCCAACATTCTGACAATGCTGTTTTTTTTTTAATTGTATTATGATTTCTATGTTATTAGTTATGACTCAAAGTTGAAGCAAGTACCGAGTAAACAACTTTTTCATATTTTTAAAAAATTGTATTAACCTTTAAAATAAATAAGATGTTCAATCAAAGTACTAGGGTTCTGAAAGTGTTCTGTCAAAGGAAACGTTTGGGCACCCGTGTTTTAAGTTATCAATGTCTCTCAAATCTGCCAGATAATTATTGACAATAATATGCAGGGGGGGAAAAAGAAAAAACAAAGAAAAGTACTTTAAAGGTGAATGACGGGCTCATTACAGATATTTCCCAGTTTTTAACCCCTTAATTTACTTTCGCTGCATCAGATTTCGACTTCAACACATTCTTATTGAGTAATCTAAAGTTTATGATAAGACTGTCCCCAATAAATTTGAATAAAATTTAGTTGTATCTTACATCTTCCAAAAGAAGGTTAGTATTGACAACTATCATCAAAATCAATTTTCTATTGCTTGCAATAGAATCACATGTAAAAGAAAAAGTGACTTATTTACTGAATCTTTTTGTAGTGGTAGTTTTCAGACAGATTAAACTCTGCTGTGGAACAACTTCACAAGAGCAGTATCATCCCATTTCATTACTAAGCTTTTAAACTGTTTGAAAAGTAATGTAGCATAGACTTTTTAAATACAGGGTGTTCATAAATTCTGGGAACACTTGCACAAGAACTAAACATTGTACATATGTCACACATATTGTATTTTGAAGAGAACTCTAAGTTGTTGTTTTTTTTTTTTTTTTTTTTTTTTTTTCTTCACACACACACACACACACACACACACACACACACACACACACACAAACATTCAATGTGTGAAGCATGAGTGACCTGGCAGACATCAATACAAGAATCGAATTCTTGCCATACCCATCTCAGCATGGCATCATCAACTGTAGCAGCATCTTCCCGTATTCTCTCCCGGAGCTCTGCTACATCACGTGGTAGAGGCGGTACATACATCAGATCTTTAATGTGACCCCACAGAAAAAATTCACATGGAGTGAGATCTGGTGATCAGGGAGGCCATTCCATGAAACAGCTCGCTCTGCACCTGAACTCGCCATGTTTGCAACTAGCGCTGGTTATCAGTAAATTACTAAAGTATGCTGTGACGGTAAACATGGAAAAAAAAACCACTACTTTCAGGATTTCTCTTCAAAATGACATATGTATGATATCTGTATAATGTTTGGTTCTTGCACAATAAGTAACTGAAAGTGTTCCTTGACATTATGTACACACTGTATTTATAACAGAAAAAAAATTCTCAGTGAAAAGAAGTTTGGATTTTGAGAAAGACTTTATGAACAGTCCACACAATATATTAGCACCGATAAATTTGAACTTCTTACTACTGAGACTGAGTTAAGGATTTCAACTGTATGAATGATGAAATCACCATTCAAAAGTTAAAATATTATGAAATCGTTGGTACATCATATTTGGGTTTTCAATCTTCTGTATGCCAGTAAGAAATGTTCAACAGATCATTCTCCACCAAAATAGCAATGGGAATTGTCAATTTGAGAATCCAGGCATGGTAATCCAGAGGTTTCTATCCAGGGTCCTATGTTGTATCAGATATTCCTAGTCCTGTGTATGCAATCATGAGACACACATTCTACCCAATAAAAAATAGTACTAGTTCTCTTGAAGAAATTATTAATGTGAAGAAACTGTAACGAAAGTTTTAGACCACTTGGTGCACACATTTCAGTATCTCTTACATTCTAAGAGAGATAATCTGTTCAAACAGTTAATTACAAGCAGAAGACCGTTTTGTGTTGAGTTATTGGGAATATGTATGTGTAGCAACCTGGAGTAGAAATACCCCACAGGTCAGTTACATTTGCAGTAGGTCTGTTTACGTACACTAATGGGTCGTGTGTGTGAGAGAGAGAGAGAGAGAGAGAGAGAGAGAGAGAATTTGTCAACTATTTCACAATACATGTACTTAATTCTTTCGTTGTTGCTAATATTTAAAATGCTATCACTCAATTTAGTTTCATTAAAGCCTTAGCTTGGAGGGAACATTTTGCAAAGCAGCCAGCTGTTTCAGATTCGTAATAAGGATCCACAAATGTGGTGAAACATTTACGAGAAATGAGCAATAAATTTAAGTTAAATTCAAAACATCAACTACAAATGAAAGCCTACATTAAATGTTCATTAGAAATGTTCTTTATGGAAAGGGCAAATAATATGGTGCCAAAAAATTCACATAAGGACTATATGGTGTTGAAGATGGGGATTACACATGGGGGTGGCATCAGTTTCATTCAGCAGAATATGATCAAGGTAACAGATTTGAATTCATCTACACCTGAGAGTCAGGTTAAGAGCAGATGAGGGAGCAATTCTATGATCCAATGTACATAAAATACTTGCAAAAAAGTGCAGATATAGTAATGTTTGTGACAAACTGATTAAGGCTTTTGCCAAGACAGAGAAAGATAGAGTGCAGATATCCTCCTTACAAGCTTCTGGAGTCTTTGAGAAGCACACTATTAACACTTACAGCACGGTGCCCGTATGCCATACGGGCGCGCCAGCCCTGTCGTCGCGTGACGGCGCCCGTATACCGTATGGGCGAGCCTTCATTTGGCTCGTAAGCACGTTTAGCGCGTCTCCGGAGCAGTTTCGTCAACTAATGTGGAGGTATTTCATTCTTCTTCTGCAAGAGGCAAGCACTTATCGGCTATCTCATCCTGGGAGTGGCTGTGAGCACTGCGAAGACGAAGTTACCTGCAGTTCATTCACAGGTGTTTACGATCGTGAAAATATCGCGCAGTGAGTTGACGGAGGCAGAGATCTTAGATATTCTTTATGGAGATACAGGATCTGAAATTGACCATTCTGACAAAGAGGATTCGCACTCTCCAGACGAAAGTACAAGTGATGATTCAGGTATGTGTATGTCTGAATTGTTCATAAGTGAAGAGTTCATTACTGCATTTCGTATCATGAGTAATGTTCATTACTTCACTTGCATTTAGTACCTTTTAGTACCAATCTTAACATTATATTTTTTCTATGCAGACAGTGGTACAGACCATCAGTCATCATCTGTGGTACCTGGTCGTGTGAGCCTCACTGAGCACAAAGAGCAAGATCGGTCGGAACCAGACGATCAGCCAGCACAGCCGGATTTCCAGGATGTAGTCGGCGTAGCATCACATTTTTCAGATGCAACTGAGGAGCTTCGATATGGAACAAGTGGTCTGCAGTAAAATTGCAAGAGATTTACTGGTCTCTCAGTATTATTTTGCATATGTGCGTCTTAAAATTGCCAAAAATCAGTGATTATTGGTCAACAGACCTGTTTCCGCAGGCAGGATTTGCGAGTAAATTGTTGAGTCGCGATCGATTTTGCGCTACATTGTTGATGTTACACTTGAATGACAATGCTACGTTCATTAGCAGAGGCGAAGAAAAGCACGGTCCACTTCACAAAGTGAGGCCTTTGTTTGATTTCTTTGTGAATAAAAGCAAAATTACTTTTCGTCCAGGCATGAATCTGACAATAGATGAGGCAATGTGTCCCTTTCTTGGTAGAACAAGCTTCAGAGTATACATGAAAAACAAACCCAATAAATATGGAATAAAACTGTATGCTCTCTGCGATTCATCAACTGGTTATATGCTAAACTGTGATGTATATACGGGTTCTGCAGGCAATGTTGACAGAACACTAAAACTAAAAAAAAGATAGTTTTTCAAAGGAAACACCATCACCTGGAAGTGAAGTGGAAGTCAAAACGAGATTTTTTTTTCTTTCCACAAAGCACAAGTCTACCAGCAGTAGCATTCAAGTGAGGTCCAAAGGTGGAATGACAGAAATTGTAAAGCCACCCGTAATTATTGATTAGAATAGGAATAAAGCTGGGGTTGACAGAGCAGATCAGTTCTCCAGCTATTGTCCGTTTGCCCAAAAAACTGTTTTTCCACTTGTTTATCGTGTCAACTGTCAACAGTTTTATTTTATACAAAGAGAACACTAAGAAGAATGTATCCCTAGTAGGCTTTAATCACAGAGTGGGGAAGAAATTGGCTGAGAATGGCGGAAATATTTTTCAGCAACAAGCCGCTTCATCCTCACAAATTGAGAGGACATTTGCAAGGCACTTTCCAGAGAAGGTCCCACCCACTGCAAACAAGGTGACACTACTGGGTATTGAAAAGTATGTTCAGACAGGGAGAAGAAAGAGACGGGTAAGCGCATCAGGAAGGAAAGTAGATGATGGTGCAAAGACTGTGGCATTCGCCTTTGCGTCCCACAGTGTTTCCAGGATTTTCACACAAAGGTTAACTACATCTGAACTATTAAAGTACTCTAGTTTACAGGTACCTGCAGTTAGACAGTCCAGTGATATTTTGTTTTAAATTTAGATACAGTAATAATGGCACTACTCAATAGAGACATCATGTAAAAAGTTTTTTATCCACGATATTTTTGTGTCTTCTCTTTTTAATTAAAACACGCCTTTTTATTTTATATTGTAATATAAACTCACATTCATGTAAAGCTCTTACTTTTTCCTTTTAAATGATGCAAGAACCATATTCCTATCATTTTTCTGTTCTTTGCAGTCTAATTTCAAACATCCATTAAATGTGCCAGTTCACAGCCAAGTGCCGGTTGTAAAGAGGGCAGTGTTGAAAATGTTAAATAGTGATTAGTGTGTTCTCTAAAAGAATTGTAGTCTGGATCTTCTCAAACAGTGGTGAACAAATAACTGTTTTCAAAAGATTAGAGACAAGTTAATATAACTGATTTACACGCAAGCAGTTACACAGTCACTGAACCTTCAGCCTAAATTTTGACACTTTTGGCTTTAAAATAATCCAATTCTGCCACCTCCAAACATTTATACCTTAGATTTCTGTACCAAAGAAATAACCACAATCACCTAATGACAATTACATATAGCACTCTTGTGCCAAATTAACAATCTCACACATTGCTTGAAAATATTCACTTCAGTGAGATACATAGGCAGGCAGACACGCAGGCAGATGATAAACTCACCTTCGGAAGGCCTATCTATAGTGTACCATAACTTGAACTGCTCTGGATGTGCCTTTGACACCTCTTCTAATTCTTCACGAAGAAGGATATCTTCCTCTGACTGATTTGCAAACAACAAGGCAAGCTGAGTTGTGTCTTCAGTAGTGCGAGTTATGTGCCGGATCAACTGCAACATTGGTGTAATCCCAGTACCACCTGCGAAGAAAGGACTAGTGTACAACAGACACATACAAATTATGTATGCTGTATCTACTCCTGTGTCTAACTGTTTTAAAATACTACACTTAAATATATCTTCTACAAAAGGAAATAAAAATTAATTTCATTTTGAGGCTAAAAATAGCATAGAACTATTGTGGTTGTTATTTGGACTGTGGCGCAATACAATGAAAATTTCTGCACCGAGTCACAAAGCAGGGCAGATACTGAAGAGTAATTCTCAGTGAATTCACTCAGAAGCAAAATTCTAAAGGCTATCAGAGATAACTGCTGAGAAAATTACATTTTCCTCTTTCTGAGATCCATCACTGTAAATAAGTGTACAGTTTATTTTTATTTTGTTATTTATTTATTTATTTATTTATTTGCAAACACAAAGGGATACATACAGTGATGGGGTCGCCCTGGATCTGGAATGTGTCAAGATTATGATTACATGTATATTCAATTTCAACCTACTACCAGTAGTTAGCAAACTGAAACTATAGTAAAAGATAATAATAATAATAATAATAATAATAATAATAATAATAATAGTAATACAGTCACAATATAATATACAGCAACAGAATGAAAATAACCTTATCTAAATAAAATGGTTGTATTATTATTTTACAATCATGAAACATTCTATGGAAAGCTCTCATTCACAAATTCCTCAATGCAGGAGGAAATTGAGTAATTTAGTTTTGAAAATTGATTACTTACTCCTCAAGTTTCTTAGCTTAAGGGGAAGAAATTTGAAATTTTTTCCAGCATACTTAGCACATCTCTGCACCATAGATAGATCTTTTTGATTGGTAGTGTGTATCCCATTTTTGTAGTGTCATGCATGTTGAGTTCTGAGTTGTTTTAAGAGAGATTGGGATTCTTCATGACAAAGCACATGACAGAAAAATGCATGTAGATGCCATAATCAGAATTCCCAGCCAGCTAAACAGTTCGAGACTAGTGGATCTTAAATTTTCTCTACAAATGATTCTAATCCCTCTTTCTGAGCAACAGACGAGGTTCCCCAGAATATAATTCCATGTGAAATGCTGGAGTAAACATAAAAATATGCTACCTTTGTGACTGATCTTCAATGCAAGAAAGCACCCTTAATACATAAACAGCTGAGCTCAATCTCTTCACAGTCTGAAGTACATGATGTTCTCAGTTTAGTTTGCAGTCTAACTGATGGTCTAGGAACTCTGTTTTATCAGCTCACAGTAGCTGCTAGTTACTGAATGCCAGGATGTATTAGCAAGTTTCAATCAAGTCATTAAAACTAACATTGGTGGAAAGGGAGTTAACAGTACTAATCTAAATAAGAGGACACGGCTTCCTTAAAATACTGCATACAAGAGTTATTGTACTTCACCAAATTTAAAAAACAATGTCTACTTCGTCACCAATTAATGAAGATTTTTGCTACTACCTTGTCATAAAACATGCATGTCTACCACACCAACCCAGGAAATCATTCCCATCTTCATATCACAACCTTTTTGCTTTATTGTTGACTTTTGGTTTATGATCACAAGGCCATAGTACAGAGCATAATTCTCTGTCTAAGGCTGTGTCCTATGTGAACAACAGCTTCAGGCAACAAAACACAACCACAGGTGTAGTTACGGAAGTGTCCTATGTGAGCGACACCTGTGTCGCTGCCTGTCTTCCACTGTAACTGGCTACATTTGAATTCAAACGTGTTTGAATTCAAACGTGTTTGAATCTTATCGCTGCAGCACGAGCGACAGAGCAACAGCCAAGTGTCTTCTCGGCAAAGCAGTGGAGCGGACGCAACGGCAGCTATGGATTACTTAACATCCGATTTTCAGAAAACTATTCGGTGAAAAAATTTGATATTTCCACAACCTATAGCTTGATATCTTTAAACGATAAAGGTCTGAATTTATGTTCTTATTCATCATAGTTATTGAGCTGCACGAAATTGAGTACATGGCTACACAAAATTTAAGAATTTGCAGAGGTAAAACCAAATTGTGTAGACTTCCTGTATAGTTCATTTACGGCCATACATTATTGCATAAGAAATGTAGCCAATATATGCAAATTGTATTTAAAGTTGAAACCAGAGTGGTATCTCTTTCTTGAGGTATTGGTTGTTATATCCGCAGACAGGTCACTCGCGGTGCGTCTGAACATTTTCTGTGCTTCAAGAATCAAGTAGTCATAAAAAATCATCATCTCACATAAAAAGTTCAAGATATCGAAACAACAAATTTTGGAAATGACAGCACGCAGAAAGGACTATTTTATCATATGATTAACACTCGATACGTTTTTGTAAACTCATGAGCAGAGCAAAAACAAAACCATGAGGTTTTGTCCAAATTTTCATAGCCAAACAAAAGGAGAGAAACAGGTAAACGGGGTATCAAAGTCACCAGATGGGGTCTAGTTTGTCATGAAAATATTTAACTGCTTGAAAGTAATAAGGGTAATTAATGAAAGCATAATTAATAAGCTGAGGAAAAATTGAAACATTTCATTTCATGAAAAGCTGTTAATTTATTAAGTATCAAAAATTTCATCTGTTCGAGACCTAATAACATTAACATTTCCAAAATATATATAAAAAAACAAATTTTACAAATTTCTGCCGGTTAACTTACGGCAAACACACACGCTCACCAGGTAGGACTTGCAAACTTTTACAACATTCTCCTTTCAAGGCAACAATTTCTACCCATAATGAAATGGCAAACTTTTGCATGGAGAGGAGAAAAAAAAAAAAAAAAAACACACAAACTAATAACCAACTACCTGTATAAAACACATAAGCACGTTGAGTAAAAGCCTTAAAAGGTACTGAATTGGAAAAACACACAATAGTTTCTGCTGACTAGAAACAATATAAAAAATCCACTACGGCGTACATTAACAACCTTGCTTGATTATAGCCAAATATACATCAACACAAATTTACGTAAGTTACAGCTTCCAGATGAGCAGGAGTTCGTTATGCAATTAACTAGTTCTTACCACGAGGCAAAAGGAATTTTTCTTCTTTCTTAGAGTACCTTTTACACGTGAGTCTAGTAATACTAGTTATGGCAGGCAAGAGAATGGATCAGGTCTTAGTGTCTTGCATTTTAAACAGTAGTGTCATTGGTGCCTTAGACTTTCACAGACATGGCAGAGGCTAACAGTCAAATAAACCCGTAGGTAAGTTGGGAGGGGAAAGAAGCAATCCAAACCACAGATTTACTCTGACTCTCCCCCCCCCCCCCCTTCCGTCCTCAAAAGGGGGCAAACGGACCACCCTTTCTAATATTACCACCTTCCCACACGTGGGCAGACGAGAATGAATGGCGGGAAACCCCAAAAAATACGGCTGGTATAATTAACAAAAATAAGTAAATTGAATTCAATTAAACTTCATAAAATCTGTTAACAATCAATAATCAACTTCTGGTGCGTTATGACTCCCAGAACTGAACCAACGCAGCGTCTCCAAATGCTCTGCCGAGCCATGCTATGCCGAGCCACCCACTGCCAGCCGTTTCAACGGATGCAGGAAGGCGCGCCGATTTTCAGAACCTCCTCGCCAGTCGACAGCATAAGGCCGAACTGCAGATAAGGCCCCTATTCCTTTCGAGACGAGCAGTTAATGCCCCATACCACGGAGCCGCTATTCACGTCGCTTACACTGATGCCGCGGTCTGCGTGCTGTCCCTCTAGCACCAGCAGAGAAGTCGCTTCTTGATGCCCCGACTGTCAACTCACTACGAGAGCTCATACAGCCACTTCTTAAACCCATGCGAACAGCTCACTTTTCTCCTTTCCCGCTAGAGGGAGACACCGAAGCCTTCAATTGCGACAAAGGAGCCACCGCCAGGAAACAGAGGGCGACTGCTTCACGATACACACTGTGGCACACTTTTCAAAGCTAACTTTACTATGGCTCAGATTCATTGTAATTTATTAGGAATTAAATGTGTGTAATATACTGGGATAGGTGTGAAGATCAACTTCTTTCGCAAGACCTTAAAACCATACTTAGTGGTGCAGTGTAAACAGTATACATAACACTTAGTATACAGAATTTTAACTGAGTCAGTAAAATTGTCCGGAATCTAGCCCTGGACCTTTACCAAACACGTAATCACGAACTGAATACACTACCCCTACACCACAGCTAGCTTTACTTCATAGATGTCAATTTGTGTACTTATGTTTGTATTTAGCGTAGTTAGTCACGAGGTAATCATTCCTCCGCATTTATTGACTCTTAGAAGTTCTTGGTCATGTAAAAAACATTTGTAATTGAATCAAATGCTCCTCTGCTCATTCACGTGTAATTTAAGAATTTGTCTGGTGGTCTTCGTAGTTTATTTATGAAATTCTCCATCGAGATTCCTCCCTTTGTAAATTTCATGCATAGCATTCCTTTTCGCTTTACAGAAACAGCTGCTTGGCTCTAAGCAGCCATCTTGTAGTGCAACAAGGTCACTCGCACGCAGGACACCCAAGCTTTTCGCCCAATGCTGCTGCTTGTCACTGGAGTGTCGCGTATCCAGAAGTCGCTCGCTTCTGTCACTCACATACGACACGGCCTAACATTTTCATCTTCCAGTGCTGGTGATATCATCAGAAGCTTTAGTGACACAGAAAGCAGTTGCAGTCTCAAGCAAGATCAACAAGCCAAACTGTTCACTGTCCTTGCAATGGTCAGTTCCTGATATCAGACAGCTGTCTAAAGCCACGTTTACACCGAGTTAACTACATTGTCCGTAGTACTGGACTACTGATGTGGGCAACACAAAAACAGTGTTCCATGGCTGTGTCAGTGTTCCATGGCTGTGTCAGTAAGTCAAAGGTGCATTGTTCATGGGCTGTTACCATTAAATATCATTACACAACACCAATGTTTGGATTCTATCTCAATTCTTATGTGCGTGTTGTCTTTCTGTGTGTTGGATTGAGGTGTGGATGAGGTGCAAAGTTCATGAACTTGCCTCACTATATGAGGCATAGGAGTACCTCTGGAATGTCAGAAGCCAAAATTACAAAAAATATTAAATTTAAACAAGACTCATTGAAAAAAAAAATATATGCTGTGGTGCTTTACACCAGCAGCAGTGATGTTGACAAGAAGATCAAATCTATCATTTCTCAGTACAGACATAAGGACAGCAAACTTGACAAAAGTAAGAGATCTGAGAGTGGTGCAGACTTTGCTTATGAGTCAAAGCAGTTTCCTTTTCGATGTCTACAGTTCCTGCATGATATTAGGAACCAAACGAAACAAGTGACAACTGAAGAGGTAAACAAGGTTTTTTGCTCATGTTTATTTTTATTCAATACTGCATAACAATTTTTAGTGACAATTATTTTGTAATGGTATAACTCCATGTGGGCTTACACAGTAATTTGCAAATTCATCACAGATTTCTTTATATGTGTCTGAAGTTTTTCCACGATGTACGTTTGAGGATGCAAAAATAGATTCTGCAGTTCCTGGGATCACTTCATCTATCTACAGGCATTAAGATTCCAAACTTCCTTGGGGGTTTTAATAGCTCCTTGACTTGGCATTTTTCCTTAAAAAATTGTAGCGACATACTGTTTTCATTTTAACTCTTTGTACCTTCTCCGATTGCAACGAAACTTTTTTTTGGAACAAACACTGATGCCATTATTCCACATGTATTTTCCACAACCACCCTTACCTTTGACAGTCGGTATTCAAAAATTCTTTATTTTGATCCTTCATTGTGCCTTCCTAGATATGGTTTCACAATGTTTTCTTGTAGTGGAAAAACATCACCTGCCATGAATATATGAATATACATGGTAGTGGCTTTGTCCCTCCAGAGCTGGCAAGTTCAGTTTTATTTATTCTCATTAGTTCACTTATAGCATCATTCTTAAAAACACCCCCATCTGAAATTCTTTCTTGGCAGTCAACATCGGCATATAAAAATGATTTAACTGGTGTCAACAACAGCAATCAACACAATGTTAATGACACTTTGTAATTGTAACATTAGCTCCCAATAACAACTGGGTACTGTAAGACAACATGCTTCCCACAATGGGTGAAGTGGAGCACCTGGCTAAACATGCTTTCTTTTGCATGTCACTCATCTTCAGTCATTTGCATCGGAACCAAATAAAATTGACTTCATGTTTGCAAGAGATACCATGAACTGTTCAAAATGTACAAGATGAAGCTACAAACAAAGATGAAGGGGGAAGTATCCCACCTCCACAAAAACGAGCCAAGAGGGGGTTGAAGAAGACAAATGTTGCAGCAATGACAAGAAAAATAACAAGAACAACAACAAACCCTATCAAGTTAGTTTGGACAACTTGTAGACAGCAAACTGCAGGAGTTTCCATCCTACAAAGGGGCATCTGGCACAAAAACATTCATAATACGCTATATGAGGTGGAGGGGAGTGTTCTTAGGAGGCACAGGAGTAAATGTAGAAGTGGCAGGGGGATTGTCAACTTCAGGTTCAGATTCCCCCCCCCCCCCCCATTAGATTTAGTGGAAGTCTTTCAGACACCAAGCTGAAACAATTATCTTCACTTAAAGTGATAAAGTAAATTAGTTTGAATCTGAAAATAATAATGTACATCAAATACATGTTCAGAGTTACCTGTACATAATCCTGAAATCCTTTAACCAAAGCTTCACAAACTGCAGGAACTACTTGAGATATGGCTCGGGGTGTCCTCCTCCTCCTCCTCCTCCTCCTCCTGCTCCCCCCCCCCTCCCCCGAGGGGTGTTAGGCGTCCTTTGCTGGTGTTTTCATTATTCATTTTCATTGATGGAAATAGATGTTCTTGATTGGTGTTTGCTTTATTGCTTGCCACTGGTGGGAATAGGTGAATCGGAAACAGGTGCCAGTTATAACGTAATGTTGCTTACTTGTTGGCTAGTGCTGGCCGAGGCCTGTCGTCAGCACTCTGTGTACCTGCAGCTGCTGTGGTCTCCCACGTTGCTGTGTGCGTTGGTTCATATGAGCTGCAGTTCCATAGAGTTGTTGCTGCTGACAGCACAGACACAAGAAGTCAATACCCGTCCCCTCTCTTCATGGTGGTGAGTCGCTTGGCTATTTCTATCACTTCTCTATCTTCCTCATGAAGGTAAGAGGTTGTTTTGCAATATGTGGGCTTCTTGAAGTTTTGCATTTTTGCTACACTTGTCCTAGATTCTGCCACCACCAACCTTTTAGTTTTTTATTTTTAGTTTGATATGTCTTTGATGTCTAAATACCTGTGAGCGACGGCCACCCTGTCTCACCTACATCCACTAGTCAACACTAGCAGCCAATTTTGTAAACTCCAACAGCACATAGCTTGTCAACTGCATCTTTCACTGAGCCAAGAACATCTTTTATTCTGTCTCTATTTCAAAAAGTCGGCTTGATACCTGCTTGGCATACAGTCTTGCCCACACATTCAGTGACCCCTAAGGTAAAGTTTTGTGCTTCCTCCTGCACTTCCCTATTGCCTTCATCCTTTGCCATCTTAGTTTCATCTATTATCTTCATCACATAACCACTGGCTCCAAATATAGACCTGAGATTTTGTAGTTCAGTCTCCAGAAGTTCTGCATCACTGATCCTGCGCACTCTTTTGGTTAAAGTGTGCAGGGGGGATTTCTTCTGCAGTGGGCGAGGGTGGGAGATGGCATATGGTGGCGGGGGCCTTGTGTATACTCTATGGCCAAGTATATCATTAGGCTTTCAGTAAACTTCCTCACTGAAGAAAGGCAGCACACCATTCTTTTCTATCTCCATAGTAAATTGAATCCTACTGTGCTTCCGATTGAGTAGTTGTTGGAAATTCTGTAGCTCCTCTTCTCCATGTTACAGATAAAGGAGTCATCAACATATCTGAGCCAAAATTCTGGGTGTAATAGTACAGACTGGAGTGCTGTTTCTTTCAATACTTCCATGAAGATGTCGGCTGTGACAGGTGAGAGAGAAACCCACAGCTACACCATCTATCTGTTCATATAATTTCCCTTTCCCCTGAAATAAGTGGTCATTAAACAGTGGCACACTAGCTTCAGACATCGGGTGCCACGCACTCCTCTAACATGTTCATTGTGTTAAGACACTGGTCATTCATGAATAAAGACTTCACATCGAAGCTGACCATCAGATCTATAGCCAAGATACACTTATCTTTTAAAAGTACAAGAAATTGGGTGGAGTCTTAACATACAAATCTATGTGGCTCATCACATATCAAAGCTCTGGAGGCAGTTCTTTTGCTATGCTGTTCGTTGGTGAATTAATTCCATTCACAATGGGTGATAAAGTAAAAGCCTTTAGGATCTCACCACACCATATATCCTTGGCGCCTGTGGAATTTATGGAATAAGTTTTCTGGACATCTCCAAGTTCATTCCAGTTTGTTTTAGCAGTGGTTGCATCGATTTGATTATACTGGCCATCACATCTCCCTGAAGTTTCTTATCAATGGATTCACTCAGAAGATCCTCCATTCTTTTGTTACAATCTGTGGTGTCCCAGGTTTTCCAGATGCTGGGTGAAACTTCTTCAAAGGTCTCCTGTTTACATAAAAGTAAATATACTATATGGTCAGAAGTATCAGGACACCCACAAAAACATGTTTCTCATATTAGGTGCATTATGCTGCCACCTACTGCCAGATATTTCATATCAGCGACCTCAGTAGTGATTAGACATCATGAAATGGAGCACTCCGTGGAACTCATGGACTTCGAACGTAATCAGGTGATTGGACATCTGTACACGAGATTTCCACACTCAACATCCCTAGGCCCACTGTTTCCATTGTGATAGTGAAGTGGAAAAGTGAAGGGACACGTACAGCACAAAAGCCTACAGGTTGACTTCGTCTGTTGACTGATATATACCACAGACAGTTGACATGCGTCGTAATGTGTAATAGGCACACAATTATCCAGACCATCACACAGGAATTCCAAGCTGCATCAGGATCCACTGCAAGTACTATGACAATTAGGCAGGAAGTGAGAAAACTGATTTCATGGTCAAGCGGCTGATCATAAGCCACACATCACGCTGGTGAATGCCAAACGAGGCCTCGCTTGGTGTAAGGAGCATAAACATTGGACGATTGAACAGAGGAACAACATTGTGTGGAATGATGAATCATGGTACACAATGTGGCGATCTCAAGGCAAGGTGTGAGTATGGCGAATGCCTGGTGAATGTCATCGGCCAGTGTGTATACTGTCAACAGCAAAATTCGGAGGCGGTGGTGTTGTCTTGTTTTTCACGGAGGGGGCTTGCACCCCTTGTTGTTTTGCATGGCTCTATCACAGCACAGGCCTACATTGATGTTTTAAGCATCTTCTTGCTTCCCACTATTGAAGAGCAATTTGAGGATGGCGATTGCATGTTTCAGCACGATCAAGCATCTGTTCATAATGCATGGCCTGTGGCAGACTGGTTACACGACAATAACATCCCTGTAGTGGACTGGCCTGCACAGAGTCCCAACCTGCATCTTACAGAACACCTTTGGGATGTTTTGGAACATAGACTTCGTGCCAAGCCTCACCTACTGACATTGATATCACTCCTCAGTACAGCACTATGTAAAGAATGGGCTGCCATTCCCAAAGAAACCTTCCAGCACCTGACTGAATATGCCAGCGAGAGTGGAATCTGTCATCAAGCCTAAGGGTGGGCCAACACCATATTGAATTCTAACATTACCGATAGTTGGCGGCACAAACTGAAGTCATTGTCAGCCAGATGTCCCGATACTTTTGATCATATAGTGTACATCCCAATACTCTTGTGTCAGGTTAATCAATCTTGATTTTCCATGAGTATTATTAGGGGAACTATTCTGTTACATCCTTTCTGTATTGACCACCACCACCACCACCACCACCACCACGGCTGTTATACACAAACTGCGGGTACAAAAGTCCACCCAAGTAGTCCCAATTGCCTGGGCAAGCTTGCTCTCACAGAGATACAACACATGGTAAAGAGGTTGTCTGCAAATTTTATTTATTTTTAGTAAAAATGTGTCAAACGAGCCCCAACTCCCCCCCCCCTCCCCCCACTTTTTTCCTTGATGGGTCCAAGTAGTAATTTACTACTTACAATTATATTACTATGAAAATGATTATATTATAAACACTACACTAGTTTAGCTTGCTAAATCACACACATGATTGTGTACAAAATTACTGTATATAATTAAAATTCTAACAACAGTTTAATAAGAAACCTTGCATACTTACATAGAATGCAAATCTTATAATGTGCAACTATAATAACAACAATAATAGTGAACAATATATTTCAGTATAATTGGTGTCTCAGTTTATGGAAAATGAGTAATTTACATCTGTTACCCATACCTGCAATCATTGCAACCTTTTTGACTACCACAGTTGATGCTGGATCCTTCCTAAGCACTTTTATGGAAAAGCGGCCATTGCCAAGATACACTAAGCGACCAGACGGTCCACGCACATCAATTGTATCACCTATCTTCATGTCCTCAAGATATTGACTCATCTTGCCACCTTCAGGAAATTTTGGATGAACATTCCTGAAGTAAACCTAAAACAATGTCAATTAACAATTTAAAAACTTAAGAATGAGGTAATGGGAAGTCCTCGCTAAAACACAGGATGGAGTAAACATTAAAAAAATAAAAATAAAAAAACCACTGTATATTTGAGGAACGGAGACGACAGGAACATCATCAAGACGAAGAATGTAGCCAAATCTATATACGCGCACACACACACACACACACACACACACACACACACACACACACACACGCACATGAACTGTCCTGACCAATTACATCGTGCCGACACTACAGCTAGATTGGGGTGACAGGAAAAAGGAAACAGGGAATGGAAATAGTTGCTGACAATTTGAAGGTCATTGTGAAAGGAGGAGAGGCAACCAGAAAGAAATTTTTATGGTCAGGCCACAGGGAAGGGGGAGGGGGGGGAGGGGAGGTGTCCTTTGTTGACTTCCGCTCTCAATCCTGTCACTGACCAACACTGATCCCTTTCCCATCTCAAAAATGTTCCTTTCCTCGGAAGTCAAGGTACATTTTAATACTGAAAGATTTTAGAAGTACTGCCGTAGCTCGATAGCTGAATCTAACAGAGGACAATTGAACTAGGGATGGGAAAAACCGACTTGTAAAACCTAAATCGGTACTTTTAGTAACAGGTATTTCTGTGTTTGTTTGGTCTCAGTTACAACAGGTATTTTTATTTTTTTACTGATAACCAGGTACAAAAGCAAGGTATCAATTTGCCTTAGCAAGGGTGCCAAAACATTGTGTGTTTAAATAAAACTTTTTGAAACCAGTTTGGTAGCAAGTTCTGTGGGTTTTGAATATGAGTATCTTTGAAGGATACTGTTTCTGGTGACAGAACCAATTTAATATACAACACAATACATAATGAATATTTACGAACAGACTGGACAGTAAAATCTTTGCCAATGGATTAAGTCATTATCAAAATTTTAACTACTACCATGAAATTGTTCCTAGTAAGTGTTATATTTTGCCCACTATTTAAATTGTTCATTTGACTATTTCAAATAAGCATTTCTGGTTTTGTCTGTAAAAATCAATTGTTTTAAAAGTCCCATTAATAAGTGAAGATAACATATTTTACTTTTTTTTTAAAAAAAAAAAACTTTTCATTCAGATTAAAGAAAAAGAATGCTACAACTTTTACACAAAAGCTTATTATTTGTCTGTAATTTCTATGAAATAACAGGAGGGGGAGAGAGAGAGAGAGAGAGAGAGAGAGAGAGAGAGAGAGAGAGAGAGAGAGAGAGAGTTATGGGAACATTAATATATTAAAAAAGTTAACTGATTCATGCTTGACAATAAAAATAAGGTAAAAACAAGGAGTAGCTGATCGGCTGAGAGTGTCTACATAATATGCCGTTATCTGGTTGTAACCCTTGGAAATGGGCAACTTAACATAAGGAATAGTGACCTCCAACCTCAGTTTTCACCCTTTAGCACAGACTATTTGTAATGCCAAAATGGTGATGTGGTCCTTGATTACAATATGGTTTTGAGCAAAGATTTAAAAAATTAGAATCAGTATGAGATTATTGGTGATTTTTTTTTATTCAACACCACAGGGCTTTTCGAGCAAAGCACCAAATTGTGGATGGATTAAGTTTTATCTTGGTTATCCATTTTATTTGATATTTAGATTCTATGTTTCTTACATGTGATGCAAAAGACTGAGGGAGTTTAAGAATTTTTAGATCTTTGTTCAATGACTATGTTTACTGCTCGAAATACTAGCAATAAAAAAATAAAAATTGTTTATTTAATGAACCGGTTATTCTTATCTGTTTTAACGGTAAGGTTAAAATGGAGATAAGAGGCCATTATAACCGAAGACCATTTGTTTCTGAGATAACTGCCATCCTTAAACTGAGTGCAGATGTGTGCTGTCATAAGACCAGCTACATCAGTAAACCTTATTTCATGGTTGAACAACAAGTTTCAATGGTTCCAAAGTCCACACACCATGTGTTACAACTGTATACTTAAAAATTACAACTTATGGGTGCTTACCTTAATGACAAGATCCATATAACCCTTATCTTCATCACTTGAAACTGGTGTGTATGACCGAATAACAATCTGATCATCAATTTTTGCAGAAAGATGTATGTGTTGGCCAATAGGGAGACCTACAGAAGAGTAACACTCTTTAGTGGAGTGATCTGTTCATAATGGCATGTTAAATGAACTTTCAAAGATGAATAATTGTAAAAGTATTATCTTAATACCAGTGCATATACTTTATACCATACCCAGAATATGTTCTTCTGATGGAAGACCAAACCGGAACTTCCTAGTATCATGGCTAATAACTTTCTTCTCAATCAGAGGTAAAGCATATTTTACAGTGGGATCTTTTAAAGTAATCAAAGGCTCTTTTGACTTCTTCCGACTAAAATATACTTTTGCCAATATTGCAGTCACAATAACAACACCAACACCCACCACCACTGGAACAGCCTGAAAACAAATTTAGTGGAGTGTTTTAAATTACATGAAAGTCCTACTTCCAGTTACATATTTTGACATAGTTTATATATCCACATGCAAATATTTGTTACAAACACCATTTGAAACCACTACACAGAATCATCTTTTTGGAAAAATTTCTAGATCTCTCTTTAAATTCAGCATGCATGAACAATTTATGCGGTACAACTGCAGACACCATGACATGTTATACTAATTCATATCTATAGCATTAACAAGTGATGTGTACTATAGTTTTGCGTATTTCCATACAAGCAGGAACAGCTGCCTACATTACAAGGTGCTATGAGAATTTTTGAGGACTAAAGCAACTAGTTTTGAAGTACATGTGCTGCTGCTATCCCTCCCCCAAAAATCAATTATTCCATGTATATTGTTTGCAGAGGAACTTCTGTCTGTCATATTTACAAGTGCAACACTCACCACAGGATACTTTATGTAGGTGATAACATCTTATTATTATTATTTATATGGGAGAGGATTGGAAAATCATGCACAATAATTTTTTCTCCCCTAGTGTCGCTGCTGGAATGCTGTAATTTCACAATGATACAGAATGAAGTTTGCACTACAGCACGTATTTTGTTTTCATGTGCATCCCTAACAAGGAAAGTGAACTACAGAACAGAAATGGTGCACATGTTATTGCTGTCAACCTGTCATGTGCAGCGAAGTGCAGTTCGATATTTGTGGGCAAAAGGGCATAAACAGAGTGAAATTCATGGGAGCATGCGTAATGTGTATGAGGATGACTGAATGGACTGTAGCAAATGTCTCCAGGTGGTGTGCATTCTTCCAACAGGGTAGTGTGAACCTTAGTGATTCCTCACACTCCAGGCAGCAAGTAACAGCTGCAACCCCACAGAATGTCAGAGCCACTAGGGCAGCAATTTTCAATGACTAGCATGTGCAACTGTGAACCTTATCACAGCAGTTCAACATTTTCTACAGTTTAGTGAACAATACTGTTCACAACATTGAAATTTTGTAATGTTAGTGCTCGCTGGGTGCCTAAGAACCTGACAACCACAAGGGCCAATGAATGATGACAAGCTTGGATCATTTAACGTGTTACTCCAAAGAAGGGTGTGGCTTTCTGAAAGGAATTGTCACTGGCGATGAGTCATGGGCACACCACTGTAAGCCCATTACTAAGTAGGCCTCTATAGAGTGGAAACACATTGGTTGCCCAGTAAAAAAAAAATTCAAGGACTATCTGCTGGGAAAGTGCTTGCGACAGTATTCTGGAATATACACAGTGTGGTACTGGTTGACTCTGCAGAACACAGAACCACTTGGACTGCTGCAACCTACATTAAAACTCTGGCTAAGTTGTGTAGTGCCCTTCGTGACAAACACAACAACATTAATGCTGATGGTGTCAAACTACATCATGACAATGCTCACCCCCCATGTTGCTGCCATTGTTCATGAGGAAAATTGCCAACTCTGGGTGGGTGGGGGGGTGGGTGGGGCTCCAGATCTCCACCATAGCTTCCGGACCGTGCGTCGCTGGACTTTCATCTGTTTGGTCCCATAACGAAATACCTCAAACACTTTGTGACAGGTGCTGAAGTGGAATCACCAGTCTGCAGATGGCTACACACCAACCAAACGGACTTCTATGAACAGGGCATATTGTAATTGGTACCACACTGTGAGAAATGTGTAGAGAATGTTGGTGACTATGTAGGAAAGTAGGTAAAAGATTTAAGTTAATTTGTGTTTTTTGTACATATTAAACTTTTTGGTAATATAATTACTGTCCATTACTTTCCACTTTTCCTTCACATTAGTGTCATCCACCAGCAAACAAGTGTAATGAGTAAAACTTCATATTCCAAGGAGTATTTAACCTGTACCGTTAAAGTTCCAACAGGTGCTATATTTGCGGACAATATTTACTTGTAAAATGTGTGTCTAAATGTTCTGTTTCTATCAGATTGTTATGCTGATATTGCATAACAGACCTACACTTATCACAGCTGACGATATTTCTGACAAAGAAAACCTGTCCATCACTTTCACTGTCAGCAGAAATTGGTGTGAGAATTTACTAGGGACAGTAGATGAAAGGTGTGATACATAAGATAAGGATAACGCAGGAACAGATTTAAACCTCGAAGGGATAGACCTCAATGCACTATTTGTAAGTTCAATGTAGCATCATAGTGTCACGAAGTATTTGCGACAATATATAGTCAAGGGGGGGGAAAAACTGACAGTCCAATGATTGCAACACCTGCCATATGTAATTAATGTACATGGCAAAACATTAAGTTTATCTTAAGACTTGGATCAATCACTGGCACAAAAAGTATGAGAAAAATTTTTCATATTAGGATTACAGGTTGTATTATCAAAATGAAATAGCAACAATGTTGGGAAGCTCATTACAAACTCAAATACCTCGTATTCCTGTAGCTAAACTGTTACCGGGATGATACTGAAAAAAAAAAAAAAGGGGGATGCAGTTTTGTGGATGGATTTTGAATATGGCGCACGACAGAGGAACTGTCCTAGCCTAACTTTCTACTCAGACTATTCATGATTCAAGCTAAGTATGTACGTTACTTCACAAAATAACCATTACTGGAGTTCTAGAAAGCTAATACATGACGAACTCTTGCATGATCAAAAAATAGTTGTGAGAGGATAATAGACCATTTCTTTCCAGAAAACAGTTAACAGTGAGGGGTACATGGGAAACATTTTGCTGCCTTTTTATGATCAATTGATTGAGAGAAAATATGCTTTCATGAACTTTCAGCAGGACGTTGTGGTAGCACATACAAGCAAACATCTCATTACAGAAATTCATTAGATGTTTCAATATTAGAATAATCACTAACAACATACAACCCCCTTGTTCTCCTGATTTAATCCCATACAATTTTTGTCTTGGGGTGGGGGGGGGGGGGGGGAATAAAAGTGAATGTGTACAAAGCAAATCCACATGCTTTAGATGAACTTCAAAACTATCATGTCAAGAAATGCCAAGAAACTGCAGAATGTAATGAGTAGTTTTCTAAGCAGGTGTCAGAAATGCTTGAACAAAGAAGGGAGGCAGTTCCAGCATCTCCTTGCTTGATATACATGAGTAATTTAGTTTTCTTTTGAAGTGTATTTAATGTACATCAGAAATAACTTACACAACAAACCATACTACTGTATACGTATGGTGGACCTCGTGTTACCCGCATTGTGGACATAGCTCTGGCGAGGGAGTGGCCAATGAAGATCAAGGAACCACAAGAGGGTAGGACATATCGCCCACATGTCAATTTGTGCAACTACCAGAGGTCGACATCAAGGGAGTAAATACGTCAAGTACTACTAATGATTGAGACACAGTAGTGTCAAAAGTTGATATCGGAACTTCGAGAATTGGGGAGTATGGCCATTCCCACAATGACACAGCACAGACACGATACATTTTTGTGAACCGTCCAGCCACAGTCTCCACAAATAGGGTTGTGAGTACATCGGAAAAACATATCCACAAAGTGCTGAACTTGTGATGCATAGGTGGTGAGAAATAAGTTTCATATCACAGTATCTGACTACGATCTTGCTCTTCCCTGGAAGCAAATCCCTCTCAAAAGTGACGATGAACACACCAGTGTCAAACGTTTGACTGGCAGACTTCAATGTTTATGGTGCACAAAGTGGGTCTCCCACCTCCTCAAGCGTTTATATAGTTTTTCATCCATTTGTAGTGTTAGGTTCCAATGAAAAATTAATCTCTCTACCAAGCTTAGGTTCTCATACAGTGTTTTGGTAACAGGAACTCCAAGTTGTTGAGACGAGAATAATTCCGATGACTGGGGTTTCTGTCTTATCTAAGATGGAACCACGTCATAATTTGTTATGGGAAGAGAGTTCGCCAAATATATTTTCAATATTCTCCATAACGAACAGTGGCTTAGTAGAGAGAAAGACCTATCTGTTTGGGTGCATGCCAGGAACTGATTGATTGACTAATTGAGAGTGTATGGGACCAAACGGTGAGGTCATCAGTCCCACGATTCCAAAGGAGTTACATAAGAAAGAGAGTCTGCTAAAAGTGAATGTATTCAATCAGAGGAGTCAAATTATAAAAAAAATGAACATTAAACACACTTAGTATAAGCATAAAAGGTGAGACCAAATCTAAAAACTGGAAAAAGGGGGGGGGGGGGGGGGGGGGGTCATGGAGTCACAGACTGTGAAGACTGCAAAATGAGTCCCAATCACAACCAACCCACCCCTGCTGCAAGACAATAGGAGAACCTTATATCTGGAAATAAAAACCACTTTCATGGAGGAAACCGAGGACCAGGTCTACCATCTGTGGATCATCCACAAAAATTAAATTTGAGGAAGCAGGAAGACTAGACTTAGCACAAATGGTCAAAAGAAGGGGACATGCCACCAATATGTGAGATATTGTCAGTCTGGTGCCACAACCACATTGTGAGGGTGGGTCGTTACATAGGAGGAAACAATGGGTGAGCCAATGTGTAAACCACATAAAACAGTGGACTCCTTCTGAGAGGGACAGAAAGAAGTGCCCCAAACTGCAGTAGACTCCTTGATTGTGTGGAGTTTATTACTATGAGCAGTAGCGCTCCAGATGGCATTCCACTGTTGGGCAAAGAGAGATCTGACATATAACCGCAGCTAGAATCTTGACAGGAAAAGGGGGGTAAGTATCCGCTTCTCTTGCCAAACGGTCAGCCAATCATTCCCTGGGACTCCCACATGACTCGGGACCCAGAGAAAGACTACTGAACAGGCGACATGCTCAAGGGCAGAGAAAAGGTCATGGATGGCAGGGACCAAGGGGTGACGAGAGTAGCATCGATCAATAGCTTGAAGGCTGCTCATGGACTCTGAACAAATTAAAACACTATGGAGAGAGGCCTGAGAAACAAAATGGAGGGCCCTTTAAATGGCTAGAAGCTCTGCTGTAAATACACTACATGATCCTGGCAACAAATGGTGCTTAAAGCTGCTAGGAGATGTGAAAGCGTATCCCACCTTAACAGTAGTCTTAGAACCATCAGTGTAAAGGACGGTGGCACCCTGGAACTCTGCAAGGATGGCAGATACAAGGCGCTGGTAAACCATAGGAGCAAACCAGAGACCTTAGGACCCTGGAAGAGAACAGTCCTAATCCATGGTCTAGGCACCATCCAGATGGGAAGGGGGGGGGGCGTGCTGGAGGGGGGGAGGGGATTCCGGCAGAGGGTAGTGAGATGCATGCCAACCGACAATCCCACATGTGGGCGGGTGTTAGGAGGGATACATCCCTCATTGGTGAAGAGCATACAAGACGGTCAGGGAATTGGCGAATGGCGACTGCATAAGAAACAAGGAGTCAGCTCCATTGGATGTGTAGAGGGGCAATCCCTGCTTCTGTGAGGAGACTATCAACAGGACTAGTGCGAAAGGCACCAATAGCCAGGCGCACCCCACAATGATGGACAGGGTCAAGAAGTTTCAAAGTGGAAGGAGCTGCTGAGTCACAAACCTGACTACCATAATCGAGCCTGGACAAAACGGATCAGAGTGTACTGTGGGTCGACGACAAACATGCATAACCATGTAATGGAGGAGGAAAACTGGAAGCCATGAGCAGTGGCCCATGTAGAGGCCCCGTCAGATGGTGCCTTGGAGCTAGCGCTCAGCAGATGCCATCGAGTGGGAGCTGCACCAGATGCAAAAATCGTAAACATACAACGCCGGGGTAGCCAGACGCCAAACAGATGTCAGATGCCCATTTAAGGCGATGAGGAAGAGTGTGACACTTAGCACAGAACCCTGTGGGATACCATTCTCTTTAATCTGAGGGGTGCTGAGAAGTGCCAACTCTAACCCAGAAGAGCCAGTAAGATAAAAACTCGCGTATAAAAATCTGAAGGGGACCACGGAATCCCCAGTCACGGAGGGTAACTAAAACGTGATGGCACCAAGCCATGTCATACGCCTTATGTAGGTCAAAGAACACTGCGACAAGGTGCCGGCGGTGAGTAAAAGCCTGTCAGATGGCTGATTCCAATCTGAGTAAATGGTCAGTTGGATATCACCCTGCCCAGAAGCCACACTGATACGGTGACGAAAGGCCCCGAGATTCGAATACCCAACATAATCTGGATTTGACCATCCTTCCAAGCAGTTTACAAAGCACATTCGTAAGGCTAATGGGGCGGTAGCTGTCGGGAGACGATGTGATTTTCCCAGGCTTAAGGACAGGGATAACTATACTGTCTTGCCACTGTGATGGAAAAGCACCTGTGATCCAGATGTGATTGAAGGCCCTGAGGAGCTGTTGCCTCTGGGGAACGTCCAAGCGCTAAATCATCTGACTGATTGGGGTCTGGCCCTCTGTGTGTGTCTCGTGAAGAGTTAAGAGCCTGCACCAATTCCCATTAAGTGGAAAGAGGATTGTAGGGCTCAACGTGGTGCAGGATGAAATAGAGGGGCGTCTGTTCAACTCGGCGTTTTTGCTGCAAAAAGACAAGAAGATAGGAAGCAGACGACGATGCCATCACAAAGTGTATCTCACGGTGTTCTGCGAGGACCAATGGATCAGTGCACAGAGCTCCTTAGATATTCAGAACCTGGACAGTTGACTGTTGCTGGCGGCCCAGAACGTTATGGACCTTTGACCAAAACTGCGATAAAGAGGCATACGTCCCCAGGGAGGAAACATAGTGCTCCCAGCATTCCTTTTCATTCCACTTAATAATGTGATGAGCCTTAGCATGAATCTGGGAGGGATGTCGCTTAAATCGCTGCGGCGCCCATCAGCAGTTCTTTGCAGTGACTGCGACATCCTTGGTCCACCACAGTACCGGCCGATGACAAGGGTGACCTGCGGATAGGGGAACAGCAGTGCCAGCAGTATGAGGAAGAGCGGCAGAAATGCCTTGCATGACTACATTAATGGAATTCGAGAGGGAGGTGTCAAAGCGGACAGCAGACATGTATAAAGGCCAACTGGCCCTGTGGAATGCCCAACGTGAGAGCCTGTCTGCCTGGCAGCAGCAGCGGAAAGATAGTGTCACTAGGACGTGGTCACTGCCACAAAGGTCATCATGGGGTGCCCAAAGTAGGGAAGCCACGAAGGCAGGGGATGAGATCTCGAGATCAATAGCAGAGAAGGTGCCATGAGCAGGACTGAAGTGAGTTGGGGAACCATCGTTGGAGACACAAATTGAAGTGCGTGATAAGTTGGTCAATTAGGATACCCTGAGCCATCGATGTAACACTCCCCCACAGTGGATTGTGAGCATTGAAATCACCAAAAAGGAGAAACGGGGTGGGAGTTGCTGTGGCCTACCTGGAAGGAGGTAGACATTGCAAATGGTTATTGCCGGAGTCGTTTGCACTCTAACCACTATCACTTCCAAGGTGGTTCGTAGGGGGATCCAGTCACTAAGGACATCACAGAGAACCAAAGTGCAGAGCCCACCAGATGCTATTGCAGGGCCAGCCTGGTTGCGACAGAACACCCGATAACCACGTAAAGTGGGAGAGTGGTAGTCACGGAAATGCATTTCTTGGAGAACAAGACAGAACGCAGAATAAGAGGACACAAGACGTTGCAAATCCGGTACATGACGATACTAGCCGTTGCAGTTCACTAGATGTTCATGTGGCGCAAGTCCAAGGTAGGCGTGAAAGAGTCGAGGAGGAGGTCAGGTCACGTGGTCAGCAGTTGTCACCGACAAGGATGGGCTGACATCCATAAATGAGATGTCAGATTCAGGTTGCGAGAGGGGAGTTGGCACCTCTCGGCCCGCCGGAGATGCCTTCTCTTGGGATTTATGTTTCTTCTTCTTCTTCTCTTTCTGAGGTGTAGGACAGGACATGGGGGGTTCAGGCGTCTGCAAGATCGGGAACCGAAAGAGCGGGTGACCCTGCGGCCCACAGATGGAGCACCTCGTGGCCAAGTGGTGGTAAGAGGGTTCCCGGGAGGCAGCCCGATCACCGGCAGATGCCGAAGAAGGGGGCCACTTCTTCGACTGGGGTTGGGGGACGACTCCCTGAGGGGAGGTTGTGGGGGTGAGCCTCAGTGTAAGACAGGCGATCCAGGGCCACATATTCTTGTATCATCTTTTCTCTCTTGTAAGACGGACAATCCAGTGAGTGAGGGGAGTGGCAGTCAGTACAATTGACACACATAGATGGCAGAACACAAGGGGTTCCCTCATGGACAGGTTGACCACAGTCACAACACAAAGGGTCCACTGTACAGCAGGAAGACATATGCCCAAAACACAAGCACCGAAACCTCCGCATAGGTGGAGGTTGTACGGCTTCACGTCACATATGTAGCACATAACCTTGACCTTCTCTGGGAGGGTACCCCCCTCAAAAGCCAGGACGAAGGCGCCAATATTGGTGCAGTTGTCTTTGCAACCCTTCTGCACACATCAAACAAAATGAACGCCACGCTGCTCCAGGTTAGCCCAGAGTTCCTCATCAGTTTGCTGGGTGAGGTCCCTATGACAAATGACTCCCTGGACCATATTCAGAGATTGGTGAGGAGTGAGAGATACTGGGACTTTGCCAAGATGATCACAGGCACAAAGAGCTGCAGACTGGGTGGTAGAAGCAGCTTTGATCAACAGGGTGCCCGACCGCATCTTACTAATATACTCCACTTCACCAAACTTGTCCTTGATATTTTCCATGAGAAACAATGGCTTTGTGGCAGTGAATGTGTCCCCATCCGTCCTAGTACAGACGCAGCAACAGGGAAAAGGTTTCAGCCTAAGACAGCGAGCCTGGCCTTCCTCCCATGGGGTAGCCAGGGAAGGGAAGGCTGCCGGGTCATACGAGACTGCATTTAAGGATCCTTCACCATTCGAAGAGACGGCCATGTGAGAACGGCCAGATTTTTGCAGCTTGATACGCTTCATATACCAAGCATCTGCCCTGATACCACCCACCAACCAGGGGCTCTCCCCATGGGCGCCACGCAGCCACAGTAAGGGCCATCTGGCACGGCGGCCGTGGCTGGATGTTCCGATGCTCTAAGAAGACGAGCAACCACTCCTTGGCATACACGAGGAGGGAACAGCTCAGGTATCAGTAGTGTGAGCCCTGTGTTGTCAAGGGCCTCAGCCCCCATGGGTACACAACAGCCTCCACCACACAGACTGGCTACACATTCTGGTGACCTAGCAGGGTGGAAGGGAGCTACAGTGGGGAAGGGAGAGGAGAGAGGAATCCACACCGTAGATGCTAGGAAGGGAGTTCTTCCCCGTATGGCTCACACAAAAAACAGGCAATTTTGAAGTGGGGGTCAAACCTCAAGTGGGGACCGAAACGCCAGAAGGGTGAAAGGGTGGAAGAACCGGCAAAGGGAACAAAATTGAAACCAATACAGGAAACCTGGGGAATAGCCAGGTAGACATAAAGCAGAACACTGAGTGAGGGGAAAGAGGTGGCAACGGGGAAGGAGCAGGGATAGGGAGGGAAAGGGGCAGGGAGAAGGAAAAGCAGCTAAAGGAGCAAGTGTCTATGAGAGTGCAAGTCACTTGGTTTTGTTCTCCTTCGTACAACATGGCCAAGGACGAAAAGTATCTATGGTCATAATGATCTGCAGTGAACTGTGATTTGTCTGAGGAGACTGCTGGAGCCAAACCACAACTTCGGTTGTGTCATGATGCCAAATATCTGCCACGATGCCTCCTACTCCAAACAAGGACTCTCCTCATTGGTGCCACCCACTCATATCAAATACCATATGGCATGATCACCAGTGGCAGGAGTCCTGTTGCCCCCCAGATGGGAGGGACCTACTCATTAGCATAAGCAGACTACCAGCTACCACACTGGGTATTGACAACCTTCCCAGCACATTTTGTAAAATAACTTTGAAAGGATGGAGGTCAAATCCATATGTGGGAACCAAACGTTGGTTAACCAAAACATGCGGTGTAAAATAAAGCGAAAATGTGAGTAAAGCTATAAACTAAGTCCTACAAATAAGCTAGGCTGTCAGCTGGGAATTTGTCCCAGAGAAGAAGTCTAGGAAAGATATAGTCAAGAGTATAATTGCGGCAAAGGCTGGAGATGTGGGGAGGGGGGGACAGGAATCATGCTCACCATGCACATACTCGCAAAAGTGTTGTGACCCCCTGCAGGGGTAACTGCATTCAGTTGTGACCTATGTTCTGCCATGCCACCTCCTTGCCAAAATTACATGACTTATGCCAGTGTATGGTATGAGGAAGGAGACAGATTTATAAAATAAGAGATCTCCTGCCTGTTGACATGTATCAAATGATCACATATTGCTCTAGATGTTTGCCACACTAATCCAGTTGCTCACTGAAAATTTTTCATTAAATACTTACTCTACCAAAAACCAAAGATTTACTCATCCTTCCAGTAATGCCAGATTTCCTCTTATCTCTCTCATTAAATGGATACTGCAATATTAACTCTAATATCTGTCTCATAAACTATTGTTTTTACATATTTCAAATGTAACATTAACTTACAAGATTAAATTAAATACACACAGTGTAAACAATGCCTGTCAAGTACTTACATATTATTCACACAGGTGAAAGTGATTAATTCAAAAATCAAAGCATCTCAAACAGATACTTATCACAAAAAACTTTGCAACAAAATTGATTGATTAAAACTTGGCTGTCAACAGAACTGCTATTAACACTGTATATGTACACACACACACACACACACACACACACACACACACACACACACACACATTATTACATATCTGTGTATAAAATTTTACACCACACAGAGTTTGGTGTTAACAGAAGTACATTTCCTCCAACCAGTAATGTCACGGCGGATAGTTGCAAGCACATTTTTCAAATTTGCGAGCAGTCGGTGCAAAGCACTACACAGACAACATATACTGCATTCTAATCTCCCACAACCACAGAAAAAAAACCAACACAAACTGGCTAAACATGATTACATAGAGAGATTATCACAATCCATACCAGGTATTTGGATGGCATCTTGCAGACTAGAAGAAACTATATTAGTAGTGACTTGTAGTTCACAAGTCAAACCAACTATGCTGAAGTGCGTGCTGATAAAGAAAGAAACAAAACACCTAGTCAGTCAAGTATAAGAGTTTTAAGTAATTGGAATTACACTGCAAGTATAAGAAACAGAACAAAATTACTATTGTTTACCATTTTAAGAACATGATATGCAAACGACCCCAACACACTAATTAATTTGTCACATAAATCAGCAATTTCACTGTTTCTTGCATTTTTATCCCACTGTCTAATGACAAGAGCTCACTGAGCAGACAACATCCCTCAAGTCAGCTGAGAAGGGTTATAATGTTTCTTTAGTAATGTTTCGTATGCTTCTTTTCAATGCAAATCTACAATTTTTTCCAGATCCATCTTTTGTCTAGTACTGTAAGTTTTAGTCTAATGCTTGAACTGTGAAAAAGCATTGTGTTGCAAGGTAAAAGCTTCTCACATCAACTAATCTTTCTTTCCAGCCATAAAATCCACAAATTTGACAAAAGTGGAAACAAAACCACAAACATTAATGCAGAAACATAAAAGAAACGTACTCACCACCTGTATACTGTTGCTATAAACAACAATAAGAACATCACACACAATGGACTTTCTGCAATACTTTTTAAAATAGTGACTAGTAAATAACTGGATATGAGACTTCGTTTGTGAAAAAGTCAACAAATGACATAGCACAAGATGACTGCTGGTATAATTAGGTCTTCCTTTACTCATGTACTCCTCAATATCCATACTCACATATGAGAAGATCCTTTAATTCTAAAGCAGGAGTACTAAAACTCAAATTAAACTAAAGCAATTTTTATGAGGAACCACATGATGCAACCTGTAATGATTCGAGAGTTTCTGTGTAAATTCTGGAACCACTCAGCCCTCTACCATCTCGAACACGATACTCTGGATATGAGTGTGGGATGGTAGAATCCTACATACTGTGCGTCACATGTGTGTGTGTGTTTTTGGGGGGGGGGGGGGGGGGGGGGGGGGGGGGAACAAAGTAGACACCTGTACCTGTCGGGCAATCCATAGATGTTTTAGTGAGTGTGTAAAGAAAAACCATGAAGTTTATATGCAGCTCTGTGCTTATTGTGTCACTGACTATTGTTATTAAAACAAGAACAGTTTAAAAAAAAGTACTCTTGTTGACTCTTGACAACCTTGTTAAAGGCAAGACTCATTTTATGATTCATGTTAAGAAAGGTCATGGTATGCAAGCCAACTTTCTTTTAACTGTAACTCAATTTGTTTCTAACATCCGACAGTACGAGAGACTTACAGGAAATTACATGTTCATCTGGAAAGTGAAATTTTTATTGTGTACAGAGGTCAAATACATCGTTAGTTGAAAAGTAAAGTTGTATGTCTACTTTTGAAATAAGTAGAAAGAGTCTAAAAATTCCTGTACCTTGCGTTATTCGACAGAAGAAGTCAAGAGGGTTTCCAGCAGCCGGCTATTCAATAAAGAAGTGTGGCTGCAAATTCCAAGTAAGTCACCTTGTAAAGAAGTGGAAGGTGGTTTGGGGGAAAAAGCCGATATAACCCAGATCCACACGCACACTTAGAAACTACAATTAAAAATATATCCTCCTCTTAAACAGAACAAAAAAATTCTATCCGAACATTAAATACATAAATTATGAAATGAAGAAGATTCCTTTTGTTTTCAGCCTGTTTATGCATGAGTGAAAATTTAGTTTCTCAGCTTCTAATGAGGAACTTTTCAATCTACATCTAAATCTCTTGGAATATGCTAGCTGTATTTCATCTGTGGAATCATAGAATGGAAAGAAATGCCAATTATTTTGCATATATATCTATACTGATAGAGAGATCGATCTGTATATTTTGTGCAGTGCAACTTTCATGCACTTGAAAGAAACAATACATACATGCAATATTATTTTACCTTTTCCACTATTAGTTTCAGTAATACTAACACCATGTGGTGTGGCTTGCAAGGGTCATACTGTGAAGTATCACACACTGTACAAACCTTTAAGAAATTTATCTGTAAAACTGGCATACTCTGATGACAATATATGAGGTTGGTGACCTTTACAACAAGCACATCCATCACCATATATTCTGGATAAATGAATTTCACAGTGTACATTAATTGTATGTTGTTGTTGTGGTCTTCAGTCCAGAGACTGGTTTGATGCATCTCTCCATGCTACCCTATCCAGTGCAAGCTTCCTCATCTCTAAGATCCTTCTGAATCTGCTTAGTCTATTCACCTCTTGGTCTCCCTCTACAATTTTTACCCTCCACACTGCCCTCCAATACTAAATTGGTGATCCCTTGATGCCTCAGAACATGTCCAACCAACCGATCCCTTCTTCTAATCAAGTGCCACAAATTCCTCTTCTCCCCAATTCTATTCAGTACCTCCTCATTAGTTACATAATCTACCCATCTAATCTTCAGCATTCTTCTGTAGCACGACATTTTGAAAATTTCTATTCTCTTCTTGTCTAAACTATTTATCGTCCATGTTTCATGTTTCACTTCCGTACATGGCTACACTCCATACATATACTTTCAGAAATGACTTCCTGACACTTAAATCTATACTCAATATTAACAAATTTTTCTTCTTCAGAAACGCTTTCCTACCCATTGCCAGTCTACATTTTATATCCTCTCTACTTCGACCATCATCAGTTATTTTGCTCCCCAAATAGCAAAACTCCTTTACTACTTTAAGTGTCTCATTTCCTAATCTAATTCCCTCAGCATTATCTGATTTAATTCGATTACATTGAATTATCCTCATTTTGCTTTTGCTGATGCCCATCTTATACCCTTTCAAGACACTGCCCATTCCGTTCCATTGCTCTTCCAGGTCCTTTGCTGTCTGACAGAATTACAATGCCACCATCAAACCTCAACGTTTTTATTTGTTCTCCGTGGATTTTAATTCCTAAACTGAATTTTTCTTTTGTTTCCTTTACTGCTTGCTCAATATACAGATTGAATATCATCGGGGATAGGCTACAACCTTGTGTCCCTCCCTTCCCAAACACTGCTTCCCTTTCATGCCTCTTGACTCATAACCGGCATCTGGTTTCTGTACGAATTGTAAATAGCCTTTCGCTCCCTGTCAAAAGCTTTCTCTAAGTCTGCAAATGCTAGAAATGTAGGTTTGCCTTTTGTTAATCTATTTTCTAAGATAAGTTGTAGGATCAGTATTGCCTCACATGTTCCAACATTTCTACGGAATCCAAACTGATCTTCCCCATGTCGGCATCTGCCAGTTTCTCCATTCATCTGTAAAGAATTCATGTTAGTATTTTGCAGCCAAGACTTATTAAACTGATAGTTTGGTAATTTTCACACCTGTCAACACCTGCTTTCTTAGGGATTGGAATTATTATACTCTTCTTGAAGTCTGAGGGTATTTAGCCTGTCTCATACATCTTGCTCACCAGACAGTAGAGTTTTGTCATGGCTGGATCTCCCAAGGCCATCAGTAGTTCTAATTGAATGTCCTCCACTCTCAGGGCCTTGTTTCGACTTAGGTCTTTCATTGCACTGTCAAACTCTTCACACAGTATCATATCTCCCATTTCTTCTATCTTCCTTAATATGGCCCCGAAGTACATCGCCCTTGTATAGACCTTCTATATACTCCTTACACCTTTCTGCTTTCCCTACTTTGCTTAGTACGGGTTTTTATCTGAGCTCTTGATATTCTTAAGTATTTCTCTTTAATTTTCCTGTAGGCAGTATCTATCTAACCCCTAGTGATATATGACTCTACATCCTTACATTTGTCCTCTAGCCATCCCTGCTTAGCCATTTTGCACTTCCTGACGATCTCATTTTTGACACATTTGTATTCCTTTTTTCCTGCTTCATTTATTGCATTTCTAAATTTTCTCCTTGCATCAATCAAATTAAATATCTCTTCTGTTACCTAAGGATTTCTACTAGCCCTCATCTTTTTACCTACTTGATCCTCTGCTACCTTCACTATTTCATCCCTCAAAGCTACCCATTCTTCTTCTACTGTATTTCTTTCCCCCATTCTTGTCTATTGTTGCCTAACATTCACCCTGAAGCTCTCTACAACCTCTGGTTCTTTCAGTTTATCTAGGTCCCATCTCCTCAAATTCCCACCTTTTTGCAGTTTCTTCAGCTTTAATCTACAGTTCATAACCAATAGATTGTGGTCAGAGTCCACATCTGCCCCTGGAAATGTTTTACAATTTAAAACCTGGTTCCTGAATCACTCTCTTACCATTATATAATTTATCTGAGAGCTTCCAGTATCTCCAGGCTTCTTCCATGTATACAACCTTCTTTTATGATTCTTGAACCAAGTGTTAGCTATGATTAAGTTATGCTCTGTGCAAAATTCTACCAAGCGGCTTCCTCTTTCATTCCTTACCCCCATTCCATATTCACCTACTACTTTTCCTCCTCTTCCTTTTCCTACTATCGAATTCCAGTCCCCATGACTATTAAATTTTAGTCTCCCTTCACTATCTGAATAATTTCTTTTATCTCATCATATGTTTCTTCAATCTCCTTGTCATCTGCATAGCTAGTTGGCATACATACTTTTACTACTGTGGTAGGAGGGGGCTTCTTGTCTATCTTGGCTACAATGTGTTCACTATGGTGTTCATAGTAGCTTAACCGAGCTATTTTTTTATTCATTACTAAATCTACTCCTGCCTTACCCCTATTTGATTTTGTATTTATAACCATGTATTCACCTGACCAGAAGTGTTGTTCCTCCTGCCACCAAACTTCACTAATTCCCTCCATATCTAACTTTAATCTATCCATTTCCCTTTTTAAAATTTCCTAACCTACCTGCCTGATTAAGGGATCTGACATTCCACACTTTGACTCACAGTAGTTCTTTCTCCTAATAACGGCATCCTCCTGAATAGTCCCTGTCCAGAGATCCGAATGGGGGCACTATTTTACCTCTGCAATATTTTACCCAAGGAGGATGCCACCATCATTTAACCATATAGTAAAGCTGCATGCCCTCGGGAAAAATTACGGCTGCAGTTTACCCTTGCTATCAGCCATTCGCAGTACCAGCACAGCAAGGCCGTTTTGGTTAATATTGCAAGTCCAGATCAATCAAATCACCCAGACTGTTGCCCCTGCAATTACTGAAAAGGCTGCTGCCCCTCTTCAGAAACCACACGTTTGTCTGGCTTCTCAACAGATAACCCTCAATTGTGGTTGCACCTATGGTACGGATATCAGTATCACTGAGGCTTGTGATCCTCCCCACCTACGGCAAGGTCCATGGTTCATGGGGGTCGGGGGGGGGCATTGATTGTATACACCCTACTATAAGAAAAAAAAAAAGGATTAAACAAGGCACAGTTGAGATATTGCACCCCAAAAATAGCATAAAATTTGTGTGTAAGAAATTGTGGCCACAGATGCATGTATTTTTGTCTAGGTGCCCAATGTTAATAAAATTTGATCAACATATAGACATCATAGGTTGGAATACCCCTCTGAAGTTCTGGTATGATTGGTGCATATGAAAAGTAGCAGTGGTTGGTCAAACCCTGTCTCTCAGAATTTCTTAGACACTTTAGAGACTACTATCTATTTTTAGGTGTGGCTAAATCCCTATTTTTTGCCATGGTGTGATTCAGCCTAAAAAGTAGTCTATGTATATAAAAGCAAACAGTCAAATGTTGGCCAGAGCTTTTCAAAAGGCCTAACAACTTGGCACAGCTGCACTTTCGTACATGATGCGAAGGTGACTATCCTCTCTTTAAAAGCCCACAAAAACTCAACCTCCAAAGATACCAAACTGAAATTTGGTGAATAACCATCACACCAAATTTCATTAGATTTGGGGATGGCCAAGTGGGGGGCCTTGGTCCCCTTGATGTTGAACGACCCTTCTTGCTAAGGCAGGTCAGCCATCTGATTTAAATCTACTACTGGAAATGATCACTTTAAGGTACTGACTTACTGCAAAGACTATAAGAATAAATGGTGGTTACCCCCTTCCGCTCAATGCTTCAAAACTTAAAAGTTTCCATTTCAACTGCAAATTATACATCCCTTTGGAAAATTATTACCAAAAATCAAAACGACTTTGTTAACTGTACAAAAGTATTGCATTTCACTCGTAAAATCACTACCATTTTACGTGATTTCATTAAACATGTTTTAGGGCACACACAAGATTTTCTTGAAAATTGTAATGACAATCACACCCACACAACACAAACGTCAACACTTTTATACCCGTATTACAACGACCGAAAACGCCTCAACAATTAGAGACATGCAAATCTAATATTTTTATATATTTATTTGAACATGGGAGGAGTAAAATCAAACTGTAATCCATCTTTCTTAGGAAATTATTTATGGGCGGAAAAATTTCAGCAATACCGAAGGGTATAGTCTGAAACTATAGTTTGTGTTTTGCACCATTACCAGGACTCTAGCACAAACAGCAACGAAATTTTCATATCCTACTCAAACCATACACCGGTAAGATAGACCAGTAAGAAAACATGGTGGAACAGATTTCTCTCTCTGTGTCGGTCATCACCACTTGATGCAGTCGTCGCCATAAATTAAACAGTTTTAACGCCAGCACTTGCACGTTTCTCGTTAAATAAACATAACCGGGTATTTCTTACGGCAATTAACATATGGACTCAATGAAAATACAATAATAACGTAACGTTTTTTTTCGATTAATATGAGTACAACAGCGCAATGACAGATAAAGTGACGCCCCCTTGACAATAATACCCAAGTGAAAACTTCTGCATACCAACAACTCATCTGGTACATCTGCCATTATTACTACTACTGTAGCTTACTATGCAACTTTAAACCTGGACAGTCGCTACCTTACGGCAGACACTGTTTTTATCTCTTAAAAGTGAAACTCACTCCTTCTCTGAAGGTCACTTACACATACGTACTCTACCTTATCTAAGCTGTAATTTACTTTCAGGCGTCTTTTTTGGGGACTTGGGGAGATAATGGAGGGGGGTGTGCTTTGCTTTCTTTGGCCAAAGGCTTACGAAGTCAGAGATAAACAGTAGACCTACGCAGAAGTTAAAGAATGCTAACTTCCCATACTGCACTGTAAAATCTATGAAACTAGGGGGATACACAATTATAACAACAAATTTCACTAAAACTTGAAGCTCCACATTATTACTGAATTCTGTTTTTTTCGTATTCATACCATTTTCCCCTAGTATTTTTAGTTTGCTTCTTCAACAGTAGAGGGCATTGTCGACATCTGCCCCACACTAAAGTCCCGTCCACACGCAACGATCTGTCTGCGCAAATGTCTGCCCACATCACATCTGCACAGACATATCGTTACGTGTAGACAGAAGATCTGCACCAACCTGAGGTGTGTGCAAACCTGGAAAGTGGAGTTGGAGGTTTGAGCGAAACCTCTCAAATCTGTGGGTTCAAATCACATCTGCGCAGACAAGTTGGAGTGTGTGGACAGGAGATCGCCGCAAATCTGGCGCGAAACAGCTGTTTGCTCAGTCTAGTGTTTGTATTTGTGCGCACACATTAAAATGGCAGATACTCGTCAGTGTTCTCGAGATTTCGTAAGTGAATTCATTGAAATATATAGAAACCACCCTTGTTTGTGGAACATTAAAATAAAGAATATAGTGACCGAGACAAAACGACAGCAGCATACAATGCTCTAATTGAAAAATTGACGCCTCAGCAATCAGAGAAACAGTAATAAAAAAATAAATTCGTTGCGAACTGTTTACCGAAAAGAGTTACCCAAAGTTCAGAAATCTAGAAGATCTGGTGTAGGAGTACATCAAGTATAGCAGCCAACGTTATGGTATTTTGATCTGCTAGGCTTTCTTAGTGATCAAGAAACGCCAAGACCAAGCAGGAGTACAATTGAAGATGAAATTGGAGTGTCGATGTGCAAGGAAATGAAACACGAGATAATGTAAAACAATATATTTCACATATGTTTATCAAAAGTTTATTCAAAAGAATATATTTGTATGAAAACAAAATAGAAAATTATCTGCTATTATAAAAAGAACTCATCGTTTAAGACATCGTAAATAGCTTCACATATGTTGGGTATTATTTCATTCAACGCTTGTTTCGATATTGCAGTTGAAAATTCCAAATCCTTGTACCTCCTTCCTGTTGCTAGGAATCATAATGTTACCGCCAGCCGTTCATGAGGATAAATTGCCCTTCTCATACAAGTAATTTTTCTCATAATATGAGTGGTTCCAAGCTTTAAGAGATAATTATAAGTTTCGACATCCATCCGCAAATAATTTCGCCAGTCGTTAGGTTCGCCCTGCAACTCTCGCAGTAAATTTACGTGAGAAAACTACTTTCGCTTTAGCAGCCACTGTCTACACCATTTTGACCGCTTTCTCTGTGTCCTGCGGTTGGTGTGAATGTTTTTCGCAACACAAGTTGCGAACACAGACTACTACAGAACTTCCTCCATTTCTACATTTCACAATAACTGAATTAAATTTTTGACGTTTACGGGGAGCGTAGTCGCTTGCCACTGATATTTCTTTTCTACACCGACAGATGGCGGACGAGTAGTAGATTGGGGTTTGTGTCGTGTGAACACACCACATTTGCAGCGATCTTTTGCATGTACAGACATCTGCGCCGATGTCTGCGCAGACAGATCGTTGCGTGTGGACCGGGCTTAACCCACAGTTAATACATCAGTCTCTTAGGCGGGTATAAAACATCTCAATGCATTGTTGGCAGATTTGCACTGTTACTTCGATCTGATATTACAGCTATGCTTCATACGTGAGTTGAACTTGCTACTGTGTGGACGTCATTGTTTCATTTCCACGATAGTATTGTTTTACTAGCGCACAAACGTCAGTCACATCGTCTCACAGGCGGAAATTACTGTATAGGTAAGATTTTTACTCCATCTGACAGACGGATATTACTCTAAGGGAGTAAGTATTTTTGTGTTATTCTCGTTACTTTTCAAATATCTCATTACTTGTAGATGGCTACAAGTGGAGGGATACCTTGTGTGTCACAAAGAAGCAAAAGAATGGTGCAGATGGCTTTAGAGCAGTTTGAAATAAGTGATGATGATCATCATTCCGATGATTCTTATGGTCCTGAGGAAGATCACGACCAGTTCAGATCATGACACTGATTCTGAAATAGATGTGAATGATACTCTCTGCACGTCCAAGAATGAACAAGGTGGTGTTGACTCTCATCAGAATAGGGAAAATGACGACACCGAAACTGACACAATTTATCATGGCAAGATGAACTGTTTCAGTTGGAGTTCCAGAGCGCCTAATTGTGGTACTAAGACATCAAATGTAATCAAAATTAGATTGGCATTGTGGTTAGGCCCTGCCAATCAGTTAGGTAATGAACGAGACCCAAAAGAAATATTGCGTTTATTTTTTAACACTGAGATATTGGACGAGATAGTAGTACATTCCAATTCAAAACTGCAAGTGATAAGGAATATATTACACAATCCTTCGTCTTCCAGTTACAAAGATACAGACAAAAATGAAATTGAGGCATTGATTGGTTTGATGGTTCTATGTTCCATTTTCAAGTCTATACGTGAAAACGTGGCATCACTTTTCGCAAATGACTGTACTGGATGTCCCATTTTTCGTGCAACCGTATCTCTAAAACGATATGAAGTTTTATTGCTGGCTCTCAGATTTGACAATGCATCTACTCGTGAACGAAGGAAAAGAGATGATCCTGCAGCAACTGTGTCAAATATTTTCAACATTTCTATTTGTAATTGTCAGGAGGTATATTCGATAGGGGCTCAAGCATGTATTGATGAGAGACTAATCACATTTAGAGGCAGATGCCGATTCAAAATATTTATGCGCAAGAAACCTGTTAAATATGGCATTAAAAGTCATGTGTCTCACAGATGCACATTCTTCATATCTGTATAATGTTTACACTTATATGGGGTAAGATAGTGATGGAGTAACACTATATGAGGAAGAGAAAAAGTTCCAAAAGCCTGCATAGTCTGTGATTCGTCTTTCCAAAAGTATATACAGGTCAAACTAGAATATCACAGCAGACAATTGGTTTTCCTCCATTGAATTGTTAAGGAGTTGCTGAAAAACAGGTTGATATATGTTGGAACTCTAAAATCCAACAAAAGAGAAGTTCCAAAAGAATTTATTCCCAACCCAAAGAAAGACGTGGGCTCCAGTATTTATGGTTTTACTAGCGATCCTACACTATTGTCTCTTGTCCCAAAAAAATCTAAGGCAGTTTTAGCGCTTTCTCCAACGCACCGCACTGTGTATAATGATGAAAGTAGCAACAAACCAGAAATTATCAGTTTCTGTAATGCCACAAAATCTGGTGTAGACACTCTAGACATAAAGTGCAGCAACTACTCAGCTAACCAGAGACCAAGGAGATGGCCACTGGCAGTATTTTACTAATATCTGTGAGCTGCACAAATGTCGTCTATCTTCATAAAGGTAGGTTGCCAAGATCTAAGTTCATGAAGAGCATAAGAATGAACTTAATCAAATGTCATATGCAGAGAAGGCTCCAGATTCCAAACTTATTGGGTGACCTCAGGAAAATTATTTCAGGTATTTTGGGTGAAAAGCAAAGAGATGGGAATCCAACAAAAAGAAAAATAAATGACAAGCTAGAAAAGAGAAAAGATTGTCATTATTGTCCCTACACATTGAACATAACGACAGTATACAAGTGTGTGAAATGTGATATACCCAACTGCTTACAGTGCTCCACGAAAATATGTGAAATGTATGTAGAAAGTTTGTAATTCTTTCCATTTCTTTGCATGTATATCAAGATATTTGAGAGAACGCATGTCAAGTTTATGAACTATTTCATTTGAGACAGTAATATTAAATTTTGTAAGTTTTCCAAAGGAATAATATACTTTATAAACTATTTCATGTAAAAACTACTACCCAGTTTTACAATTTTGTCTTATTGTATTGCAAAATGTGATTGAACAACAATAAAAACATTGATATTAATTTTTCATCAAGCTTTTAAATTGTTATTTATTTACCATATTCACTGTAGTGGAAATTATTTCGAAAAATTTGGTCATCTTAGTCTCCCAGACGGATGTTGCCGTAAATGCCAATTTTTCACATGTTACCAACTAAGGGTTAAAGTTTTCACACAAGTCTCTTGGTGAGCATATGCTCAACAGAAAGCTGAGACACAAAGTTATCTTCAATTAATCTGCTAACTGTATCCCAGATTTTTCTGTCACTACATACACAAACCACTTTCTTGGGTGTCATAGCATCAGACCTCGAAGGGAACTCGCATATATTTTATACAGAATCGATTCTGAAGTTAAAGCAATACCACAGCTGTTACTTTAATGTTAATTGTTTAGTGTTAAAATAAACATTGCACTGTGAACGCTGTTCACGCATGGGACAAGTATTGCCACTGTCTGTGGTATTGCCTTCCATAAGCGACTAGAAATCGTTCAGACCATGTGCGACAACTTTGGATATTGAAGGACTTGGAAGCCGCTTCACCCTGAGCTTCCCACGTCATTTGTTTGTCACACTCTGTTTCAGGTACGGTCTAACAGACTGTTACGTTTAAATAGTCATAAAAGTTGCATTCAGCAGTTTCAATGGCAATATACATTTTTGATGTAAAAGGTTAAATTAATACCAAACAAAAATATATTCAAATAAATTTCCAATTTTATCTTTATGAGAAAACGCGTTTAAACAATAAGCTGCAAAAAATGAAAACAATTTTATATGATAATGTTAATACTGTGAAAACTCAAAGAATATGCACTGTAAATTTTGCTTTCTGCAATACTTTTATTGCTTATAATATACGCAATAATAAAAAACTCCCATAAAATATTTAAAAAAGTTTCCTTATCGGAGGTTTTCTTTGCAATTGCTGCTAAGTTTTGTAGGGAAATCATGCTAGATTTGTTTCTTGCAGCTATGACAAATATAAGATGTCTTTCTCTTCTTTTTTGGGTCACAGGTGGAGCATATTTTGCGTTTTTCCAATCTTTCTACAATGACTTCTACACTTGGGTCTGCTACATGAAAGATGTTGTTAACGGATACACCAAATTGTTGGCTTGCTTTTTATCTGTGGTGTCATCAACGAGTTTGCAAGCTTCTTCACAAAATTAAACCGACACATCTTTGTAAAAATTCTGAAGTCCAACATGCTTTGGCCATCGTTGGAAGAAGCTTCGATGATCAGCGATATTTGTTTCAACGAAATATATTCTTACAGAACATATGTCTAAAGTTTCAGTCCCCACTATTCTGTCTTCATCACTTTGATCACTTGTTTCATTCAGTGATTTCACATGTGGCAAAACAAATTCGTCTTCACTGTCGCACTGTTCCTTTTCTGAATTACTATCTAATCCAACGTCACTTCCGAAACTGTCCCGAAGCCACTTTAAAACACTATCCTCAAAGTCAGGTCTGTAACATGAACAGCAGCTGAAGACTTCGCTACTGAATCGTTAACACAAACTCTCAGGTTGGCCTAGAGACAGCTACCACGACAGAAGTGGTAATAATATAGGTTCACGTCACAATTAAGCGGCTACTAACAAAAGAAATCACAGTGGCTTCCTTGAAGGACAAGCAAATAACGCTACCTATATACGTTAACAACACAGTAACAATAAATACTAGAGGCCTGTGAGATCGCACCTGGGTTATTAAGGATAAAGTGTGTGTAGTGCACGAAATGCACCAGATATTTATTTATTTATTTGTCCATCAGACTTTTTGGTACATAGAATGTAAATAAAATGTTGGACATCTTTTAATACATTATTGTTTCTATCATTTTAACATCATTAATCTCTTATGGTTACACTACTTATTACTGGTACATTATTTGTATTTGTTCGTTGGTTACAATGTTACTGTGGTTTTAGTGGATACGACTGGTCCATTATTATTCATACTGGCACATTATTAGTTAAAAAATACTCTTTTGAAACTGCAGAAGCAGTGATCAATTAGATACGACTTTACCGCAGCTTCGAACTCTGCTATGTTGTTTATTGATTATATGTTACATGGTAGTTTCCTGAATATCTTTCTGCAAGGTGTCGATCTCCATTTTGGCAGAGCTTAGTCCTTGTGTGATGCACATGGAGATCCATTTTTTTTATTTACCTTGTGTTGTGAGTGTGCACATCTTCATTATTGAGGAAGAGTGTGGGATTTTCAGTCGCATACTGCTGTATAAATACTATGGTTTCATATATGTGAAGGCATGGAAGTGGGAGGATTTGCAATTTTCTGAACAGTGGCTTGCAAGATTTTCTGTGTTTGGCACTTTCTATTGGTCTCATAGTTCCTTTTTTAGAATTCTAAATAGATTGATGGTGTTTGGAGAAGCTCCCCAGAAAACGACGTCATACTTCAGCATTGATTGGACAGTTGCATAGTGTTGAGGTTCCGTGGATATTGAGAACATGATAAACTTGTGAACATTATATTATTTTATTGTAACGGTTCACATTGGTACACTTTGCTACATGTTAGGATACACGTAAACAATTAAGCAAACTGGGAACGACTGGGAACAGCATGTAGGGACACAGATGTAATACATAGTCAAAGATACATATATATATAGTTAACCACATATCGATATCATTTAAATAGGTCTGACAAGCTTGACACCCCCACTTTAAAACATTTAAATGATTTTCTTAAAAAATACCTAGCCCCATACAGTCCAAAAAATCATAACGTTTTTTCTTTTTTCAATCCCTTTTGTCATTATATCAGCTGTTCGTAAGTAAACAGTTTTTACAACTTTGTTGGACACAGCTTCGCTTATAAAATGATGTCCAACATCAATGTACTTCAACCTTTTATGATTGGAAGTATCTACAGATAAGTTCAGTGCACTCTGATTATCATTGAATAATGTGACATAGCTATTATAGCTTATCAGTTCACATACAAGTTCCTTAAATAAATAGGCTCCAGACAAGCTTCTGAAAGAGCCATATATTCAGCTTCTGTGTTAGAAAGAGCAACAGTTTTTTGCTTAGCACTCTGCCATGACACTACAGACCCACATAGTTTGAAAATAAACCGGTGTATGATTTTCTGTCTAAAAAACATTTGGGCCAATCTGCATCTACATAACCACGTAATTCTGAATCTCCTTTCCTAATCTTTAGACCATAATTCTAAGTTTCCTTCAGATATTTCAAAATTCACTTAGCACGTATCCAATGTTTTTCAGTATAACAATTATTGAACCGTACCTCACACTGAAAGAGATATCAGGTCTTGTAAGTACTGAGGAATACATTAAGCTACCAATTAGGGCTCTATAAGGTACATCACTAGTTTTAGTTTATTTTTCAGTTAGAAAATCAAGCTTCGTTTCAACAGGAGTCTTTACAGTTTTACGATCTATAATGTTGAACTTTTTCAAAAACTGATCAATATAGTACTCTTGACTTAAATCTAATACACCATTTGCTTTATCATATTTGATCACCAAATTCCAAATATTTTTTTAGCCATTCCTTAATTCTTTACTTTGAACTCTGAACTTAAGTTATTTTTCAAAAATTCAGTCTCACTTGAAACATTTGAAAAAATATAAAAGTCATCCACATATAAAGCTACCATAGTAACTAACCAATTATTTTTATGTTTTATAAACAAGCATGGTTCTAAAACAGACCTTTTGGAACCTAGACAGCTTAAGACATCATTTATTCTCTCATTCAATACTCTGGATAATTGTTTTAAACCATACATAGCCCTTTTTAACTTCAAAAATTTCTTTTATCATTACAAAGATTTAACCCTCAAGGTTGTTGTAAGAAAATATCCTCTTTGAGAATACCATTTAAAACAGCAGTTTTAACATCAAGATGTGTAATATTCAAATCTAGCTCAACAGATAAAGCCATTAGAAGTCTAAGTGTTGAATGTCTCACCACAGGAGAAAAGGTCTCACTATAAACAACTCAAGGTTTCTTAGCGAATCCTCTAGCCACTAGTCTAGCGTGATGCTGTACTTCAACTTCACTGTTGATTTTTTTCTTAAACACCCACTTACACTGCACAACACTTGCACTTTGTGGAAGGTTTACTACTTCCCAGGCATCGTTGTTTTCAAACGCCTGTATCTCGTCATGTAGAGTACGTTTCCATTCTTCTGCATCAGGTCTGATAAGATCCTCCTGCACAGTTGTTGGATCCTTGAGCTGATCTGAAGTTCCAGCAGAAAAATAAACCTCATAATTATCAAATATTCTACTTGGTTTGGGCTGCCTTTGTGATCTTCTGATATTTTTCACTTTATCTTCTTGCATAACACATTTCTTATCATCAGTTCTTTATCTGACATGACTGCTTCTTTTGAGACATCATGTAAGTCCTCTCTTAATACAGTATCAGATGTCTCATTTTCTTCATAACCCCCCACTGAAGTGGTGATTACTTCGCAATTCTTTATTTCGGTTTCAGCATCTCTTGCATTTTCCATTACAGTCGAGTCTCGGCTTATCACAATATCATTTGCTTCAGGGTCATAGAGTCTATAGCCTTTTGTAGTATTGCTGTATCCCACTAATATCATTTCCTTTGCCTTTTTATCGCATTTTGATCCCTTGACTTTGGGAATATGCATTATGACCTTCCTTCCATTTATTCTGAGATGACCAATGTTGAGGTCCTTCCTGGTCCATAGTCCATAGGGTGTTTTATTCCCTAAACTAGAAGTCACTGACCTGTTTTGCAAGCGTACTGCACTATTAACTGCTTCAGCCCAAAATCTTTTTTCAAGTTTGCCATCAGATGGTAAACTTCTTGCCTTGTCTACGATAGTTCTATTGAACCTTTCTGCCAAACAATTTTGTTCTGGTGTGTAGCTGTTTGATAACTGATGTATAATACCATCTTTTTTCAACAAACTGTCAAAATTCACTCAACAGAATTCTTTTCCATTATCTGTTCTTACTGTTTTGATTTTCCCTTCTTGCTGATACTCAGCCATTTTGTGAAAGTCTTGAAATTTTTCTGAATTCTCACTCTTTGTCTTCAGAAAATACTCAAATCCCATTCTGGTGCAATCATCTTCCAAAATGAAAAAATACGTTGCACCACCTAATGACATAACCTCCATTGGTCCAACAGGTCTGCATGTACTACTTCAAGTGGTTTAGAGGTTCTAGTGTCTCCAAGTGAAAAAGGCTGTTTTGCTTGTTTGCCTTCTTTCTATACTACACAGTTTTACTTGCTAATGTTGATGTTGATGTCTTCAATACCATTCCTTCTACAGCACCATTTTTCATTTTAATAAGATCCTTTACATTTAGGTGACCTAATCTTTTATGCCTATCAGATGCTGTGATCATTTCTTCTGTCAATGTTTAGGTTGTACACACCATTAATCAGATCAGCAGTTGCAACTAGTTCCTTATGCTTGTTATAAATATTGCCCTGATTACTATTAAATTTAATAAAATTTCCTTGTTCAGTCAAGCTGCTCACAGAGCAAATTTGTGGTTAGTTCTGGAGCACACATAACATTTCTTACATGAATATCAAAAAAAGTTATCCCGACCACTTGTTAAATCAACTTCTCCAGAGCACAACACTGGGATTTCTGCCTGATTTGCAGCCATTATCTTTTGAAAGTTAACATCATTCACTTAATTTTTTATTCATTCTTCATTTGCTGTGAGATCCACACTAGCACCTTAATCAATATACCAGCCATTTCTGCCAAAAGAGCCACTTATAAATACTGCACCGAAAACATTTGAAGTTCTGTTTTGTCTTGCATCATTTTCACTGTTAGGTCACTTACTTTTAAAATCTCCTGGTTTCTTGCATTTATAGCAAATAATGTCCTTCCTGTTTTGGTTTCCCACTCTATTTCCATTTCAGTGAGAAAACTTTGGTTTACTTCGCCAACTTTTGGCCCTAAAAGCACTACCAGTCATGGTGACGTCCTCTTCCATGTTAAGAAGCTTTTGACTGCGTCCATTGTGATTGGAATTCCTGTGTGTTCAGTTGCCATTATCATGGGAGAATATTTTTCTGGCAATCCTGCTAGCAATAACGAACCAATCCAATCATCATTAATAGCAAAACACGTTCCATAACATTTCTGATCATTATCTACTATACGGTCACATAGCTCGTCATTGAATCACGTTTTTCTAGACATGTTGATATCAGTGTTCTCAATTAATTTGTTCTTCTCGCAAAACCAGAGTCATCAATCATTGATTTCAGTTTCTTCCACAAGTCCATTGTCGTTTTTGCTTCTCTGTGCTTTGGCCTTCGAATCTTCTGATGAAACTAATTCTGAGACCCACGGCGCTAATCCTTCGAGAATAAGCAGATTTTCGGTAGCGAACGCCAATCTCCATAGTTCTCTCGTCCTTTTAGCTTCGGCACATTAATTAGATAATTCGTCGCCTTATTTGTCGACTCGAACGGTTTTTCTTTGTGAACAACAGCACACTGGATTTTGAATCGCGACACATGGGTTTTAAACAGCGATTCCTGATACTTTTAATGATCAGTTATCTGTGTATCTGGGTCCCATCACCTGTTGAGGTTCCGTGGATATTGAAAACATGTAAAACTTGTGCACATTGTATAATTTATCGTAACGGTTTACATTGGTACACTTCCCTGCATGTTAGCTTACACATACACAAGTTAACGAACTGGAAACGACTGGATTAATTACCTAAATAGCGATCATTAATTACAATATTCCACGTGAATATGTTACAGTAAAGGTGTCTTAACAATGGAACAATGCAGCACCTCACATCGAAAACAAAGAAAAGACTGCATAATACACAAAAAACTCACTTAAAAATTGGAATCAGATCGCGGATAGCGACATATAAAAGTTATCAAAATGAAACCTGAACTGGCAGCAGAAAAAAGTTATTTTCTAAAGTTCCTAACGTCTCTACATGTGCATACTTTTACCAGCCAATTGTAAATAAAATTATTATTTCCTCCTCCAACGAAGTACAATTGCCTGAAATCAGGCCATCCTCTGAAATCTTTTAGAGCATCACGGAAGATGGTTTCATACACCTGACACATTTCGTTCGCTAGCTAACACGCAACCAAGCACGATACAAGGTCAGTATAGAAATGAAGTGTGAAGAACACAGCAGACGCATTTCGCGCTAACTCGACTCGACCACAGATCTGGATCAGTCGACTAGCGTGCAGCGCGTTTACGTATACGTCATTTTGTCGTCACTTCCGAGTGGTTCTGGACCACAACGTTGTGCATGTTAGGCTACCTGACCTGGAAACAGCATGTAGGGACAAAGATGTAAAACACAGTCATGGTTACATACACGTAGTAAACAACATATCAATATTTAAATAGGTTTGACCAGCTTAACACAAGTACACAATTTTTAGGCAGTCTTTACTACAGCAGCTTTCAAGGATCCTAATCACATAGCACAATGTGGTCAATTTTTTGCTGAGAGTGTCAATATTATGTCCCCACCTGACATTATCCTGAAACCACAGTCCGAGAAATTTTGTCAGATCAACTCTATTTACATTTTTGTTTGACAACTGGATATTTATACACATATCAAAAAAAGTTTTGCATCACCACGGTTCCCAGAGTTCCGAAAACTGTACTTAAAATTGGAATAGAATCAACACAAAAAATCATTTTCACACTTTTTATTGCTCATGAAAACCACTCACTGATGTTGTACTACCAAACAGCGAGACCTTCAGAGGTGGTGGTCCGGATTGCTGTACACACCGGTACTTCTAATACTCAGTAGCATGTCCTCTTGCACTGATGCTTGCTTGTATTCGTCATGACATACTATGCACAAATTCATCAAGCTACTGTGGGTCCATCCCACTCTCAACGGCGATTCGATATAAATCCCTTAGGGTGTTTGGTGGGTCACATCGTCCATAAACAGCCCTTTTCAATCCATCCCAGCATGTTCAATAGGGTTCAGGTCTGGAGAACATGCTGCCCCCCCAGTCGATGTCGTTATCCTGAAGGAAATCATTCGAAAGATGTGCACGATGGGGACGCGAATTGTCATCCATGAAGAATGGCTCACCATTATGCTGCCGACATGGCTGCATTATCGATCGAAGGATGGCATTCACATATTGTACTGCCGTTATGGCGCCTTCCATGACCATCAGTGGCGTACATCGGCCCCACGTAATGCCACCCTAAAACAGCTGGGAACCTCCACCTTGCTGCACTCGCTGGACAGTGTGTCTAAGGCGTTCAGCCTGACCGGGTTGCCTTCAAACACATCCCCGCCAATCCTGAGCAGTCCATTTGGCATGTTGTTAGGCCCATCTGTACTGCACTGCATGGTGTCTTGGTTGCTAAGATGAACCTCACCATGGATGTCAGGAGTGAAGTTGCTCATCTTGCAGCCTGTTGTACACAGTTTGAGTCATAACACGACATCCTGTGGCTGCACATGGTTGAAGGCATATGTGACATTCATTGGTAAAGACAACATGATGCCAGTCCTGTGCAGTCCATTCAGCATGTTGTTAGGCCCATCTGTGATGCGCTGGATAGTGCCATGGTTGCAAAGATGGACCTCGTCATGGATGTCGGGAATGAAGCTGCACATCATGCAGCCTATTGCACACAGTTTGAGTAATAACACAACATCCTGTGGCTGCATGTAAAGCTTTATTCAACATGGTGGCCTTGCTGTCAGGGTTCCTCCGAGTCATAATCCGTAGTAACAATGCAGAGGCGATCAAACCGCGGTATTGACCATCCAGGAATGGTTGAACTACAAACAACATGAGCTTGTGTACCTCCTTCCTGGTGGAATGACTGGAACTGATACCCCCCTCTGTCTAATAGGTGCTGCTCATGCATGGTTGTTTTCATCATTGGGTAGGTTTAGTGTCACCTCTGAACGATCAAATGGACTGTGACTGTGATACAATATCCAACGTCAACATCTATCTTCAGGAGTTCTGGGAACTCAGATGATGCAAAACCTTTTTTGTGTGTGTTGTTTGTGGAATCTTTTCCTTGACATTACGAAGGTTGATTGCTACAGTTTTTCCTTCATTTATGACTAACTTATTGTATGTGAACCATTCTGCTACGCTATTCATTCTCTTTGTTATGTTTTCTTGTAGTAGCTTTTGTGATTTTCCGTTAATGAGATAGCTTGTATCATCAGGAAACTGGTAAGCTTTTTGATACTGTATGTTTGTTTGTAGCTCATTTACATATAGGAGGAACAGCACTGGTCCCAGTACTGATCCTTGGGGAACACCATATTTCACGTCTTTGCAGTCTGAAATGGTTTGTGATTTTGTTGCAGTGAATGTTTGTTTTCATAGTGAACACACTTCAAGTAGTATCCCCACAACTGAATATTGTCTTCTCTATAGGAAGTAAGGGATGTATCACTGGTCATACATTTGACGTAGAGTGCCATGCCAATTTTTTATTTATTTATTTATTTATCTGCATCCTGAAATCTTTGAAGTACCGGTACATATATTATACCATAGGTGTTGCACATTATTTCATTCATATAACCATTATTACATCAAATATTATTTGTTACAGTCATTCTTACGATGTTTATATAAGCATTTTTTACCACAGAGAAAATTCTTTACATGTGTATTTTACATAATTTTCGTTTGTTAAGTGGGATATGTTTGATATACAATACAATGCAGTACAATACACTTGACAATTTTGCAATTTTTAGAATATCTGCATATAAATATTTTATGAGAGATAGCTTCTTGGCATCAGATGTGCAGTATGTTTACAAAATTCAGTTTGGAGAATACTGTCATACTGAGTAAAAACAGTTTTGCAGAACATATAGAACTGCTGATTTTACAACAGAGAAAATTCTGAACATGACTATTTTACATAATTTTCTTTTGTGAGGTAAAATCTACATCTACATCTATACTCTGCAAAACCACAGTGAGGTGCATGTCCCATTGCACCAGTTATTAGGTTTCTTCCTGTTCATGATCCCTATGTGGACGATACACAGGGGCTTGTAGTATATTCCTAGAGTAATTATTTAAAGCCAGTTCTTGGAACTTTGGTACTAGACTTTCTCGGGACAGTTTACGTCTGTCTTCAGGAATCTGCCATTTCAGTTCCTTCTGTATCTTTGTGACAATCTCCCACAGATTAAACAAACCTGCAACCATTTGTGCTGCCCTTCTCTGTATACATTCAAAATAACCTCTTAGTCCTACCTGGTATGGGTCCCACATACTTGAACAATATTTTAGAACTGGTTGCACGAGTGATTTGTAAGCAGTCTCCTTTGTAGACTGATTGCACTTCCCCAGTGTTCTACCAATAAACCAAAGGCTACAACCTGCTTTACCCACGACTGAACCTATGTAGTCATTCCATTTCATATCCTTACACCTAGGTATTTGTATGAGTTGGCCAATTCCAATAGTGACTCACTGACATTATAGTCATAGTATACTACTATTTTTTCCATTTTGTGAAGTGCAAATGTTACATTTCTAAGCATTTAGAGCAAGTTACCAAATGATTGTCTTGATCTAAAGCTTTCAGTATGTCACGTCACAAAAGTGTGAGTTAGGTTTCACATGATCATTGTCTTCAAAATCGATGTTGGCTGCCATTGAGGAGCTCATTCTTTTCGAGATACCTCATTATATTTGAGCTCAGAATATGTTCTAAGATTCTATGGCAAATTGATGTCAATGATATCTCGCAGCAGTTTTGTGGGCCTCTTGACCTGTGCTTTTTTTCCAACAGTTACTTGTTCAAGGAATCTACGACAGGTTATAGTTAGAGGAGGTACTAACTCAGCTGGAAATTCGGTATAGAATCTGACAGGGATTTCATTGCGCCCTGGAGATTTGTTCAGCTGTTTTTCAATATCACTGACCTTAATACTTATTCCATTCATCTTCTCAATAGTACAAGGATTAAATTGTGGTAATTCTCCAGAGTTTTCCTTTGTAAAGGGACATTTGAAAACAGGGTCAAGCATTTCAGCTTTTGTGTTGCTATCCTCATTTGCTAGAGGTTGAACACCAACTTTGGTGCCAGTTGCAGCCTTTACATACAACCAGAATTTCTTTGTGTTCTGCAAAAAATCACTTGACAATATTTTTCTACAGTAGTAATTGAAGGCATCACGCACTGCTCTGCTGACAGCCAAATGCATTTCATTCAGCTTCTCCCTGTCTACAGCCCTATACATTGTTTTACACTGTGAAATTATTATTAAGAAAGCTTACAATTTTGTAGGGTATACTCATCCATTTGCTTTATATCTGCTGCTGCCACAAGCTCATGATGTTTTATTTATTTATTTATTCTTTTCCCATGAACTCCAGTTAAAAAACCAGCTGAGAGTATTGGGTATGTCATACAATAGGCTATTAACATCAAACTTGATTTCGTTATATATAAATGAAACAAATAATTAAACAGAAATAGTGTATAAGCATACAAAGGCAGTACATGTTTCACATTACATATACACACAAATCCAAACAACATACAGAAATGATAATTTTTAAAGGTACATTTCAGTAATGAAATAACATATTTAAACACCATCTTAGTATTCACTGAAACTGTATATACATTTCTCTGTGAGATATAGTTTTAAATGATTTTTAAAACATTTTAGGTCTGAAACTTCCTAGCATATTAAAACTGTGTGCTGGACTGAGACTCGACCTCAGGACCTTTCCCTGTCGTGGGCAAGTACTCTATCAACTGAGCTACCCAAGCACGACTCACGCCCCGTCCTCACAGCTTTAATTCCGCCAGTACCTCGTGTCCTACCTTCCAAACTTCACAGAAGCTCTCCTGCGAACCTTGCAGAACTAGGTCTGTTTCTCTTTAATGATTTTGGGGAGTTTATTAAAAAATCTTTTGCCTGCTTGTTCAGGGGCAGTCGTAGACAATTTTAGATTTCTGTTTATCATGTAGTAATTTTCATTTCCTCTTGTACCGTGTTTGTGCACATCTTTATTTAGGAGGTGTTTATCGCTTGACCTTACCGCCATTATGCATTGGTATATGTACAGCGAATGTACTGTCATAATATTATAGTCTACAAAAGCTTGCCTACAGGTCTGTCTTGGTGGTATTTTTGCAATGGATCTTTTCTGAATTGTGAATATTGTTTTTTAAGTAGCCAGCTTGTGCACTTCCCCATGTATGAACTGAATAAGACAATGGTGGGAAGACAAGTTCATAATACATTGATCTGAGGACTTTATCATCCACAGTCTTAGCTGTTTTATGCATGTTGAAGATCTGTTTGTTTATCTTTTAACACAGTGCATCTATGAGCTCCCCCCATGCCAAATGTTTGTCTATTATAGTTCCTAGAAAGTTTGTGCTCGTTACTTCTTTAATAGTCTTTCCATTTATGTTAACATTTATATCATAATTTTCACTATGCTTGGTCTGCAATACTACATTCATTGTTTTAGACTGTTTCATAAAAAGGTTGTTTTGTGTTGAATATTTATTTGCATTTTCGATATTCAGGAGTGCTTCCTTCTCAAGCTCCTCCTTTGTGTCAGCTGTGCAAATGATTGTTGTGTCATCAGCATACATTATAACTTTCTGATTTATATACCTAGGGAAGTTATTTGCATAGAGTATAAATAGTATTGGCCCAAGCACCGACCTTTGCGGCACACTGTGTTTGACTGTTTGCAGTACTGATCTGTAATTTTTAATATTTCCCCCACTAGTATGTCTGATTTCCGTGCATTGTTTCCTATTTGTAATGTATGATTTAAGTATGCCATAGCAATTTCCTCTAATTCCATACTGATATAATTTCATCATTAATTTTGAGTGGTTCACACAATCAATACGTCCATAAAAATCCCACAAGTCTTTTGTTGCCTGCCAAGTAAATTAAGAATGTGCTCAATTATATCTGTGGATGCTGCTTTTGTTGACTTCCCTTCTCTGAAACCATGTTGTGATGAATGCAGTACACTGTACATTGTTATAAAACTTACAATTCTATTCTTTATTATCATTTCATAGATTTCAGCAAATGTTGAGATCAATGATATTGGCCTGTAATTTCCTAATTCATCCCTATTCCCTTTCTTCAATATTGGCTTCACTTTACTTACTTTCAGTAAATCTGGAAATATACCTTCTTCTATCGCAGCATTCAGCATGTGTGTCAATGGTTTTAATATACATTCTCTGCATTCCTTTATGAGATGTGATGTGACAGCATCCAAGCCAGATGAACGTTTCATTTTAAGTTGTTTTATTAGGTTTGACACTTCTGTATCTGTTGTAGGTATGAAAACCATAGTATGATTTGTATGTGGGGGTTTAACAATTTACTTACTGCATTTGTTTTATTTTGTCTTATTAATTCGTCTGCTACAGTAATATAATATCTGTTAAAAGTATTGGCTATTTCTAGAGGGTTTGCGTTGCTTTTCCCACTCATCAGTGGGCAGATGTCCTCTGCCCGATTTGTTAATTTTCCTCTCTCTTCATTAATGAAAGACCATAAACCTTTTGAGCAGTTCTTTCCCTTATCTATTGAGATCCTGATGAATGATGCTTTAGTTTCTCTGATGAAACTACAGTACTGTTTCTTTTTTATTTTACACAGTGTGTTGTAGGCCTCAGTATTTTTTTGTTTGCAGAGGTCATAATACACTCTCAGATTATTTGTGGCATTGATTACTTCTCCAGTCACCTAGCTTTTCTTTTTTTTTGTTATTTTTGACAAGCCTTTTACTAACAGGACATGTAACATCATAATAATAACTGAATTAAAAAAAACTGGTTCCATTTGGTGTTTGCATCTTTAGCTGCATATATTGTTTCCCAGTTTTCTGCCTCTAACATCTTTTTTAGCAGATTTGTTATGTGGGTAGTTCTGTCTTCTCATCTCCCATATCTTCTGGACTGAATCACTAGTCTTCATATTTGTGTCTACCATGATTGTAAAATGGTCTGCTAATGTGGAGTTTATTACTTGTGTGTCACAATAGCATGTAGGAATATTTGCTATTATATGATCAATTATAGTTTCACTATGATTTGTTACTCTGGTTGGTTTATCTATTTTTATTTTTAGATTGTATATGCTCAATAAGTCCAGTAGGGTTTAGTATTGTCTGTATTTTTACTTGTGTCTATGTTCAGATCTCCTATTATGATCACATAAGCATAAGTTTTTGAGAGGTGTTGCATTATATCTTCCAGCTGTTCAAAGAAGGTTTTAATTACACCATTTGGTGATCAATACAAACCTAATACACAACATAAATTCCCAGCAATTTTAGTTTCCAGTGCTGTAGCTTCAAAGCTCAATTCTATAGTATATTTTGTTATATTTATGGCTTTAGTTGAATTATAGTTAGAAAAAATGGCAACCCCACCACCTTTATAGGAAGTTCTGCAAAAACTGGCTACTTTTACATAATTCTTCAAGTTGTACATTCCTATGTGTTTTTTTTTTAGCCCATGTTCTGTAACTACTAGAATGTTTGGTCTATATTCCTGTAATATTACCTCTAGTTCCTCTGTTTTATTGTTTATGTATTCAACATTTTGGTGAAGTATTCTAAAAGTTGGCTTTAAATTTAATAGTTCCCCTTCCTTTTATATACTAAACACATCACTTGCTCCCTTTGCTTCTGGTACTATGCAGTGATTTTTTTCAGTTTGTGTCATTAAACCTGGGTCACATCTTTGTCCTATGTTTATATTCCTCTCACTATTGTCACACTGGCATTTAAGACAAACAGTTTTACTTACATCTTTTTCCATATCCACTACTGCTTACTCTTCATTGGAACCTGCTTCTGCCATTGATCTCCCAGGCCTCATGTACATCTTCTGTGTGTTTGCTGTTGCTGGTGGCTCCTGTGCTCTCCGACTTGGTGACTGCCCTTCTTTGTTAGCTGTTGCAGCTAATGACCCTTGTATGTGTCCCTCACAAGCATTTTCATTGGCTTATGATAGTATTATGGGGTCTGCTGTTCTGGATGCTGTTTCTGATGACGACAGCTCTGCTGATGATTGTGGTGATTCTGATGCCAGTGGTTTATCTGACACTGCTGCTGAGAATATCAGAGCCTTCGCTGCTGCTACTGGTGTTTGTTGTAGCTCTCCTGCAGATAATTATGGTTCCACTGTTTTAGATGACTTATTTTGGCGGAATTGGGATTGGAGACCCGTCCATTCAGTGTGCGATTTGCAGGGGGGGATGGGGGGGATTTCTCTCCCTCTGCATCAGACCATCCACTCCTCTGGTTTTAGTTTATGCATCCCAACCTGAAATGTTTATTTCCCACGCACTGGAGTAAAACTTTACATACAATTTAAATTTGTGGAACCGAACACTGAAAGTTTACTATTAATACTGTTAATATGTTTGCTTATTAATTTTGAAAAAAGTGTTACGTAGTAGTTAACCATTTCAAAACATTTAGAACTAAAAGACAAGACGACGCACGCCACATTTCCGTAGCATGCCACCATGTTGCAAGACGTCGCCCCAGTGTAAACGAGGCCTTAGAGCCAGATCTGTATTGTGTGGTGGATGTGATGTGTTGCGTACAAAACTAAAACCTGCAATCAGATCCAGACGTCGTGGAAAACTATGAAGAGGTGTCATCCTGCAGCAAGATAACGCTCGCCCACATTCTGCCAAACGGACAGCCGACGCAATAAAGGAGTTGAGATTCGAGGTGCTGGAACATCCATCTTACAGCGCAGACCTGGCTCCAAGCGATTTTCACATGTTTGGACCCTTAACGGAAGCACTACAGGGAAGAAGATTTGAAAGTGATGAAGACGTCATTGCTGCGGTGCAAAATTGGTTACAGATGCAACCGATAAACGTATTTTCTGATGAAATAAAAAAACTCGTAAAACGTCGGGAAAACTGCATTGAAGTCCAGGGAGGCTATGTAGAAAAATAACACATGTTTCAGTTTTCTATCATCAGAATAAGTACAGCTTTTCACAAATGTGCCTTTACTTTTTGAATTCCCCTTGTATACCTGTATGTAGATGATTTTGTAAATAAGCTTTACCTATAATGTGCTTTTAAAGATATAACAAGGGATGGCTTTTCTGATAGTGCATACGCGTGAATAATGAGTTTCGGCATTAACATCTATTTATAAATAGCTGTTTAACCATGGGTAACGCCACGGTCAAACCTAGTAACGTATATAATTATACTAACCCCCTAAGACATCCCCCCCCCCTGGTAAAAGCACAAATCGCACACTACTTCCATTACAGATGACTCATTAATAAATTTAAGTATTTCGGCACTGACAATCATGTGGAGACCATGTCTTGTGAAGTGCTGTCTGTGAACACTGTTTATCTCTACAAAAGTCGTATTCTGGAAACCTCTACATATTTTCTCAAATAGCCTGTTTGCTGTAACAATCTCGATGTTTACCCACGAGTTTTCCATCAGATCATGACTCCTGGGAATACTAACAATGTAGAAATGCACTCGAGGCATCCTTTTGATTGTTTCCTTTAGGATTCTCTTTGCACGTCCAGTTTCATTACAGTAAACGTCATTTGCGCCTCCTATTATGATGCAGCTGTTACCGGTCGTCAATATGTTGTCACTGTTTTTCAAAATTTCGCGTAGTGGCGCGCCTGGTTTGATGATGCTTGATACACTAAGGTCTAGGTGATTTCTTCTCATAATTTCTGTAACTCCTCTCCCATGATCATCTGCAAAAATATATGTCTGTTGCTTGTATCCTTGCTTATGCATAACGTGGTTGTTTACTTTTCTTTCTTTACGAATATTTACCTTGTGTTTTTCTCCGTTTAATCCACTTGCATCTTTTTGTGTGGATAGATTGCTAGCATTAATGAGTTCTTGTTGCCTTGACGATTCAGACAGTTCCCGTATGGTCAGTGCCACATTTTCCATTGTTTTTATATATATTTTTTTTATAATGTCAAGTTCTTTTTGAAGTTCGTCATGCACGATGTCTTCTAATCTCGCGGCCGTTACACTCTATGTCACATTTACAATCTATTTGTAAATCTTCCTGGGCAAAGCAGTGTGAATGGCACCATTTATGTTTATTCTAATTCCATTTAGCACTGTTTCGCACATACAATACACTTGATTGAAATAAGTCATCAAAAACTGCAGATTGGTTTAAAGTTACGTGTACACTTGCCGCCATCTTGTCAAATCTTTACCGATTGTCGACCGTAACATGGTTTTTACACCATGAATGATAAATACAAACATGATAATTTAGAACCTTTATTCTAAATCACGTCATAATTATACTGACATGCTCACAACACACGTACATCTTACTTAGGCAATTACATGCTTCTTGCAAAATATCTTGTAAGACACTACTCCTCCAAGCCAACATGGCTGCCCCTTTATATATGACAATCCTTGGTATTGTTATAAAGGGTTTTTTAATAAAATTACAATTGAAACTGTTGCCTTAAAATTAATGACATATTTCAACAGTTGCACTGGTTCTAATAGAGCAAATACATTTATCGGTGTGTTTAACATTTTAGGAGTGTGTGAATACTCAAATATGAAATATTAACAACACGTGTACTATTTTTATAAAATGTAAAAGATACATGGTTCGGAAAATGTGTGAACACCTAAAGAACTATGTTTACACGCCACTTATAACATTTTCGCTAACTGCATTCTAATTTTCTAATCAATTTTGATTCTCACAGTTGGTTTTTCGTTTAAATATCACAGACTTAATTTAGAAACTGTTTTAACACAAATCCATCTCAGTTTCAAAGAAATGACTTTGACCAATGTACTCAATCATATGTTCCCGATTTCCTTTAATTACATTAATCCTAAATATTCCTACCAATTACAGGACTTATATACTTCAGGTTTATGTATACCACTGCCTTTTGTTTACATCAGTGATTCCTGTTTATTTCAAATTGGATCGAAAAATAGGTGTTTCAAATCGTTTTCCACGGACTGTTATGATTCAACAACCCCCCCCCCAAAAAGGATTTGTGCAACTAAAAGTTGAACAAAATGTTTTGTGGTATGTCCACATAACAGTACTCATCTTTCGATCAGTTGGATGGATTGGCAAATTATGTATGATATGAAATCAGATTTCTGCTTAATCTCCAAAATGAAGTGTACACATACATCGCAATGAACTTTAAACTATGTTTTCAATTAAATATATAAGATATATAAGTTATTTTGTATCAGTTTCAACGGGATCATACAAAATATTGATTGATAACACAAAGAAAGAACAAGTTAATTCACAGAATTGTCTGTAGCTTGTATTTCAGCATGAACAGGAGGAGAATGTATTTCAGCCAGAAAAATTATCTAATGGAAGTTAGCTGAATTGGTCTTGTTTCTGGATAATTATGTCAGTCATTCGAGCCTCCAGGCCCTTCTGAGTGCAATGGAGACACTGGCTTATGTAAGTCTTTCTCAATAATGTCAAATTCATTGTGGAACAAGCGTTACAATAGGTATTCGAAAGCTGTTGCATTGAGCTGACTGAATACGGTTTCCTAATCATAAGCATATACCATGTCCCGGAATATTGGGCTACTAGAGCATTTCTAGAGAAATTTGAAACTCTGCTAAGTAGGTTGCAGGTAGGGAAACCATATAAAAAGATTGTAATTTGTTCTGATTTTAATATAGATATAAGAGACGAAAACAGATTTGTTACCACCCTGAAGGATTTGTTGGCTACAAACGGCTTAACACTAAATTTTACTGAGTACACCAGGGTAACAGCCAATTCTGCCACAAGCATTGGTAGTATAGTGAGCAGCAAAAATTATGGGAATACAGAAAAACATGTATTAGAATTAGGAATATCTGATCACTCAGCACTTTTTACGTCATTGCCATACATAGACAAAACATATAGGCCCACAGTAAAATTGGTCAGAAATTTCAGCCAGCCAAATATAAACATATTTATCTTGAAATTAAAGGAAACCACTGGACCTTCAGCAACCAGTGTTCAGTAAACAATAATTACAACACTTTCATGTCTGAATTCAAGAACATTTTCAACGAATGCTTTCCCCTCATATCAACACGTGACAAATACAATAAAAGTAAGACATGTATTACGGCAGGTATCAGGATTTCTAGTATTAGAAAGAGGAAAATGCATAAGGAAGCGAAAACCGACGATGATGCTGAATTTATTACGTACAAAATCAAATACAAAAAAAATATTTGATCGGGTAGTTAAACAAGCAAAACAAATGGCAAACAGTAAATATATAGCTAATGCCTCAAATAAATCAAAAGCAGTGTGGCACGTTGTCAAGAAAGAAACAGGTACCGAAGAAACAAAACATTTTAACTACAAACTAGCAATTGGTGGGAATACTGTTACTAACATTCGGCACATCTGCGAAGAATTTAATAAGTACTTCATAACCACAAGCAAAATTCATAACTTCGTGCTTCCACAGATAAGACCTGATGCAGTACTGCAGGAATCAAGAGAGTTTAAATTTACTGCGGTATCATGTCACGAAGTAACTAACATCTTACAATCCTTAAAAAATCTTAAATCTGTGGGCTGGGGTGAAATTCCAACAAATATCATAAAGGCAGGAAGTGACAGCATTGCACCACAACTCTGTAAAATAATAAACCAATCATTTGATGAGGGCTGCTTTCCAGACAGTCTGAAATATGCTGCAGTCTGTCCAAACTACAAAAAGGGAAAACAAGATGATTTAGTAAACTTCCACCCAGTGTCTATGCTCCCAGTTTTCTCTAAAATAGTTGAACGAATAGTATGTAATCAATTAGAAAAGTACAATAAGGAAGGTAATATTTTTCTCAATAACCGATATGGGTTTTGGAAGGGACGAAACACTTTACAAGCTGTAAATGAACTAATCTCTAAAGTAAGTTAATGCCTCGACAACAAACAAAGTGTATCTGGTATTTTTTGTGACCTCACAAAGGTGTTTGACACAGTAAGCCATAAGCTACTGCTCCAAAAATTGGGTACCTATGGCTTCCATGGAAAATCTATAAGATGGTTTTCATCTTACCTCAAAAACATATACCAAAGGGTGGTGATACATCAAAAGGGAGAGAAAACTTGCTCTAGCTGGAAAGAAATTCAAGCAGGCGTGCCGCAGGGCTCGATATTAGGGCCACTTCTGTTCTTATATTACATAAATGACATGTCTAGCTAAGTAAATACAGATATAATACTTTACACAGATGACTCAACTGCTGTAGTCTGCTGCAAAACACTGATGAATTATTAAGGACCACGAAACAAACTCTACAAGAACGTGAACAATGGACAAAAGATAATGCTACGAAATTAAATCTTGAAGAAACCCAAATCATACACTTCAGGACCAAACAAACTACTGAATGTGTATCACAAATAGAATATTCAGGTAAAGAACTGACCATAGTTGATTCTGTAAAATTTCTTGGGATAACTTTAAATAAAAACTTGCAATGGACCGACAATGTGGACAGTTAACTGAAGAGATTAAATAGTTTAGTTTATGCAATGAGGGTACTACACAAAGTAACGGATTTAACGGTGATGAAAACTGTATACCATGTGTATTTCATAACACTTATAAGATATGGAATAATTTTTTGGGGTGCTGAAAAGACAAAGCTCCTTCGAATCTCCCTTCCATCTTCATACATGAAATACTTCTCTTTGAACAGCAAAACTCGCATCTGTTAGAAGGAAATACATTCACACATGCCTATGAAACTAGATATGAATTGAAATACATGCTACGTTGTCACCGACTCACAGTATATGAAAATACTCCATATTACATTGCTCTGAAGATCAGAATTAAGGTAAGGTCAATATTTGGGGAATCCACATTGGAGACCATTGGCACATACCTAAAAAGCAAATGTTATTATAGTCTAGAAGAATTTCTAAATGAATAAAAAGCAAATGTTATAGTTTAGAAGATTTTATAAATAGGAATAGGGAGTAAGGATACAAGTACAAATGGTATACTTTCGAAGCCATATAGATACAAAGTATACACATTCACTGTATATTCATGTTTATATATAGATTTATAGTTTGAATCGAGGTTTGTATTTCTTTCAGTACATCCATACTTCATATAGGTGTGTGAAGGCTATGGTAATGATTCGATCAGTTACGAAAAGATTTAAAATATAATGTTGTATTTTTATTATAATAGGCAATGTATGTATTACGTATTTCCTGTAGTATATAAAATACTGTAACAACTTAGGTTAAAGACTGATGAGTCACCAATGTTCTCAATCGAATGATTGTATAAAAACATGTTATGTGACAATAAAGTATCTTATCTTATCTTATCCTGGAATGTGGTTCATATTCCACTCGTTATGACCATCATATATCGTGTAATTGATTCTTTTCTACAGAATTGTTAAATTCAGCAAAATTCCAACTGATCATATTTAAACACTTCCTGTATTCAATCTCATTTTGCAATTTTAACTTATTCTTTGATAATATATCACAAAAAATATATTCTTATTAACTACATGAAGTAGAATTGTGACTTTGGATTTCAAATTATATAACTAGTACAAAATTCTCTAGTGCCATTGCAATAGTCTCTGCACTTTACACTAATATTCACATATATTATTGAATAATCACACTTCCACACATTGCCATTGGCGGCTAACTAAAAGACAATTCTCCACAGAGTCCACTTGGACTACATGTAGAAATATTGATTAAGTCACAGTAAACAGTACACAAACTGTTTCAACAGTTTTGTAATATGGTACTACACTTTATGATACAAGAAATTTCTTGAAATTTGGTTCTTCACCACTTTGGGTTCCAACACACAACAAAATGAAGCATAAGTGAGTAATACATCAATTATATCAAAAATTATCAGTACATGTGACATCTTTGAAACTATTGTTATACATCTATATGCAATACATGTTTAAATCATCCTTATCAAAAACCACCAGTACATCAAGTTGAAAACTGTATACTTGCTCTCAGATTAGCAAAAGAGTATATACATCTATACATAATGACATCTTTGAAAGTATTGTTATTTAATAATGCAGAAACGCTCACTTGTTTCCCAGATCCCCCTATACAATAGGCTTTAGTCACAAAGACACAAACTGACATGGCAAATGAGAAAGATCTCAGCAATAGAGACATATGCATGTGGACAGAGGGAATGAAAGCTTGGTACTCTGGTGAGAAGTAAGAAATGAAATTGAAGATTTGGAGTGTTGGAGCTGAAGAAGAAAAGATGACAGACCCCAAAGACAGGAAACACCCTCCCCCCCGTAACCAGGACCCCACTATTCAGGTACTTCACTGTGGCAGCAGAGGGTGAAGTGTGTTTGGCATTTCCTTCAGAATAGACTTGCCACAGCCTCACCTTCCCAGTCCCAGAAAAGTAACACCAACACTCCCTATTGACTGATGGATGAAAGGTAAACAATAGCATTCTGCAAGACAGAGTAATTGAAATATTGAACTCCGTATAGATTAATACATGTATCAAATGCTAGATATAACCAGCTAACTTGCAAGCAGTTCCTCTGATATCTGGTTCAGATCAAACATAATTAATACATAAACATGAAAATATAGAAATATCATATCAAGTCACTATAAGTTTCAGATTAATAAATGGAATGCCTCTTTGGGCTAACCATCCAAGTGTGAAAACTGCTCACTTATGAATATGTAGCATTGCTGGCCAATATTTTCTTTCAGGAGGCAGGTCTGAGAGATACAAATCAAGTTACAGAATTCTGGTCCATGCATCACACATGTTCTCCTCCCAATAGACAAGGTTCATGTAAAGTATAAGTCCAGTGACATATTTCATGTAAGAAATTCAACTTCAAGTAATAGTGTATATAGTAGAGGTAAAAGGTAATTCAATCAAAAGAGTGTGTTAATAAACAGGCGTAAGTTTGAGAATGCATAGACAATAAATGAGTATTGGAAATTATATTATGTAAAACAGTACATCGACAGTTGCCTAAGTTAAAATGGATCATGTTAAACATATGATGGCAGCGTGCATCACATCACTCAAAGGTGGTTGCCAAGTAACATTACATGTAACACTTCATCAACAGTTGCTGAAGTTAAAATGGGTCAAGTTGAACAGATGATTACAGTGTGTATCATATCACTCAAAAGTGGTTGCCAAGCAACATTACATGTAACAGTTCATCAACAGCTGCTGAAGTTAAAATTGATCAAGTTAAACAGATGATTACTGTGTGTATCATATCACTCAAAGGTGGTTGCCAAGCAACTTGTATGAGATATTCCTAGTCAAAGAAATTAAACTTCAGGAAAAACAGAGTGCCCCAATATCATGTCCTAACCTACATAAACATCCTTAACATTCATATACACATCATCATCATCATCATCATTATCATCATCATCATCATCATCATTATCATCATCATCATCATCATCAAACCAAAATTGAAAATATCAATGTATAATCCACTTCATTGCAAATCTGCTACTACAATGACATCATCATCTCTCATAGACTTACGGAATTTCAATAATTTCTACAGTATCATACATAGTTATCATGCACTTATCTCCATAAGAAAGACATCTCTAGTCGTAATCAAACATCAGTTCATTTCAAAAATTAGTTCTCCTGTCTTACATTTCGTAGGCATGGCTTCCAAAAACAGCATAAAATCTTACCAGCTCTTACTACAAAAAAAATTTTCTTACTCTATTACATTTTACTGGTACACAGTGGCAAACTACTACATTTTGAATCTTAATAAGAAAAAATGGATATCATTTGTGAAAATATGGGTTACTAAAAAATGAAATTAGTGTTGTTTCCTTTTCCTGCATTGTAGATATAGCCTTGTGTCTTACATGTTGCACACTGTATACCCTACGATAGTAGAAGAAACCTAACTGCTCTTATTATCAAGATAGGATAGTAGAAGAAGAGTGATTCCAGAAAATAAATATGAAGTCACCGGCTAGGGCAAGGCACCATATGCAACATGGTGTATCTATGAAAGTACCTTAGATCCCCTACCTGTTGAATTTCACCACAAAATTACTGATAAAATATTTCTGAGAGAATTTTCAACCCCAGATTTTGCCTTGACTATATAGTGCACAGAATGTAGTCTCAACTATTTCAACTCTTCAGATCACTGATTAATTCGTAATTCATGATGGATTTAATAATTTAAAAAAATGTTCAAATATTCAGTGATAACAGAGATGAGAATAAATTTCTTTCTGTTAGTTATTTCACTTTCACTGGGTTAAAGTACTCACTGTAGGGTTTGCTAAAGTATACAGTATGATCTTGACTGTGTATTGTAAGATGCATATCAAATAAATTTCCGATGGTGTGTCAAATATCAAAGAACAAATATCATGATGCTAAATGTGTAATTAAGGTTGTCTGTACAATTTTAGCTGTGTAACATTCCTTCATCCAAATAACCTTTTGGATTTTGGATATACAAGTCTGTTTGCATTTGGATGTGGGGTTTTCAATGATTTCAAATGGTCCTACATAAATATCAAATAATTTTTAATTTCATTATTTACAGCTTTAGATTTGGTGTAAGTTTTTGTCAAAACTAGATCTCCAACTTTGAATTCTGTGTTTTTTGTGTGTTTGTCATGCCATTTATTTCTTTTTTTGTAATAGTCATTCATGGTTCTGCTAACTACTTCCTCTCTTTCAGCCGCTGCTATGCTTTTACATGCTGGAAACTCTATAAGTTCTTTAATTAAGTAAGGTGGCTTTTGATTAAACATGATCTCATAAGGAGAGTATCCTGTGGTAATATGTCGTAGGCTGTTCATAATATCTTCAAAATCATTGATATAATTTAACCAGTTAGTGTGATCTTTTTGATAGTAAGCTCTACATGATCTTCCAATTTCCCTCATATAACGCTCAGTTGCGTTACAGTTTGGTGAAGAAGGTGAAATTAGGATATGTCTGATATTATATTCTTATACAAACTCCTACCAAAACTTTGAAGTAAACTGACTCCCATTGTCTGATAAAATTGTTTTTGGTATACCCACTTTAATAAAGTAGTCTTTCACAAATTTGGTTGCTATTTTCTTGCTAGTTGCTTTCTTTAAAGGATAAAATTTTACATATTTTGAAAATAAATCTACAATAACAAAAATATACTGAAACCCTCCTTTAGGTCTCGGAAGTTGGCCATACAAATTTGTTCCCACTAAATACAACTGTTTATGAGGTATCACATTTTGTAAAAGACCTTTGTTGGATTTGTTACTAACTTGATGTTCTATTTCCCCATTCATTTCCTTTTCTTGGAACAAATGTACCCCCAAACCATAATCACAACTGTCAGTCATCAAGCAAAATGGTAATGATAAATCAGGCCTATATGGGATTCTTAATTTCCTCAAAAGCTAACTGACATTCATCAGACCAATCCCACACTGCATTTTTTCTTAAGATGTTATTTAAATATGCTGCATTAAGTGCCTGCATTTTCACATATTTTCGATAAAAGTTCGCTGATCCAAAATATGACTTCAAATCTTTTTTATTCCTAGGTTTTGGGAATTTTGCGATGGCCTCAATCTTTTCTCCATCAGGCAAAATCCCTTTTTCATTTATGCAATGTCCAAGAAATTTCAATTGTTTCATTGTAAATTTACATTTGTCTAATTTTAGTGTCAACCCCCCCCCCCCCCCTCCCAACTCATTTTCCCTCCAATTTCCTTTAAAATTCATATATGCTCTTCCCAGGTTCTGCTTGATACTAAAATGTCATCCAAATATACGATTAATTTTTTCAAGAGTTCTTTACCCAAAACAAAGTCTAGTCCTCTAATGAATCCTGCTACAGATACATTGAAACCAAATGGTACAACACAGTACTGAAAACTTTTTCCATTAAACAAAATTTTCTAGAATCTCTCTCCAGTTCAATCTGATGAAACTGCGAAGTTACGTCTAGGCTAGTCATATACCTTACATTTTCAGACTTGTTAAGCAGTTCATCTACGCTGTTAGGATGGTCAGTTTCTCTCTCTAGGTATCTATTTAGATGTCTTGAATCAAGAACTAATCGGATACCCCCCATCTCATTTTGGAACCACTACTAATGGGTTATTGTATGATCTACAACTTCTTTCTATTATTTTCCACCTTTCCGTTTTCTGAAGCTCTCTTCCCACTTCTTTTCTTTTGCAGATGTGAATAGCATATGGTTTAATGAACAATGGATCATGCACATTTAATTTCAATTTACATCTATACCCTATTACTCTCCCAGGTTTTACATCAAATGTGCCATTATAATCCCATAAAAAATCCTCAACTTCTCTTCTGTTCTCTACATTAAGGCTTTCAGTTTCAGACACTTTTTTAGCTACCAATTCACTGTAGGAGTCACCACTGTTATCATTAATACAAAATTCTTCCCCTTGCTCACAATAACCATCACTGTTAGTCTCTTGCACCCCCCTAATCAGATTACCGTGGCCATGATCTTCCATTACAATACTAGCTTCCCCATGAATTCCACTCTTTGGTTCAACAAATGTTAATTTCATGTCATCCTAGATAAAATTTATTTTTGCCTTAACTATCCAGTTCATACCAAATATGAAGTTTTCATTCAGATCATCAATCACTAAACATCCTTGTATAAAATTGCACATCATTAATTTTAAATTCTAGTAAGACTTGTCTGGTAATCAATTTACTACTTTTTCCTGTTGCACGTTTTACCCTCACCCCCGTTCCTGGAAATTCTGTGAAATTCTCATTATTTGTAATCCTATCTCTTAGTTTCTTTGATAATCCTGTAATTGGGCTACCTGTGTCCAGAGAACATTTTCCTATCCAATCAGAAATCTGTACTACAATATATTGATTTCCAAGTTCTTTACCAATTTCATTGACTTCATTTTCAAATATTAGATCCTCCTCTATATCCTATAAATTCACCCCTTTGTCACAATCATGTCTTTCTTCTACTGTTTCTACACATCCACTGATTATTTTTCTATTAGATAACTGTTTTAGATTTTCAAAACAACTTTCTTTCCCTAAATACATATTTTGACAAATTTCATTTATGATTTTAAACCTTTGGTGACTATGGTTACATTTGTTATCATAGTCACTAACTACTTTCACTATTTTACCACTGATCAAAGTTTCTCTCTCATTTTCATGAATACATTCAGACACAATATCACTAACGTCTACTCACAAAATCATGTACTTTTCTACTTGTTTCAAAATCATCACTCAAGCTTACATCAGAGTTTCCAGAATCATCCAGCATACAATGATCAACCTTAACTTCTGCATATACCATTCCATCCAATTCTGTGAGTAGTACAATATCATCAACCTCTTCATCATCATCATCATCGTCAGAAACATTATCATCATACTTAATATTATTCTCAACACTTGCTTCCTTGACTATCTGAAGCACGCCAAAATTTTACCAGTTCACAAGAAAGGTGATGTAGAAAACATTGAGAACTACAGAACAATAGCCCTATTGTCATGCTTTTCCAAAGCGATAGAAACAATAATGAAAAACGGGATTTTGAGCTATCTAAGTAAATTCAACCTCCACTGCAATGACCAGCACAGTTTCAGGCCTGGTAGAGGTACAGAATCTACAATAGCATAATTTACAAAAACAGTTTTAGAAGCACTAGATGAGAACAGCTATGTAACTGGCATTTTCCTAGACCTGTCTAAGGTATTTGATACAGTTTGCCACCAGAAGCTGTCGCATAAATTAGAGGCACTAGGAGTAAGGGGAGTGGTTCTCAAATGGTTTCGTTCATATCTAGAAAACAGAGTACAGTCAGTAGAGATAACACATGTCTCCAGTGGATCAAAGTACATTGGGAAACATATATCTGATCCACAATATATCAATATTGGGGTCCCTCAAGGAAGTGTACTAGGCCCTGTATTATTTCTGGTGTATATAAATGATTTCCCGCAACATATCAGCCCTGGAGAGAAGATATTGTTTGTGGATGACAGCAACACAGTAATCACCAGTAAGACACCAGCACAAATGTTGGAAAATTGTACTGAAGTGCTGAGGGATGTTCACTCTCAATGTAAAGAAAACAAATACAATATGCTTTAGAATGAACAGAAAACAGAGTCCCTTAAATTTAAAACTAGATAACATCTCCATAGATGATGTACCCACAACAAAATTCTTAGGGTTGCACATTGACAGCCAAATGAAGTGGAATGAACATGCTATGAAACTCTCGAAAAAGATATCCACAACATGTTACACACTTAGAGTCCTTGTATCTGCCTGCAATAGTGAATGTTTGAGAACTGTATACTTTAGTTGTGTTCATTCAGTAATCAGTTATGGTATTATTTTCTGGGGAACAGTGCTCAGAATTTACAAACAGTATTTAAAATGCAAAAGAGAGCAGTAAGAATTATAACAAAAAGCAGTAAGCAGGCCCACTGCAGGGAACTTTTCAAAATGTTAGAAATTCTAACTGTTCCTTGTGAATTTATATTCCAAACCATAGTATATATCGAGAAAAATATAGAAAATTATAGCACAAATAGCAGTTTTCATAACTATAGTACAAGAACAAGTCACTGTCTTCACCTAGACAGGAAGAATAAACATAAGACTCAAAATAGCTTCTTGTATGAAGGTGTAAAATTGTATAATAAACTGCCGCAGAAAATAAAAGAAGCAGATAACATGTACTGCTTTAGGAAAAATCTTAAATTGTTTTTGCAGGAACACTGCTTTTACACTATACGTGCATTCCTTAGTACAAAATGATTGTAAATAGCTTTTGTTTCACAATATTTTGATAAGGAGCAAAAATGATTGTAAATAACTTATATGTCACATTGTTTAACTACATGTAACAACAAACTGTGTAAATATATGATGTACACAACTGACAACATCCATACATTTTAAAATGTCCACAGATGGCTAAATAAATAAATAAATATCGTAAATTCATTTCCAGCTTCACACACTTCTTCAAATATACCAACAACTTCAACACTATGATCCTTCTGTTCTACCAGATCATCATCTTTTGTCTGTTTATTGCTTACTGAAATTTTATCTGGGATAACACATTCACTTTCATTTCTAAGTACATGATCATCAGCTTCCACACATACAACAGCAGTATCAGTTCTTTCACTCCTTTCACAATCACTCAACTTTTCACTGAACCATACTCATCAGATTTGTTCTCATCACTATCAGTAACTACTATTACATTACTACTATCAAAGAAATTTGTCAAAATGTTTTCCTCTATTTTAAATTCAGATTTTCTTTTCCTTTTTTGTTCATCTTTGTTCTCAGATAAAAAATTCTTCCAAAATTCCCTATCAAAATTCATTCTGTTCACTTCAAGTTGTCTTCTGGATACATAGTTTTGGCGTGCCCTATTTGTTCTACCCCTTCCCTTTCTGAAATCATCACAATGTGCCTGATTACAAATACCATTTCTATTTGCCTCACTCAGCCAAGCTCCGAAAGAAGCACCCCTTAGTTTCCCAGGCCATTCCTTCTGTTATCAAAATTTTTACCATTATTTCCTTGACCTTGTCCCCACTGCCTATTTCTTTGTCCAAAATTTCTGTTCTCTGGTCTCTGCCTATCATTTCTTTCCCCATTTCTTCTGTCATCATCTCTGAATCTACTGTTCCCTTGGTACTCTCCCCTATAATTTTCATTTCAAAAAATCTCCCCTATAACTTTCATTTCTAAAATATCTCCTCTTATCCCTATATTTAGAATGATTATTGAAAGCTCTGTTATTTCTATTTCTACTGTCATCTTGCCTGTCATTATACCTTTCCTTTCTTTCACAGGCTAAGTCTAAATTGTCAACATATCTCAAAAATTCCTTGTCAGGCCTAGAGACCAGACTCCACTGTACTCTTTGTGGCAAACATCTTTTCAAAGCTTCAATTTGAATCATCTCATCTAATGGCTTATCTAAATGCACTAATGTTTTTAACTGCTGTTCACAAAATTTTTTCATTCAACCATTACCTTGCTTGAAATTTGGACCACTTATGAACTCGGACTTTATTCTGGCTTGTCTAGTTTCTGACCAAAATGTATTCATAAAAGCATGTTCAACTTCACAAAAGGTCATGCCAGGTTTGATTGTCTGGTTAGCCCATGAGAGAGCCTCACCATCCAAGAATTTTTTAATTAATTTAATTTTTAAATTGTCACTCATGCTACTTTCAAAATTGTCTTTAATTTGAAACATAAAGTTGACAGGATGTATATTCCCTTCCCCTGAAAAGGTTTTGATATTGATATTATTTCAAAATTGATTGTAGTTTCTGAAAGATTTTATAGAAACAGTGTCCTCAATTTTCTGAATTTATGAATTGAAATTTGAAATTCTCTGTAAACATGTACCTAAGTCTTCTTTTACGCCAGTAAAATTATCATTCACAATTTTGGTAAAGTTTTGTATACTTTTATCTGTCTCGGTAAACTTTTTCACTTCATCTTTGTTAAACTTTTTTAAATGTTGAAATTCTGAGGTTGTAAATTTTTCGAAACTATCATCTTTTCTTTCTACAGAATCTAAACTTCCTTCAAAATTCTGCTATTCTTGTTTTAAAGTAGAAATTTCCCCCTCCATAACTTACACATTTTTGGTATTTTTGCCTGCTTGAACCCAACATTTTTCTAAGCTATCTTTTGTTTCACATATTTGGTGCACATGTCTTTTCAATTGAATGAGAAATTTTATGTTAATCAATCAACTTTTTTGTTCCTCTATTAGTTGAACTAATCTATCCAAAACAGACGCGCTTAATTCGAACCCACGGAAAGGTGAACATTCACTTACATAATTGTGGTCACTGTTCTCCCCAGTTCTGTTGTTTCGATTAACTACATTACCTTCATCATGTATTGATGAGCAAATACTTGCTGCATTATCATTTATTTCCTTCCCACTAACATTTGCACCATTCTGATTATTTACGTCAACCTCCCTGTCGTCTTCCATATTAACATAGCTAGCGAAAAATTTTCAAACAAGGAACAAAAAATGAAATAAAATTTGTACTTACAGTACTTGTCTTCTTCTATACTTTTTTTATTACTTCAGTTTACCTCATTTTTGGCGATTATCATTACGTTCTTCATATTGTAGTGCTGCTGATTACCATCTCAAATACAATATAGAATTACAAACTTTTTTCTGAAACAAAATATAGGATTAATTTAAAGAATCATGACATATCCCAGCTCCATTCACAACATGTGAAATTATTATTAACAAAGCTTATTATTTTGTAGGGTGTACTCATCCATTTGCTTTATATCTGCTGCTGCCACAAGCTCATGTTGTTGAATGTAACATGGTTTTTACACCATGAATAATCAGTACAAACATTATGTCTCAGAACCATTATTCTAAATCACGTCATAATTATACCGACATGCTCACAACACTGACGTACATCTTACTTAGGCAATTACATGCTTCTTGCAAAATATCTTGTAAGACACTACTCCTCCATGCCAACATGGCTGCCCCTTTATATATGAATCCAAACAATCCTTGGTATTGTTATAAAGGGTTTTTTTAATAAAATTACAATTAAAACTGTTGCCTTAAAATTAATGACATATTTCAACAGTTGCACTGGCTCTAATAGAGCAAATGCATTTATCAATGTATTTAACATTTTAGGAGTGCGTGAATACTCAAATATGAAATATTAACAATACGTTTACTATTTTTATAAAATGTAAAAGATATATGGTTTGGAAAATGTACCTGCCAGTGTATATGTTTCCAAGTCTCCAACTGAATGTGGCAAAATAGGTCTTTTATGTATTACTGACAAAACACCTAAAGAACTAACTATGTTTACACACCACTTATAACATTTTCACTAATTACATTTTAATTTTTTAATCAATTTTGATTCTCACAGTTGGTTTTTCATTTAAATACCACAGACTTAATTTAGAAACTGTTTTAACACAAATCCATCTCAGTTTCAAAGAAATGACTTTGACCACTGTACTCAATCATTTATTCTAGATTTCACCTAATTACATTAATCCTAAATATTGCTACCAATTACAGGACTTATATACATCAGGTTTATCTATACCACTGCCTTTTGTTTACATCTGTGATTGCTGTTTATTTCAAATTGGATCGAAAAATACATGTTTTAAGTGGGTTTCAATGGACTGCTACGTCTCAACACATGTTATATAGTAATCTCTGTTTCTTTAGAAGTTTCTTTACAATGACTGTACACATCTATCCTGTTCATGGTCAAATATTCCTTTAAACTTGAGCCAGAGCTACTCTATATGCTCCTGCTCTGTGCTGAAATTTTCAAGTTCCTCATTGAGATATGACACTATGTCCTGTGTACTTTGGTAATCCTTGTTGCCACAACTATGTCATGGTCAATGAAACCAGTTTTGATGTCGACATCTTCAAAGAGGTCATGTCTGTTCATGAGTGAGGTTTGTTCTAGGTAGTTTTCAGAGAAGCCACAGTAATGTTTCACAGGTTGCCTTATCACACCTACTACTAACAAACTGTAATTTTCCCAATTAATTGTTGGATAATTAAAGTCTCCACTGATGATTACAGTATGATTGGGGAACTTATTTACAAGTGAACTGGGGTTTTCTCTAAAGTTTTTGGTGACACCAGGAGATGAGTCTAGTGGTGGATAAAAGGATCCACTTACCATCTTATCCCCTGATACTCAGTCTTGCCCAAACAATCTCACATGCAGCTTCAATGTCTATCTCTCTTGATTTGAGTTCTTTGTCTGCTGTGACAAATACATCACCTACATTTTCCATTTGCCTATTTTTTCGATATGCACTTAAATTTTCAGTAAAAATCTCACTGCTATCAGTTTCAGGTTTCAAACAGTTTTCTGTGCCTAGTATTATGCGAGCTTCACTGCATTTTAAGAAACTTTGTTGTGAATGCTTTGGCAGTCTACCATTAGGATTTTAATGCTCTCACCTATGGGAGGCATTTATTTTGATCCTACTCTGATACTTCTGGGTTTCCTACAGCTGTCATTATCTGGATTGGATGGAGAGGCAGCTGATCTGAAAAACCCTTTTGTGCACCCCACACATAGTCAGCTACCTGAGTAACAGCCTCTTATGTGATGTGCACACCTGAGCCATTTAGAAGGACTCTACAGTTCTCAACCCTGTGCTGCAAGACCAGGAAGTCACAGCCTAGCTTGTCACAGAACCTTCAAAGTCTCCAGTTCAGTCTTTCTACTCAACTCAGAACAAAAGGGCCATGATCAGCATTGGTGTCATGTTTAACATATAATACAATGCAGTACAATATACTTAACACAATGTGGCACTTTTGCACTCTCATTTTTCAATACTTTTATGTTCATATTTTCCAGAAGGTAGCTCCTTGGCATAAGATGTGCAGTAAATTTACAAATTCAGTTTCCAAGATACTGTGGTACTAAGTAAAAACAATTTTTCAGTAGATGTAAAGTTACATATTTTTTAAAGATATGTGTTTTGTTAGTGGCCTTTAAGTGACATGGCAGCCTATTAAACAATTGTCATTCTGAGTGATATACACTTTTCTTGCACAGGGTGGTATAACAATGTTTTCTATGTATATCACTATTTGGTCTTGTATAGTATTCATGTAAAGTTTTATTTTGAATAAATACATTTTCCTTTTTTAATTTGCTCTATATAATTCTCATTGCATGGATCATTTTAGATAGTTTAGAATTTAATAATACATGTGGGAATTCCATTTAAGATTGTCTTGTAAGTAAATGCCAAGAAATTTTGTTTCAGTGACAATGTTAATTTTTTTAATTTCCGTTAGACACATGTAGTTTTAATTGATTTTAATTTTGCTGTGTGTGGAATTGTATGGTGACCCTTTTTTGAGGGATTATTAGTAGCTTATTCCTCACAAACCACTCTGACATCTTTTCATTTGTGTCTTTAGTGTACAGACTGAGGGCTTTTTCATTTTCACCTTCAGTCAATATGCTGGTGTCGTCAGCAAATAGGACTGGTTCAGAGTGTCAAACATGTAGAGGGAAGTCAATTATGAAAACTAAGAAGAGAAAGAGACCTAAAACTGAGCCTTTTGGTATGCCATGGGTTAATGTGGAAGGCTCTGAGCGATAAGCTTGGAATTCATTTCTTTCCATATGTTTGATCCCTGTTACCTGAGAGCCATTTTCTAAGTAGGATTTCAGCTTTTCACTTGGAAGACCTGTTACACCATAGCACTCTAACTTTCTTATAAGAAATTTATGATGTATTAAGTCAAAGACCTTGGTTAAATCTAGGAAAATCACTGAAACATTTCTTAAACTATCCACTGCATTTCAAATACAATTTATGAGAGTGAAATTGGCTGTTTCAATACTGCGCTGTGGCCTGAAGCCATGCTGACACCCTTAGATAATATCATTTCTGTTTAAAAAAGTCAGTTAATAGTGACAAAACTAATTTTTCAAAGCTTTCTGAAAAGCCTAACAGGAGTGACACTGGCTCTTAGTTAACCATCTGCTGCTGATCACCCTTTTTGTAAAGGGGTACAACTTTTGCAGTTTTTAGCTGCTGCAGAAAGGTACCACTTGACAGAGAAGACCTGCAGATTTCTAGCAGGGGTCTGAGTATCTGTTCTGCTAATATCTTTGTAATATAGTCAGGCACTTCATCAGCTCCAGCTGAAAATTTATTTTTTAATAAAGTAATGGCGTCTAACAGTTCTTCACGCCTTATTGGTTGAAGGGACATGGATATGTTGTTTACATCTATTTTAGAAATTTCTTGTAATCTTTTGTTTGATGTTTTTCCCATTTGTTCCTTCGCTAGCTCACCAGCAATTTTGGTATAGTAAGTACTGAAGCGGTTAGCAACTGATTTTGGGTCAATGATATTATTGCCAGCCTATGACAGTGCAATATTTTTGTGTGTTGACATCTTCACAGTAGCCCTCTGTACCACGTTCCACATAGTTCTAGTTTTGTTTGAAGACTCCATAATAAATTTGTCATTTTCTGGTAATTTTTCTTCCTTACGACACAACTCAAGATTAACTTGTATTTTTTGAAATAGTGAGCAAATTCGTGGCTTCCATCTGTTTTTGGTACTGCAAAAAGTTCTCATTTTCTTTTATATGATACTTTAGTCCCTGATATTATCCAAGTTTTGTATCTGCTGGAGCCTTTACAAATTATTTTCATTTTTGGAAATGCCATTTCAAAACAATGCTTGTAAATTTTGATGAAGTTTGTCAGTTTTTTACCTGTGTTGTATTATAGATTTTATCCCATGAGTGGGTGGTGGGTGTTTAGCATGTGTTTGTAGGGTTCAATATTTTGCTTACTGTATTTCCTTTTGCAGGTAATGCTTCCATCTCTAGGCAAGACATTACTTCCTCATGCGGTCAGTAACTGCGCACTGTGGTCACTGTAGCCAATATTAAAGGTTTCTGAGCTGTGTATGTCTATGTTAACAAAGATCTGATCAATGAGTGTAGCACTATACATAGGTGTAGGAGCCTTGTGCAGGGGAGGGAGGGATCAGGCAGAACTGATAGTATTGTATGCAACCCCCCTCCCCCCAATGAATCAACAAGTTTGAAGTTTTGTCTTCCATTGAAACTGAGCCATTCACAAACACTTCAACTGTGAGAGAGCTTAATATAACATGTGTCATAGAAAAGGAATCACGAAAGGGTAGGGGTCTATTAATCATTGGATATTCAAGTGTATGGTGAATAATGGAACCACTAAGGGAAATGGCAACAGGGGTGTAAGTATCATCTTGTGCACTATGTGTGTATAGCTGGAGGCCCCATCCAACACAATGAACAGGCTGTTCCCGTCACCATAAAGGGAACAAAGTGTAACCAACTGCAAACTGTGGCACTTGTTGGAACAAACAATGTCTATAGTCTGGAGCCCGAGGCCTCGTTTGGATCATTCCAATGACTGGCAGAGAGAGTTGAGAAGACCAGCCACGCTCACAGAGTTTCAATGAAGCTCACCATCTGCAGCATTGTTGCCATAACTGATTGGGGCCCAGTGGCTTCTAAAGTTCTATTACATGGTAGGCTATGGCTTCCTTGACTTGGACTATAGGGTTGAGATCTCTACGGTCCCCTACTCAAATGAATCACAAGTGCACTACATGTAAGAGACCACTGCCCAGGTGGGTCACTGCATGTCTGCATACAGAGTGGAAAAAACCCTCAGGTGACTGTCTAACCATTTCAGATAACAATAGCTGTAGGAGACTCCAAAGTACTACAGTAACATTAAAAGAAATGGGTCCCACAGATGAAACATTTAAAATCCTAGAGATCAACTCTGAGACATTTCACAACAAAGTTGTAGAGTTTGGAGTAGTCCTAAAAACCAATGAATCTCAAAAAACATTAGGTACAAAAAGCTGACAAACCCAAAATTGTAAGCAGTGAAATTTTTGGCATAAATCACAGAATGTATTAAAAGCATAGGCTAAAGGGATAGGGGGGTGGTGGATTTGTTCCAGTAGACAAGACACTCTCAACCATCAAAAAACAAGAGAGAAACTGAAACTGAATGCAAGATTGTTTGGGCAATACCCAATATTGAGGGTTTGCATAAACTTATAATCAGTTTCTTCTATTGATCATCAGACTCACATCCAAATGTAACTGAAATCTTTAGAGAAAACCTAAGTTCACTAGCTTGTAAGTTACTAATTCGTATCATCATCATTGAAGGAAATTTTTGGGATCCAATTGAATGATAATAGTTTTGCACTTGGTGGAGATGACAAGGCATACTGTGAAACATTACTAAATGTAACTGCATTAGCTTCCTTGGCTGGAGTCAGTTAAAAAAGATCTCTGGTTACAGTGCTGCATCACACTGTAAAATAACTATTACTGGCTAAAACTGACAATTTAGCTTGTGGTGTAACATGGTTTTTCTGAAGAATAACATGTTCCAGTTCTAACCACTTAGGCCAATGAAAATTGCTTGTGGAAACTGACACTTGAACAGAATGACCTCCTCAATGCCAACCAGCATGGATTTCGAAAACATCGATCAAATGAACCCACTTACACTTATCTCACATGACATACTGAAAGCTTTGGATCAAGGCAACCAGGTAGATGCAATGTTTCTTGATTTGCAAATAGTATTTGACTCAGTATCGCACCTATGCTTATTGTGAAAAGTATGAACATATGGGGTATCAAATGAAATTTGTGACTGGATTGAGAGCTTTTTGGTAGGGAGAACACAGCATGTTATCTTGGCTGGGGAGTCATCATCAAAAGTAGAAGTAACTTCAGGTATACACCAGGAAAGTGTGCTGGGAGTCTTGCTGTTCATGTTGTATATTAATGACCTTGCAGACAATATCAGCTGTAAAATCAGGCTTTTTGAAGATGATGCAGTTATCTACAATGAAGTACTAGCTGAGAGGAGTTGGATAAATATATAATTAGATCTTGATAAGATTTCGGCATGGTGAAGAGGTTGGCAACTTGCTCTAAATGTTCAGAAATACAAAATTTTGCACTTCATAAAATGAAAAAATGTAGTATCCTGTGACTATAATATCAATGTGTCACTGTTGGAATCGGCAAACTCATACAAATATCTGGGTGAAACATTTTGTAGGGATATGAAATGAAATGACCACATAAGTTCAGCAGTGGATAAAGCAGGTGGTGGACTTCAGTTCACCAGTAGAATACCAGGGAAGAGCAATCAGTCTACAAAAGAGATTGCTTACAAATCACTCCTGCAACCAGTTCTAGAATATTGCTCAAGTGTGTGGGACTTGTACCAGATAGGAGTAATGGGATATTGAATGCATACAGAGAAGGACAGTGCAAATGGTCACAAGTTTGTTCAATCCATGGGAGAGTGTCATGAGTAGGGTGACCAGATGCAATTGTTTAAAAAGGAGGACAAACAGCTTCAAAATGGACAAAGGAAGAAAAAGGAGGACACATCAAACAGGCCAACTGCAGATGAGGATACCACTTGTCAGCTTTGTACAAGTCATGTGACTGCCGGGAATTACGGTAAAACTAGTAGTTAATTGTTACTGGTGGTCAGGTGGTGATTCCCAGAGTAATATTTTTTTAAAATTAAAAAACATTGATTGTGGTGACAGTGTGGCATCAATTGTTTTTATATTTACACGTAGTTTTAAGATTTAACAAAGACAGCTGCCTAAATGTCACTCCTGATTGGCTACTTTCATGTGACTTGTCCAAAGCTGATGGGTGGTATCCTCATCTGCAATATTCCCCATCAAACATATGTTCAATTTTAATAAATGAGTTTATTGTTTATAGATATAATATACATACATTCCTTAACAATTATTGATACTTTAAGGAAAGAGCAATAGAACGGGACAAATTGTAAGTTTAACTGTATTACACTCAACTTTGCGAAAAAGCTGGACACTGTAAAAATCCGCCCGGACCCCAGACAAAGAGCTAAAAAGGAGGACATGTCCGAATTAATCTGGACGTCTGGTCACCCTAGTCATGAGACACTGAAAGAACTGAAATGCCAATTCATAATGCTGTGGAATGTGGGGAAAAAACTGCAAATTGGCATTCCTAAGAAGAAGAAGAACACCAAAAATGCAACAGGAGCATAATATGTAAGAAACTGTCCATGCAACCTGCCACTGATGATGCCTTGCAGAAAATAAAGGCAAAACGTGTATGGCACTAAAACTGTGTTTTATTCAGTTGCTGTCAGACGGTCCATAAGTAAAAATTATCAATATACCGTAATTCTGGATTTTGTTTCACAAACATTGATGTCTGCAGGATGTACATAGAGTAGATTCTTAGCATGTTTTCTGAAGGTTTCTCCACAAGGCATGATAATCAATGTTCTACTGTGTTGTGCTGAGGACACCTAAAGAGCATTGCAGATGTGATGTACTTCCTATAAACCAGTGACAGAAGTGGAAAGATTTCTAATTATTCCAAAGATTATTTAGTAAGAGTTTTAAAAGTATATTCATATTATATTTGTGCCTGAGGTAATGTTAGGCTTTTCTCCTTATTTATTTATTGGTAAATGAAAAGAATAAAGCTAAGAAAGGTTAAGTATTTATGTAATGTAAGGATGTTATTATGTGTTCAACTGTTTTTGTCTGCCACAGTAGGAAGTCTAATGCAAAACAGAATAACTGATTCAGCCACAAAGTCTACACCTAAAGTTAAACGATCATCAATCTGGGAAAGTCCTAGAGTTTATTTTAAAACTGTAGATTGAAATACATGATTTTATTTATTTATTTATTTATTTTTTACTTACCTAAGGCTCTATGGCCTTATTGTTCATTTATTTAATGGTAGGTTAAAGATAAAGGAGAAGTTGTGAACTCCATGATGAAGAAAGTGAGCAGTGTCTTCAGTTGTCAAGAGCCAGCCATTGAGTGTAGCAATTAAAGACTATTACTGGAGCTGCGAGCAATATGTCTGAGCACTGTGTAATCTCTAGAGTGTGTTGATTATATCACGTTATCATAGCTTTAATATAAAGATAAAGACTAGCAAGTTTTCCCAAGATACTATGGCCATTTAAAATTTTGGACATTCCACATCCTAAAGATTTACATCTCATAGCTCCCAGAATGAGTCAAGTGAAAGGGTTATAAAATATTGACATTTTAAAGAAGTTCTTATTAACCTTTGCAGATTCGGCAGATTGATACCCCTCAGATGTCCAAGTTAACTGTTTCAGTATTTCATATTTTGTTTTTCATGGAGCAGTTTTTTCTACTCTTTCTATCCTATTGTCTTTAATTTAAATCTGTCTTCTAGTCTCCTATCATAGATTTAGTGGTAGAATGGCACTGGGATTGCCAATGTCCTATTATAGAGAGACTTTCTCTAGTGATCCGCATAGACCCCATACCTGATATCCAGGTATGCAGTTGTATATCACACTGGAGTAATTGGCAGACTCTAGAATTGTCAAATGCGGCCACTCATGAATATGCTTGCATCCCCTCTACACAGCAATCTACTGCCAACGGTTTATTGACTCAGGCTCGGCCAGCCTAGCCATCAGTTATTGGTTGACAGTCTGACTAGTGTTACTGGACTAGTAGTGTAGCCACTCCATGGCAACTATTTTCTTGTACAGAGTTGTTTCTAGATGTAATTAAGTGTTGTGTCCATCATTGTCCACGTGCCCTTGTGGTTGGAATATTGGCAATGAGTAGGGTCATATTTTTATGTGTTTTTCATTGTGTCTGCTGCAGAGTTGCTCTCTAAACCTTTATCTCTGGCTCTGTTTCCTCTTCCATTCCCATGCTTTGACAAGGCTTTGACAGATTTGGAGACATACAAACACCACCTATGGCAACATTTCCATGCCTTTCACATTACAGATGCGGGGGTTTGTTGTGCACTGTTTTTGCCAGGGTTTCTCCTACATTGTATAAGGTGTTGCAGCAGTTGGTCCCATTGCAGGAACCTCATCATTATCATTTGACAATTTATGTTCATTGTTGTCTTCCTATTATCACCACTGTTCACATGTCATGGTAGCTAAGGTTGAACTCTACCAATGCAAGAATCAGCTCCATGAGTCCTATCATGCCTGGTCAGACCCTACACAGCCTTAATCACAAGTACCATTCTGTCATGACCAAGTAAAAAGAATTGCATGTGTGCACCATGATTTGCAATGTTATCATCTGCTCTGCTCTGGATCAGTAAGTCTGGCAATGGGCTCTCCAATTACAGAACTCCCTGAAAGAGGTATGTCAAGTGCCCATTTGTATGAGGTGTCACATGCCGATGGACAGCAGCTAGAAGCCTGTGTGATGACATGATGGCATAGGGTGGCCCAGCTGTGTCCACAGTATCCAGGGAGGATGATGTCATGGTGGTGCAAGCAAGCCAACCCAGTGGCTTCCACACAGCATGTAAACAGCATTCCAGGTGCTGTTCCATGATGCTGTCATGTGTGTCTTGTTACTCAAAACATGATGGATCAGAATGTCCCAAGCATTGTGTCATATGCTGTAAGTGCCAAAAAAACAACCACATTGCAGTAGTCTGCCACTCAGCTGCACAGAATCCAGAGTCAAACATGGATATCAGTATCCAGGATGTGTCATCATCAGGTTTGTTGATGATCAGGATTCCAACAAGCTTTTTACCAAGGTTTCAGTTCCCTCACAACAGCTGCACCTGCAGCTAGATACTGGTGTGATTGTCTCCATGCCTAATGCTCAGACGTATTCAGAACTCGGCTCTCCACTGCTGTTTCCACTAAATGGGCACCTCCAGAGATATGGTAAACAACAAATCTCCTGGCTCGGCCAATTTATAGCTGAAGTCACCCATAAATCAGTGACTCGGCCTACTAATTTTATTGTTGTCCACTATGATACTTTAACAAACCTTTTCAGGTTTGATACATTTCAGACCTCTGGCTTTTCAGTCAAGGACTGCATACAGTTGGTATTTGCCAAAGTTCCCTTTCAATCATTGGAATCTCTGTGATCAGAATTTCAGGATATCTTTGCAGAAGGCCTAGGATGTGCCACAGACTTTCAAGTCCATGTGACCTTTGTGAAGAAGTTGCCTCATCCTAAATACTTTCATTCTAGGCAGATTCCTATAGTGCTGCACTCCCAAGTCAAGATGGAACTGGGTTGGCTAGGCTCTCTTGGGGTTGTGGTTCCCATTTCCTCCACTGAATGGCCCACATCCCTTGTCATTGTGAAGAAACCCTCTGTTAAATTGTGACTTTGCAGCTATTTTAAGGTCACTGTGAATTCACGGTCCATGGTCAACACATACCCATTGCCACATCGGTACAAACTGTTCACATGCTTAGCAGGGGTCAGTTCTTCGCCAGACTTGATCTTTCCAAAGTATATCATCAGTTAGGCCTGGATGAGGAGTTCAAGATTAACATGGTTCTTAATACACCTTTCAGCCTGTATCAATAGAAACAGTTGATGTTTGGGTGCCAAGTGTCCCCACAATTTTTCAGTGTTATCTGGAACAGATCACATCCACTATTCCACACTGTTTCAACTATCTGGATGACATTTTTGCTATCAGATGTACTAAAAGTGATCACCTGCACTATCTCCAAGCCCTTTTCTGTAAATTATGTGCTGTGGGTCTATGTTGCAATTTGTAGAAGTCCAATTTTTTTAAACCATATCTTGAATATCTGGGCCATGTCATCTTGTGGTAGGGTGTCCTACACATTGAGAGTCTTTTCAGGACCATTATAGACCTACCATGTCCCTCATTATTGCAAGAAATGCAGGCTTTCCTGGCTAAAATTGCCTATTACTACCTGTTCATTCCCAGGGCATCCATCATTGCATGCCCTCTCTACCTCTTTCTCTACAAGGGTGCTTTCTTTGTCTGGTCTCAGGCATGTGATCAGGCCTTCACCATGCTGAAGGAATGCCTCAGGTCGGCACTGTGTATAGCTACTTTTGATCCCGACAAACCACTGGTTTTGGCTATGGACACATCGCTGTACAGCATGGGGGCAGTCCTTGCACATCAGAATGTAGACTGTTTCGAGAAGCCACTGGCGATTTGATCCAAAACTCTCAATTCAGCACAGGTCCAGTACTCTCCATGGATGATGCAGGTCCAAGGGTAGTTATTCCCAGGATTTTGTGGTGGGAGGTCTTGCAGCTGTTACATGAAGGTCACTGTGGGTGTTTCCTACACCAAAGCTTTGGCTCACAGATCTATATACTGGCCCAACTGACCAGGAGCTGGAACATTTGGTTGCTGCATGTCACTAGTGTGGCAGTCAACAGCCAGATCCAAAGGCTTCTCTCTCCCATGGGGAAAGAGAATCCTTTGCATCTAGCAACACAACTCTGGGAACACAGTCATATGGATTTTGTGGGTGCATTTCTGAATGTGTTCTGGATGATTGTCATTGATGTGCTTTCACATTTTCCATTTGTGCTTTGGTGCTGCTCAGCCACTACTGAAGTAACTATTCAGGCACTCTCAAAATTTTTTTCTATGGAAAGTCTACCAGTTACTTTCATTTTTGACAATGGACTTCAGTCGTTGTCTCAGGCATTTTGTGATTTTTGTGTACATCAGGCTTCACCTATGTCTGTGTGCCTCCCTTTCACCCCCCCCCCCCCCCCCCCCACAACCTAACAGGGAAGCTAAGCACATGGCTCGCACCTTAAGAACTCAGATGAAAAAATATCTGCAGGATTTCTCCATCAAGCAGGTATTATAGTTTTTTCCAATGGCCTATTGGATGACTCATAATTTGTTTCTGAAGCCTTGCCCAGCTTCTCCACAGGTGCCAGCCAAGGACACTGCTCCACTTCCTCTGTCCGGAATCTCAGCTACCGCCCTGTTCCACCATACTGAGTTTTCTGGGGACAGCAGTCTGGGTATGTGGTTTTGGTCAATGCCCCCACTGCTTACCTAGAGTCTCTGTGTGTCACAACAGCCGCCATATCTACACCCTCCGGACTGGCGACCCGTAGGACTAATTCCATTGAAATCAGGTCCATATCACATGGTAAACCCCCATCCTGGCACCATCATCACCTTCACCATAGCCCCAGTCACTGGATGCCACCTGCCCACCAGTTTCCGGCCTCCTCTTCCTCCTGTGTCAGCACCTCTGCCACTGAGCCTATGACTTCGCAGACTCCAGCAGCAGTTCTGGTGCCCTACAGCTGGTGGATATACCCCTTGCTGGTTTGATGTCTCCTATGTGGCCTCATACTGTGTCAGAATCGCCTCCACCTTCTCCACCATTGCCAGACATCACCAGGGATCCTGGCTTGGAATGCCCATTGCTAGTCCCATCATCATGTGCTCCAAAGGAGGAGTGGGAGGGTTTTTGTCATGCTGGTGAGTTTTGCCCATGTTCTAAGGTCTCCAGTGATAAGGAGTTGTTTCCCCATCTCACCTCAGAGACCCCCATGCAAATGGAGGTGTGTTAGTCTGTTGGTCAGTTCTGGTATAACCTTGCTGAGAGGCAGCCCAACAGCTAACACAAGAAGTATGAATCAACATCAACTGGAATTAAAGCACAGATTCTTGTTGAAACTAAATTGGTGCCATGAACAGTCTTCCTCTCAGCATAAGAAAAATACAGTAGAATGTACAAATACTGGACTCACAAAAATGAGTACTGTATATAAGATAATTTTTCTTACTCTGTTGGGGAGATTTTTAGAATGTCTGATTTAGCAGCAAATTTGGTGCTTAACAAAAAGTCAATTGTTCGATTATTACACATACACATATATTTTATAGAAGTGACTATTAGATTGCACTGATATAATTAATTTACCTCTCATTTTCTGTGGTTGCCGATCATGCTTTCCATCCACTAAATCTTGATGATTAGCAAAACACTTCTCCATTTATTCGAGTTGAGTGCAGTTTAGTAAAAAATTTTGTACCTTTGCATATGTGTACTAAGTGTCAACACACTTCACTTTTGAAAAAAAAATTACGTTTACACAGGTTCCTTGCTTAATTGCTGTCCAACTCTATTAATCACATATTTTGTGTAAAGTGTCTGCTTTTGCATGCTGTTACTCTTTAAACAAATTGTTATTTACATAGTTACAATTTTAATACATTCATATATTATACATTATTGCTGACATTTCACTCACACTTACTCCATATTGAGTTTCATTTTGGGAATAGTTAAAATGCTACATTAGCTTGGATTATTTTCAAAAACAGTCATAACAGTTTAGTTTGTAAAAAATAGATTCATTTACATTCATATTATAGAACAAACATGCATAACCTCAGTTACATTGATCATCCTTATATACATATGTACATCTGTGTATTAGGGTGCAACAACTCTTTATATAAGGAACATTATACACAGTTCCTTTCACATTATTCATGGGAGCTTGTTATTTATTTATGGAGCAGATGGGAAAGCATAAACATCTGCTTCAAATACACTATGCACTGCTTGCTTAACTATGCTTAGCATCACCTCTAGGAATGAAGGACGGAATCTATTTCACTGCAGGCCCATCGGATTACTAAGGAAAGGACATACAACTCGTATATCATGTTACAAGAAGACTCTCAATCAGCACTGTTCATGATAGATTCTTGTTGTGTTACTACTACATGAAATAGACATTGTTTACTCCTGACAATGTGTAACTTAAGTATTCATGACATGTGTTTAATTGCAATAAATGTTGTTGTCAGTCAACTTGTAGAAATTGCAGGAGTTATTTCTTCTCTCCGGTATGACAAATAATTTTTGGATATTTGTGGTAAGTTCCTATAGGACCAAACTGCTGAGGTCATCAGTCTCTAGGCTTACACACTGCTTAATCTAACTTATGCAAAGGACAACACACACACTCATGCCCGAGGGAGGACTCGAACCTCCAATGGGAGGAGCGGTGCAAACCATGGCAAGGCACCTTAGACTACACAGCTACATCGTACGGCACAAATAATAATCCTGTTTATAATAATCACGTATGTATACATATACACATATTGTAAAGAGAAAAATGGGTGTTGGGAGTTTCTAAAGCAGAGACTGTACCCTCTGTGTAGGTCAGCCCCTTACTTGTTTACCTATATCATGACAATGTCACTGACTGGTCTGCTACTGCATGTACTTTGAATCATTCATTCATATCACTTTCTTACAACTACAACTAAATTTTATTTGCTTGAGGTGCAGCCCGTTAAACTTCTATGGTACCCTGCTACTCCCAAAGCTTATCATTACTTCTTTCACGCTGTCTTGATGTACTGATCACTGAAAAGAAAAAACTTAAAACTAAATGTGGCTACTGATTTAGTCATTCTTTTACGTCAGTATTCAGCTGTTTTATTCACCTCTTCTGCCTAGTATATCGCCAGCTTCACTTATCTTTACCCTGTAAAGAGAAGAATCCACAAAATTCTAAAAAGCATGAGATATTTGTGCTCCTCGCCTCTGTATCCTGCTTTAATCTTAGCTGTGATTGTTCATATCCTTAAATGAATCTTACATGTCCTGCAGTTCACTCTCTGTAAACACCTATATATATATTTTCCACCTTAAGAGCTTACAGTTATAATACGGTTATCCTTCTATCTTCCTGTATGTATATTATTCTTAAAAATATGTGTGTGGGTGAGTTGCATTCAATTGCATTAGCTGGTGGTTGTTTGTTATGTCAGTTGCCTAATAATTAAACCTCCTGTGGCCATTTTTGCATGCACATGCACCTGAGTTGTTGCTTTCACCTCGTCTGCTGACATAGCTCACCATTGTGATTACACCACAGTGTGTGTCACAAGTTCTGTTCTGCTTGCTTAACCACTACTCGTGTCAAGCGAAGCATTGTGTCATTTAATATCTCTCTCAATTTCACTTACCTGTTACTTTATATATCAAAATACAAATAAAATCTCGTATATCTAAACATATTTCCTTAACACTAGTATTAACAGAAATTAAATTACTATTATGTACACTATGTACAGTCATTTTCAGCAAAATTACTTGTGTCAAAAATGTTTATTCCACAAATGCCTTTGAGTCCTTGTGGGGGTATAGATTGTCTGAACAAGTCCTCTCGTAAATCAATCTATAAGCTCCAGGATATGGGATTTTTGGAAATTATGTATAGTCATGTGTAAAGTAATTGCCACTTCTTGTTTAACTTCCCTATTTCTGTTAACTTAGGATGGGTTTATAAGAGAACTTGTTCTAAAATGCTTCAGTTTCTGATCATAAATTTTCTTCCTATATTCAGTCCTGTTTTCCAGTGTGATTACTGCTTGTTTAATTTTCTCCGCTAATGTCATCTCCACCACTGGTGTTTTTGAAAGGGGTGACTCCCATTCCTCCTTTTATCTGCTGTAAAACATTAACTCATTAGGTGTGAAACAAGTGGAAGAATTTGTAAGATTGTTAATGACCTGCATGAAAGATGTGACATATTCTACCCACTTTGTGTCTGTGTGCAATGTGTACGATCTTATGAACCAGTTAAATTCCTTGAATACTCTTTATACAGGAAATGCCTCAGGGTGGAATATTGTACTAAGATGTGTTTTATACCCAGTGATGTCATAAATTTCTCCCATTTCTGTCCTGTAAAATATGAGGCATTGTCAGTAAGTATCACCCGTGACTTTCCTATCCTCCTCAAGTAATCTTCTTTGACCCTTTCCCTGATCAAGGTTGCTGTTGAGTACATACAGTATACATCTTAATATGCTTTGTAAAAACATTGTCTAGTGCTACTACGTATCTTACTCCACCCTTGCCTATTGGATAGGGGCCAGCCACATCCAGGGACTCTAAATCTAGAGGTTTCTTAGTTAAAATCTGGTGAAGAGTCAGAATGTTTTGCCTTCTGACACACTATACTTTTTGTAGTATATTTTCGTAGAACTCAAAGTAGTCATCGTCCCAAATTTGGAAAGTAGCAATGTTTATCTATGTTCTCAGTACATTTACATACCCCATAGCATCCCCACAATTCATGAGTGTACACTCTGAATTCCTAAACGTAATTCTCAGGAAGACAAACACACCATTGTTCTGATTCAGGATGTTTACGATGGAATAAAACATCTTTATATTCCCTGTACCACATTTTTACCTGTTTGTTGCCTTCCTGTGTTAGTTTTTGTTTGACCTTAATCCAGCTTAGGTCCTGTTGTTGCATGGTTTTCATTTGTTTACTAAACTTACTGTAGTCATATTGCAGTATTTTGCTTTTCATAAGAGAATTTCTTATCTCAGAAACCTGTTTCAAAAATTCACTACATTCATCTAGATGTTGAAGTAACCTTGATAGAGCATTGGCAGTGATGTTGTGACTGTCCTTGATATAAGTAATTTTGAAGTTAAATTCTTGCAGATATAGACATCACCTTGCCATCTCCTGTGCAGTAATCTGCATGTCAACAGAAATGAAAGGAATTGGTGATCACAATGTACTTTCATACTCTTACCCCATAAAAAGTACTCACATTTTTTGAATGCCCAGACGACTGCTATTTTTCTGTATCAGTTAATGTGCAGCTAGCAAAACTAATTACCTTTGGCAATATCTTACCATCTTCCTCTTTCATCTGGAACAGACATGGACCCAGACTCTGCAAGAAGGTGTCTGTGCACAGACAGAAGTCCTTCTCCAAATCGGAGTGACTAAGTATATTAACATTCACTAATGCCTCTTTAATATTATTAAGGTCCTCTTGGGACTTGTCATCTCACAGCCATGGTTTGCTTTTATATAATAAATTAAGCAGGGCGTCACTTTTCATCAGTTGTTTTGGTATGAACTTACTGAAGAATGATGCTAATCCTCAATAAATGTTTAAGTTGTTTCTAGTCCCTTGATGCAGGACAATTGTGTATGGCATCAAGTTTCTTAGGATCAGGGAGAAACCTTGTTCAGAGAGAATGTGACCCAGAAATTTTACCTTCTCCCTGTCAAAGGCAGACTTGTTTAAATTGGCTGTCACCCTGTATTCTGAAAAACACTGTAAAACTTTCAAAATCAGCTGAATGTGTTCTGACCAAGTGGGGGGGGGGGGGGGGTGATTAACAAGTCTTCAACATAGAACGTAACCTTGTTAAGTAGCTCTGGTCCTAATACTTTATTTAATGCTGTGATGAAGACACCTGCACTTATATTCAGACCAAATGGCAGGACACAGAATTCAGAGCTTCTATCACCACATACAAAAGTTGTGTACTTTCTGCTTTCTGGGTGGAGTTTGATTTGCCAGTAGGAGATTTGAAGGTCCAATATGGTGAAATGCCGGGTATAATAGAACTTCAAAAGTTGTTTGTCCAGGTTGTCAGGCATGATTCAAACTGGCACTAGGATCTTATCAATACCTTTAGTATCCAAAAACCAATGTTACCAATCCGTCTAGTTTACTTACAGGCACTATGGGGCTACAATAAGGTGAAAAGGAAGGTAGAATGATCCTCCATTTAATCATTTGATTGATTTCTTCTTGTACTGCCTCCCTTTTCGTCCAAGGAATGAGATATGATGATACACAAAAAGTTTCATGTGGGCAAACATCCATTTTGTACTGATAATCCTTGATAACTCAGGGTTGTTTTCCAAATACATGCAAATACTTAAATAACAGATCAGTAAGTTCCTGTTGTTCCTGTTCATTTAAGGTGCTTGGCTCACTTACCTTTTGCTCTACCATTTCACAGTTTACATCTGGTTTTGACATGTGTTCATTATCATGAGTGTTAACAAATAATACAGTAGGAATTACAACTTGAGCTGTCACATCAGACTCCTTATGCTTGACATTCTTGTCGGATGTTTTTATTAAATTGACAGAAAATACCTGTTCATTTACACTGAAGTAGAATTTACCACTTCCTGTGTCAATTTGCGTCTTATAACTTCTCTATGTATCCTTCCCAACCAAACAGTTTACTATTAATTTATCAGTGATGAGAAAATTACATTTGACTGTAAAGTGTCTATTTTTCAATGGAATAAGTGCTTGTAACGTCACTACCTTTGATTTGTTTCCAGTGGCCATCTGTATTCTACAATTCTGTAATGGAAACATGTGAATTTTACCTCTTTTCTTTAACTCTCGGAAAAATTCAGTTGACATTAAGTTAGTCTTTGCACCTGTGTCTAGAATTAAGTGTACTTCCATGTCAAATATCGTTGTCTTTATAACTGCCTGTCTGGTACTGCACGCCGCGGAGTTTGAATCCCCACCAGACGTCATGGACGTCGAAGACCCATAGAGGTCTCTGTACCACTGCGCCGTAAGCTGTGGTGGAGCGTGCCTTCTGGCCTGCATTTAGAGTGAGGGCACCACAGAGGAAAACATGGTTGCAGCGGCCAATAGCGGCATCCTCGATCACGTACTTAAGCGCCTGCCTGTTAATCAGCCTGCCAGTCTAACCTCGCATGCGTCTCAGGACATATCGCCTCAGACAGCGTATTGACTTCCGTGTTTCTATACGAGTGGACATGGTTGTTTTGTTTGGTTCGTGACTCTGTTGTCTGTTCTTGTTGTGTCATAAGGTCCTCCATTGGTCGTGTCCGTCCTCTCAAGTTGTGTTGTAGTTTGCAGGCCGCTCCGCGAGTCCCGCCACGTTTCTGTCACTACAACCCCGCGACCATTTCGGTCGCCTTTACAACAGCCTGTACCTGATCTAAATACAAGTTTTTCTGAACTTCCTCTTCATGTTGGTATAAATGATCTTTCATGTCACCTTGTTCATCATATCCCACAAAACATGCATTTATATGTGTATTGCCCCCACTCCTCACCTGGTTGGCAGTATCAGGCCTCACTGCAACTGGTTAGAGTTTTCTGCCAGTGCAGGAGCGTTGACCTTGGTGACCAGAGTAATTTCAATTTGTGTTTTGTGTTATGCCAATTTGTGTCACTGGCTGCATGTGACCCATCTTTGTACGAATTCGTGTTGCTGGTTGCAAAATTATAGTTCACACTATTATGTTGTCCAAAGGTTGGCTGCAGCACAGCATGTGGCATTTGATTGTTGCTGACCACTTGCTACTGCATCAGCTGGCTGTTACCACTTACGGATGGCGGATAACCTCTTACTGGCGGACCGTAGTGCGTTTGTTGTTGTAATTGTTTCTGTTGTTCTGATAACTTTGCTTAAATCTTTTGTTGTTCCCATTTCCATTACCACATCAATTCCCTTTTTTTATGTACTGTATCGGATATGGTTGCCATGCTTGTTGTGTAGTAACATTAATATTTACATGTTGGTTTCCAAAGACTGGTTGAGGTGTTTGTTTATCTGCTGCTTTATGTTGCCATAGTGCCTCTTCATAGATCAGGTCAATGGAATCCAAAACTGACAAAAAGTACTCAGTCTCATGTTCCGGTGTGGTTACTAATTTTTACCTTACTTGTGACGGAAGTCAGCTACTTAATATCTTCAATACATCCACCTGTGATATGAGATTGGTCCAATATCTGCTCTAATTTAAATACCTTTTGAAATAACCCCACAAGCTTTGTAATCTTACCCTCCCACACATCACTATTAAAATTCTCTGTCTTTGCACAAATTTTGAAGGCTTTGAGAGGTGTAAGATATACACAAGAAAAACCTTTTACTTATCTCCATTACCTTGTCATTGTTGTTGGCTCCAAGACTTGTCTGTGGGTGCATTCTTGCAGCTGAAATTTTGATTTAACATTCTGGGTTCCTGAAGATGAAATAACTGATGAAAGTTTGCCTGTTGCTATGAATATCTTTTTATTTTATCCCATTCTTCTAAATCACACCGACTTTTCAATTTTCACCTCTATCACACCGCAAATTACATTGCTGTTAACAAACTTAGAAAAATGTCTACTTCCATCTGAGGCATATGCACTACTAACTACATTCTGCCATACTCACAATATTCCAAAGAGTTTACAAAGCAAAAGAGTCTACAAACTTTCTTGATATAATATCATTATCTTATAAGTTAATCCAGAAATAAATTTAATACTTAGTGTTAGATTGTGCAATTAATAACATAAATTTTAAGTATGCCAGAAATTTCATAATTTGAAATATTTTTAAAAGAAGAGTGGTTTTAACTGTACATACATATCGATTGTAACACATTAATTTCTTTTTATGCATTTTAGCCTGAAGTATAATATGCTGTGTATGAACTCATATGAAGTTCATTCAGTTAGACAGCTGATATAATGTTCACCTATACAAGAATCGATAGTATACATGGTATAGGTTATTTTTATTAAAAAAATGAGATGTTAGAGTAAGGTGACCCATTATAATACCCCCTCACAAAATTTGGAAAGAGGATGTTTACAATATTTTGTGACAGGCTATAAGGTCTGCCAAACAATGTACAATATGATGCCCAGGATAGCAGATTGATGTATAGAAGTATCTTATGCATAACACATATTACAGAGAACATAAGAAAAATATCTACTATACAAGTCATAATCTATGCATATATTAGGATTTGGCATTCAGATTTTCAGATCTGTGGAACTGCAGTTTGAATGTTTATCTAACAGTAGGTGGGTGATGATTGAAATGGTCACTGTAGCAAGTAGATATCTACTAATAACAATATTGCTGGCCCCTGCTTCGATCACAACAGAGGTAGTTTATTCCTACACATTGGTCAGAGGCCTGAAGATGGCATAATAAAGCACCAAAACTGGTTGCCTAATATAATCTTGTTGAAAATTAATAGCTGAAAGGAGTTTAGTTTGACATCCTAGTACTAAGATACTATTCCTAATTTTTACAGTGCAAATTGTGGTTATTGTCCCATTTCAAAACTGCAAAAGGATCCACTCATATAGTCTCACAGCATAATTGTAACAAATTCTAAAGTACATATCTGTCACAGAACACAAAATGGTTCAAATGGCTCTGAGCACTATGGGACTTAACATCTGTGGTCATCAGTCCCCTAGAACTTAGAACTACTTAAACCTAACTAACCTAAGGACATCACACACATCCATGCCCGAGGCAGGATTCGAACCTGCAACCGTAGCGGTCACATGGTTCCAGACTGAAGCACCTAGAATCGCACAGCCACACCGGCCAGCTACAGAACACAACTATATAGTGTATCACAGATTTTACTCTGTCAATAGATAAGACTAAACTTTAAAAATCACATCTTACATACTATATTCCTGAAAAACAAAACACAGTTATCTTGTCTTATACATACACAGATAGATTTAAACGCAGTCAATGGATAACACAGAACTCTAGAAACTATGTGTTCTTACATACTGCATTCATGGCAAATAAAACACAATTACATAGTCTTATAAATCTACAGACATAGTGAATATTTTCTTGTAGACTAGGTATCATTATGCATCCATTTTCACATGTCTTGTCCTCTATACTAAATATTAACAATACTTGGCATCTTACATACTTGCTTTGCTTACCAGTAACTCTTATCTTTATAAGTGCAATGGACATTTCCATAAAATTCTTACTATACTGGATCTCATTTCTAAATTGTTCGTATATGTCACAAGTTGGGCTACATGCATCAATCAAACAGTTCCCTTCCCACTGATCAATCTTAATTTTAATGTAAGGACATCCAAAATCTGAATCATCATCTCTGCTATTAGACACTTCATGTAGAAGATCATTTTCAATTTCATCAAATTCTACATCTACACTATTTCTGGAGGGTTCTATCAAATTTACTAGTATTGGTCACTCATGTTGTCAGGTAAACACACTGAATGGGTTCCATAGCACAACTAACATCAATTATTATGGAAGAAACACAAAATTAAATTTCCTACTTAGATCTTCTTTCACTTCATTCCACCAATTTGGATACAAATTTTGACTAACCATAGCTAACTTAGTCCAGAATTCACATTTATCTATGTTATATCAGTTTGGTCCAAAACAAATTTCAAAAAGTTTTCACCTTTATTCTCTAAGCTTGCAGATAACTCATCTTCACTGTTTGGATCATTACTCTGCATGACATTAATGAAAAACTGCTTTGACTGGACTGGTATTCCATGACTCTTAGACTCTCACTTACATCATAACAAACATCACTTACCTTACCTGTATTCACAAATAACTCTGAAACTTCATTATTCTTAAAATCCAAAAAATCCTGATACTCATCATCATCATCATTATCTTCATTATCTTCATTATCATCCTCTTACAAAATTACTTCGTCAGTAACATTGTTAACAACACAATTCTCATCACTATCAAAGTCACACTCCTCACCTACATTCATTTGCAATAAGCTACCAGTCTCAGACTTACCAGCCTCAGTCATTTCACAGCTCTCACTCACATCCACATCAAAAATAGTAGCTAGTAGCTTTATTCATCCATAGATCTCTTTTACTAGGATATGGGACTTGTCAAAGTATTTACAATACACATACATTTACAGATTTCTAGTTAGAGACAATCATTAAATGTACTCCTGGTGTACAATACATTTTTTACAAATAACTTATTAAATAATGTAATGCCACACTGTTCACTCATATCTCACTATCAGTCACTGCACACACTACACACACAATGTTTCATAACACTTCACCCGCTACACACACACACACACACACACACACACACACTGGCGATCTCTGGGCCGTTTTCTGTACCACAACTTCCCATTTACTATCCTGAAAAACTGAGTCAGCATCCCTCTATAATAAGTGAGATGTTGTGCTCAGAAAGAGGAAGACGTGTTAGTATTGAGCTATGCATAGCTTGGGGGTAAGTTGTTCTAGAAAAGGAAAAATATAGTGTGAAAGTGTGGTGTCGAATGTTGGATGTTTTATAATAATTACTATTACTTATTTGTATAACATTTTTTTTACCAAACCTCTACTATGTTTTATTTAAATAATCCTCCAATGTATAAAATGAATTGCATAACAGGTACTTTTTAGCTGCCTTTTTAAATAAGTGTATTTTTGCAATTTCTTTAATCTATTTGGTAATTTATTTTGCAGCTTTATTCCTTGGTAGAAAATTTTGTTTTGAGTTTATGTTTATTTTTTCTTGGTAAATGTAAATTGAGTCTAGCTCTTGTTCCATGGTCATGGACAGAGCTGTTTGTGCAGTAATTACGAATGTTATTTTTGATGTGTACAACTGGCTGGTAAATTATCCACACAGAGAAGTTAAAATTGCCAATGTTTTGAACAGATCCTTACAATGAGCTCAACAACTATTTTTGGTTATTATTTTATTTATTTATTTACACATCAAATTCTGTAGGACCAAATTGAGGAGCAAACATCCAAGGTCATGGAATGTGTCAGTACATGAAATTACAACATAAAAGTAATAACAGATAAAAATAAATGTTTATGAACCTGAAAAAAGTCAGGCCACAAGTTTAAGTAAATGCAATCAACAGTACAATAAGACTCAGCTTAATTTTTCAAGGAACTCCTCGACAGAATAGAAGGAGTGACGCATGAGGAAACACTTCAGTTTCGATTTGAAAGCACATGGATTACTGCTAAGATTTTTGAATTCGAGTGGTAGCTTATTGAAAATGGATGCAGCAGTATACTGCACACCTTTCTGCACAAGAGTTAAGGAAGTCTGATCCAAATGCAGGTTTGATTTCTGCTGAGTATTAACCGAGTGAAAGCAGCTTATTCTTGGAAATAAGCTAATATTGTTAACAAGAAATGACAGTAAGGAATATATATATTGTGAGGCCAATGTCAAAATACCAGGACTGATGAACAGGAATTGACAAGAAGTTCGTGAACTTACACCACTTATTGCTCGAATTACCCATTTCTGAGCCAAAAATATCCTTTTAGAATAGGAAGAGTTACTTCGGAATACAATACCATATGACATAAGCAAATGAAACAAAGCAAAGTAGACTAATTTTTGTGGCGAATGATCACTCGCTTCTGATACCATTTGAATAGTAAAAATGGCAGTATTAAGTCTTTGAACAAGATCCTGAATGTGAGCTTTCCATGACAGCTTACTATCTATCTGAACACTTAGAAATTTGAACTGTTCAGTTTCACTAATCATATGCCCGTACTATGAAATTAATATGTCAGGTTTTATTGAATTGTGTGTTAGAAACTGTAAAAACTGAGTCTTTCTGTGATTTAGTGTTAGTTTATGTTCTACAAGCCATGAACTTAGGTCATGTACTGCACTATTTGAAACCGAGCCAATGTTGCACACAGCATCCTTTACTACCAAGCTAGTGTCATCAGCAAACAGAAATATTTTAGAGGTACCCGTAATACTGGAGGGCATATCATTTATATAAATAAGGAATAGGAGTGGCCCCAACACTGATTCATGGGGCACCCCCCACTTGGCAGTACCCCACTCAGACCTCACATCACAGCTGTTAGCAACATTGTGAATAATGACCGTTTGCTGTCTATTGCTAAAGTAAGAGGTGAACCAACTGACAGCTACCCCCCATATTCCATAATGGTCCAACTTCTGGAGCAATATTTTGTGATCAACACAATCAAATGCCTTAGTTAAATCAAAAAATATGCCAAGCATCTGAAACTTTTTGTTTAACCCATCCAGTACCTCACAGAGAAAAGAGAATATACGATTTTAAGTTGTTTAATGACTTCTAAAGCCGAACTGTACATTTGATAGCAAATCATGTGATATAAAATGATCAATTATCCTTACATACACAGCCTTTTCAATAATTTTGCAAACACTAATGGCATACAAATAGGCCTAAAATTATCTACATTACCCCTTTCTCCCTTTTTATAAAGTGGCTTTACTACTGAGTACTTTAATAACTCAGGAAACTGGCCATTCCTAAAGGAAAAATTACAAATATGGCTAAATACAAGGCTAACATGTGCAGCACAGTACTTTAATATTCTGATAGTCACTCCATCATAACCATGAGAGTCCTTATTCTTCAGTGATTTAATAATTGACTCAATTTCCCTCTTGTCTGTATCACAGAGGAGTATTTCAGACATCAATCTCGGAAAGGCATTTGCCAAGAAATGTATATAATTTCCGGTAGAAACTAAATTTTTATTTAATTCACCTGCAGTGCTGATTGTTAAATACTGTACATATATCTGATTTGTCAGTAACAGAAATATTGTTACTGTGAACTGACTTTATATTGTCGACCTTGTGCTGCTGACCAGACACTACCTTCACAACTGCCAATATGGTTTTAATTTTATCCTGTGAATTAGCTATTCTATTTGCATACCACATACTCTTTGCCTTCCTAATAACATTTTTAAGCACCTTACAGTACTGTTTGTAATGGGCTACTGTAGCTTGATTGTGACTACTTCTAACATTTTGATATAATTCCCGCTTTGTTCTACATGATATCTTTATCCCTCTAGTCAGCCACCCAAGCTGCCTATTACTGCTAGTACCCCATTTAGAATGTTCTAATGGAAAGCAACCTTCAAAGAGTATGAGAAATGTGTTAAGGAAAGCATTATGTACGTCATCTATGTTATCGCCACCTTAAACATTCTGCCACTCTTGTCCCTTGACAAGGTTTAAAAAACTCTCTATTGCTGTTGGATTAACTTTCCTACATAGTTTTTAATTAAATATGACATTTGTTTGAGTACAAAGGCCTTTTGGTGTTAAAATTTGTGCATCATGGTCTGAAAGGCCATTCACACTTTTACTAACAGAATGCCCATCTAGTAATGAAGAACGAATAAAAATATTGTCTATGGCTGTGCCACTGTTCCCCTGCACCCTAGTTGGAAAAAAAACAGTCTTCATCAGATCATATGAACTAAATTCATACCACATCCTTTTTCTTGCACCATCATATACAAAATTAATATTGAAGTCACCACATACAACTAATTTCTGGTACTTCCTACAAAGTGAATCAAGAGCCTCTCCAACTTGAGCAAAAATGCTCTGAAGTCAGAGTTAGGGGATCTACAAACAACAACAGTTAGAAGTTTAGTTTCACTAAATTCAACTGCCTCTGGACAACATTCAAATATCTGTTAAGCGCAGTGCAGTAATACATCTATGGACTCAAGCGGAATACTGTTTTTTACATACATAGCCACTCCCCCAACCCGCAAGGAACTCCTTGAGAAACAGCCAGCTAATTTGTATTGTGGTAAAGGAAGCCTCTGAATTGTCAAATTATTTAAGTGGTGCTCTGAAATACCAACAATTTCAGAGTCAACATCTATAAGCAGTTCACTAACTTTAATACCTCTTATATTTTGATGAAATATGCTAATTCCTTCTCTACTTGGAAACATTACATCCTCGGAAGGTGTGCCCTTAGAGGGACTTCCTTTAAGCAGGTATACCTATCAGCTGACTTCTGTCTAAAAACAGTGCAGCTCTAACACCAACTACTAAAGGAATTTTTCCATAAGTAACCCCACCACCACTCACTACACTGTCACCTATAAGCTTAGCCAGCCTCCCCTTCCCTTACCTACTGAGGTGCAGGCCATGCCTAGTGAAACCTGATCTACTGATAGACCGGGGTATCTGAACCAGGCAGCAATTTTGGGGGGAGGGGGCAAATTCATATTCTTGAGGAAAAAAACATTGTTTCAAAAAGCACCTAGCATCCAGCGCACGTCGGTCTATCGATTATTCATATGATTTTGAAACGCACCCCTGCTGGTTTTTGGACTTTTTTTAACACATTATAAGTTGATTTCTGAATGAATTATAAGTTGATTTTTGAATGTGTGCATAGTGTACGTGACATCTCTGCCAGTGGAATCCTCGTCGCATTTAGAAATTAACTTTCCTGCAGACAAAACAGGACGGGGCTATACGAGCTGAGCAGAATAAAGCCAAACCGGTGAATGCCTACTGCTGCTTGTTTATGTGTATGATTTGGTTTGCAAATGTTCAGTGTTGTTATAATTACTAGCAAAATCCATAGATTCAGACTACCAGAGTGGAAATAAAAGACTAACAGGAATAACAGGTAAGAAAGATTATGTATTATCTTCTTGGTGTATCCAAGAAAGTGAAATTCTGACAGAAAATTTTGGCCAGATCACTACACTAAACAGGGCCAGTTGTAGTTCCTGGTTAGCACCCACTTAAGTTCCATTCTGGGAGCAGTGCGGAAAAAGCATTGTACAAACACGTAATAACATCTAACCGGAGAATAATCGCTGGATAACTAAACTGATGGTTGTGGCAGGATTAGTAAACTTAACTGGAGAATGAGTTTTGACAGTGGCAGGAATAGTTACAGAATTAGTGATGACAAGATTGTTTGTTAGAACGAGGAAGGAGAAGAAACGGGGACATCACACAAATTATGGATGAATATGACGATTCCAAATTTATACAGAAATTTCATTCTGCTACTTTTCGGTCTCGTGCATGAGAAACTGGAGCATCTGAATGAAATGTGAAACTATTTCCTAACACAAAGCTTTTTGATTGTAGTAGGCCAGATAGATATTTCATACTGGTACTTTGTGAATTACACTAGTGGCCATTAAAATTGCTAAACCACAAAGATGATGTGCTACAGATGCAAAATTTAACCGACAGGAAGAAGATGCTGTGATATGTAAATGATTAGCTTTTCAGAGCATTCACACAAGGTTGACACCGGTGGCAACACCTACAACGTGCTGACATGAGCAAAGTTTCCAACCGAATTCTCATACACAAACAGCAGCTGACCAGCAGTGCCTGGTGAAACGTTGTTGTGATGCCTCGTGTAAAGAGGAGAAATGCGTACTGTCACGTTTCCGACTTTGATAAAGGTCGGATTGAGCCTATCGCAATTTATCGTATCGCGACATTGCTGCTCACGTTGTTCGAGATCCAATTACTGTTAGCAGAATACGGAATCGGTGGGCTCAGGAGGGTAATACGGAATGCCGTGCTGGATCCCAATGGCCTCGTATCACTAGCAGTTGAGACGACAGGCATCTTATCTGCATGGCTGTAACGGATCATGCAGCCACGTTTTGATCCCTGAGTTAACAGATGGGGATGTTTGCAAGACAACAACCATCTGTACAAACAGTTCAACGACATTTGCAGCAGCATGGACTATCAACTCGAAGACCATGGCTTTGGTTACCCTTGACGCTAAAGCACAGACAGGTGCGCCTGCGATGGTGTACTCAACGACGAATGTGGTTGCACGAATGGCAAAACGTCATTTTTTTGGATGAATCCAGGTTCTGTTTACAGCATCATGATGGTCGCATCTGTGTTTGGCGTCATCACGGTGAACGCGCATTGGAAGCGTGTACTCACCATACTGGCATATCACCCAGCGTGATGCTATGGGATGCCATTGGTTACACGTCTCGGTCACCTCTTGTTCGCATTGACGACACTTTGAACAGTAGATGTTACATTTCAAATGTGTTTCGACCCGTGGCTCTACCCTTCATTCGATCCCTGCGAAACCCTACATTTCAGCAGGATAATGCATGACCGCATGTTGCAGGTCCTGTACGGGCCTTTCTGGATACAGAAAATGTTCGACTGCTGCCCTGACCAGCACATTCTCCAGATCTCTCAGCAATCAAAAATGTCTGGTCAATGGTGGCCGAGCAGCTGGCTCATCACAATACGCCATTCGCTACTCTTGATGAACTGTGGTATCGTGTTGAAGCTGCATGGGCAGCTGTACCTGTACACGCCATCCAAGCTCTGTTTGACTCAATGCCCAGGTGTATCAAGGCCGTTATTACAGCCAGAGGTGGTTTTCCTGGGTACTGATTTCTCATGATCTATGCGCCCAAATTGCGTGAAAATGTAATCACATGTCAGTTCTAGTATAATATATTTGTCCAATGAATACCCGTTTATCATCTGCATTTCTTCTTGGTGTAGCAATTTTAATGGCCAGTAGTGTATATTGTCGTACTATAAAAATGATCATTATTGCCAAAACAGTCTCGCTTATTTGGTGTGTGTTACAATTGCTGCAATATTAGAAAGGCCTATTTTGTTTTATCCAGCACACAGTGACAAAATAGATGTAATCAGATCGAGAAACCACTCTAGTCTTAGGTACTATTTGTATCAATGGCTTTCTCAGTATTAGATGAAGACATTTCCATTTTTCATGCAGCAAAATGTTTGACGAACTTTGATGAGGTAATAGTTCTTTCGCAGAAAGGAAAGTACACCATGTAAAGCTGTAGCAAGATTAGAGAGAAAAATCGCTGGGACCTAAGGATTGAAGAAATGTGTACTGTCTTGCCTGTCTCTTGTCTTTACTGATTTTAGGTACCCTATATTTAATTTTATGTCACACAGAAAAGCAAGTTATTAGCCAATAGGCAATAAAGAGTCCGGATTTTCTGAAGAGTTCTTGTTCTCCCAGTTACAAATAATCCCATCCAGTTTTAATTGTGATTTTTTATTTATTTTTTAGAGGGCAGGGTGCCAAACGGGCCAACTGGGAGCAGAAGAGGCGCTACAGGACATTTTAATTTCCACTGTCCTGAAATAGTTTGATGGCATCCATTACAAAATATACACATTTGAGTTCCACAGAGCGAAATACAGTGACGAGCAGTATAAGACTGTTGTTTGAAGAGGTGTGGCACTGCTGTTCGGCACACTTTAAGACCAAATAAAATGTCTTACATCTCCTCGAAGATATATGTTTTATGTCTCAGACTCTTCAGAAAGGTGTGCACTACAAAATGAACTTATTTTTTAAGTCTTTTTTTTTTTTTTTTTTCTTTTATGCGCATTGCAGTCTGAGTTCCAGTGGGGGGGGGGGGGGGGGGGGGGAGAGGGGAGGGTGTCTCCACGTGACTCGTGTTTACAAAACACTCAGTGATTTTTCCGTTTCCACTTTGTTTATTGCTCTCACCTCAAATGGAAACAAGACAGATTTCTGTGGCTGGGAGCTATAAAGTGAATAAAAATACATTCACATAATTACAGAAGGTTAAATTATGTTGCTAGTTTCAGACTTTGTTTTAGTTCCACCTTTCTGACAGTCAAGTATTAATCGCCTTGCACAACAATAAAGTTATTTTTGTCAATTTGCTAAAGAAATTCTGCTTTTTTTTAATGCTTTCCTGCTGAGGCAGTAAATTTATTTGAAACGAAGTGTTTAATTCCACACTATTGGCTATTTTCAACTGTTCACTGCATTTCAAGTGCACGTTTTCATCTTCTAGAATGTATGGAATTATGCCACAAACATAAGATAATACAGTACTGGTACTGCAAGAAAATTTACGTCCCAAAAACCACACCGAGAGGCTTAAAATCAGGTTGAGGCATATGAATGTACGCTTTAAGGCAAATTATGCATTTTAGCATGGTTCATGAAATTCTGACACTCTTGGAGTATCCTCTGATGTATTGTTCCTTTTATGACATAAAGTAAGTAAGATCTTTTAACATTTTATATGTACAAACATATGGGCTTCCTACGTCACCGTAGCTGTGCAATCATGGTGACGCCTCTTATCGTTCTCTGGCAACTGCTGAAATGAATCTATTTCTTACAGGTCGTGGGAAAATATTGCAAATTGTGGTTCAAAAAGCATTTTTTTCAAAGTAAATTTTCTTTTATGCAAGATGAACTATACGTGAGAATGTACGATGAATTTCTTAAATCACAGAGCATTTGCTCTCATTTAAAAATCAACTCTTTGATGACGAGCCATTTAGAAGAATTTAGAGCCCAGAAGATCAGAGATTTGTGCCACTCCAACTTCAGGCAACAAGTGGCCTACCGGGACCATCTGACCGCCACGTCACCCTCAGTGGAGGATGCAGATAGGAGGGGCGTGGGGTCAGCACATGCTCTCCCGGTCGTTATGATGGTATTCTTGACCGAAGCCGCTACTAATCGGTCAAGTAGCTCCTCAATTGGCACCATGAGGCTGAGTGCACCCTGAAAAATGGCAACAGCGCATGGCAGCCTGGATGGTCACCCATCCAAGTGCCGACCACGCCCAACAGAGCTTTACTTCTGTGATCTCACGGGAACCGGTGTATCCATTGCGGCAAGGCCGTTCCAGATATTTATGTCGGTATTAAAAATTTTACTGGCATATTTGTGTGATGTATCTTAAAGAGTAACATGTGCTAAACAGATGAACATTATATGTGAAAGCTTAGCTTCTTTTGTAGCTTATTAATCTTTGAGACAAATACTATATGTGAAAGCTTTGCTTTTCTTGTAGCAACACTATGTATATTAACTTAAACAATTAACTTTTCCTGTTGGTGGAATTCGAATTTATATTTTCATAGTACCAAAACATGCAATTTTTGTAATACCAAAACGTGCAGCGTACATCTTGCTGCACATCAAAGATCTATCCAAAACGTGTTTTTCCCCCTGAGTTTCATTTCCTAAATTGCGGAGATAGGTCTGCGCTGGTGTATAAAACCATACCCATTCAAACAATTGATAAGTTTTACATTTCCGACAGAAAGTATACTGTCAAAAAAAAATGGTTCAAATGGCTCTGAGCACTATGCAACTTAACTTCTGAGGGCATCAGTCGCCTAGAACTTAGAACTAATCAAACCTAACTAACCTAAGGACATCATACACATCCATGCCTGAGGCAGGATTCGAACCTGTGACCGTAGCGGTCGCTCAGTTCCAGACTGTAGCGCCTAGAACTGCACGACCTCTCTGGCCGGCCAGTATACTGTCACTTAACATGAAAAAAGTGTATTTTCACCCAGGAGAAAATGTGTTTTTAGCCAGGAGAAAATGTATTTTTAACTGGGAGACCCGACAATAATCTGGGATTTTTTTTTCCTTGTCTGCGTATACACCCTGTAATAGATTTTTGTGGCTGACTGTATCAAAGGCCTTAGAAAGATCCAAAATATGCCTGTGACACACTCATATTTGTCAAGAGCATCAAGTACAACTTTTGTAAATTCTACTATGCCTGATGCCGTATTTTTGCCACTTCAGAAACTGAACTGTGATTTGCTTAAAAGATTGTATTTATTCAGGTAATTCATTACTCTGTCCTTCATAATTGCTTTTGCACACATCACCTCAGTTCCGAGAGTTCCAGAACCTATTCAGGAAATTGGAATAGAGATAAACATAAACATCGTTTCCACCCTTTTTATTGCTCATGAAAACCACACATTGCATGTTGTACCACCATACAGCGAGACCTTCAGAGGTGGTGGTCCAGATTGCTGTACATACCGGTACCCCTAATACCCAGTAACATGTCCTCTTGCATTGATGCATGCCTGTATTCATCATGGCATACTATCCACAAGTTCATCAAGGCACTGTTGGTCCAGATTGTCCACTCCTCAACAGCGGTTCGGCATAGATCTCTCAGTGTGGTTGTTAGGTCATGTCATCCATAATCAGCCCTTTTCAATCTATCCCAGGCATGTTTGATAGGGTTCATACATCTGGAGAACATGCTGGCGATTCTAGTCGAGCGATGTCATTATCCTGAAGGAAGCCATTTACAAGATGTGCACAATGGTGGTGTGAATTGTCGTCTATGAAGACAAATGCTGCCAATGTGTTTGTACTATCGGTCGGAGGATGGCATTCACATATTGTACAGCCGTTACGGCGCCTTCCATGGCCACCAGCAGCATATGTCGGCCCCACATAATGCCACCCCAAAGCAGCAGGGAACCTCCACCTTGGTGCACTCTCTGGACAGTGTGTCTAAGGCATTCAGCCTGACCGGGTTGCCTCCAAACACGACTCCCATGATTGTCTGACTGAAGGCATATGCGACACTCATCAGTGAAGAGAACATGACGCCAATCCTGAGCGGTCCATTCGGCAAGTTATTGGGCTCATTTGTACCGCACTGTATGGTGTCATGTTTGCAAAGATGGACCTCGCCATTGACGTTGGGAGTGAAGTTGCACATCATGCAGTCTGTGCGCACAGTTGGAGTCATAACACAACATCCTGTGGATTCACAAAAAGCATTATTCAACATGGTGGTGTTGCTGTCAGCTTTCCTCTGGGCCATAATCCATAGATAATGGTCATCCACTCCAGTAGTAGCCCTTGGGCAGCCTGAGTGATGCATGTCATCGACAGTTCCTGTCTCTCTGTATCTCCTCCATGTCCGAACAACATCACATTGGTTAACTCCGAGACGCCTGGACACTTCCCTTGTTGAGAGCCCTTCCTGACACAAAGTATCAATGCAGACATGATAAAACCATGGTATTGACTGTCTGGGTATGGTTGAACTACAGACAACATGAGCCATGTACCTCCTTACTGATGGAATGGCTGGAATTGATTGGCTGTCGGAACCCTCCGTCTAATAGGTGCTGCTCATGCATGGTTGTTTACATCTTTGGGTGGCTTTAGTGACATTTCTGAACGGCCAAAGGGACTGTGTCTGTGATACAATCTCCACAGTCAATGTCTACCTTCAGGGGTTCTGGGATCTGGGATGATGCAAAACTTTTTTTGATGTGTGTGTTATTTTTGAGAATGGTGACAGCAGAGAAATGGGTTGGTAATTTTCTGTGTCCTCCCCGTTCCCTTTCATGCCTATTTTAACTGCCCTGGAAATGTCCCTGATGTGAAGGATTCATTTATTATATTTGTTAAGGGGCCTTCTATAATCTCTATGAATTGTTCCAGTACACATAGTGGTACTTCATCTAAGCATACTGACTTTTTATTTTTTAGTTTTTGAACAGTCTTATTGACTTCATTCTCTGCGATTGGAAGTAATGTCATTGTATTTAGTGCAACATTATTTACAGGTACTGTATTTGTTTTGGGGAATTTTTGCTGCAACTTCACTGCAATACTTGAAAAATGCTCGCTTACATAGTGTGCTAACTGTTGTGGATCAGATCAAATACAGTCAGTACCTGTTTTGCATGCATCAGTAACATTGTTTTCTGACCAAGAGAAGAAATCATTAGTACACACTACATCAAAATTCTCATACTCTTACATTCTGGTTTGTGATTAGTACCTACATCATTACAATTCAATATAGTATTCCAAAATTTTTTGATCAAAACATAAAAGAGAAATCTGATGTTCTTTCTCTCCAACTTCAGATACCCGTGCCACCTTATTAATACTGTTATTATTGTCTAAATGCAAGTGTTAATTTGGGGTCCTGTTCTTGTTGTATTTCCTCGACCCAAAACTGTGGACCTTCATTGAGGTGGGCTGATGTTTCTGAATAGTTGCCTCTATGATTGTTTTCCCTGTTATACTGTCCATAGTTATCCCCATTGTTCCTATTCTGCTGATGTTCAAAGTTTCTGTCTCTGTCCTGATTGATGTTACCACTACTTCTGTTTCTGTAGTTGTTACCATCGTGATCTCTATCATTTTGGTTATTATGGTACATGTTTCTTTCTACTGCCCTACCTAGCCTGTCTACATATCGTAAAATTTGTTCTAGACAATCATTAGGTTCATATACTAAATCCCACTGCAACCTTTCTAGTAATCTCCTTTTTAGTGCATCAATTATTGTTATTTCATCAAATGGTCTGTCAAGGTGTGCTAATTTCTTAAGTTGAGTCTTACAAAATTCTTTCAGTTTACTGTCCCTGTTCTCATAATTTGGACCATACAGAAATTCACTTTTAATTCTCCCTTGTTCAGTTTCTGACCAAAATTTATTTAAAAAACTTTTTTCAAAACTTTGGTAAGGTTCCCAATGACTTAAATTTAGATTTACCCATGACAGAGCTTCATGTTGAAGATTAACAAATTTAATCTTTTGGTCATCACTCATGCCTGACACAAACTATCTCTACAGTGGTGTAGAAGATCCACTGGATGTAAATTGTCTGATGGAAAACATTTGAGAGGAATGTTGGACCACACAATACCAATGTTTGAATAAAGATTTTTGTGAATTCAATTTTCCTGAACTACTGAAAGTTTGTGATATAAAGTATTTACATTAGTTAGCATTCTGTTTTCAACATTTAAAATTTTTTGATCTAAACTACTGAAGTTCTGTTCCATTCTTTCTGCTACGGCTTTCTGTTCAACCCTGATGTCATCAAAATTCTTCACTTGATGTGCAGATTGGGCCATGAACTCATTTTCCAAAACAATAAATTTATTTTCTAATACATCAACTTTTCCATTTATACTTTTTAATCCCTCTGACATCCCATTTTTTAGTTCCAAAACCTGATTACTAAGTTGGTCTATTTGGTATTGTATCCTTTCCATTTCATCATTGTTTTCAGACTGTTCTGTTTTTATTTCTGTTAACTGATCATTGGCTGCACTGAATTTGCTATTGTTGTTCATGTTCATTTCCTCTAATTTTAATAAAGTCAACTGCAAAATATCGGTTTTCATTGTTTCTTTGCTTTCTACACTTTCACTTGGTTTAAACATGACTAGGCTACGTCCTACAGCTTTCACTTCATCAATACTACCCTCATCTCTGTTCATTTTACTAGCAATTACAAGAGCCCACCAAGAAAAATTAATTTCACAAATGGTTTGTACTTATCTTTTCTGATGTCTTTCATCATAGTTGTAAAGTTCTGTTTCAATTCATCTGGTCCGTCATTGTTGATATTATCTCGATACTGTTCATACTACTTTGTAGGGCAGTTCTTGGGTCTTCTTTCTTCGAATGATTGGAGTTTTATAGCTGTAATTGACATACATTACTGTTCTTTCTTCTTCTGCAACAAACGAGATTTCATTATCAGTTAACAGACCCCAGCTGAGCCCCCACTTGTAATCTTACCCTCCCACACATCACTATTAAAATTCTCTGTCTTTGCACAAAGTTTGAAAGCTTTGAGAGGTGTAAGGTATACAAAAGAAAAACTTTTTACTTATCTTCATTGTCTTGTCATTGTTTTTGGCTCCAAGTCTTGTCTAGGGGTGCATTCTTGCAGCTGAAATTTTGATTTAACTTTCTGGTTTCCTGAAAACGAAAGAACTGATAAAGCTTTGCCTGTTGCTATGAATATCTTTTTATTTTATCCCATTCTTCTTAATCACATAGACTTTATAATTTTCACTCTATACAGCTGATATAATGTTCACTTATACAAGAATCGATAGTATACATGGTATTGATTATTTCTACAAAAAAAAAAGTCATGTTAGAGGAGGGTGACCCATTATAGCTTCCAGGCATGCTATTAAATGGAGGCGGGTTAAAGACTTCACCTCTTAATCTCTCTTGAATGGCTTCCAACCAGTACTTGTCTAAGAAAGCACATTCTAATTGCTCGTAAGAGTCACAATGTTCTGCCATTTCAGTGGCCCACAAAAGAATGTCACCTTGGGTGTAACCAACAATAAATCTTATCTTTTGAGCCTCTGTCCAGTTACGCAGTAATATGTTGTGGAATGCACTGATAGAAACTATCAGGTTCATCCACTTTTCCTCTGTCGAATACGTGGGAAACTGCCTATGTCTAAGCAACTATTCATCAGTGAAGATGGACGTTAAACATGCTGCATTATCTGACATTGTTGTGTTGTTACAAGTGTGCAGAGCACTGTGTGGCAATTGTGTATGTGTTGCAGGTACTGTTGCAGGTAAATTACGAATTTTGCAATCGTCATTTGCACTCACTATTGGGTTTGTGCTAAGATTTGGATAACAACTATGTGCATCTGTCTTGAGCACAGGTAGTTGAATATTAGCAACCTGACCAACTTCATTTGATGATTCAGTTTCCCTTTTCTTTATGACCTCTTCTACCATGTCTACATATATTTTGCATTCAGATACTACCTTCTGCACTAATTTACTACTTTGATCTAAGGTATCTGCTTCTGCTCTTGTGGTTATATTGTCTAACTTTTTTTTCCAGTCTGATTTCTTTATCTTTTGCCAAATTCAGACTCTAATTCCAAGTTTTCTTCTCTACTGCCAATGGTAAACCTTCATAGTCCTCATGTAACTTGTTGACAGCAGTGGTCACTTTCTTTATAGTATTACACATTTGGTTTTTATTTGATCTTATACTGTTGTTCATGTCTGTGATTTTCTTTAATTCACTTTATACGTGTCCTTGATTATCACTAATTGAACCTACCTTTTTGTTCAAAACGTCAATACTTTCTTTCACATCAGAAATAACCTCATGTTTTAATCATTGTTTAATTTCTTTTAAATTTTCAGATACCTATGTGTGTAGATTTTCTGTCAGTTCATTGAATTTTTGTGTGGCACTGTTCTGGAAATCTTCCAACACCTGTTTTTGTTCTGTTTTGAAATCTAAAAATCCTTGTGATAAATCATTACATTTTGTGTTCAACTTACTAAGTTGTTGTGTTACTGTATTGAATTTTGTGTTCATGTCATGGAATTTAGTGTTCACAGTTGTCAGTAATAGCTGTAACAGTGCATTGGTGGTACTATTATCGTTGCTATCAGCTGTACTTTCCATGTTAATATTCAGATTCGCGATAATAATTAGTGTCTGTCCTATGTTGTCAAAAAACATTGCTGTTTCATGTCCCTCTGTTTCATTCAGCAGTGATATATTGCTTCGGGAGATCCGTGAAACAGTCTCATCGATAGTCATCATGGTATCATCATAGTTTGTCTGAGTATCTATGCTGTCATTTCTTACATCAGTGATACCTATTCTGATTTATGTCAGCTTTCTGCTAGCTGCGTGGTTGGCACTTTATTTTCATTTATCTGTTCATGCAAATGACCATCATCTTGGCCAATTACATCTTCTCTATTATGATCAACAATGGGTAATTTTTGGTCATCCATTTTGATCATGCAATCAGTTACTAAAAAATTAGTAAAAAAATTTATGTAAATAAATCTTGCACCTGAAACCTGCAATTTCCTGTGAAATTGCATTTCAATAAACTCCTGTCAATTTGTCAAAAAGTATTACAACACAAATGATTGATCTTTTTGAAATAATTTATACTATATGGATGAGTCAAAGTTTGGTATTATTTTTGACTCCTTTCAGTTAGCAAATTTTCTACTACGGGAATTGTAAGGAGAAAGGAAAGAAAGCTAACTATGACACGAGAGGCACTACTAAGCATAACCATGCAAGGTATACGCAAATTTAATACCTTCTCTGTGTAGTCAAGCAGCTCACCTACATCTCCCGATGGTAGATAATTTGGTCTTTTTAATTCTCTGCTCCTTGTTTTTTATATTAAGCTCCTTGTTTTCATATAATATGGCTTTTCTTGCACTCATATTCATGTTGTTGTTGTTGTGGTCTTCAGTCCTGAGACTGGTTTGATGCAGCTCTCCATGCTACTCTATCCTGTGCAAGCTTCTTCATCTCCCAGTACGTACTGCAGCCTACATCCTTCTGAATCTGCTTAGTGTATTCATCTCTTGGTCTCCCTCTACGATTTTTACCCTCCACTCTGCCCTCCAATACTAAATTGGTGATCCCTTGATGCCTCAGAACATGTACTACCAACCGATCCCTTCTTCTAGTCAAGTTGTGCCACAAACCGCTCTTCTGCCCAATCCTATTCAATACCTCCTCATTATTTATGTGACCTATCCATCTAATCTTCAGCATTCTTCTGTAGCACCACATTTCGAAAGCTTCTATTCTCTTCTTGTCCAAACTATTTATCGTCCATGTTTCACTTCCGTACATGGCTACACTCTGTACAAATACTTTCAGAAACGCCTTCCCGACACTTAAATCTATACTTGATGTTAACAAATTTCTCTTCTTCAGAAACATTTTCCTTGCCATTGCCAGTCTACATTTTATATCCTCTCTACTTCGACCATCATCAGTTATTTTGCTCCCCAAATAGCAAAACTCCTTTACTACTTTAAGTATCTCATTTCCTAATCTAATTCCCTCAGCATCACCCAACTTAATTCGACTACATTCCATGATCCTCGTTTTGCTTTTGTTGATGTTCATCTTATATCCTCCTTTCAAGACACTGTCCATTCCGTTCAACTGCTCTTCCAAGTCCTTTGCTGTCTCTGACAGAATTACAATCTCATAGGAGAACCTCAAAGTTTTTATTTCTTCTCCATGGATTTTAATACCTACTCCAAATTTTTCTTTTGTTTCTTTTACTGCTTGCTCAATATACAGATTGAACAAGATCGGGGAGAGACTAGAACCCTGTCTGACTCCCTTCCCAACCACTGCTTCCCTTTCATGTCCCTCGACTCTTATAACTGCCATCTGGTTTCTGTACAAATTGTAAATAGCCTTTGGCTTCCTGTATTTTACACCTGCCACCTTCAGAATTTGAAAGAGAGTATTCCAGTCAACATTGTCAAAAGCTTTCTCCAAGTCTACAAATGCTAGAAATGTAGGTTTGCCTTTTCTTAATCTAGCTTCTAAAATAAGTCGTAGGGTCAGTATTGCCTCACGTGTTCCCATATTTCTACGGAATCCAAACTGATCTTCCCCGAGGTCGGCTTCTACCAGATTTTCCATTCGTCTGTAAAGAATTCGCGTTAGTATTTTGCAGCTGTGACTTATTAAACTGATAGTTTGGCAATTTTCACATCTGTCAACGCCTGCTTTCTTTGGAATTGGAATTATTATATTCTTCTTGAAGTCTGAGGGTATTTCGCCTGTCTCATACATTTTGCTCAGCAGATGGTAGAGTTTTGTCAGGACTGGCTCTCCTAAGGCTGTCAGTAGTTCTAATGGAATGTTGTCTACTCCCGGGGCCTTGTTTCGACTTAGGTCTTTCAGTGCTCTATCAAACTCTTCACGCAGTATGATATCTCCCATTTCATCTTCATCTACATCCTCTTCCATTTCTATAACATTGCCCTCAAGTACATCGCCCTTGTATAGACCCTCTATATACTCCTTCCACCTTTCTGCTTTCCCTTCATTGCTTTGAACTGGGTTTCCATCTGAGCTCTTGATATTCATGCAAGTGGTTCTCCTTTCTCCAAAGTTCTCTTTAATTTTCCAGTAGGCAGTATCTATCTTACCCCTCATTACATTTGTCCTTTAGCCATGCCTGTTTAGCCATTTTGCACTTCCTGTCAATCTCATTTTTGAGACGTTTGTATTCCTTTTTGCCTGCTTCATTTACTGCATTTTTATATTTTCTCCTTTCGTCAATTAAATTCAATATTTCTTCTGTCACCCAAGGATTTCTACTACCCCTCGTCTTTTTACCTACTTGATCCTCTGCTGTCTTCACTACTTCATCCCTCAAAGCTACCCATTCTTCTTCTACTGTATTTCTTTCCCACATTCCTGTCAATTGTTCCCTTATGCTCTCCCTGAAACTCTGTAAAACCTCTGGTTCTTTCAGTTTATCCAGGTCCCATCTCCTTACATTCCCACCTTTTTGCAGTTTCTTCAGTTTTAATCTGCAGTTCATAACCAATAGATTGTGGTCAGAGTCCACATCTGCCCCTGGAAATGTCTTACAATTTAAAACCTGGTTCCTAAATATCTGTCTTACCATTATATAATCTATCTGAAACCTTTTAGTATCTCCGGGGTTCTTCCATGTATACAACCTTCTTTCATGATTCTTGAACCAAGTGTTAGCTATGATTAAGTTGTGCTCTGTGCAAAATTCTATTAGGCGGCTTCCTCTTTCATTTCTTAGCCCCAATCCATGTTCACCTACTACGTTTCCTTCTCTTCCTTTTCCTACTGTCGAATTCCAGTCACCCATGACTATTAAATTTTCGTCTCCCTTCACTATCTGAATAATTTCTTTTATGTCATCATATATTTCTTCAATTTCTTCGTCATCTGCAGAGCTAGTTGACATATAAACTTGTACTACTGTCGTAGGCGTGGTCTTCGTGTCTATCTTGGCCACAATAATGCGTTCACTGTGCTGTTTGTAGTAGCTTACCCGCACTCCTATTGCTTTATTCATTATTAAACCTACTCCTGCATTACCCCTATTTGATTTTGTATTTATAACCCTGTATTCACCTGACCAAAAGTCTTGTTCCTCCTGCAACCGAACTCCACTAATTCCCACTATATCCAACTTTAACCTATCCATTTCCCTTTTTAAATTTTCTAACCTACCTGCCCGATTAAGGGATCTGAAATTCCACGCTCCGATCCATAGAACGCCAGTTTTCTTTCTCCTGATAACGACGTCCTCTTGAGTAGTCCCCGCCCGGAGATCCGAATGGGGGACTATTTTACCTCTGGAATATTTTACCCAAGAGGACGCCATCATCATTTAGCCATACAGTAAAGCTGCATGCCCTCAGGAAAAAATTACGGCCGTAGTTTCCCCTTGCTTTCAGCCGTTCGCAGTACCAGCACAGCAAGGCCGTTTTGGTTAGTGTTACAAGTCCAGATCAGTCAATCATCCAGACTGCTGCCCCTGAAACTACTGAAAAGGCTGCTGCCCCTCTTCAGGAACCATACATTTGTCTGGCCTCTCAACAGATACCCCTCCGTTGTGGTTGCACCTACGGTACGGCTATCTGTGTTGCTGAGGCATGCAAGCCTCCCCACACAATAATGACAAAATTTTTGCGTATGTTCTTTTAACATTCACTAGAAAAAGCCTGTTCATCTTTAACTATGACTTTGTCCTGGAAAATTGGTCACCAATTGTGTTAGTCTGTTGGTCAGTTTTGGAATAACCATGCTGAGAGGCAGCCCAACAGCTAATACAAAGAGTATGAACTGGTGTGAAATTTGCGTAATGAGAGATCATTACTACTTGCAGCACTGGAATTAAAGCATGGATTCTTGTTTAAACTAAATTGATGCCATGAATAGTCTTCCTCATAGCACAAGAAAAACACAATAGAATGTACAAATACTGAAGTCACAAAAATGAATAATGCATATAAGATAATTTTTCTTACTCTGTCCATGGATATTTTTAGAATGTCTGATTTTGCACCAAATTTGGTGCTTAACAAAAAGTCAGTTGTTCGATTACACATATTTATTTAATAGAAGTCACTATTAGGTTGCACTGACATCAATAATTTACCTCTAATTTTCTGTGGTTGCCAATCACACAGTCCATCCACTAAATCTTGATGATTAGCACATATACACACATCAAAAAAAGCTTTCATCACCTCGGTTCTGAGAGTTCCGGAACCTGTACAGAAAATTGGAATAGAGATCAACATAAACATCATTTCCACCCTTTTTATTGCTCGTGAAAACCATACACTGAATGTTGTACCACTGACCTTCAAAGGTGGTAGTCTAGATTGCTGTACACACCAGTACATCTAATACTCAGTAGCACATCCTCTTGCATTGATGCATGCCTGTATTCATCGTGGTGTACTATCCACAAGTTTATCAAGGTGCTGTTGGTCCAGATTGTCCCAATCGTCAACTTCAATTCAGCATAATCCCCTCAGAGTGGTTGGTGGGTCACGTCATCCATAAACAGCCCTTTTCAATCTATCCCAGGCATGTTCAGTAGTGTTCATGTCTGGAGAACATGCTGGCCACTCTAGTTGAGCAATGTCAATATCCCGAAGGAAGTCATTCGCAAGATGTGCATGATGGGGGCACGAACTGTCATCCATGAAGATGAATGCCTCGCCAATATGCTGCCGATGTGGTTGCACTGTTGGTCAGAGGATGGCATTCACGTATTGCATAGCCAATATCGTGCCTTCCGTGACCATCAGCAGCATACGTTGGCCCCACATAATGCCACCCCAAAATAGCAGGGAACCTCCACCTTGCTGCACTTGCTGGACAGTGTGTCTAAATCATTCAGCCTGACCACATTTCTGAACTGTCAAAGTGACTGTGTCTGGGATATAATATCCACAGTCAATGTCTATCATCAGGAGTTCTGGGAACCAGGGTGATGCAAAACTTTTTTTGATGTGTGTGTATTTTAAGATGTCTTCCAGTATGGAAGAAATTATTGCCTCTTCTTATAATTGCTGGCAAAAGTCATGCTTATGAACGAATCTTGGAATATTTTTGCATAATAAATAAAAATATTCTTGTGAGTATGATGAGTTTAAATACATGTATTTTCTTGCGCATTTTTATACATACATCACCCCTTACTACACACATTGTTGATGCACAAGTAAAAATTACGCGTCCTTTTTATGTGAGATCTTAAACATAAGTACTCTCAAGTGAGGCTAAAACAAAAGTTGTTAAAAAAATTGAATATTCTCCAGACATTGCTCTTCTGTTACAAAGATAATTTAAAAGCCTATCTTTGCTGTCTTCTGCAGCAATGTGCAAATTTTTTGTTACTAATGAGGAAAAGAAAACATCATACAAATTAATAATGAGAAAAATAAAAAGGTATGATACTGGGAGCTAGTTGTTTAGGTTTACACAGAAGCTGTCTCTGCACTGCAGCCACCTACACATTGTCCACGGAATCAGCGATGCTCTGTCCCCAAGGGGGGAAGTGTGTAATGACCCACATAGGCTCTATACCTGAGATCTGGGCACACAACTGTATGGCACGCCACAGAAATTGGCAGATGCTAGAATAGTCAAAGGCTGCCACACATCCTCTCCACAGTGCAGTCTACTGGGCAGCTGACAGCTTATAAAGTTGGGTCTGGCTGATAGAGCGCACTGCAGAGAGAATGTGGACGCACCAGTGAGTGGCAGCCTCTGACGGTTCTAGTATCTGCTTTCTTCTGTGTTGCGCCGTGCAACTGCGCAACTGAATTTCAGGTACAGGGTCTATGTGGGTTGCTGCACACGCTGTAGTTCTCTTGTAGTTACAAGAATTGGATATGATAACACAAATTTCAGATATGTACTTGGTGTGGAAGGGGGAAGCAGACAGGAAGGAAAACTATTACCTTAGTGAAGTTAAGTATGATATGATAAAATATTTGCAAAAAAAAAAAACCGTAGTTTGGAGATTCAATTGTTTAGCCACTGTAGCTGAAACTTTTGTTACCTCTAATGAGAAAGCACTAATGTATAAATCATGAAATAGCTAATCAGTCTACTAAGTAGCTTTGTAGTATCTTATGAATATAGGAAAGAGTAAACAGAGATTAAGAGTGGATATAGAATTATTCTCAATAGAACTTGGGAAGCTGCATTTGAAGCAAGTATTTGTCTACAGAAATGGAAAAAAAGTAGAATTCTCTTCAGTAAACACTTAGTACTGCATTTTTGCAAGATTTTTTATATGAGCAGAATGTGACCACTATGATAATAAAGAATAAAGATAAACTCTATAGTCTCATAGCACTGAATAGATCCCTGATGGACAGTCATTAACAACAAGTCTGTCTGGGAAGGCGAAGATTACTTGTAGAAGTGTGTAGAAATGTTATTAATAACATGTGGTTGAATATAGGAGAAATAACATTATAAGATGATTGTTAGATTATGTAATATATCCCAGCTTTGTTACTGAAAGAAACATAGGTAAAAAGGTGTAAAAGAAGGAGTCAGAAAAATAAGTTTGGGATAACTAAGTAAACTCAGTATCTTATAGGGAAAATTTGCCATTAGGATGTATAGAGATAGATGTCAAAGGCTGCGCACATTGGTGAAGATTTAAGATGGGGTGCATCCAATTTTAGGTAAGTACTGGAGAGGGAGAAGGATAGGCAAACCAGGGAAGGGATGGTCTAATCCTTGGTCAGGTGAAACCATAGACAGAAAGATCTGAACCGTTTTGTAAAGGGGGATTAAAAAAGGGACCCATTGAAAACATAAAAAGGTACTACATAGTATCTGCCCATAGGAGAAGGTGAGAGTGTAGCTCTTACAGAGGTAGGAATCTGTGTACTGAGGGTTAGTCACACTGTTGCAGTGTTCTACAAAATAGTCAAAGGATAATAGACTTACATGGCCACTGTTGATTCTTTGGATTTACATTTCTGCACATGTTTAACTTACCACAGATCTTAGTTTTGAAATTGTGGAGAGAGTTGTTGATTAAGCTGTCAACATGTAACTCCTAATGATAAAGATGAACCTAATGATTTTCTTTCTCAGTAAAGAGAAACTTATGCTGATGTGATTAGTGACATGAAAGCAAAGTAAATGCCTTTACTTGTGAGTTAAAAGTAAGATAATAGTGATATTGCTGGATCAAACAGTGAAAATATCTGTCATTTTCTTAGCAACAAAAAAGGAAATGATATACATATAAAACAGAGGGATTATAACATGGAGGGAAATCCCATAAAAACAGAGTAATAAAATGTGAAATGGGGAAATAATTTACTAGATTATAGTATGCATACATACACCAGTATTTGGAGTGAGTGAGTTAAGTGTAAAAGCAGGCTATTAAAGAGACACTCCGTCTTTTATTTATGCGAGCTGAATTACAAGCTAGATATTTTCTAAAATGAAAATGCAAAAGTGGGAGCTAAGCTCTCATAAATTTGATGGTGATTTTCTGTAATATTTACAGATGTGTAATTAAAGGCAAGGTGGGTGATATGTGTAAAGTTGTCTTGGGAAACCAGTTATCCGTTAATTAAGAAAATGGGACTGAAAGAAAAGAAATATGTTTATATATGTTTTATTGCTTAAAGAAATAAGCAGGTCAGTCCTAAGTAACTTAAAATGCAGATGATGATAAGAATTGAATGAAAGTTAAAAATGTTGTTATTTGATGAACAATTTTAAATGTTATGAGATGTTTGCATTTAGTGAAGTAAGTTGAGCTTACACTACATTTCTTGCAACAGTACTGGTATCTGTGGTGTAACATGGCAATTCTGTGGAAGAACACTTAGGCTGATGAAAAATGTTAATGGAAACTGGAAATGTTGTTCAGGTAATTGTTAACATCCCACTGTACATGCTCTGGTTTGCCATATGTGCAGATGGATATATAAGATGGCAGCTCAAAACATTGACAAGGCATGAGAAGTAATAGTCTCTCCCTGCTTTGGAATCCATTTATGCATTGGCATCATGGCCTGGCAGTTCCTTGGAAGCCATGGAGCAACAATGCAATGAGCTACAAAGCGGCCCATCACTACGTCACTTTGTTCAGGCATGGTGCATAGGTAGAACTGTGCAGCTAGCAATACAATTGTTTAGGTTAAACAACAACAATCTGAATTTTATTTTAGTAATTTATTCTGTTAAGAGTTGTAAAGACACAGTTTGCTGGCTTTGAGTAGTTGAACAAAAGTCTAGCAACATTGTTCAAATATGAAAGAGGATACACTTATTGTCATTAAAGTTGTATGCCAAGGCAATCATTATTAAGTAGTAGTGAAATTCAAGGATAAGCATTGTTAGATTTAAAAAGATGAGGGAAGGAGGTAGCTATAAAAGTTGATAAAATCTCTCCTATATAGAAGATCCCTTATTAAAGTTACCTAAGGAGTGGCAGCTTAAGATAAAAAAGTATGACTTAGTCAGAAAGGAAGTTCAAGAATAGTTTACAGAGGTAACGATAAGATACAACAAACAGAGGAATTTTGAAAGTATACAAAATCAAATCTCAGATATGTGAGCCCAAGTAGGGGCATTCGAACAAAGTAGAGAACATGATGAAATAATTTGTGCCTCAAAAATGTTGATGAGCCTTTTCAAGAGTTAGCTGAATAAAAATAATGAGAGGAAGGTGAATCTACTAACACTACAACCAAATTCTTTGGGTGAGACTGTAGAACACCAGAAAGAATTTCAAAGGTTTGTGGGAAAAATGAAATTGGAATTACAAATATCAGAGCAATCTTAAGACATTGTGTCAGTTCAATGGAGCCTATTAAAAAGAATTTAGGTGTTTGAGTGAGCTTACTAAAGTTTATGATGAGTATAGGTACATAAGGAAAAGCCCCAACAAGCTATGACAAAAATTTAAAACCAATGATAATAATTATTAGCGCGGCCGCTGTAAGCGCTGATAAAGATATATTTTGCTGCGCCAGAAGGTGGATAACATATGATAAAAAATTCATTCAATTTTTTTTTGTTAATAGAGAGACTCTGTCTTTAGTTTTCAAGTGGAGAAGATGTATTTTTGTAAGATGTGTGTGGTAGCCATTTGTGTTGTCTGAATAATAATTATTATTTGTGCAAAACCACAAAAGTTTCCTTTCTTCCATGCATCATCTCGATGTCAGCAGCCTGCATTGGTAGAAGGATAAAATCAAACAAGCAATAATTACACTAGAGTATAGAACAGAATACAGAAAGACAATATACAACAAAAAGTTAAAATGAGTTACACATTTTTTTGAAGGGCAACGAGTCCTCTTGAGAACACATCCCAAATCGACAAAGATAGGTAAGTTGAACAAAAAATGACAATTACTACACTCAGGGCCCTATAATATTGCAAAAAATACCTTATCCTGGAGCTTATAGGTTGGTATATGAAAGAACAGGGAGAGACAAAGGTCTCCACCCTCACAAAGAAGACTTAAAAGCTTTTCACGAGTAGTGACACAATGTCACAGCAGTTTTCTTGTCATAAAATATATTAATAAGTAATGTCATAGTTTTATAAGTAAGAAATTTTATTATGTGTAGGCCTATTTTTAAATGAAATGTGTATAAACTCAAGTAATTTTCTTGTTTTGTAAGCAAGGACAAACATTTGTTTGGGAGGAAGTGAAAAAACACAGCTTCACGCGAAGCGAAATACAAACTGGAGCAGCGTACGACTCAGCTGTGCACCCTCAATGATGCATGTTTACGTCTGTACTAGGGAAGAGGAAAGCAGGTGTTGACAGATGTGAAAATTACAGAACTATCAGCTTAATAAGTCACAGCTGCAAAATACTAAAGCGACTTCTTTACAGACGAATGGAAAAAATGGTAGAAGCCGACCTTAGGGAAGATCAGTTTGGATTCCATAAAAATATTGGAACACGTGAGGCAATACTGACCTTATGACTTATCTTAGAAGAAAGATTAAGGAAAGGCAAATCTATGTTTCTAGCATTTGTAGACTTAGAGAAAGCTTTTGACAATGTTGACTGTAATACTCTCTTTCAAATTCTAAAGGTGGCAAGGATAAATACAGGGAGGGAAAGGCTATTTACAATTTGTACAGAAACCAGATGGCAGTTATAAGAGTCGAGGGGCACGAAAGGGAAGCAGTGGTTGGGAAGGGAGTCAGACAGGGTTCTAGCCTCTCCCCAATGTTATTCAATCTGTATATTGAGCAAGCAGTAAAGGAAACAAAAGAAAAGTTTGGAGTAGGTATTAAAATCCATGGAGAAGAAATAAAAACTTTGAGATTCCCCAATGACATTGTAATTCTGTCAGAGACAGCAAAGGACTTGGAAGAGCAGTTGAACAGAATGGACAGTGTTTTGAAAGGAGGATATAAGATGAACATCAACAAAAGCAAACTGAGGATAATGAAATCTAGTCAAATTAAGTCGGGTGTTGCTGAGGGAATTAGATTAGGAAATGAGACAGTTAAAGTAGTAAAGGAATTTTGCTATTTGCGGAGCAAAATAACTGATGATGGTCGAAATAGAGCGGATATAAAATGTGGACTGGCAATGGCAAGGAAAGCGTTTCTGAAGAAGAGAAATTTGTCAACAACGTTTCTGAAAGTATTTGTATGGAGTGTAGCCATGTATGGAAGTGAAACATGGACGATAAATAGTTTGGACAAGAAGAGAATAGAAGCTTTCGAAATGTGGTGCTACAGAAGAATGCCGAAGATTAGATGGGTAGATCACATAACTAATGAGGAGGTATTGAATAGAATTGGGGAGAAGTGGAGTTTGTGGCACAACTTGATAAGAAGAATGGATCAGTTGGTAGGACATGTTCTGAGGCATCAAGGGATCACAAATTTAGCACTGGAGAGCAGTGTGGAAGGTGAAAATCGTAGAGGGAGACCAAGAGATGCATACACTAAGCAGATTCAGAAGGATGTAGATTGCAGTAAGTACTGGGAGATGAAGAAGCTTGCACAGAACAGAGTAGCATGGAGAGCTGCATCAAACCAGTCTCAGGACTGAAGACTAGAACAACAATAGGGAAGAGACATTGACCTTGCGTAAGCGCAACAGGCTAGCTCGCGGCACAACCAAATAGAAACGCTAAGCTGCACAAGTATTAAGACCAATTTCAAAATAAATAATAACACGTAACAACTATATTTACTGTCAGGGAATGAAGGAATATAATAATACATTTATATCAACATGCGAAGTTGCCTCAATACTAAAATATTTACATTGTATCTAGGATTAAAAGAAATCATTCCAGCAAAAACATACAGGATGTGTTAGCTAACAAAAGGATAAGATACCATAGGAGATGTCAAAGTAACTTTCTTTGCTGGGGAAATGAATACAATGAATACAAATGCATGTAGATAAATATATAAACAAATAAGAATGAAATATGAAAAACGTCTGCAAACGAATGTGATGACCGAGTATATGCGTGGCCTATGAGCTACTAAACACAATTAGTTTTTAAGTTAGTTATAAATTTTTTTATATTACAGTGACAAGTGCATCGACATGGCGTGGAAGAAGAGATTTACGACAGGTGTTATAGGTACCAAATGAAAAAACGGGCCACACCTCAAAGAAATGATCTAGTTATTAGTATGTCTATGTGTATATTTTGGTCATCAAGCAAATGAAGAATAAGAATATACATCGTCGCACTGCAACTACAAAACATTTACCCATACCTACTGACTACAAAGTGCACATAAACACGGAGGCATGTGACCTCAAATGCGAAAAATCAGCCAGCCAGCTCACGGAAAGGCACAGTAACATCTTATTTCTAAAGTCACCAGTAAAATAGAAAAATATGAACTTTGTTCTTTTCATCAAAATGTGCAGTCACTAACTAGTAAAATAAGAGAAATCCAAGTCCTCTTAGAAAACAAATTAAAAACTGCCTCATTATTGTGTCTCACAGAACATTGGCTTGATGAGGACAAGTTACATATTGTGTCCCTGCCTAACTTTGTGCTAGGTGGTTATTTATGTGGAAAAATTCTTAAACATGATGCCAGTTGTGTATTTGTCAGGAATAATATAAACCTTGTAAATATAAAATTCCCTGTTGAAATAATGAAGGAAAAAGATATAGAGCTATCAGGAGTTGAGGTTGTGGACACTAAACGAGCCGTTATTTGTTTATACAGAGCTACAACTGGTGACATAAATACTTTGCCAAAAAGTGTAGAATATTCAATTAACAGGCTAACACAAGAAACAGGTAAGTTATTCTGTGTGGTGATTTTAATATTGACTTTGCAAAGGACACCGAAGAAAAAAAAAATGAATTACTGAATCTCTTACAGACATTTAACATGAAATCCACTGTAGAAACAGCAACTCGTATTACAAAGACTTCATCTACCACCATTGATTCGATATTTGTAAATGCAGAAATGAAATGTAAAATAGAAACACTAAACACGGGCTTTGAGGATCACACTGCTCAAAAACTCTCTCTGAGTATAAAAACTGAACTGCAATTTAAACACTGCCTAACTACCACGAGTGGAAAATTCAGTAATGAAAATATAAATCACTTTCTCCGCTACTTAAGCAAAGAAAACTGGAAAGAGATGTATACCGGTAGCTGGGAACACATGGATGTAAAATATAATAACTTTTCCGGTAATTTTTCCTACTATTTTGAATGGTGCTTCCCTCCAACACAGAGGAAAATATTCACAAGGAAAACAAAAAATAAATGGATCACTTCTGGGTTTCTACTATCCTCAAACAAAAAAAGATTGCCCAAACAGCCCACATCACCAGAATTTGATACTTACTACAAAACCTATAAAAAACAAAACACACAAAACTAATGGTAAAAGACATACACACAAAAAAATCCACCAATATGATGAAAGCCATATGGAATATTGTAAGGAAGAAAACTGCAGGAGAACAGGCAGATATCTATAATATTAACTGCCTAATGGCAAAGTCAGCTGTGATAACTGAGCCTACAAAAATTGCAAATAAAGTTAATTCCTACTTTACACAGATAGCTGAACACTTTAAAAATCACAATTTACAGTGTGCTCCCAGAAATCTATCCAGATGTTATATAAATAATAAAACTATTTTCCTGTACCCCAGCAATGAAAAGGAAATACTTGTTATAATCAAAGAACTGAAGCCCAAATTATCTGTTGGTGCCGGGCGAAGTGGCCGTGCGGTTAAAGGCGCTGCAGTCTAGAACCGCACGACCGCTATAGTCGCAGGTTCGAATCCTGCCTCAGGCATGGATGTTTGTGACGTCCTTAGGTTAGTTAGGTTTAACTAGTTCTAAGTTCTAGGGAACTAATGACCTCAGCAGTTGAGTCCCATAGTGCTCAGAGCCATTTGAACCATTATCTGTTGGTACTGACAATATCCCTGATTACAACTTGAAGAAATGGGTTCTTTCATAGCCAGGCCACTTGTTGACATCTGTATCTGTTCTCTACCAGAAGGAGTGCTCCCAGAATAACTAAATACAGCAAAAGTTAAACCTCTGTTCAAGAAAGGAATAAAAACAGTGTATAGAAACAGATGAAAAAGCCCCAACAAGCTATTACAAAAATTTAAATGTTATCAATCTCATGTTGAGGCAGTAATGCCCATTCTTCCTGCAGAGCCATTCACAATCTTGGAGAGTTGATGTTGGATGCTGACTTGATGCAAGCTGTCTCTCTAGTGCATCCCAGACATTCTCTATGGGATTCAAAATGGGAGAGCGAGCAGGCCATGCCATGTGTGCAATATCTTCCGTTTCCAAGAAAAATTCAACCACCCATGCTCTACGAGGTCAAGCACTATGATCCATTAGTACAAAGTCTGGGCCCACAGCAACTCATAACAACAGCAAATGAAGTCCCAAGATTTCATCACGATACCTGACAGCAGTTAAACCTTGCCGATTCATGCTTACAATTTCATGAAGAGGGGTTCAAGCAGTAAACATAAGCGCTGCCCATGCTACTACGGATCCTCCTCGATAATCAGCCTCTTTCCACGATGTTTGAATCCTGAAATCGTGTTCCAAGTTCCCTCTAGATGCGAATCCACCGAGAATCTCTCCAGACTAAATCAGGGCTCATCTGTGAAATTAACATTGGCCTACTCTTCAACCGTTCAGGTGGCATATTGATGTCTCCACTCTAGACATTCCCTTCTTTGGAGATGTGTCAGAGATAGATAAACAGCAGGTCTCTTGACAATAAAAGCCACTCTACCAAAGCCTTCTGCACCCGTCTGCCTCGATACAACATGTCCAGTGGATGCAAGGTCACATGGTAGTTGCCATGCAGTGCTAAGGCAGTACCGTCATGCTTTTAGAGCCAAATAATGGTCCTCTCTTCTGAAGTCACACATGGTCAGCCCTGTCCTGGTCTTCAGGATACAGTTTTGGTCTCTATAAACTGTTGCCACATCTGAAAAACAAGAGAATGTTTCACACTAAGCCATCGGGCCAAATCAGTTCGTGACTGTCTGCTTTGTTTCTTTCTATGGCACTCCCCTGCAGAGAGTCTGGTTGGCATGTTCTCAGTGTCATACAGCACTGTCTGTGACTGTGTAGACAGCAATTGTGGTTGTTGGGCTACCCAGTAAACACTATCTCATTTCATAGGTGCCCTGACATCACCGTTGGCGTGGTTGTCCGCTGACCGGAATGGCATCTTCCGTGCAGAACATAATTGTACGGACATCTGGTTGACAGTTTGTATGATTACATCGTGAATCAAACACAGGATGAGGAAATAGCAGTTTGTTACCTTAATTTTGGACACCAGTGTATATGAGCAAAATCAAAGTTTAATCTCAGTTTAATTAAACAACAATAAAATAAACTTAGATTATATGAGCTAAATCACATTTCATTATATCACTCTGTTGTTACCCTACAGTAAAGACCAACTTGAAGTGCTAAACAGTATATTTGCATTAGATACCTATAACTGCTTATTTGATTACTAATTATCTTGTAGATAATTGCCTCATTGTGAGACTGTGCTGCTAGCTCAGAATCTGGCTCATTTTCTGCATGAATTGTAGGTTTTTTTTCTTACCTAGCTTGCTGTTCACTAACTAGTGCTCAGTTGGATGTATGACAACACAACTTCTTACAGTGTTAAGCTGAAACAACAATGAAGGAATAGGTATGGACTCACAATTGTAAAATAACAATGGAACAATACAAGACAATTTTATTTCTAAGTGATGCACTTTATACATAGGGGTGCGTGATTGAGGGCTAATAAATAAAATGGTGACTGGGGTGGTTGCAACTGGTTTTGTTAAATAGCTTTTTGTATGCTTTTGTAGGTACATAAATCATTGTTCATATTAGAGTGGAACACAATGCTTCTTTAACTCCAGCATTAATGAGCATTAGTTGGGATCATACATATGTGTACCCACTTTATTTACTGCTATTTTGGATGGACATTTTACTTGTCACACATTGGTTGGTTTGAGAAAGGGTGTATCCCAAAACCAGTCACCAACAAAATAAACACCCACTTAAGTTGCAACACTAGCTGTCTCCTTTTGAATCACAATACATGTTATTAACCTGTGATCAGGCACAGAAACCCAACCACTGTGTCTTCCTCTACATATGGTCTTGTGTGTTAGAGAAACATGAGGTTAGCACACCCTTCTTCTAATCACTCATGTTGTCTTTTGAATTGGAACCATTACTTTTCATTCTAACAGCTCCTCAGTTGTTCTTCCCAATATAATTGCACACTATTCAAGGCCACCCATGAAGGAAAAGTGCTTCATGTATGCTTTCATACGTGCCTGAATCCTTATTAACACTGCTGTAGCGCAGTACTTATTCATCATATTCGATTCCATGGGAATGTTTGTGCACCACGACCGTGATGTAATTCAGGGCAGAAAGAAAGTCAGCATTGGATGTAATGTCATCCGCCTTTTTCACTGCACTGCAGATTTAGATATCAACGGACATTGCAGCTATCATCAGTGCATTAAAAGTAGTCATGTAACCTGAATGTAATTATAATGACACATTTTCCAATGTAACTCATGCATGTACAAGCATTAGTCCAACTAATGCTTGTACATGCCCGAGTTAGAGTGGAGAGTGTGTCATTATAATTATGTAAGCCTACACAACTATTTATAATGCACTGATGATAGTTGCACTATTAGCTGAATCTAAATGTGCAATGCAATAAATAAGACAGAAGAGCTGTCCTGCAGTACTTGTTAATAAAACTCTGATCAGATCCAGGGGCTCACCCACCATTGGTCAACCACTATGTTATCCTCTGCTTGTGTCGCTTGACATCAATGTGGGTGTTCAGACTGCAACATTCTCTCACTTAAAGCTGTGAAAAGTGATGTATTGACTTCGAAATTGCTTCAAAGATCCCTTCATTAGGTCACTTTGCCTACAACGGTGAAGCACATCACAACCAGGGTTTTTGAGGCGTACATAGGAACTGCTAACTGCAGAAAGGGAACAAGTTTACTTCCACTCATTTTACAGGAGAGAGAAAAAACTGATTTATAGAAAAACTCTAAAGCAAAATTATTCTACATTTTTCTACAGACATGCAGCTGCAAGGTACTTTAGATTATCTAATTTTTATGCACCTTTGTGTTACCAGCAGCGTAAAAAAATTGTTTTTTGGAACTGGACATGTTCCCTTGTTTACAGTTACCAATGTAAAATATAAATGAAAATCCTTGTATTTGTAGAATGCAAGTTTAGTTTAGATATTTTCCTCACCTTTAACATATTTTAGGCATTATTACATCAACATAAATACACCGACTTAAAAATTCTCCTCAATTTCATCTCTCTCTGTTGTTGGATATGTCAGAATTTCGTTCCAAAACTGCATCTTTTCTTCCAAAGTCCAAATTAATTTATTTTTTTAAATATAATCCATTTTTAAGATGTTTGTGCATAGTTTGGCTTTGTAGGCAGGTTCCTTGGGAAGTTCAAAGTTCATCCGAGTATTCCTCAAATAAAACTATCAGCTGGCTGGCTATTGATGTTGATCTTACACTGAGCTACCTGTGGTGTATCTTTGTTGAAACTAAATTCATGATACTTTAATAGGGCTAAATAAATTTTTTGCTCTTATGGAACGCCTTTTCCATAAGAATCATTACTAAGGCAACTGTTTTCATAGAATTTTGGCCACCAAGTATTCTTTCTATTTTCATAAGAACACTAAATTTATCTTTCTTCTGTGAAGAATCCAATACAAGGTGTATTCAGTTTTCTCCTGATGGTGCCACGACATGTTCCCTGTTTGCAGTAAGCAGTGAATTATAGTTGTTGCTAGAGACACTTTAATGACTGTGGATGAGTTTCATATGTGCGGTAAATGACAGGCTTCCCAAGTTGGATTTCACAAGAAAATGAATTTTAAAAATTCTGGAGATGTTTACTTTCTGCTGTCAGCAACTCGTATACTAACCACAAGAGACAAAATATAAAGGAGACTGTAAAGTACATTTAGCACCTGCTGCCATCTGTTATATAAGAACATCCCATTTTTCCATAGTAGCATAACCAAAACCAGTGTCATCTAGAGTATATCTCTTTAATTGGTTGAGTATTTTTAAGTGGAATGTTCTAAATGTACAAAATATAAAATCTTTCATACCTCCTGCACTGACCAGCTACAAATTGCTGATCCACAATAAAACAGCATTGTTACAGTTTTAATCTCCACAGCACAAATATTAGTTTCTCCTGTGAGCAACATCACAATTGTTCCTAGACTGTTACAGTTTTGCAAGTTCATTTTGGCACCCAAGGTCTAATCAAATTATAAAATGGTTAACTTTTAAGCAGTCAAGACTGACTTGAATTTAGTCTTTCAAGTGGCATAATACTACTACATTCATGTCATTATACATTCAGGACATAAGTACGGGGGAGTTGCCTTTGTGAACATGTAACAGTGAAAACCGGGAAATACGAAGTGTCATGGGATGAAAGGCAATTAAATAATGAAGACTGATTATCAACTGTACAAAAGAGTCCACTTTATTTTTTCATAACTTTCTGTTTTGTTCTAGTTTTGCTGCCAAATACAAGTAAGGTGAAACACAAAAATAGTACAAACAGGTCTCTTACTTTCAGGGCTTGAAATAACAATTTATTTAAAGATACTAAGAGTGAAACAAAATAAAAACCCAAACCAAATAAAAAGCTGCAAATAAAGGAAGGACCCATAAAATATAACACAACACAATCTCACATGCAAAGTAAATAAAATCTGGTAGTACTAACATGCAAGTTCAACTCACAACACAAGAATCAAAAGTTTTAAGACACAAGAGTTACAACAAACTGATGCAGAATTGCATCCTGAAAATCTCTCATGTAGTCATACATGTGACATTGCACTAATACAAATGAAATGCCAATCTTTACTCAGTTTGGTTAGCTACAGCCCACAGGCTCAGAGAGAAAGTCATTTTATTCCAACTGAATACAAATGTATCACCATCAAGGAAACTGCTGTCAAATATTCAAACATATCACAACAATCATTTATATATGGCAACTTAGAAAATTAAAAACTGCTTTGTACAAAATGTGTTTAAAACACTTATTTTTCTAAGCTAAAATAAAATATAAACTATAAAAAAGCTCTCCATGTCTTAACTATAGTCACAGGATACTATGAAAAAGAATATTATTTTACAAAAAACACACTAAACAGAAGAAAATGAAGTTATCAATAGACTATCACATTATTACTCAATGCATTAAAATATTCTGTTCACTTCTACAGGGAATATTTAAAATATAACTGGTCAAGAGTGAAATTACTTTCAAATTAAATAATATCAGTAAGTTAAATTCTATTTCTAAAGTATCCATAAAACATACATTAATTAAGTTTAGAATTAATTTAATAAAAATTTACATAAAAGCTCTGCTTTTCACATTTCTGTTTCTTAATTACAGTCACATAAATGGCACAGATTATTTTTAAACTGCTGGTACGAGGCAGCAGGGTAAATTATTTGTCATGCACATATGATGAATTGTGTACAGCGTATAGAAATTTTTTGTACAGAAGCCAGGATCCTCAGAACTTATATTTTGCTGTTTTTCCACTATGAACAAATACTGAATTAAGCGTTCTATTTTCATGTCATTTTGAACTTTGATCCCTAGTTCAGAAACCTGCAAACAATAGAAATCAATACAGGATACAACATGACGACTCCAACAAATCAGAAAACTCCTGCCAAATAATTGTGCCAAAATAAATCCTTGTAATATTTTGCAGAGAAAGCATTGGCATAGGTAAAATTCAGTCAACATGAAGAGTACAGAAAAGGCACTTACTCAAGTGCTACACCACAAAGGAATAACTAATCATAGAAATATCTTAATCTTTTTCACACTGTAAAAGTTTACCATTGTGGCATATAGCATATTCTTCTTATTATACATATATTTATCTCATTAAGTACAAACAAGAAACCTCTACTGTGATATGGCAGTTCCAGATATGGCCAAATCCTTCTGGAAATTCAGTGTTATAAATGTTTTAGCCAAACTGCTGAATAGTTGTTTAGTCTTCTCTTGGCACAAGGAAAACACAGAATTTACTCATCCATGTAAACCTATTTACAGCAATGACTTTTTTTTTTTTTGCTTTCAATTGTATTAGTGAAAGAGTGCCCTACATCTTCACAGAAGATATTTTTAAAATATATATAAATATGTATGTATAGTATCCACATATATACATACATAGTGATGCTGATTTCATTAACAAGCACATGTTTAAATGCCAGATTGTAGTTAAATACATATAAAAGAAAATATTCTATCCACAGTATGTTCCACTTTCATTTTTAAGTAAACGCACAGCTGCCACCGTGTAAAATACTACATAATTTTACTTCTCACCACGAAAATATTTGACTAAAACAGAGATCAAAAATTGCCACTCGATTTAATTTTCATTTACTGTTTAACTTCATTAGACTTCTTTATATTTCAAATGGTGTAGATATTAACACTAGGGATGCCATGTCGATTGCAACTATATACTTGAGTATATAACTTTTCAATCTGAAAGTGTACACGCCAACTGACAAACTCCTTCCAATAACAAATTTAACTCTCATTTGATCACAATAAAAATATAATCTAGTGGTGTAATTCGAGCTTCAATACCAACTTAGTACTATCACAAACATTCTGTCATCTGGCATCCCTGGCACCGCTGACAAGAGTCCAGAACACTTACTGTGGAGGAGCTGTTTGCCCACCCACAAGGGTCACTTATAACAAAAATAATACTTGATGAAACATTAATGTACAGATGTCAGCGGTTCTAGGCACTGTTGGAAAGTGTTTCTTTCATTTATTCAGTCCTTCACCAGCCTATAGATATGGTGTTGAGCACCATGTTCAGAAGTTGACACCTCAAACACATAAGCTGTACACAGGAGAGTTTCTTGGGTTTCACGATTTGTGACCACCTGGAAAAGAAAAATAGCACATTGTATATATACTGAAAATCTGTAGCACTCATTCATGATAATTTTAAGCTCTATCAGACAATTATATAACTTTCAATTTTTTTTTTTCAGAGTTTGCCTCTTTTAAGAGAAACATGTACAATGGAGCAGTTACAATTAAGCTATGTACTCTCAATGTCTGTAGGTGGGACTTACCTGTAGGATAGTGAAATTCTCAAGTACACTGTTCATCATGTACTTTTCAGGCAAGTGTTTCAACTTGTGGATGAAGTTGATCATGTATTCACACATTGGTGAGCGATGAATACGGTACACAAACCGTCCATTTTCGAACCTTGCATATTCTGTTTCAACCTTTTCCACTACTTGTTTACCAAATGAACATACCTTTGTAGAACAAGTAATAGTCATATTTTCATTACTTTCATACCTGCAATAAAAAATTTTTTTCTTAGAAATAGCAATTCTTATTATAAATACAGATGAAGTAACAGTTATTGTCAAATATTTGTGATAGTCAAATACTTGTAGTTTTGTTCACATCATTAGTAAGTGTTGTAAAGAGCATAATAATGTTTTTAGTTAGCATATATATGGGTTGCACAACAAAACTGAAACACCATGAAAAATGTATGCGTTAACAGAAATGCAGAGGCTAGCCAAATCTGTAGGTTCCACTGTTGTATTTGGTCACAAACAGCACATGCACAGCACAGTGTCTTCAACATGTTGTGAGGTGTGTAGGATCAAAGGAAGTTTTATTTTAGTTGTCATCCTGGTAGTTCTGTAGTCTTAACCTATTGGTGCAGTAGCTGAATTTACAATGATATCAGTTGAATATTCATAATTAATTATTGTAATACTACTTAACGTGTTTGTTAAAAAATGGTGGAGAGTACCAATGTAGAAATGATGAACTATATTCATGTGGCAAGGATCATATCTACACTGCTGGTGGACAGCAGTAGCAGACAAAGATCTTACACTAGCAACAGCCAGGCACGAGAAAAAGAACCAAAGCCATATGAAATAATGACTCAATTGGTAAAAGTAACGGTATCGCTGTATTAATGGTTCATGATAGTTGAATGGTTTAACTCTGCAAGTGTTCACAACTGAAATACTGTCTAGTGGTTTCCACTGTGAATTACTGGATGGCTAGTTAGGGAGATCTGGCTACATAATGGAAACAGGGGGCTTGATTAGTTTGTTGGATGATAAAAATATTTCATAGGGAGGGTTGTATGGGATCAAGGGGTGGTTGGAATGCTAAAAAGGTCAGGTTATTAGAGGAGAATGAAACAAGTCACTTAAGAGCTCAAAATGATGTAACACATCAGGTAAAAAATTACATTTCTAATAAAGAGATAGGAAAACAGATAATTTCAGACACTGAAAATCTATTTACAAAAGTTTAATTCCCCTCTCCCCCTCCCTAATTTCGTAAATCTTGACTTTGCAGCTGCATCACACCACTTCTCTGCCCCATCACGCCACTTCTTCGCCTACAATTATCTCCATAGCTGTAGTGGCTGGTTGTTGTTTCAAATATTTGAGGTCAATGATCTCTCAGATTTTCTCAGCACAACTCATTTATAGTGAGCTTCCTACTGTTCAGCAGAGTTAGTGTTTCCATTTTCAGCACAATATTCAACAACCAGTGCATGCTCTGTAAAACAAAAGAACATCAAAAGCTGCAGAGGATGTTGGGAATTTATCTCTGCTTTAACTAAAGCTCAGCTACAACTAGAGGTGTGAGATCAACAATAGATCACAGTCCAGCTGGTGTCCAAGCAGCAAGTAAACAAATAGCAAAACTCAAAGCATCTGAAGAAGATGGCTAGGTCAGTCGTCAAAATATCGTCCAGAAAATGGACACAACAACTCAGCTGATCACCCAGAAGCTCACTATTATTTAAGGGCTGCCTCAAACATATCCTTTGCTGCAGAGTGGCTGTTCTTTTCATCTTCTTCCCTTTCTTGATCATCATCAGACTCTTGCTCAACATTATACTGCTGCAACGCAGGATTGATCATCTGATCATGTTCAAGTTTTTCATTGGCAACAGCAGTAATATCACCTTCTGCTAGCCATTCCGCAATATCAGCAGGCTGGATACGATTTTAATGAGTTTTCAAATCAGTGACCCACAATGTCTGACTCATTATTTTATGGAAGTTCTTGCTCTTAATTTAGGCTAGGGCAAATTTACTTCGGTTTTCTGAAGTTCTCCCAGGCTTGAGTAGTGGTGTAAATTATTATGCTGAATCTTTTTATTGCTTCCAAAAGATCACAACATTCTTCTGTTTTCTTGAACAAAGCACTGACGCATTTCCTCCTGTAATATCATTTTAACTGACACCCTGGTCCACTGGTTGGATTGCTGAAGTCATGTGGCGGTGGGGGTGGGGGGAGGGGGAGGGGGGGGGCTTGTGGCGTTGTCTAGCAATACAACTGCATGGGAGGTAGTTTTTTTTAGTTCAAGTACTTTCACCATCCAAGCACTTTTTTACCATCATAAGAACGGGAAGTGTTTTTGAAGGATCTTGGGTTCTTGAATTTGCTGATTACAAACAACGGCAATTTGCAGTCACCCCTTGCATTGCTACAGGTTGGAATAGTCAGCCTATCCTTTGCTAGTCTTCTTCCTGGGACTGTTCCATTGTCAGAGGCAAGGTTTTTTTGAAGCAGCATTTTCTAGTTTGGTTCTGTTTCATCCATGTTGTACAAGTGGCTAACTACCAGTTGATTTTCTGAGACTATATTTCAAAATTTTCAACAAATTCCCTACTTGTCATCAGAAAATTTTTCACCTGAAATAGCAACTTGCCTAATGCTGTGACAATTTTTCCACAGGTGAAGCCAACTTTCACTTGCTTGGAATACGTCATCTTCGCCACCCAATTTTTGTTGCAACTGAATTGCTGTTTCTTTTATGATGGGGCCTGATAGTGGGGTCCCCTTATATCCTTCCTGACAAAACTGAGTCCCCACAGCATCTTACATGAGCTTGAGTTTTGATTTTTTCAATGCTTTTCTAGTTTTTAAGTTTTTGTACAGAAACCACATATTGATCATACAGTGCTGATAGCCCATAAACTGTCAAGATCTTTCGTGTAACAGTACGAAGTAGCCCACCGGAAACAATTATGCAATTACATCATAGTATATCATTACCTTAATTTTTTAATGACACAAGTGCCCATTAAATTAGTAAACCATAGTGAAATGTGATTTGCCAACATATTTTCCTGTGGATTTTTTTATCACTGTACTGGGGGACAGGTAATTGCTGGCAATTGTTCACTGCCATCAAATTTAGACAGACACGAAAGAATAAAAGAAAGCTTCAGCACATCAACTAAAAATAAAGAAGTTTTGAATATTAAACTTCCTGGCAGATTAAAACTGTGTGCCAGACCAAGACTCGAACTCGGTCTGGCACACAGTTTTAATCTGCCAGGAAGTTTCATGTCAGCGCACACTCCACTGTAGAGTGAAAATTTCATTCTAGTTTTGAGTATTATTTACAAATTAGTAAATTCTCCCCAAAGGTAACTTGAGTCCCAATAAAAACAAAAGAAACCAGTGATGGAATTAATTTAAAGAGAGAAGACTTTTGGAAGTTTATAAAAGAGATTTAAATACAAAGATTTTAATGATATGCTACCAGTTACCAGGATGAAAGAAACAAAGTTCTGAGATGCAATAGTTTAGCATTATGGCTAGCTTGACAATATTTTCTGAGTAGACTTTCATACAAAATAAAAATAATTGAAGAAGGAAACATTATCCTTACAGGTGATTACCATCTAAAGACCCATTTCATTGCAAAATATCTGAGAAAATAAAATAAATAACAAAAAAATATTTATGTTATACTGAAACAAAAGAGAGAGAAATTGTGTCAATAAAAATTGCATCACTGACTTAGTGTTCAATTATCTCTCATTTGAAATGGTCAACATTAATTCACAATCTAAGGAAAAGCTGTGCCATTATGTATTATAGTGTATTGTAAGTAAAGGAAATTCCTTAAGCAGCAGGTCTGCTCAGGATTGATTAACTTTGAGAGATGGATTGTTATTGGACATTATATTTCATTAGAAAGATACCCAATTACATTTCATGAGATTGATCAAAGGCAAAGTTATAACTACTGTTGAATTAATTTTAATCATTTGTTATTTTAAATAAAGCACATAAGCTACAGGTTGTTTTTTGATGTTGAGTAAAACTAGTTTATGACATGCAGCCAATATATTGTGTCGTATCCTTGTATATCCATACAGATTGCTTACTGCTGTGTGTCATTTTGCAGAATACGAAAGCAGAGGTTGGACAGTACTACGTCGTTCAATAAAACATTTAACTGTAGTAAATGTTGTCTACTCATTATTGAAAAGTTAAACTGTGTACTTGCAACTGGCTAATGGCAGCTGGTACTAAGGCAGTTCATATTCAGTGTTACACATAACTGCTTGTATTCATATGAAATTTAAATAAATTACATAAAAAATAAACTTGTGCAGGATCAGAGTAATACCAAATTTATGAGCAGGCTATATATACATATTTATATTTCTCCATATATGTGCTCATGTCATAAGAGTTGTTTCCTGTAGAGGTTGTGAAGCATCATTCACTACCAATATATAATTCGTGTAACACAGTGCAAGAAGTGTTGACTGCAGCCAAGATTGTATAATTAACCACATTACAAGAAGTGGGGATCCGGAACTGCCAATTCATAAAGTAATGTTTGTTTGAGATGTAATTGCATAGGTACTCTTCCATCAGAAAAGGTCAAAACAATGTCCTGCAATGTTGAGAGAGCATTGTGTCAGATCTAAGCAGATTTGAATGTGGGAAAATTGTTGGTGCTCATATGGTGTGTGCTTCCATAAACATGGGAGTCAGAGTGTTTAATATGGTGCCTCTTGAAACACTATAGATGCATACCACATATAGGAAAGTGGAAAATCAACTGCTAAATCACAACAGGAACGAAAGTGTGTCGAGTGATCACGATGGTCAGTCACTGAAGAATATTGTAATAAAAAACAAGAGGGTGACAGCTAGAAAAGTCACTGCAGAATGGAATGTCACACTTACATACTCCTGTAAACACAACAATAATACAAAGGGAGCTCCATAAGCACTGAATGGCAGGGTGAGCTGTAATTCTACACCAATCATCAGTGATGCAAATGCTCTTAGCAGGAAAACATGGTGCAGAAGCCATAAAACATGGACTAAGGAGCTCAGGAAGAACGTCATCTAGTCAGATGAGCCTCGTTTCACCATGTTTCCAATTTTAAACGAGTCTACATTCCAGCAGCGAAACATGGTGGGAGTTCGGTGATGATTTGGCTAGTCATATCGTGTATTTTTTTCGGCCCCACTGTTACTCTACAAGGTCATATAACTGCCAAGGATTATGTGACCATTTTGGCTGATCACATCCATCCCTTAGTACAAAGTCTGTTTTTCATAGTGGTGTTGCTGGGTTCCAAGATGATGGGGCCCCTGTTTACACAGCTTCCACAGTCCAGGACTAGTTGTGTGAGCACCGGGATGAACTGTTGCATTTCCTTTGCCCACCAGCGCCACCAAAACTCAATATTGTTGAGCCTTGTGGTTGTCTTTGGAGAGAAGTGTGTGGGATCACTATCCATCTTTGTTATTGATACCAGAACTTGCCACTGTTTTGCTGAACGAATGGTACAAGGTACCTTTGAATGCCCCTACAGGACCTGTGTTAATCCATTCAGAGACAAGTGTAAGATGTTTCAAATGCTAACCATTTTCTCCACACTGTATTAGGCATGGTACAGTGTTGCTCTTGTGGTGTTTCAATTTTTTTGTCCATCCCCTGTATATGTCCAATAACTATTTCATATGGCTACAATATTTTTTTAACAGAAGTAAATCCATATTTTCAAAACTGCAATTGTAGATCTCAAAGGAATGTCCCTAAAAGGAAGCAGAACTCACTGGCTTGTAACTCCATAGAAGGCTCCAGCTTCGTCCTGGATGTTAGTGTTCAGATCTGCCCAGAATTTGACAAGGAAAAATGCATTCTGCGGTCCTTTGTCATAAAGCTCTTTCAAGCCACCTTTCTTCTCAGGAAACTTATCATAAATCTGCCGGACATCAACTGCCTGTGGAATCAAGAAGTATGATTAGTAAAGTAATAAAATATTAAATTAATAATTAAAAAAAGCTTTTGTCTTGAAACAAAATAATATGTCCTGCTATGCACTATGACAAAAATTTGTGTTTTTTATGTGAATATCAGGTATTTCTAATTCAAGAATTGGATCATCACATGAAGTCCTTCATCCTGCCCTGCCTCATTATTTATCACATTAGGAAGTACTAACAATATGGAAAGGATAGATTGCTACTCACACACAAAGGCAACATTGAATCACAGACATGCACAAAGGAAAGGAAGGCTAGAAATGTTTAAGCTTCTGGACACAGTGTTTCCTCAGTTGTAGAACTCTCACACAGTCACACAACAACAATTCACAAGCAAATGGCTACTGTCTTCTAAAGCACCTGGAGAGAATAGTGTGTGTGTGTGTGTGTGTGTGTGTGTGTGTGTGTGTGTGTTGTTGTTGTTGTTGTTGTTGTTGTTGTTGTGTGAATGTGCAAGAGCTCTACTTCTGAGTAAAGACTTTGTACAAAAGCTTTAACATTTTTAGCATTCCTTTTCTTGGTGCCTGTGTGTGACTCAATGCCTCCTCTACGTAGTGAGTAGCAATCAATCCTCTCCACATTGTTGTTATTCCATCCTAGACTTTCCATTGTTTGATTAGTATGTCAGCACACACTATTTGGTTCAATTCTAGCGTCCGATTCCACTCGTCGGCTTTGAGCAAAGACGTCATACCCAAGGCAGAGATGCTACATAGAGGCAACCTATGAAAGCAGCGGATCATACTCATAAACAAACAAATGTAGCATATGATAAAACTACAAACACAGTTCATGTGATTAATTACTTAGCCGCAAATTATACTGACAAGAATTAAAGGTAATGAAAATAAATAAGAACAGAAAAAAGAAGTATACATGTCTAAAATAAATTATTATTGTAATTTATGCAAGTAAGAAAAGCACAGAGCACCATTAAATCCAGTACAGTATAGCGCATAGTGAAGTCATAATATTATGAATCAGCATTAACTTTTAATACTAACTGCTAAATCTAATGGGATGAGTACACAAGTCACAAAAAAAACTGACAAAAAGTGGGGTCTAACAAATACTGAAATCAGCAACTGGAACTGACCTATATAGGTTAATTCCAGTTACCGATTCCAACCATTCCACAGTTAGTTATTTAGATAGTTTTAACAACAAGGGTGTGCATTAAATTGTTTCAGGATTTCTACATATGGTATTACTATCTTCATTACTTACCATGAAAAAGAGGAAAATTTGGAAGCTATACCTACACTAGTTATTAATTTTTTGCAGTAGTTCTGAGATCAATAAGAAATTTAGAAATCCTATAAAAACATAGTCCACAAATATACAGCAAAAATGTCCAAAATTATGAACCATCAAAAAGTTGGAATCGGGTTCCAGCCATTCAATGATTCATTATTTAGATAGTGTTTTCAGCACATGTGTGTAGTAAAATGTAGGTTAATATGATTTCTGCATTCCTAATGGCTATCTGAACTACTGCAAAACAGTTACTAATATTGGAATCGGTAACTAGAATTGACCTATATAGAAGGCCAGTTCTAGTTACCGATTCCAATTTTTGTAATTCACCACAGTAGCTTTAGAGAGCAATTACAAATGTAGAAGTGGTATTACGTTTCTGTGCATATAACTGCAAAAATAATTTACATATGAATCATGGAGCGGTTGGAATCTGTAACTGGAATTTAACTATATAGGTTAATTCTAGCTATCCATTCCAATATTTTATTTTTTGCAGACATTCATTTGTCATGTACTGGCTTTTCCTTCAGCATTTAAAGTGTCAAGTTTCTCCACATTTTATGCTACTGTTTCGTGTTTGTTGTCATTCATTTAATTTTCCCCTTTTTCTGATACATGCACCTCCACTTTCCTGCGCTTCTCCCATTAGATTCAATAATTAATGTAAAATTAATGCTTTTTCATAGCATATAACTTAACCTACGCACTTTACTTTTATTCAATCTAAAGGGTCTCTTTGCTTTTCTAGTCGCAGGAATTGCGAGAATACTTCTTACCAGACACGAAATTTTTTAAAAATTCTTGTTCTTATTTTAGTTATCTTCAGTTTGTTTCAGTATAATTCATAACTAAGTAAATAATTGCGTGAATGTGACTGTAATTTTATCATATGCTACATTCGTTTGTTTATGATTGTGATCTGTTGCTTTCATAGATTGCCTATACATAGCATCTTTGCCTTAGGTTTGACATCACTGCTCAAAGCCGATGACTGGAATCGGATACAACAATTTATCCCAGTATTTCCCATAGATAATGTTGAAATGAGTGAACCTCCTTGTGCTGATCAATCAGATCCATTAGAACTACTTGTTTCTTTGTCTGCTATGTGTTTAACATTGTGCAGCATTATGTTCAATGGCAGCCATATTGTTTCTACTAAGAATCACAAATCCAGTCATTTGTTTTGTTTTGTTTTTTTTAATCACTTCACTTCACATAGATAATGAATGTTACATGTTATATTAGGTAATACTTATTTTGCAGCACCTGATAATTTCTCTGGTTCTCTCTTTCTCTTTTTATGCCCTTTTTTATGTTCATCACACACATGATTGCATGCTCAAGCATAATTTTTACCTGCAACCTGTAGTTAATATCCTGTACAAACAAAAAGACATGAAACCTTGTGCACTCTTAATTACTGTCATCTGCGGGCTTTTCATCCTTCCTTCTAATTGATGGTTCCCATTGGCCATCTTTTTCCCTATTTACACAGTTCTGACATTCATGGAACACACAGTACATCACCTGACTCCACAGCTTAATATGTTACATACAGCTTGTCTGTTGCAAGCAATTCTATGCACCAGTTCACTTGTTCTCATGCCCTTACAGCACTAAAAACTGGAGCTATCATAGAGATCCACACCAGAACCACTGCACATACATTAATCAACTGTCATTCTCTATTTACATCCTGGGGTCTAATTAACAGATCACCCTTTTGTCAACCAAGCAGCTACCTTCATTTCTTTATTTTCTCAAGTGGTTACCCATGAATTGCCTCCATTCTGAAAACTGATTATTGTTCAAGTAGCACAGCAGTTGCAGTTTGTTTTACTTTTTACCTTCCTTTGTTCATGATGTCATGATCTGCTTCTCACCACCTTTCTCTACTGCCTTTAAAATACACCTTTCTTATTTCATTGTCCAAATTTTTCTACACACACGCCCAAAAGAAATTTACATCAGAGATGCAATTTCTCATGGTTATCTGAGGAATGTAATGCAGCAGTGTATAATTTCTACAGTTTCTGTCAACAGTTGTTTTCAATACTTGCTAGGTATGAAAGATTAAATGCTGCATCAAATCTGAGCAGCAGTGGTACATCCTTTATACTGAAATTATTTTCAACTTCCAATATAAACAACTACAAAAATATTGCCAGTAATTTAGAATGGATGGGGAACACACACACGCACGCACACACACACACACACACACACACACACACACACACACACACACACACACATACCAGGTATTACCTGCCAAGGTTTCATACTCATCACATACGTAGAACAGAAATCAGTTTTTTCTCATATCAACATCTACTTACCTCTAACAGTGGCACAGAGTAGCTGGCTGATTCACCTATGTGCACAAACAAATGTTTGTGGTACTGAAACAAGAAAAAAAATATTTTTAAGTAAAATAACTCCTTAAAGCTGCAGAAATAACAGTATATACAAATAGCTTGTTCTGTAAACAATTTTGCAGTACAAAATTTGTAGTTTGCAGTGCAGGAGCAGTGACAGTCATAAAAACAGTAATGCTAAAATAATACCAGAAGTAAAAGACCATAAATACATAAACCACAAGATTTAAATAATTTAAGATGAGAAAATAACAACTCACTCAGCAGTAAAAGCACTTAGTCATCAAAAGGAACATAAACAAGATTGAAAACTTCACACTACAGTCAGCTGGGACTACCGCATTCGCTCACGTGCTCGTGTGTGTGTGTGTGTGTGTGTGTGTGTGTGTGTGTGTGTGTGTGTGTGTGTGTGCGCGCGCGTGTGTGGGTGGGGTGGGGGGGGGGGGAGGGGGGAGGGGGGGCTATGGAACTTCTGAGGCTTGTGCAAGTGCACTTTAACTACTCAATGCTTCTACTATTCAGCAAGCTGTTACCTTTATCCTTAAATCATTTACATCCTACTAAGTCTTTTCATTGACATATTTAAATCACAAAATACTCATAACTGCTACCAAGACTATAAAAAAGATTCTCCATTTAAAGACAGGACAAAAAAGGCTGGGATACAAGACTGCTGATACAGCGCAACCCTTCTATCCACCGCGGCACTGGGAGACAGAGGGCTGGGACGTTCCTCACCCCGACCACCCTTTACCCCTGGGAAAGATCCCAAGTACTCATATTGACATGAGGCTGAGTGGACCTCGAGCCAGTCTGGTGTGACTGGGAATGAGGAAAAATCCCTGCCCATACTTGGTTTGAACTCAGGATCTCCAGGGCCAGAGTGTAGTGCTTTAGCCACAAGGCAATTATGGTTCCCAAATAAACTATGAGGAAGGAAAAGTAAGATAGGCATTTGCTTCTCATTCTCTTTGCACTAAAAGTCAATAAATCTATCAAATAATGTTTTATTATTAGTTTCTATATAACAGGGGAAAATCAGTAGCAACTAATCACTCAAGTTGAAGAAAGCTAAATTTATCTGTACATGAAATGTGTTTTTAACTATATGAAGTTTACTGCAACAGCAACTATGCCAAACATCTGTTCTACAGGACTTAATCTCAGTTTCTAATCGCAGATATAGAGTAGAGAATTTAGGAGAACTTCAAAAAATAGTGTCGAACTCTGATGTCAGTCTGTCTTCAATCTTCACAGTTTAGGTAAGTAAAATCCCAAACACTGACAAAAATAACACCGGTATCTAATCACTTTTATTATATTTCCTGCTTTCCTATTTACTTTTGCCTTTTAAAAGTATTTGTGGTTCCACTGGGGCATGGGACGGAAGACCAAGCTGTTTGGTCCAACCCCCCCCCCCCCCCCAAAAAAAAATAAATAAATCCACTGGCTAGTCCACTGAGGCAGAATATTACTTGAATAAAATTCTGTTAACTACTGTTGGTCAATTTAAACCTTGAGCTCATCACAAAGACAATAACACAGTAATGATAAGATGCATTTTTCTTGGGTACTTATTTATACTCACTTTCATTGGAAGACTGAGTAATTATGTGAATCTACAAGAACAAGTGCCACTTTCATCATTGATTAATTAAATAAATTGATTATGAATCTTTTATAAACAGACTACTGCTTAATGATTGCAGTAAGAACTACACGTGCAAAAACTTACAGTATCGGCATCTTGCTGCTGTTCCATGAAGGCAGAGAATTCAACGAGACGGAGCTTATGCGTTGCAATAGCACGACCTTCCCATGGAGGTGGTGGTGGGGCCTGCAGTGTCATGTCACTAGAGGACACAGCTGTTGCTGGCTTCCCACCATAAGGAGGTTGTGCGAAAGGCTTAACACTGTAAAACAAACAACAATCAGAGTAGTTATATATAGTTTTATTATGATAATAGAATAGTAGAAATGGTCTCTTTAACATAGAAGAGATTTGAACTGTGAATATTCACAATGCAAATTGTAATTAAAAAGAAACAGAAAAATTCTATTTACAGAGAGCAAGCAGATACAAGCTTACAGATAAATACAGGGTTATTATAAATGATTGAAGCGATTTCACAGCTCTACAATAACTTTATTATTTGAGATATTTTCACAATGCTTTGCACACACATACAAAAACTCAAAAAGTTTTTTTAGGCATTCACAAATGTTCGATATGTGCCCCTTTCGTGATTCGGCAGACATCAAGCCGATAATCAAGTTCCTCCCACACTCGGCGCAGCATGTCCTCATCAATGAGTTCGAAAGCATCGTTGATGCAAGCTCGCAGTTCTGGCACGTTTCTTGGTAGAGGAAGTTTAAACACAGAATCTTTCACGTAACCCCACAGAAAGAAATCGCATGGGGTTAAGTCGGGAGAGCGTGGAGGCCATGACATGAATTGCTGATCATGATCTCCACCATGACCGATCCATCGGTTTTCCAATCTCCTGTTTAAGAAATGCAGAACATCATGATGGAAGTGCGGTGGAGCACCATCCTGTTGAAAGATGAAGTCGGCGCTGTCGGTCTCCAGTTGTGGCATGAGCCAATTTTTCAGCATGTCCAGATACACGTGTCCTGTAACGTTTTTTTCACGGAAGAAAAAGGGGCCGTAAACTTTAAACCATGAGACTGCACAAAACACGTTAACTTTTGGTGAATTGCGAATTTGCTGCACGAATGCGTGAGGATTCTCTACCGCCCAGATTCACACATTGTGTCTGTTCACTTCACCATTAAGGAAAAATGTTGCTTCATCACTGAAAACAAGTTTCGCACTGAACGCATCCTCTTCCATGAGCTGTTGCAACCGCGCCGAAAATTCAAAGCGTTGGACTTCATCATCGGGTGTCAGGGCTTGTAGCAATTGTAAATGGTAAGGCTTCTGCTTTAGCCTTTTCCGTAAGATTTTCCAAACTGTCGGCTGTGGTACGTTTAGCTCCCTGCTTGCTTTATTCGTCGACTTCCGCGGGCTACACGTGAAACTTGCCCGCACGCGTTCAACCGTTTCTTCGCTCACTGCAATCCGACCCGTTGATTTCCCCTTACAGAGGCATCCAGAAGCTTTAAACTGCGCATCCCATCACTGAATGGAGTTAGCAGTTCGTGGATCTTTGTTGAACTTTGTCCTGAAGTGTCGTTGCATTGTTATGACTGACTGATGTGAGTGCATTTCAAGCACGACATACGCTTTCTCGGCTCCTGCCGCCATTTTGTCTCACTGCGCTCTCGAGCACTCTGACGGCAGAAACCTGAAGTGCGGTTTCAGCCGAACAAAACTTTATGAGTTTTTCTACAAATCTGTAGTGTGTCGTGACCATATGTCAATGAATGGAGCTACAGTGAATTTATGAAATCGCTTCAATCTTTGTAATAGCCCTGTATTGAGCTAAAAAGAGTAAATGGTTGAAAGGATTCATATTATGGAGGCAGTCATCAAGTTTTGGACTTTATCCGAATTTGATAAGGCAAGTTAAACAAGAATTTTTGCCCAAGATTATGGATTTAATTAAAAGAATTCTTACTTCACTCCAGGACAAAGGAGACACAGCCAGACAGACCAAGAGAGTATAACAGTTTGGTGAAAGACAGGAAAGAGATAGAAATGATGAGACTAAGCTAGGACTAATTGAAAAAGTATATCAACTTATACATATGTTCATATCAGCTAGATAACTAGAATTTTATTCCTGCCTATATTTGATTATAGTACTATAGTTTCCTACATATGAGGTGTGATCAAAAAGTAATAGGATCTATAAAACACATGAAATTAAAAAAAAACCTGTTTTAATTTTTTTATCTTGTCGGTATACATGTTTCTCATATGTGTTTGCATTTTCAGCTGTTTTGAATATTTAGTTTATTGCTGACATTAAAAAATGTTACATGCGTTTTCAAGTGCTCGGCAAATTTTTTCTTTCAAAAAAGGTGGATTTAAGAATTTGCATTAAATTTTGCTAGCAAAATGGAACAAAGTGCAGCATCACATTCGAAATGTTGCCTGTGGCTTTCAGCAAATCTGCTATGTGTAAGACAAGAGTTTATGATCGGTATAAAGATGCTGACTGCCCTGGACGCCATAGCACATAATTACTGACAACAGTGTGGAAGAACTGAAGAAAAATGGTTCTGCAAAATCACCATATCACCATCAGGGAGGTTGCTGATGATGGAATATCCTTTGGCTTGTACCAAGTAATTTTTTCAGCTGTTTTGAGCATGTAACGTGTAGTAGCAAAGTTGTTCCGAATTTTTGAATTTCAATGCATAGACATTGCTCAGGAATTGCTGAATGAATCAATAATGACCCAGAACTTCTAAAGAACGTGACAAAACGTGGATAATGGGTATGAATTTGAAACCAAGACCCAATTGTTCCAATGGAAACTGCCATAAGAGTCAAAACCAAAAAAAACTTCGACACGTCCAACGATATGTGAAGGTTTTTCTCATTGTTTCCTTCATTTACAATAGATTAGTGCAACATGAATTCCTACCTTATAGTTGTATGGTAAATAAGGAACACTACCGGGAAGTTATGCACTGTTTGCATGAAGCAACCCACAGGAAACAACCAGAATTATGGCAAAACCACTCACAATAATGCACCCACCCACACATCAATGCTTGTTCACGATTTTTTGTCAAAAAACGGAACTGTTAAGTTGCCTCAGCCATGGATGCCTGTAACTTCTTTCTATTCTGGAGGCTGACAAAACTATGAAAAGGCATTGTTCTGACATCAATGATGAGATGAAAAAACAGAATTGCTGAAGGAGTTTAACACTGGAAAGTAAAATGAGTTCCAGAAATGCTTCCAAGATTGGGAAAAGCCTTAGCACAAGTGTGTCATACCTGAGGGTGAATTACTTTGAAGCTGACAAAGTTCATGTTGATGAATAAATGAAGATTCTTTGAGAAAACAAAAAATTCAATTACTTTTTGATCACACCTCATATACAGTATTAGTAGCATTACATAAAGTGGATTGGATAATGAAGGAGTTTATTAAATTATAAACAAGAAGGAAGGAAGAAGTAAGAAAACTATGTAAACCTGAAAAACTAAAGAAAGAATCCAAGACCTACATGCCACATATGTATAAGGGACATGTCGATCAACTCTGGAAGTCCAGGATTATAGGAAAAAAAATAGCTATATGAAATTACAAGTTCAATGAACATACCAGTTTCTGCTCACATTTTATTTTAATGGAACATTTTCTTTTCTTGTTCATATGAAATAATTTTAAGTTCTGTCTGTGAACTGTTCATCAGTTTTCATCTGCAGGATCATTTTGTATTTCTGAGGCACATATGCCACAAGGCCCAGAGTTCCTGGATAATCGTTACTATTTGTTTGAAAGTCACGGCCATGTAACTACATACAAAGACTTGAAATGTGTTAATTTATCTGAACATGTAACTGAGGTGCAAGAAATAGTTTGGGCAACATGATCTATTCCCTTCTTGGACATAAAAGAAAAACTTAATGGGTTTACAAACAAACTTACTCAACTATATGACAAATATGCTCCCCCAAAAACTGAAAAATTAAGAACGAAACCTGCACGTTGGCTTACTGAAGAACTAAAACAGCTCATAGACCTACATCTACATGTACATATATACTCCACTAGACACAAAGTAGTGTGTGGTGGAGGACGTGGCTCACACCAAAGTCATATTCCCCCCCCCCCCCCCCCCCCTGTTCCACTCGCAGATCACGCAGGAAAAACGACTGTCTGAACGCCTCAGCACGAGCTCTAATTTCCCTTCTCTTTTAATGGTGATCATTGTGCGATTTGAAAGTTGGTGGTAATAATATATGCTGTATATCCTCAGCAAAGATTGGATTTTGGAATTTAGCGAGCAGCCCCTTCCGTTTAGCATGTCATCTATCTGCAAGTGTTTCCAACTTCAAACTTTCTATGAGATTTGTAACACTCTCATGATGGCTAAATGCACCAGTCACGAATCTTGCCACTCTTGTTTGGACCTTCTCAATTTCTTGAATCAGACCCAACTGGTAAGGGTCCCATAAAGACAAACAATACTCTTAGATCTTGGAGACATTGCACATTCATGTTGACGTCCATCTCACTGGGCTTATTTCCACAACATAGTTCAAATAAAACTAATCAGTAAGTACACTTCCATTTCATTTCAACAGCTGTCATCCCTTACACATAAAAAGGTCCCTCCCTCACAGACATGGCATCCATGGCAAACATATCTGCTCCAACATCCATGTCAGTAACTTCAAATATTTCCTCTCCCACATATCTTGTCCACACACAAATCACTCTGGCAGTCTCCCTTCACCCAAAGAGCTACCAACTATTAGTGATCAAATGAAAAATAGGTAGAGTGCTTTGTCTAATGTGTCTTGATGAGAGAGGGATGTGCACGACCACACAAAGGTGAAGTGAGTTTAAACAACAAAGATGATAGTCACAAAAGCAGTACTTTATAAATGACAAATGGTTCTATGATATGGTGATATGAAATAGGTTTTGAGTTGAAAATTATTATTTTTTTATTATACACTATTGTTGAATATCACTTAAATGAATACAGAGTTCCAAACATGCTACTCACTCTTGTGAAGTTCCTGGCTGAAGACCTGGTTGCCAAAACTGTAGTGGGAAAAAAATTAAGATCATGTTAGAATGAAATAACAAAAAAATAAAGGCAGGAAAAGTAATTGCTTGGTCCACAAGTGTAAATTTGTATGATTAATAACAGAATATAAAATTACAAAATATAATACTTTCTCATCCATATAGTGTTACCCGAAAACTCCTGTCATGCAAGTGTGCGCGCGCGCGCGCACATACACACACACACACACACACACACACACACACACACGCACACACACACACACACAAAAATCTCTCTCTAAAGATAAGAGTTGAAGACATGGTCTAAAGAAAGAAAAATAACAAGGTGAAAATTATTCCATTCCATCTTTGTGTGTTGGTACAGCAACCTTACTATTGCTACTGTTTAAAAAACACTAGTAGGTTGCACAATGTTCATCACTAACTCAAGAACAATGCGTTTCAGCCACACATGGCATCATCACGTTATGTGAAAATATAAGGGGAGTACTGCATTAATAAATTTGGTGTGGGCCTATCCTGGATTACTATAAAAGCAAAATAAGCCTCCAACACTGATCTAATAAAATTACATAGATAAACTTATTGTCACTCATCTTAAAAACTCAGAAATTTACTGCCAAAAAGCAGCCATCAAAGAAGGAGTTAAAAAAAGTATGCAACCTACAACTATTTTTTGAAATAGCAATAACAAGGTGGACACAAATAATTCAGTGTGGTTATCTGAAGCTACAAAGCATTTCATAACTGAAGGCATTGTATCTTGATAAAATTCTGGCCACTTTGTAAATAAAACAATCCAGATGTTTTCTGCAATTGAAGCATTTCATCATTCATTTGAAAGGGTGGACATTCAATTAACTTTTATTTCTTGTTTTAATTGGCATTTATTCCTTCCTTGTCTCAAGAGGGTGTGAAAGCTTGGTCAATTAATACATTTCCAGATGCCATTTTGTCAGTATTATTGGGAGGACAACAGATCCTGTGTCACATTAGTAAACCAAAACAGTGGATTATATCATTTCTTTTAATAATTTTTATCCATGTACATTCCCATTTTCTCTGCCATTTTCACGCATTTATGGCCAGATAGCACACCAATTTTGACAATGTCAACATAAATATTGAAGAGTAAAAGAGTCTACAAGTGACATATTACTCATACAAGTAATGAGAATAATGTTTTTAAGGTTAGGTTTGGTTGTAGATGCTCCAAACCCAATTTTCCTGTATTATTAGCTACAACAAAGAAAACCACCCTGCAGGAAGAAACAGTGTCAAGAACTTCATCTGCCAATGCACATGAACTAAATATGTAATATGAGGGTGGTGAGAGAAGTGAGCAGTGTTTTGATATTACAAAGGAATTTATTTGTGCATCTGCTGGCCAATTATATGTAGGATATGTTGTATTCCAAGTTTTTATTTTGCCCACAATTTCTATTATTGTATTAATATATTAAGAATGGTACTCACTGGTGCAGGATAAGACACTGGTGACCCGAGGCCCAGGCTTGCCAAACCAGCAGCTGCTGCCTTGTTATGAATAGCTGTCGCTGACACAATTTGTGCACTGGACATGCTGGACATCGTCTGCAGAGCTTTCTCCTTTGCTGCATGGTCCTGTGTGGGAGACTGTAAGATGTCAGGTACTGCGACTGCACGGTTTATCATAAATAATTCCTCTATCCATGTAAAGGAGTTTTATGCACTTGTTTAGTTTTTAATTTATTGCAAGACTTGCCAATCTTACACAATGAAGAGGGATTAAGAATGGTAATACACGAATACAATAAAAATTAAATAATTTACAGACTTGTTATATAATTAAGAAATAAACCATTAATAATCAACAAGATAAAGCAAATACAGTTGTCAAAAACACCTTTCCACTATCTGAGATATTTGCCCTGTTGCATGTATTCAAGAGGAGACTTAAAGGATTAACACTTTGTTTAAATGGACTTCATCATACCCCAAGGCGATGGAAGTCGTGGGATAGTGATCGCACGTATACAAATGGTCATAATATTGCATACACAAGGTATAAAAGGGCAAAAGGTTTACATTGGTGAAGCTGTCATTTGCACTCAACTGATTTATGTTAAAGGGTTTCTGATGTGATCATGGCTGCACGAAGGAGAGTAAGAGACTTCGAACATGGAATGATAGCTGGAGCTACAGGCATGGGACATCATTTTCAGAAATCATTAGGGAATTCAGTATTCCAAGATACACAGTGTCAAGAGTATACCAGGATGCCAAATTTCAGTCATTACCTCTCACCATCAACAATGCACTTAATGACCAAGAGCAGCAGCGTTTGTGTACAGTTGTCATTGCTAATAAACAAGCAACACTGTGCAAAATAAGTGCAATCAACATGGGACGTACAACAAACATATCCATTAGGACAGTGCAGCAAAATTTAGCATTCATGGGCTTTGGCAGCAGATGACAATATGAGTGCCTTTGCGAACAGCACAACAATGCTTGCAGTGCCTCTCCTGGGCTCGTGACCATATTGGTTGGACCCTAGACAACAGGAAAATCGTGGTCTGATCAGATGAGCCCCGATTTTGGTTGGTATGAGCTGATGAATGGGTTTGAGTATTGTGCAGACCCCACAAAGCCATGGAACCAAGTTGTCAACAAGGCACAGTGCAAGCTGGCAGTGGTTCTACAGTGGCGCGTGCTGTGTTTACATGGAATGGACTGAGTCTTCTGGTCTGACTGAACCAATCATTGACTGGAAATTGTTATGTACAGCTACTTGGAGACCATTTGCAGCGAACAATGGTGGAATTTTTATGGATGACAATTTACCCTGTCACTGGGGCACAGTTGTTCATGACTGGTTTGAAGAACAATCTGTACAATTCAAGTAAACGATCTGCCCATCCAGATTGCCCAACATGAATTCCACTGAACATTTATGGAACATAATCACAAGATCAGTTCATACACAGGATCCTGCACCAGCAACACTTTCAAAGGATGGCTAAAGAGGCTGCATGGCTCAATATTTCAGTAGAGCACATCCAATGGCTTGACGAGCCCATGCCACATCGAGTTGCTGCACTGTGCCGGGCAAAACGTCTGGTATGATTTTAGGAGGCATCCCATGAATTTTATCACCCCAGTGTAGATGCAGCACTATCAAAGTCTGAAAAGAAATCGGCTAAGGCCTTGTTAAGGAATCCATTTTAAGGTTTGCCTTGGGTAATTTAGAAAATCGACATATATATTTATACAGATTGTATTGATTGAGATTTGAGCCCTACTACTGTTACAGCATATCAGGCAGGAGATATACATTCACTGTGTGTTAAACAAGCCACAGGCAAGACTTAAGTAATTAGGTACAAGGGTTGGTAGTGGGCATGTCATGATTGCAGTTCTTCATGCATAATCAACCAGGGTGTAACAAACACCACCACAAACCTCAATTAATTATGGTTGATAACTCGTCTCATTACAATCTTACATCTGTACCACATAATATGCATTATATGTTTATCAAAATAAGCTAATTTATCTTTTCACTGATTGGTGTTAGTAAGCATACAAAGAATGTATAAAGTTTTAACTGTTTAAAAACAGGAAATGTTTGGCAGTAATGTGCAATCCACCTCTGTACCAAAGCTGATGGCCAAAACCAATTCAGGTATATCTGATCATGCATTTATGTTCCCCTCCCAAGATGTATCTATTAAAACAGGGTGGTAGCTAGCAAGAGCATGTTTTTATGTAGTGTGCTTAATTTATTGGCATAATTTACAGTACTTACAACTTTTAGTTTTGCTTGAATTTCTCTGAGCTTTCTTCTTGCCAGCACTTGTATATGAGAGCTGACCTGCTTGCGAGTTCTTGTCTTGCCTGTCCGAAGTTTTATGTATCTAGCTATTAGCTCATTGCGACCTGAAAATCAATAGTACACACACATTAAAAACATAAAAAAAGAAACAGAAACAGGTGTTCAATTTTCAAATAAAAATGCCTTATCAGAAAACTCCACCACATTCACAATTAATGTCATTACCAATACATCTGCAAAAGTTAAAAATAGAAAAAAAATACATAAAATGCAAGAGATAGGACAAAATAACTTTCCAAAAAAACAGATGTACAATTTACTTATCAGTATCATTAAATTCATTTGGGGCAATTAGTCCTGCAGTAAAGAACTGCTGGAAATTATGTATAAAACAGTGTAACTTCTGCAGCCCCATTTTCGCCCTTAATGACTACTTTTTTGTGCTTTTTACTGAGCTTTGGGTGTGTCAAAATTCTTGAAAATTGCAAGGAAATGTTACTTGGTTGGTTGCTGAAAGATACAAAATTAAAACAGATGACAAATCAGATTCAGAGTTTCTAATAAAATAAAACTATAACGCCACCACTGTGTATCAAAAGAATGAAAGGCTATGATGAACAAAACGTTTCTCAAAGTCAACTGCTCTAGCAGAAAATAAGAAAAGAACACCTCTACATTTGTGCACTGTACGTGATACTTTCACTGAAGTTGGGTCGTAATTTTGTAGCAACATGTTAATAGCTTTTCTTTTGACCTGTCTGTACATTCACATAACAAAAACAAATCTAAAACGACTTGTACTAACACCAGACAAATAAGACTCTTAGGAGGTAATATGTGGTACACACTTAGTTCCCCTTGACAATCCAGGTGGTTAAGACAAACCTACATCACATGTAATGCATGACAACCTAATGTTGAGTACAATGTCACCTAACATACACGGAGATTATGGTCACAGCCTGGTACAGCAGAGTGAATTCCAGCAGATACAAGAAAAAGCTGTCATCAACCTGAAAATTGGTTTGACCATCCCAGTGATTTACTAAGCACAATCCTATTGGTGGTGGTACATCACTCTCTCATTCTGACTTTTGAACTGAGTTAAACAGTCAGTTATAAAGGGATTTACTGTTTAATGTGGACTCTGGTCCACAGTGTAACTAGCCACCCATCAACAAACATTAACAGAAGTAAAAGAAATGGTAAGTGACACACAAAAATCCTAGAAGTAATTGGGTATCCAAGCCGAGACTTCTAGATCCATCATGACTATCACCATCATGCTCACTGTTGAGTGTCATGACCACACAAATCAAGCGTCTTCATCCAGCATGGGTACCATCTTCTCTTTGAACCTGCTGAGAGTTAGACCAGAGATTATCTTGATTTGATCAATCCACCAGTTCGTTGCTCTTCCCCTCAGTCTCTTGGCCTCGATCTTCCATTCTGTGATTATTTTCTCTAGGTTTTCTCCATCTCTTCTCACAATATAGCCAAAGAACTGGAGAATTTTTTGATTGACACAAGAAGACAAAGGTGCATGGAGATCCTGAGTTGCTCAGTAATGGGCACATTTATTATTCTTTAAGTCCATTTTATGCACAGCATCTTGCACCAGCACCAAAGCTCAAATACATCAATGCACTGAAACTTCCCTGTCAGATTAAAACTGTGTGCCAGACCGAGACTCAAACTCAGGACCTTTGCCTTTCGCGGGCAAGTGCTCTACTGGCAGAAAGCACTTGCCCGCGAAAGGCAAAGGTCTTGAGTTCGAGTCTCGGTCTGGTACACAGTTTTAATCTGCCAGGGAAGTTTCGTATTAGCACACACTCTGCTGCAGAGTGAAAATCTCATTCTGGGGACATTGATGCACTGTTTGCCTCCATGTTTAAGGGACAAATGGCTGACCCCAAGGTAAGTGAAATAATTCAGGACATCTAGTTTCTTTAATCGACCTACGAGTTGAACCTGTACTGCTCAATCAATTATCATGAGTTTGGCCTTGCTGAGATCAAGGTCTAATCCATTAGATAGACTAATGTCCTTAGATCCATAGTACGACACTTTACCACTGAGCTACACGGTACCGATTGGCATGTCTGAAGCAAGTCCCAGGACCAACCAGGAAGCAGGTCCCAAAACTTCGAATTTGTTGTCACTCCATAAAGACCCTCACCAAAAGCATATTCAGGATTTGAGCTGAAGAGGGGTGGAGGCTACTCACTTTAAGTTTTGCTGTGAAGGAGGAAATAGTTTTTAGATTTCATAACATAATGTTCTTGGTACACTTGGTAACAGTAAATATCAATTACATGTTATGGCTTTTTTCATACTGATACTGAGCTGACATGTTTGTCTACATGGGGGGGGGGGGGGGGGGGGGGGGAGGATGTGATTTCAGTTTGCAAAGATATTTTTTCTGGGGCGGGGGCTACTCTCCCGTACCCCTCACTCTTAACCCTCTCCTTGCAACTGACCTGTCACGTAGACATCGTAAGATCAAATAGGCAGCATTTGTGAAATACAGTCTTTTCCGAAAGAGTCTTGGCTTTATCGTGTCAAGACACGTTTGGTGGACCGCTCACATCTGATAACACCTCTGTAGGTACAGAAACGGTAGTCGACGAACAGTCGCTGCTGCTCCCAACAAACACAAAGGCTGTGTCGCCAAGCAGACATGTCTCGGAAAAAAAAAAAAACAATTCCTGTGACTAGCGAGGCGAGCGGAAATTGTGTCGGGGTAGCCGGACTAAAAGGCGGATTTTGGCGGGAAGAAAACACTGGGCTCGTTGGTCCGTTGAAGGAAGGGTCTATTAGAAGACAAACGAGGCGCACACGTATGCGGCGACAGCCTTCTGGCGCTGTCCGCTGATGCATGCCGTCGCGAACCGCTCCCCCGATAGCCCGGAGGAAGCGCCAGCATCAGCTCCGACATACAGCAGCGCGACGGCAACTGGCTGAGTGGGAGAAGTTGGAGGACAAAGGCGGAGCGCGGCGACCAACTGGAGGGTGGGGGGGTTTAGCCTGCATTGACCGCTTGCACGGAAACGCTCGATTAGCGCCGCAAGCGCAAACCCAGCTGCAGAAATGCCGATAAGCGCCCAGTTGCCACCAACCTGACGGCTTACCAACCGATAGTCTCGGTCCGAGAAATTCTACAGGCGCGATCGGTCGTCCGAAACATAGCAGCGCCCTCTTGTTGAAGGCCACACACACGAGCGAAGTATCGTAGCGATCCGTCGCATGCTACATCGCCGGCAATCGGTCGCTCGGCTTGACACACCACGCACGAGCGATTTGCCAAGCAATTTCAATCAATAATATCAATGTCACCGTGTTGAGAAGTTCTCCTATGGAAAACGGACAGCTACGTTTAGAATCAGTTGCAGCTGATTCCCGCATCCTCACGGATACTTGCAAAATATAAAATTAAATCAAACGTATTTATAATTTTTGTTTTGAAACCCTTTCCTAGAGAACGGTTGGTTACTTTGTAGAATATATTGCGTTTTTCACTGCTGCCAAATAGACAGTGTACATATTTACAGTGTACCAATACTATTCGTTTTAAGCTTATTAGTCCTTAATATCTTTATTTTTCTTTTTAGTCTTATAATTGAACAGCAGGCATTTACAAAATTTATTCGATGTATCTTTTCAGTAGCAGCACTACTGATCACCGCAACTTTTATTATAAATTGTATTATAGAGAGTTACATTATATGAAATGACAGGGGACTTAAGTATAATTGTATAATAAAGTTGCCATGAACATTTAAATTAAAACGTCCTTTCGACATTACAGTAGGTACGTACGTCATTCTATTTAGAAGTTAAAAACTTTAATAAAGCGTAAGACTTCATAAACAATCCAAAACCATAGGATGGAGCCCATTTTACTATGAACTTTCTATCAATTCTACTTCGAAGGCACAAGATCCAAAATGCTAATCACTGCAAAATCGGAAAAATCTGAATATTTCCGACACATTCTTCTGTTTGAGTTCAATAGAAGGGTGGCAGCAGCGTAGACCTTCACAAACATTTGCGCTGTACGTGAGAATAATGCCACTGGACAGAGCACCGCAAGAAAATGGTCTTCTCGTCATAAGGAGGATTGTTTTGACATTAGTGACTCTCCACGTTCAGGAAGCCATTCGGGATTTGATGAACATCGTTTAAACACATTAATCCACATCAGTGAACCCGAGAACTGGAAAATGTGATGAACTGTGACCATTCCAGATTCGACCATCGTGCGACATTTGCATGCAATGGGCAAGGTTCAAAAGTCGGGTGTATGGATACCGCATGCTCTAAGACAAAATCACAAAAATCAGCAGGTGGTCATATGTGCATCTCTGCTTGCTCGTCATCAACTGCCTCGTGAACAACACCGACCATTCCTATCCTGTAATGTTACTGGTGACGTGAAATGGTGTCTTTATGCTAACATAAGGAAAAGAAAGGAATGGAATGGCCGAGCCCAAAAAAATGCTGCAACTCACCGTACAAAGACCTGTGAGCATCCACAAAGCATAATGTTATGAATCTGGCGGAACAGCGATGGTGTTGGTGTATGTACTACGAATTGCTTCCCCCAACACTGCTGACATTCATTGTCAACAACTTAGACGTCCTGCAGACGTAGTCCATAAACAACGACCAGGAAGACTGCGTAAAGTGATGCTACGACAACACTCGCCCGCGTTCTGCTACGCTGAGAAAAAAACGCTGTACAAGAGTTGGGAAGTCATTCCGCAGCTACCTTATTCACCTAATATTGCTTACCCAGATTTTCACCTATTCCGCTTCAAGGAACTTGCTTTCCGGATGAAATTGCACTCCGAACATGGCTGACGAGTTCTTTGCCTCAAAACCACGTGATTTCTACAGTCGCGGAATCTAAAAGTTACCCCGGCGTTAGCAAACCGTTCTAAACAGTGAGGGAGAATGTATTATTGATGACTGACGTCTCTGTTTTGTGTATCTGTTGTTTATTAACCTTACGGAAAACTGCTACTAACTTAAGCACCAATCCAATGCAAAGAAATAATGTATTCGATCTATCAAAGTGAAAATTGGGGGCGGGGCGGGGGCACCAATCAAAAATACGAGAGTTGGAACTTAAATAGTGGTAACTATTTATTCACAACCGATACAAGAGAGTTACATGTTTGCACCTGTTACTGTCCTTCAAAGAAGTCACCAGCGTTGTGTAGAACCCGTTGCCAGCGATGGGGAAGGCGTAGTATACCGTTACACAGCCTGTTCTGTTGAAGGTGCGAATGGAGCGGTCTACTGCCTGTCGAATCTCTGGAACAGTTGTGAAGAGAATGCCACGAAGTGGTTCCTTCATCTTCGGAATCAAAACAAAGTCCCAAGGACTTAAGTCCGGGCAGTATGGAGAATGGTACAGTACTTCCCAGTCCCATCGACCGAACAGAGCAGCCACAGCTTGCGCTGTATGCGCCCGCGCATTGTCGTGGGTTGCGCAGAAAGTGTGTCTGCTTCTTTCGCAAAGCTGGTCGCAGGTGATGCTCCAAAAACGAACAGTAATACTGTGCACTGACGGTCTGCCGCCGAGGAACGTAATGTGTTAGGATAACACCATCTCAGTCGTACACGAGAATCACCATAACTTTAGACCGCTCCATTCGCACCATCAACAGAACAGGCTCTGCTAACGGTATAATACGCCTTCCACATCGCCAACGGGTTCAACACAACCCTGCTGACTACTGTGAAGGGCAGTAACAGGTGCAAACATGTATAACTCTTTTATATCGCCTGTGAATGAATAGTTGCTACTATTTAAGTTCGAACCCTCGTATAAGGGTCGACCAAAAAGTTTCCGTTCGAAGGCCATATTGTCCAGAATTGGTTGTCATTCAGGCAAAATCACTGTGAACCTTGAGGCAAATCATCCCACCTAAGTAACGGTTGAAGGTACGCGTTTGGTAAAACTCCATGTCCTGCTGCGTCAAGGAGCCCGTAGCTGGCTGCTGCACATCTTCGCACCATTCCACATTGGTGGTTTTCGGCAGGTATGCTGCCCCCGTACAATTCTTCATTATCCGATGGATTCTAGTGGTGTTTGTCCCTCGGCAGCTAAGAAAATAATAACAGCACGCTGCCCCTGTTTGGATGCTTTGGTAATAACGCAGCCATAGTTCACGTTTCCGCATTTACCAAGCGCGTCGGAAAAACACGAGTGCAACACTAATCTCTTGCCTATATGTCAGTTTTTATACAGGTGATCAGAAACAGTCCGAGAAGTCTGCTAGGACGTTGGAGGGTAGGTAGTACTGAGAAATAACTGTTAAGAAAAAAATTCTATACGCTTCCCCGTTTCCGCTTTAACTAGCATTGAAGTTAGACCGTCAGGTCGTCGTGCGCGCAAATTCAAAAGACAGTGGCGCCAAATGTGTTCTTCGCCTGGTTTCCTCTAACCGAACATCAAAAAAGCTTTTGCTCACCTAGCTTACATTTAACACTTCCGAAATAGGCACATTTTAACTGGTGACGTCCACTGAACAAGTGGTAACTCAAGGTCCCACAAACGTCCATGCATTACCGCATTTTAGCGCGTGCGAATGCTTTAATTTGCGCGCGCAACGATATGACTGGCTAACGTCAGTTCTAATTAAATCGGAAACGGTGCAATGTATCCAACTTTTTTCCTTTAGAATTATTTCTTAGTCCAATCTACAGTGCAATACCCCTACAATATCTTCAGACTGTTTCTGACGACCCTGTATACCCGCATCGGAGTCGCGCAATGTTGCATAGACGCTGTAGCAACGCCCTCAAACGAAGTGATACGTGACGAGCGAAGCAGACTTATCTACATCTACGTGATTACTCTGCTGCTCACAATTAGGCGCCTGGCAGAGTGTTCAACGAACCACCTTTAAGCTGTCTCTCTATCGTTCCACTTTCGAACGGTGAGCGGGAAAAACGAGCACTTAATATTTTTCTGTGCGAGCCGTGATTTCTGTTATTGTATCGTGATGATCATTTCTCCCTATGTAGGCGAGCGCCAATGGAATGTTTTCGCAATCGGAGGAGAAAACTGGTGACTGAAATTTCATGAGAAGATCCCGTCGCAACGAAAAACGCCTTTGTTTTATGATTGCCACTCCAATTCACGTATCATGTCTGTGCCACTATCTCTCCTATTTCGCGATAATACAAAACTAGCTGCCCTTCTTTGTACTTTTTCGATGTCATCCGTTAGTCCCACCTGATGCGGATCCCACACCTCACAGCAATACTCCACAATAGGGCGGACAAGCGTGGGGTAAGCAGTCTCTTAGAAGATCTGTTGCACCTTCAAAGTGTTCTGCCGATGAATCGCAATCTTTGGTTTGCTCTACCCACAACATTATCTCAATGATCGTTCCAATTTAAGTTATTTGTAATTGTAATCCCTAAGTATTTAGTTGAATTTACAGCCCTCAAATTTGTGTGACTTGACGCGTAATCGAAATTTAGTGGATTTCTTTTAGTACTCATATGAATAACTTCACACTTTTCTATATTCAGGGTCAATTGCCACTTATCGCAGCATACAGATATCTCATCTAAATCATTTTGCAATTCGTTTCGGTCATCTGATGACTTTACAAGCCGGCAAATGACAGCATCATCTGCAAATGATCCAAGAGGGCTAATCAAGTAGTATAACCTCTACCCAAACTATTTCGCAGGAACTATCTAACTCAATTTCCCTACAAGGTAAACACCATCAACTGTATTTAATCTATCCTTTCTGACGCTGGTAGGTTGTTTGAAAAATTTCTGCTTAACTTATTCCCGGCTGTAGCCAGCTTTCCCTCCGTACAACTATTTGATCTTCGGTGCTTTCTATTAGGGCTTGGAGGTCTGGTTCTTTCCCAACACAGATACGACAATTTACAACCACAATACCGATCGTTTCTACAAATACCTTCCTGTGCTTTACCTGCCCCCTTTTAGACGGACGCCCTTTCAGTGATTTCCTGAGACCTAAAAAACCGCCCAGTGCCTTCCACACAGCCCCCGCTACCCGTGTAGCCGCTTCCTGTGTGTAGTGGACTCCTGACCTATTAAGTGGGACCCGGAAACCCACCACCCGATGGCGCAAGTCAAGGGATCTCCAGCCTACACGGTCACAGAACCTCCTGAGCCTCTGATTCAGACCCTCCACTCGGCTCTGCACCAAAGGAGAATTCTCGGCTCGGTCGACGATGCTGCACATGGTGAGCTCTGCCTTAATCTCGCAAGCAAGACTGGCAGGCTTTACCATTTCCGCTAGCCGCCCGAACAAGAGAGAATCTCCTCTGATCCAAAGCGACACACGTCACTGGCACCGACATGGGCCAGCACCTGCAGTTGGCTGCACCCTGTACTCTTCACGGCATCCGGAATGACTCCCCCCCCCCCCGTATAGACACGGAGTGCACACTGGATTCCTTCCCCTCCTTGGTAGCCATGTTCCTAAGGGGCCCCATTACGCGCTTAACATCGGAGCTCCCAACTACCAGCAAACCCACCCTCTGTGAATGCCCAGACCTTGCAGGCCGAGAAGCTTCCTCTGGAACAGGGCGGACGACAGCATCCAGCTCAGAGACATCGTCAGCCACAGATAAAGCCAGTAACCTGTTCATCAAACGAACCGGGGAGAACCTACGATCGGCCCCTCGGAAAGTCTTTCGCTGCCTGCCAGACTTTGGAATGATCTCCCACTCTACCATGGGTGGGAGTCAACCTCAGTGCAGGCAGTACCCGGGACGGCCACAGCAGTGGATCTACCGGGAGACACGTGGGTCGTGCTCGACGTCCCTCTCATCCCTGCGTACGTCCCCCCCCCCCCCCCCCCTCTTGGCAGCAGCCTCAAGCTGTGTGACGCAAGCCAACACTGCCTGGATGCCTGGAGCTGTGAGCGAAGGGTCACCAATACAGCTCGCATCTGTACACTTCAATCTCCTCAGCAACGGCGAATCTTCAATTTTCTACATAGCGCAGGGTACACCTACTAATATTATCGATTTTCGTTCCTTCTCCATTCGCATACTGAGCGAGGGAGAAAAAACTGTCTGCCCTAATTTCTCTTACCTTATTCTCACCACAACTACGCGAAATACTATATACAATGGTGGCACCATAATGTTCGCACAGTCTTCCTGGAATACAGTTTATCTAAATTTACCAAACAGGCGAGAGTACCCGCCTTTCTATGCAGAATCCCATTTAAACACCTCGAGCATTTATGTTATAGTTTCATAATGAAATCTTTCAATGTCTGTCACCACGTGTAGTTGATAAAGATTTTTTTAAAAATTAAAAAGATCTTCAAGAATTTTGTATGTTGTCTACCACATTTAAAGATATGAATTTCTGAGTTCAACTGTAATTAAAAAATTAAACCCTATGAATAAAACAGGAATTTAAAGTTCATCTTGACAGTTATTGTTTTTGTAAATTGCTTTTCGGACACGCAAGTATGTGAATTTAGGCAGCTTTCCGAATATTAAAAGGGACGGCAACAACCCAAACAGTTGTCTTTAGAACGTTAATTAAATTTGCTGCAGCATAAAAAGCGCGATGCATGTTCGACAGACAAAGGTGACAGTTCTGCCACTGGCCTGATGAAAACAAAAGTATCTAAATGAAGGCTCTTAACTGTACAGTTCGGCTGAATTAAAATCATTAGTTGTATCGAGTAATTAACCTGGCTTTGTTATGTTTAGGAAAATTTGATACACGCAATAATTATCGTCGCAGTCCGGAACCTTTATTAAAAATCAGCAAGGCCAGTTATTTCCTTTCAAGCCAGACGGAAAATTCAAGCCCGAAATTAATCACAATGACTCGAAATTGACAAGCGATTCCGGGAACAATGTACTTGCGCAGTAAAACTACAATACTCGCAAGAATTAAGGAAACATGACGCTGTGCAGAACACCAACACCATATTGAAAATAGAGAATTGGAGAAATCGTCAAACGCGGAGCACAGCCTCACGAACAAACATAAAATACTGTTTGATGAAACAAAAATTTTGTCCCATTCCTCCACGTACTGGGATTCTATTTTTAAAGAGGCTCTTGAAATAAGAATGAGCGAGAAGAACTTTAACCGTGATAGCGTGTACTACTGAGCAGTGTATGCAAACGAGCGCTCGATGCAGAGAAGCAGCAGACACATTCCTTCCAAGGTTTACGTTCTAACCGAAGCGGTGATGATGATGATGATGATGATGATGATGATGATGATGATGATGATGATTGGTCTGTGCGGCGCTCAACTGCGCGGCTATCAGCGCCCGTACAAATTCCCAACCTTTGCTCAGTCCAACTCGCCACATTAATGAATGATGATGAAATGATAAGGACAACAGCGGCGCACACATTGACACCTCTGCGACAGCAGTACGTAATCGCCGACCAATCAGACGCCGTCCACGGGCTATAAAAGGCCACCACAGCAGCAGTGAAGACAAGTCAGTTGCTCTTGACGATGACGATGGAGACCATCGTCGAAAGCTTGAGATTTTATCCCGAACTGACGCGGCAAGAAAACCAAGAATGTTTTACATATGACTTTGGGGGTCTGCCATACTCCATTGAGCAATAATTTAGGACTGGGTATATTACCAAATTTTACCTTTTGTCTTTCACAGACTTAAGTACCCAAGAAAACGTCATTAAATAAAAAGAACTGAAATGTCGAAAACAAAGTAGGAACAATTATTCATCCCGTCATCATGGGTGGTTTTATAACATGTATGCCCTCCGCAAACGTTTATCTCTGCCTGACACCTTCGTGACATGCTCCGTGTAAGTCTAGGGAAGTCACCCTGTGATATCCTTTCCCACTCGAAACGAGAGCCCATAAGAGTTCTTGAAAAGTATGTGGTGGAACAAGAAGACCACGAACACGTCTGTCACGAATGTCCCACATATGCACGAACTTCCCACATCATAGAACCGTGGAAATCTATAGATTTCCTGGACAAAATCTGGCTGGTCTCCGCACAACACCAGCATGGCCATCACCTTCCGTCAGAGCATATCTGCACTCGTCTCGAATAATACGTTTCACCAATGACTAAGTTACCAGTTGGCATGGGAGCATCAGAACTGAAGGCGAGCTACAACATTTTGTCGTGTCAAGAGGGATACTCGAACAGGTCGTCTGGGTCGTAACGTTCTTTCTCGTAGGCCGTTCATTACAGTATAATCGGACACAGCGGTTCCAGTGCCCCTTCTGAGGTCGTCTTGCAGTGCTCTGGCGATATCTGTACGACACAGCAACGCAGAAATGGCGACCCTGTCCAAATCGCATTGTGTACTGACCTGCCTCACTGTAGCGTGTCGACGACCTATGGATGACACATGGACAGGCTTTGGCATCTCCAGCAACGCGACCGAAAGTCCATTCTTTTTGGAACAAACAGATCTTCCTTGCTACTTACACTATATTCAGATGTGCCACTGCTTGTGCTTGGTTGAATACTACAAATGGCAACTGCCAAGTCTCTACCCCACTAGAAAACACTGGGACACCCGTAGTCACTTCTTTCTGAGGTGCCGCCTGACACTGTAATGCATAACACAGCCAACAGATGGGAAATGATTTTAATTGTTGCCTACATTGAAAGCGAAGATCTCAAGTCATGCGATAAGACTACAAAAACTGCCTGTATCAAAATAGATCTAACATACCGGGCGTTGAAATAGTGTTCCCATAATTCTTCTGAACATCCTATTATTTATTGGAAAATTATATATGTAATTCCTAAAAAGGCATGCTGACTTTAATACCATTAAGCCAGTATTACCACCACTTTCACCGAAATTAAATAAAACGTATGAATTTATTGAGTACACAGGAAATGCTATCTGTCGTCTGTGCTCCTTTTAAACGGATCATTTATTTCATGCGCTCGTCCGCATATAAAACCACTTTCATTCATTTTCTAAATGACAACATGGTTTCCTAAGTGACTATATTTGTAACCTTCATTTATGTTACTGCAGTTTCGGCTATTAAGCAATTTTTATACGCTTGAAGCCAATTTCCGTCAATGCACAGGTCTGTAAAATTACGAAGTCAGTATTATGTTGCTACCGGAAATGTCTTTGGAAAAAAAGTTACTTGATTACTCCTTGGAAAGTCATCGTTTCTCATAGTGACTGTGTTTTTGTTTTTATTCATTTATTTATTTTGACGTTGTTTAATTCGTACAAGCCTGTGTGTCAACGAAACAATAAACAAAAAGCACTATATTGCTTTTGTTCTCCAGAATTAATTTATTCAGGTTAACCGGTTTTCGGCTTACAAGTCTATCATAAGACTTCAATCCTGAATAAACTAATCCTGTAGAACATAAGCAATATAGTGCTTGCTTCTCATTTATTATTATGTTGTCCTATCAAGAAGCAACTGAAGAATCCGTTAACACGAAATTTGCTTCACTTCAAGCGTTTTAAACGGTCTACCAGCCGAAGCTGCAGGAACGCAAATTAAGGTTAGAAATTTAGCCAACCATCTGGATAACTGTGAAAATGGAACTTGGAAAAAAGAAGAATAAAAGGAGACGTGTGACGATACAGAAAAAAAATCACAGATTAGCACTGGGAAACTGCGACTGTCAGTATTAGGGTCACCTGCAGACGGAATAGACAACAGGATCACAATGAAAATTCAGAACTTAGCCTTATCCACGAAAAAACCCCAACTGACTGCAAAGACTGCATTAATGAATAAATCATTCAAGATATAGCGAAATTTAGAACTCTGATTCACAAACGCGAATTTGCCGAGAAGCCTACACGACAAAATTCAGAATGGACAGATGAACGTAAAAATAAACACAATGGGTGAATATATTGGGATGACAAGAAAAAAGGTGCTAAATAGTTTCAAACAATATGCTCCTAAGTTGGGCACATCGAATAAAAAAGAATGTGTATCATGGGGAAAGTATCTTAGAAGATTAGTACTCTCTGGTACAGGCGTACGAACATTATTTTCTGAAAAAATTAGACTGCCCTTTTTGGTAGGTGCAAATTAAACAATTTTAACAGCAATTCTCCCGCGATGTGCTTTGTATCATTGTATTATCGAGTCCGACGAAAGCAAAGACTATTACAGTTACATGAATGAAAACGGCTCCTTTCGTACGTGATATTTCGCAATTGTAGACAGACAGACATGCTCCCAGTCACAGTTGTTGTGCGGATTTTGGAAAATTAAAATGGCGAAATACATTTAGTTATCAAAACTATTAATACTACATGACCAACCGCTCCACCAAGTTTAATCATTTCAATTTAACATTGATTTACACAATTGGCTGAATAATTACACATGGCACGTTTGGACGCGGAGACCGCTGTGCTTTAAAAACGATGTGTTCCATTGTGTTAATTAACTAATGATAGCGGATAACTGGATAAAGGCGCGTTCCGGTTCGCTGTACGCCAACTGACATCTAACAAACAAAGCAATTAGAAAAACGGATCGCATATCGAAATCTCACGCTTCGCTAATTCCAGGCCTCCCGCGGCCCTGAATTCGTTTCTGAAATTTAAACAAACTCTCGGTGTTGCGTAACAGTTACGTAAAAAACTAAAGTGACCAACAAACTGTCATCTATTATATGTTCAGGACTACAAGTAGGATTGCACTTGCTTATCTTTCTTTGTATAATTTGCTTAACGGTTGTACTCAAAAAGATTTCTGAACTCAGTGTCAAGCGGAAGAAACTTCGCAAGAAGACAGAAGTTTTAACGCGATCAACGTAACTCGTCTGTGAGAACAACACCACAAATGAAACTTCACATTTTATACTAAGACATCAGTTGGAGATAAACAGAAGCTATTTAATACAAGTGACATAGAAGCAGCTTTTATCGAAGCAGTAAAGTGGTAGTTAATTGTTAATACACGGTACAGGTACAAGTTCTAAGAGCACCTCACTCTTGTTAATGAATGCCTTTATTCGTTCCACCCCCCTGGAAGTGTTTGCAGATGGGATCTGCACAACATAAATAATGACAGAATAAATACGTATAAACCCATTTCAATTCATTAGGCTGACTAGCAAGCATTGAGGCATTAATTCGCCAAGGGAGGTATTAATCCTCTTTGGTTTAGGTAAGACTTATGATTCTGGTGCTTAACTCTCCTTTCAATTCCAGGCACACGAACATTACTTTGCATTTCTTGGGTTTTGGATTATCTAGGAATGTAAACGGTAGCGTTTACCGTCGGGAAAGACTACTGAAAAGAATAAAAAATGAAAAGAAGTTAACAGGAAGACCTGATGTCATTGAAATCCGAGAAATTACAATAAAAAAATAAGGCAAGGTCCATTGCTAGATGGTTGTGAAATGATTTAAATAAGCGCCACATTTACTTATTAAATGAAAATTGAAATTAGTGGTACGGTCTTATGGGACTAAACTGCCGAGGTCATCGGTCCCTAAGCTTACGCGCTACTTAATCTAACTTACGCTGAGGACAAAACACACACACACACACACACACACACACACACACAAAACCATCGTTCGAATGATCCTTTAATAATATTGCTTGTCAGTATGGAATCTGCACTGACAGGATTGATGGGAGAAACAGAGAAGATTCCACTAAGAGCAGCGCGTTTCGTTATAGTTCCACTAGCATATAGTAAGCACGAAAGCGTCGCAGAGATGATCCAAAAACTCGAATGACAGACGATGGAGGATAGTCGCGTTCTGCATCACTGGTTTACTGTTAATAGTTCCGAGAAAGTCAACATACCTACGCATACCTCGCGAAAATGTCATGAAGATAAAATCAGAGAGATCTGAGCCGACACGCAGGCTTACCGACAATCGTTCTTCCGTGAACCATTCGTGACTGGAACAGAAACGGGGAAAGTGATGGTGGTACACAAAGTACCCTCCGCTATACACCGCAACATAGCTTGCAGAGTATGGACGTAGATGTAGGCGACACATGATGACGACGACAACAACAATTAAGACGAATGTGGTGACGACGACTTGAACTACCAAATTTGACGCAATTGGATCGTGGCACATAAACCCTTCAGGTAGGCGCAAAGGGACAGTGGTCTTCAAAGACCACAGTACGCATTCCATCCCCACGGGTTGTTATTCACGTATTAGTAGCAGTAACGAAATAATAGAAATAGAAGGAGAGTCACGTCTTGAACTTGACGTAAGAACATTCACTGATGGAGCCGCTGCATGTGCTACTTATGTTTTCCGCGTCTTATAGCATTCAGTGGCGATTACAGACGCCAGTTCACGGTTTCTGAGCTAGACGAAACAAAATTTATCGCGGTTATACGAGAAGGTTTCACGCACGTTCCCGAGAGCAGTCCAAACAAGTTCGCAATCAGTGATAGTCGTTTCACGGGCATTGATTCATGTGTGGCTTGCACATTTCGGCAGATCGAAGAAAGCCGAGCACCAATTAACGAGAAGACAATGGGAAACAGTGCGTCTGTAGCGTCTTCAGTAGACGAGATACCAGGACGTCCAACTTCTCAAGACTTATCAAAACATGAAACAAACTTTGATACTCAAAATAAATAATATCAGTATTTTGGGAATGCTTTCTTCGAAGTGATATTTTTCCATTCAATTGCGGTTTACTGACGCCAGGTAGAAATTTACTTCCAGAATTAAATGCTTAAGATTTAAAAAATGGCTCAAATGGCTCTGAGCACTATGGGACTCAACTGCTGAGGTCATTAGTCCCCTAGAACTTAGAACTAGTTAAACCTAACTAACCTAAGGACATCACAAACATCCATGCCCGAGGCAGGATTCGAACCTGCGACCGTAGCGGTCTTGCGGTTGCAGATTGCAGCGCCTTTAACCGCACGGCCACTTCGGCCGGGTAAGATTTAAAGCAAGCATGCTCGAACTTTGGTGGCCCGCGGGCCTGAATCTTCTCCCGTTCTACCCTACGACGATATTATTGCAATTCGCCTCCCATGACCGTTATCGGAAACGCGCGGTGATATTACAATGAACAAAAACCACATCAATTTTTGGGACTGCCGTATACACTGTGGAAGTCTGAATGGCTTCAACGGCAAGTTTCCTGGCCGTTAGAGCAGCAGAGCACATTCTGGTCGGCTTCAGGCGCAGAGGTGCAATAATATTGTGGTCAACTAATGCAGTACTTATTTAAGCTCGGAGGCCGCCTTGTTATGTGATGCGCCAACAGTGCTCCTAGCGGGGCAACGCGCACACAGAAATGGCATTCCTTTCCAAAATTATGCTTGGAAGTACATTCATTTTATGTTCACCCCATCTTCAAATGTTTACATTTACTTACTCGTCGTGAACAGTTTCTTTACTTACGACGTTTTACGATAGGCGTCTTAAAAAATTTCCTTTGCAAATTCTGCAGCACCTCCTCCTCATCTCTCACCCACGGATTTCTTCCACAAGGTGGACTTGAACCAATCGCGAGGCGGATCAGGCCCGCGGACCGCTGGTTGTCCACCCAGGTTGAAACTACTGTATGTCATAGAGCAGGCCCGACCAAACAGCGCTCCTGCCTAGTACTCTGAATAGAGAAGAGAATAATGAAGCTGCAGCCGACTTACAGGACGCCAAGCAGTTTGCTGAGAGTACTATTTGCATAAAATCGGATTTACGTTCTGCATTTGGAATACTATGGCGTTACATACTTATCGAAAAAAGGGAAAGTTGAAAAGCTGAACTGGAACTGCCTTACGTTTCGTATCATTCAAAGGCCGTGCAAAGTGGTTAATATGCTGCCGCACTATTATGAGCTGGAGAAACATTTATCGGAAAGTCACTACAACACCAGACACGAAGACGGTATGATGCACTTGTCTTCTGACAATCAACAGTAAAAGCTGACTGAGCTGAAGGTGGCAGTTAAGGGAAAAAAACTTAAGAGGAGAACGTGGCAAGTGCCATAGCCCAATTTTCTAGAAACTCTGCTCAATGGGACAGGGTCAAAATAAACGAAGACGAGTCTCAGCTTATCCGTAGATACTCGAACGTTTCTGAGAAAATAAAGATTTCGAAGTACTTTACATGCCTTTTAGCGAGTAGCTAGTTCAAGTGGGTAGTGCCGCAGCTTCACACTTTTCGCGCTCCGTGCTAGAAACCCGACCATTTATTTTTTTTCTTTTATCTATGCCCGTGGAAGATTACAACACGAAAGTTGTCCAGTGTATATTCAAACAACGTTGTCGTTATTCGTCTACTAACTGTAAGTCTGGCGAATGAATAAAAAAAGCAATAAATATATGGGAAAATTATATGAAATTGTTTTCCATGAAATTTCTTTAATGTTTCTCGATTCAAAATTAACAGCAAGCGCCAGTTTTCAGTTAAGTGATCCGTTACGCGTGTCTGCCATGAAATTATTGCTAGCGTGAAATCTTCAGCAATGTTAAACACGCTTCTTTCCCGAGTGAGCTTCAACCGAAAAAATGTCACTGTGGCAAAGCTGCCTCCGCTCATGGTGTTCGGAAATCCCTCGTTAATAGCACTCAACACTTCATATGAGTAAAGGAGCTAGCTGTGTTTCACAAGAACGATGTTTTCTAAATCCGTGTTGACAGTGTGTCAATAGACCGTTTTCTTCGAGGTATTTCATAAGGTTCGGACACAATATATGTTCCAAAATCCTTCTGCATATTGACGTTAATTATAAGGGCCTGTAATTTAGTGGATTACTCCTACTACCTTTCTTTAATATTGGTGTGACCTGTGCAACTTTTCAGTCTCTGGGTACGGATCTTTCGTCGAACGGACGGTTGTATATGATTGTTAAGTATGGAACTAATGCATCAGCATACTCTAAATGGAACCTAATTGGTATAGTGTCTGGACCAGAAGACTTGCTTTTATTAAGTGATTCAGGTTGCTTCACTACTCCGAGGATATTTACTTCTACGTTAACTCATGTTGGTAGCAGTTCTTCATTCCAGTTCTGGAATATTTACCTCGTCTTCTTTTGTGAAGGCATTTCGGAAGGCTGTGTTTAGTAACTCTGCTTTGGCAGCACTGTCTTCGATAGTATCTCCATTGCTATCGCGCAGACAAGGCACTGATTGTTTCTTGCCGCTAACATACTTCACATACGAGCAGAATCTCTTTGGATTTTCTGCCAGGTTTCGAGACAACGTTTCGTGGTGGAAACTGTTATAAGCATCTCGCATTGAAGTGCGCGATAAATTTCGAACTTCTGTAAAAGATCGCCAAACTTGGGGATTTTATCTGTTTAAATTTGGCGTGTTTGTTTCGTTGGTTCTGCGACACTGTTCTGACCCGTTTTGTGTACCAAGGAGGATCAGCTCCCTCGTTTGTTAATTTACGAGTATTTGGTATAAATCTCTCAATTGCTGCCGATACTATTTCTTTCAATTCAAACCACTTCTGGTCTAAACTTGTGTTATTAATTTGGAAGGAGTGGAGGTAGTCTCTCAGGGAGACGTCAAGAGAATTTTTATCTGCTTTTTTGAACAGGTATATTTTTCGTTTATTTTTGGAGAGTTTTGTAATGAGTTGAAAGGGCGCTTCCACAAGGACGATGCTATTAATACTGTATTACTGAGATCGTAGACAGCTAACGTTATACCGAGAAATGTAGCCGTCTGCCTGGGTGCTGGTGCTAAACCATTCTTCCATGGGTAATTTTACACATTTCCTCTACTTTACAAACGAACAAAATCATGTTCCCAGAATGAGATTTTCACTCTGCAACGGAGTGTGCGCTGATGTGAAACTTCCTGGCAGATCGAAACTGTGTGCCGGACCGAGACTGGCGGAAGTAAAGCTGTGAGGAGGGGGCGTGAGTCGTGCTTGGGTAGCTCAGTCGGTAGAGCACTTGCCCGCGGAAGGCAAGGTCCCGAGTTCGAGTCTCGGTCCGGCACACAGTTTTGATCTGCCAGGAAGTTTCAAAATCATGTTATTTGTCAGCTCCCAGATGCAGTGAAGTTTCGTGCCTCTGATTAAAAAAACCTGAATTTGTCGCTTTCTCTTTAGTTATCGTAAATAGTCATCCGAAAGAGGATGAATTTCAAAGAAATTTTCATTAACTTAAGAACAAATCTGAAAAGTAAATCATATGGCCATAACTGCTGGAAACAAAGAGGGGCAGGTTCAGCCATCTAATTGGATTTTTTTTCTGTTTTCATGCACATTGGTACCTTCCCTTCAAAATGTGCTAGAGCTGCGTCTTAAGCGCAGCCACACCCCCTCACGCCATGAGACACTACGCAACGCTTAGGAATTTAAGAAACGACTTTGCCGCAAAGCGTGGTGGTCAGGTGCTTGACACCACAACCCCTCCTCCTACCTCTCCTACTGCCCAAGCCAAACACTGGCGACAAAGATTTCTTCCTCTACCAGGATTTGGAGCCAATATCTCCGGGTCGATCGCCGTACGCCCTCTACCACAGGGAAGGTACTGAACAGGGTATAGTTTACATTCCGTACTTTCATATTAATTTATTTTTGATTCGCAATGTAACATTCTTTCGCCAAGAGCAGCAAGCAAAGCAGTGTTTATGTTTTTCTTATTTTCAATGTCAAAATGTCTACCTTTCGCCCAAGACATGGATCAGTAACTAGAGAAAACAAACATAGTCAGAAAGTGACACAATCCTGCTGGAAGAGTGTGTGTTAGCATCTGCGGTTGTTTACGTGCATCTTGAGAAATTACAAGAATGCCAATCTCTTTCATTCACCACTACGAAACAATATTAAGGTAGTGACTCAAAGTTAGAAATATTGATGCACAGTGTGGACGGAGTTAACGAAAACGTACGTTTAGGCGAATATTCGCTCACTCTGATGAGACACGGACTGCAGACACGCTGCTAGAAAGGTGGTCCACTCTACTCGGGATTCAGCGAGATATGAAACGAGTTTCGTTTTGCCAGAGAACACCGACGTACAAGAAAAGACTTCACAGTCTCCTTCAAGCGACTAACGCAATTAAAAAACCGCTGGAAATCAAAATAATTTTTAGAAAATTGTGGTCTCACTGCTCCTTGTTGTACGTTTGAAAAGTTTCTCTGACAATATTAACGGAGTATGCGGAGGTTCGACGTTTGGTGCTGCGATTGATCAACAAGGGTAAATGGAACATAATGGGCATAATTAGGCGTAAAGACTTGTTACGGTTTGTTTACCCATGGGGCGGAAAATCACTGAAAACAGTCAGGTCGATTAAATATTTAACAGCATGCGTAAGGAGCGATTTAAAATCGAAAGATCACGTCAAACTAATTGTAACAAAGACAGATGCCAGACAGAGATTCTTTGGTAGACTTCTCACAAAGTATAGTTCACGCACGAAACAGATATATGAATATATATGTGTGGTGACTATACTTTCAGACATGTTCGAAAGGACAGACACCATTTTTGATCCAGCAGAAATTATGAATAAATACACAAAGGAATTACAAACCTTGGTTGCGAGCGGCCATTTATTGAGTTGAAAATTCGTGCCGGACCGGGATTCGAACCCGGGTCGTTTGCTTACTAGGCAGATGTTCCGACCACTGAGCCATTCAGACGCAGTGGTCATTGCAACTGCACGGACTACTCTCGCTCGCCTCCCGTCAGAACCAAATTCTCAAGTTAACCACGCTCTACAAATGTCAGAGCATCTGCGAAATGCCACGAATAATGAGGATAATGGGCAACGAGCACTACATTTGTAGTGTGTGGATAAGCTGAGAATTTGGGTGTGACGAGAGGCGATCTAGGGTAGTCCGTGCAGTTGCAATGACTACTGTGTCTGGATGGTCCTGTGGTCAGAGCATCTGCCTAGTAAGCAGGAGACCCGGGTTCGAATCGCGGTCTGGCACAATTTTTCAACTTTCCCCATTGATTTCAATCAATTTCCGCTTGCAGCCAACGTCTGTAATTCCTTTAGGTATTAGGTATATGAGCGTGTACTTCCGCGGCCAGGGGCTCTTTCAATATTCTGGTGTGTATAAGACCGCGTCATGATATGAAAAAACTACCGTCTTTTCGGCTGCTATTACATTCAGCCTTTATCAATGTGACCGCCAGAAGAATCTTATTAATAAAGAGAACTTAGTTTGCAAAAACCTCTTTCGACCAATGCTTGTTTATCGTCCCCGAGTGTGGAACCCTTGCCGGATGCAATTGATAAAGGTTATAGAGAAGCTCCAAAGGAAATCAGCGCGTTTCGTCACGTGTTCACTAAGCGCAAAGCGTCCAGAGATGTTCATCCAGCCCCAGTGGTAGACGCTACAGGTTGTGCACCGCGATGTAGTGTACTGTTAGAATTCCGAGAGCGTACGTTTCTGAAACAGTCAACCAACATCTTACACGCTGTACCCTCCACCACAAAATGTTAGGTGGTTTGCGGAATATGGACGTAGATACAATAAGAGGTACGTAAGCAAGAAGGTGCGCAGAGAAAAAAAACGCCACAAGAAAAAGGAAGGACAGAAGCAAGACGCGCCTCGCCTCTACGCGGAAGAACTGTAACGGGCAATAAAGACCTCACGGCACTGGATTATTGCCCGGGGAATGGGCCGAGGAAAGCGGTGAGGAAAAGGGAAGGGAGGAGGGGGCGAGCGGAATCCGACCAGACTCCCCTCACCGGCGCGGCTACCGGATACCTCGGGCGACTGGCACGCCTCTCCCAACAGTTCCAACGACCTGTCAGCGAGAGCAGCTCAGGAGGGACGGCGTATTAACCCTCCGCAACTGTTTACGTCGCAACTGCTTCAGGTGGTGCACTGCACCGGCCGCGGCGAAATATACAGCTGGAGGTTGGCGTGGTAAGCGACGGCGGGCGGCGGGCGAGAAGCTCTGGGCGGGGCGGGGCCTCCCTCAATTTCCGAGGGGAGAGCTGGGTCCTCGCCTCGCCTCGCCTCAGGCTCTGGCTCGGCTCGGCTCTCTTCTTTGTGTGCCGCCGCCACTGCAGTCCTTAGCTCTCCCCCTCCCGTCAGCCTCCACCTCCCCACCCATCCTGCACCTCAGTAAAGGCCGACCCTCCTGCCCCGCTTCCTTCTTTCATTTTCTTCCGTGCGCTCACTAATTGCACATTCTTCGCATAGTTTCTGTTCAATGCGTATCACCCTGCCGCCGGCGCCAGGAGGGAGGGGTCGAGGTGGGGACGGAATGGCAGAGAGAGTGGGAGAAACTTGGGAGCGCGCGCGCCGAGGGGTAGGAGAAGCCCACGGGGCAACGGGAGAGGGGGGGGGGGGGAAGCGCCACGCTAAGGCGAGGGAGCCCAGCTGCAGTATTAGCGGGACAAGGGGAAGGACGCAGACGGGGCCGTGGGCGTGGGCGTGCCAGCCAGCACGGACAGGACAGCGGAGGAGCGGCGAGGAGGGGGAGCGGTGGAGAGAGGGAACGGAGGCAAAGCGCGGCCAAGGATGGCGGTCGAATGGGGCACGGCGGCGTGGACGCGGCCGCCCTGTCCGTCGTCGCCGCCGACGCCGCCCCTGCAGCGCAGCAGGCGACTTATTTTCGCGAGATCGGACACGCGAGCGGAGAGAGGAAGCGCCGGCCGAGTCGAGTCGAGGTGGTCGCTCGACCGGCAAAGTGGACGCCGCCGCCAATTTAAAGGCCGGCCGCCTAACTTCGCTCCGGTCCGATCTTGCTCGTCTGCCCATCCTTCCTTCGCTCTCCCTCTGTTACCGCCGCCGCGCAGCACCCGGCTGTCCGCTGGCCGCCAGTTACGCGAAGAACGGAAGGCCGGCCGACGCAAGCGCCGCCACACACACACACACACACACACACACACACACACACACACACACACGCACGCGGCAGGTGGGAGGCACGATGGAGGCGCCCACCCTGACAATATATGAGGTAATCTCGCCTATTTGATGGAATAATATTGAAGCAGAGGCGAGGGGAACGCGTCTCCCTTCTCCCGCCCCACTCCGTCGTCAGCGCAGGCAGTAAACTCGGCAGCTATACGGAATCAATGAAGCGGCAAAGTACCGGCGGGACCTCCTTTAATCCTGCTGGCGCGGCGCGGACCGGTGGAGCACGCGAGGACGGCTACTACTTCTGCGCCTCCTCTTCTGGACGGGCAGCCAGCGCCAAGTGATGTCTGCAATTTATTCCCGCGTGCCGCCTTCGTACCAACGGCAGAACTACCTCGGCGAAATGGTCAGCGAGATATTTCGTTCTTCGTTTGCTGGAGCTGTGTTGCGGCTTGTTCTGTCCACAGATAAAACTATCCACGCGCGGATCCAACGGGGGTGGGTCATGACTCCCTCACCAAAGAACATTATACTTGCTACCACTCATATTGTACTACATACGACGGCTATTCGAAAAGTAACGAACGATCGGTCATAAAATGGAAACCACAGAGAAAATTCGATGGAGCTTTGCACAGTCGGATTGGACAGTGTCTCTAGTACGCCTGTGATAGCGTCACGTCGCTCTTCCCATTTCCGAGCGCACAGTGAGGGCGTAAAATGTCTCCAAAATGATGTCTCCCGCGAAAGAACGGGTGCCTGCGGTGAGATTTCGCCTGCTTTCATGCAACCCCACAAACTTCACTGTCATACATTTCCTTCGTGATAGTTCTCGGGTGTGCGTCGCAGGGACAATGAGAAGGCTCCTTCAGCGTTTTCGGTGGCAAGTGTTTCATCACCCACCATACTGCCCTGTCTTGGTTCCCTCTCATTTTTCATCCCTCCTAAAATGAACTGCTGGCTATGAAGGTAACATTTTGGCACACACAAGGAGATCCAGAGGAGGCTGCCTGCTATGACAAGGGTATTGGGAAGTTACTACAACGCTATGACAGATGTCTTAGTCGGATCGGCGACTATGTCGAGAAGTAGCTGGAAGGTGTAGCTAACTGTTGCAAATAGAACAGTTTTATTTTCGCTGTGGTTCCACTTCGTTACTTTAAATTTTCTTTTGTTGCAAACTGGAGATGGAATGGAAGTGTTTAAGTCACCTTCGATAGCAAGGAAAAACAATTCAGCAGTGGTTTCAAAGGATGCTCCAAGTGGTGTAACTTTGTCGACTGCAGGAGAAATGTCTGCGCACCGGGTCTGTGACCAATGGCTGTAAAGGAAACAGTGAACGTCCAAAAAGTGTTCGCACGGAAGACACCATCATAAATGTTCAAGACACAATGCTTAGGAGTCCTGGAAACTCTAGTACGAGATTAGTAATTGAAAACTGGAATCGCGCGGACAAGTGTCTTACGAATTTTCCACCTCAATGTGGGACAGAAGCCGTACCACATTCGAATACAGGCCCCCATCTGACGCTGATAAAATTGCTCGTGTACGAGCTAACGAAGTGTTATTAGAAATGACGCACCGACGCTAATGTTGAGTTCTTCATGTCGGATAAAACCGGATTTCACGTTAGCGGCAACGTGAATAAGCACAATGCTTTGTGAGCGCCGGCAATTCCCTGAAAACTAAGAGAGCGTAACTCGATCCTCTCCGAAAGTTAACGAATTGTGGGGTGTTTCGGAAGTTAGAGTATCTGATCCATGTATTTTTAATGATCAGACTGTTAGGGGAGATTCATACCTAGACACGTTCCAGAATTTTTTTGTGATAATCTTCCCTTCCGTATTGTAACATCAGGTTACTTCCAGCAAGATGGTGCACCACCACATTATTCCATTGCCTGTATGAAACATTTGCTACACGCTGGACTGGAAGAAGTGTATCTTTGGCGTGGCCGCCACAGTAACCTGATTTGACGCCGTATGATTCTGGCTGTGGGGAATGGTGAAAGAACGCGTATATGTTACAAGACCTGCTGACATTGATGACCTTATAGAACGCGTAACACAAGCTGCCCGCTCTATACCTAAGGAGTATTTGAACAAGCTACAGCTACCTTCATTTGGACTTGTATACATAGTGTGCATTTTTATATCAAAGTAAATAAAATAACAAATAATAGTAAAAAGAAAATCAATCCCGTGTAAGTGTAACACCTTTTTGGACAACCTGCACTACATACGTTTATATTTTTACATATATCAATTTTCAGGTTTTCCAGATAACATTCCAAAAATAAAAGTAGCATAAAACTAGATGTCTCGAAAACAGCAGAGAATTCTAGAAAATAATTAATAGGCTATATTTTAGCGCAAGTTACTTTTCAGCTGCTCGCCTGAGGCCTAGCCCACATGGATGTGCTTGCTGCAGAGCATTCCTGCGAGGAAAAACCGCCTAGGACGTGTGTGTGTGTGTGTGTGTGTGTGTGTGTGTGTGTGTGTGTGTGTGTGTGTTGTTCTTAGCATAAAAAAAGCTCTGAGCACTATGGGACTTAACATCTGTGGTCATCAGTCCCCTAGAACTACTTAAACCTAACTAACCTAAGGACATCACACACATCCATGCCCGACGCAGGATTCGAACCTGCGACCGTAGCGGTCACGCGGTTCCAGACTGTAGCGCTTAGAACCGCACGTCCACACCGGCCGGCTTTCTTAGTATAAGAAAGTTTAAGTAGTGAGTGAGCCTAGGGGCCGATGACTTCAGCAGTTTGGTCCCTTAGGAATTCACACAAATTTGAACATTTGAAAAAGCGCCCGTTCACAAACTGATCTCACCTGCTGCCAATCACAAATCCGATTCTGTTCCTGAACCCACAGGTACAAACAACAAACACCAGAAAGTAAGACAGACAGAAAAGACACTTTCTTGAACGGAGGTGGAAAAGATTTAAAGAAACAGTAGTCACTCCAGTCACACGCTCACATAGCCATATTCTGCAGATTTGTGTTCAATATCTTAGCGCGAAGGGATACACTGAGAATGTTGTGTGCACATTTCTATTTTACACGGTGTAAATTATGACGTCGCTTAATTTGTGTGACTTCGTTTTTAAATGAATTGCAAAACGCAAGAACTACTCGAATTTCCTAGAAAATGCTTTTAAAATGCTTCATTTTTATCAACTGCAATTTCTTCCAAAGTAATACAAAGCGGTTTACTATGCATTGACGCACACAGGTAGTTGTTCCATGGAAACTTTTTTATGTATTTCCTTGTTAGTAGTATTAAAATACTTTGCATACATAAAAGCAGTGACGGTGAGTTCACGACGTATCTTCCTAGTACTCCCGTGTTCATCGAACGTACCGCTAAAAAATCTAGCAGCACGTCTCTGAAATGCTTCAGTGCTTCCTTTACATCCCATC